>NC_069798.1:48744874-49372864 GCF_027406575.1 Nycticebus coucang
TAACAATACAATTTTATGTATGGATGCTGAAATTTACATATCGTAAAATTGTATGTATCATGGAATATTATTATTTTAGGTTTTTTTTCCAACTATTATACTATGTAGTAAACTACTCTTAGCTTACTATCATACAAAAGGAATTAGAACTACAAACTAGTCCAATTTCTTTGGAAAGTTATATGCAGACACCTCAAAGAACTTAAAATAGACCTACCATTTGATCCAGCAATTCCACTATTGGGTATATACCCAAAGGAAAAAAAGGTCATTTTATTAGAAGGATGCCTGTATTGAAATGTTTACAACAGCACAATTCATAATCACAAAGATATGGAAACAACCCAAGTGCTCACCAATATGTGAATGGATTGGTAAAATGTTGTACATGCATACTATGGAGTACTACTCAGCCATAATGAAAAATGATGATCTAGTATCTTTTGTGACAACCTGGCTGGAACTGGAGATCATTCCTCTAAGTGAAACATCACAGGAGTGCAGAAACAAACACGTGTTTGTTAATACCAGTTTGGAACAGACCAGTCAGCACTGAAGTACACCATAGTGGGGTAAATCTCAATGAGAATTGAGACCCCTTTAATAAACAAGTGAGCCTCTTCGTGAATTAGACGATTTTCTATCTATACTGTGGCCCTTTTAATAAATAAATGAGCCTCTTTATGAATTAGTGAGCCTCTCACAAATAGTCTCATGATGTTGCCTTCTCCTGTAGAACAGAAAACGCAAAATGTGAAAGAAAGAAAAAGATATATTTGTCAATACTACTTGACCTTGGTCCTTCTTCAGTATCATCCACTTACACAACAATGCTCGACACTATCATCTTTTAAAGATACACTATTTTTATGCATCTCATCTCTCTCTTTGTACATCAGAAAGTTCACCATTTTATGCCCTGGAGTGTTTGTGTACGTGTCTGTTAGTGGTACGGTGAGAGAGAGAGGGAAATTACTGGAAAATTACTAAAATACTGCCTTATAGTCTTAAATATCCTAACATAAACAGTTTTTGATTCAAGTGGTTTAATAGCAAGAATGATTAAAAAAATATCTGATTTAATAGATTTCTGTATCACTTTTTCTATATAACTTTATGTATTCATAATGTTAAACACCTGGATATTTAGAAACATATGGTTGAACATTTTACTTTATATCCAGATGTTTGGTTGTTTGGTGTTATTCAGATCTATGTTATATAGAAAAAGGTTATGCTGAGCCTTATTTCTTCAAAGTTTTTATTAATTTCTTAATTGTACATAAAAATGATGATTTAAAAATTTACAGATGTTATCTAGAAAATTAGTTAAATATATGTCCTAGGTGTGAATAGCTAAATATAGTTTAGAATAAAGAATCTATTTGTATTTTTGAAACAGTGAATCTGTAATTCTAGAGTCCTAATGATTATACCATGTATGTGTATATATGTGTGTATAAATACACATCTACACTGGTTTTGGAAATTGACCTCTGCCTATTTCTTATTGATACTTTTGCATATATATATATATATATTTTTTTTTTTTTTTAATGTTACGGGTGTAACTGCAAAAGCCAATGTAGGAACACTGAGTAAATGAAACTGTATTTTTCTGAGCCAGTTATTCATCATGAGGATTCCAACATTTGCTTGCTCTAACAATTAATCCAGGAATTCTTATTCGAGAAAAGAACCTCATCCTTAACAGCCACCATGAAATTATGTGATGATATTCAGTCGGTTGTGGGTTTTACATTAAATGAGAAAATGTGTGTGGCCAGTGCTTTGTAAATTGTAAAGTACTATATACACATTAGCTGTTCTATGTGTTCAACTTCCCTGAAGCCACTCAATTTTTCTCCATCTTATTTTGGCAGCTATTTTCAAATCAGAGGGTAAGTGTTTTCAGAGCTAGTTTTCATTTTAGTAGCCCAGGGATGCATTCTATTTTTATTATTTTGCGATTGTTAATTGAGCATTTTTGTTAAGCGGCTGCTATCCTTTGCCCTACGTGACAGTTCTGTGCAGAAGACACGGAAATCAAAGTAGAGGCTTTTAAGAGACTGCCGAGTGGGCAGAGAAGTAGCACTAATGCCTGATTAAGTGCCAAATTGTACGGTATTAACAGAAGGTTCATTGAGATTTCAGAGGAGAGATGCTGAATGTGGCAAAATCAGATTCATGGGTGAGTTAGGATTTCACCTTGATCCTAAAGGAGGGTAAGGGTTTTAGAAAATGCTATCACAATAAAAATTCTCAAAAATTAGTAATTTGTCACATTCTCCAGAAAAGGTCTCCTTAATGGAACGAACATGAATTTTACATGGAGATAAATGTACCATTGCTGTCCACGGCTAAGGCTAAGCCCAGGTTCCTTAATTTACGTTAAAGTAAATAGTCTATCAAACCACTTTTCTTTCTTAACTTAGTAATCTGCATAGCCCTTCATTTAAATAAATGGAAAACAACAAAGATTACCTCATCAAGATTTAAAGACATAACGAGCGGCTGATCATTGTGTTAATTTTTTGTTTCTTTTTCTCATTTTCGTAAACAAAATGGCAATATTCAGTTTTGCATGCCCCCATACCATGATTTATATGTTGGCATGATTAGAAGACAGTGAAGAGATGCTTACTGTCAATTGTAAGCAAAAATAGGGTGAGATTTCTGTCTTCGTAAGCATAATAAAGGACATTCTTTAATAAGAAGAATTTTAATCATTTTTCTTGAAACAAAAGCAGGAAAATGAAATTCCTAAGTCAGCAACTGCGTAACAACCCATTGGAGAGTTACAATAAATTTTAGGACAAAATTCTGTTATCTATTGAGCAGCTCAAATATCAGTTCGTAAGAATGGAACTCATCTCTCAGTTAAATATGAGCAGTGATTTTCATCACATTCTCAGTAATTGAAAAGCATCTCCATGATGAGAGAAGGCAAAGCACAAGGGAAGTCTACAGCTCAGTCTGTTTGGATAATCAAAACTACATATAAATATAGGTTTGCGATGCTGAGAGCTACTTTATAATAAATATGAACTTCACTTTAATTGCAGCCATCATTGCTGTCACCTCACTCAATTGTTCTTTCTTCCATGAACACAGGTATTAGAAGAAATCAAACCTTCCTCAACTCTTCATGTTGTCAGAACCCATAAGTATAAAAATGTGCACCCTGTCTTTAAAAATTAATTGACACTGGAGACAATTTGTCAAGTTCCTGCATAAGCACTTCATTGAAATTTGAAGGAAGGTGTGTCTAAATATTACTATAATCCCTAAAGTGTCTGATATCACCAGTAGCATGTTTGAAACATTCTTTTTCAGGCAAACACACATAAAGATGGGAAAGATGACCTCCTGACACAAAGTTTTGGACTCTTCCCCAAGTGTTGAATTTAATGATAATTATTCCCCAGGGATGAATATGGTAACCATGCATCTCTGCATTTGGATATAACCAAGATAGCTACTTGTCATTAAATCAGGCATGTGTGGATTCTCTATTTTGCTTTAAAAAATTATTCAGTTAGACTTGGCGCCCATAGCTCAGTGAGTAGGGTGCCAGCCACATACACCAGGCTGACAGGTTCAAGTCTGGTCTGGGCTAAACAGCAATGACAACTGCAACCAAAAAATAGCTGGGCATTGTGGAGGTTGCCTACAGTCCCAGCTACTGCAGAGGCGGAGGCAAGAGAATCACTTAAGCCCAAGAGTTTGAGGTTGCTGTGAGCTGTGACCCCACAGCACGCTACCGAGGGCAACATAATGAGACTCAGTCTCAAAAAAAAAAAAAAATTATTCAGTTAGATGTTTCTAAATATCTGTCTTCAAGAATACCCACAGTATGACCTTCTAGTAGTTAAAAAGAACACAGTATCTTAGTGCTCGTCAATGAATTTCATGATAATTTTCATCCATTTCAGGTGATGACACTTCTGTTTCTGTGACCTGCTTGAAATTAAAGCTATTTGTCAGTAGTATAGATTCTATACAATCCTAAAGTTTGCACTTTGGATTTTTAGTTTTCCCCAAGGGATTCAGTATTTTAAATATACTAGGGGAAAAAAATCTCAAGAAATAAATATGTTTATAAGAGAATATGTGTTCTGTTTACATACATGTCCATGATATGATTTGCTTTGTAGTCATTGTTCTAATCAACATTTTCATGGAGATGAAATGACGTTGAGAAATTATTGGACTGAGAATCCCCAGCCCTTCTTTAAGTCCATGAAATATGTGGTCTCATTATTTAGATGTGAAATTCTTAAGTATGCATTAATAGTCATTTTCTTTATCCTCATGTTTTTAATGGTAGCATTAAGAAATAATTTCACTTAATCTCATTATTTTGTCCTCCAACTTTTGAAACACATTTTGACAAATTATACACATATGTAAGTTAAAAATCTACTTTTTCAAAAGAAATTTTCAGAATAACCTCAATAACAGGAAGAGAAACCTCTCACAAATTTATAGGACTCCCTTTTTCTTCATCTCTGGGCCCTAAGGAATAGGGTATTTCTATTATGATATTTTTGAGACAAATCATCTTTCTCTGTCTTTGATAAGAGACTCACTTAAGTAAAATTTACATGTATACAAATAAAACTTCAGGGATAGCATAGACCCCATTAAATTCATTCAGGACCCTGGAACTCACTGGGAGAAGTTCTTTGCAGTCTAGAAAGAACAAGAATCTCACTGTACAAGAGTAAGAATTTCTTAGAAGTCCTTTAAATCAAGATGTGTCCCTGGAGAATAGGGCTGGAGAGTGATGCTGGCTTCAGTAGATGTTATGGAGCTGATCTCTCACACTGACTGCAGAGGAAGCTTATTGGGATTGAAACAAAATGGAAAGTTTATAAAGGGAAAAGAAGGAGGTCTTGCCTGGGAAAAAGCTGGACCAAGGCGAAAAATTTACCCACCTACACAGAGCAACTACAGAGTCAAACTTCTCTTTTAAACTTGGCCTAGATTCTATGCACTTCTCTCAGAATTACCTTTACATTTTCTCAAAAGGGACAAAAGCCCTGTTTCCATCCTATTTGAGGAGCACTAGAAATGACATTGGGGCAACAGCAGCTTTTGGGGAAGTCAGGAATGGAGCAAACGAAATTAAGAAAACTGAAGAAGGCTCCAAAGCCCCAGCGTCCTAGCAGTTCGTGCAAAGAAGACATGTGCACTATGAGCTCTCTGTGCAGGGCAGAGTCAAATGATTTATTGGACTTGTCATTGGTAAGCTGTAGAAATTTGGATTCGACATAGTTTGGATATATTTATTATACCATATGCTATAAAAAGGGAGGGTGCTGCGCACAACAGCACAGTGAAACTGCTAGAATTCCTAAACCCATTTAATAGCATAACAAAAAGGGTCAGGGGCTTTTCAGGCATTTCAGTCCAGAAATTGCCTTTTATTATTATTGTTTTATATTACAAGGGTACACACGTTTGGTTACATAATTTAATTTTGTACGTCTTAAGTCAAAGTTGTAAGTTTGCCTTTCATCCACAAATGTATATGTTGTACCAGTTAGATGTGAACTTAGCAAACCCCACACCACCTACTTGATTGTCATTGAGTTTTACTTCCAAATGTGCACATAAATATTGATCTACTCATTCTTATTTTGTATTGAGTACATGATGTTCACGTTGTTTTCCCATTCTTGCGATACTTCACTTAGAAAAATTGTCAGTTCTATCCAGGTTGTTATGAAAGATACCATAGCAATATTAGCTTAATAAGAGTAATATTAACTTTTATAGAAAGACATAAGTACTAAGTATTATTAAAATTATACCATACCCTATGAAATTATGATATTCAACTGTTGAAACACAAAATTATAATTTCATAAAGTGTGACTTAATATTTTTCGATAGAGGAGAGAGAGTTTTAATCACCCTTCCAAACTTCGGAAGTTTATACTGGGGATTATTTTAGATACTGTTTTATTACAGTCATCAAGTGTTTCCTAAATGACTGGATTTATTAAAAGAGCAATATGGATTTTATCTAGTAATAAAACAAGTCTACCAAGTTATATATCTTGTAGCCATTGTTAAAAGTGCTGCATTGTATGAAAATGACCAGACTGGTGGGGCAGTGTAGTATGGTGCTGGGAGGTGACCCTAGCGCCACCCTGCTGGGGCTCCTGTTCTCATTTCATCACTTGTCAGCTATGTGAACTCAGCTTAAATCCTACTCGATGCTGGGCCTCAGGTTGCTCATGTTTAAAAGGGAGGGGAGGGCATCCCTTTGTCAGGATGGAATGGCTGTGTTGATTGTGGTGACAGTTATATAAATGTACATGTATAAGTGACAAAATGTCGCAGAACTTTATAGGCACACACACAAAGAATACATTTATATAAAAATTGATGAAGTATGAGTCAAGTTTATAGTTTAGTCAATTATGTTATAAAAATGATTATTGATTTTGATCCTGTTTTATTTTGATAATGACAATTCTGGAAGCTTTTGTATGGAGGCTATATAAAAGCTTCCTTGGGTGACAGGGACACAAGGCCTTACTATAGTTTTTCCAAAACATCGTGAGTTTATATTTCAAAGTAAAAAGTTTAAATAATTACATGTCTCTCATGAGCCAACAGTCACATTCTTAGGTATTTTCCCCAGGAAAATGAAAACTCAGCGCACACACACTATATCTATCTATCTACAGCTGTTCTAATCACAGTGATCCCAAGATATCCTTTAACAAATGAATAGAGAAGCAAAGTGTGGTAGAATCAGAAAATGTAAAATTTTTCCTTACTGATAAAAAGGAAACAGACTATTCATATAAGCAACAACAACCCCAAATCAAAAGCATAAAAGTAAAAAAATTGATGACTCCTTACAGGGACATTGCAATAACTAAGGACGTTAACATTCTTTTTTGTTTGTTTTTTTTGTTTTGAGACAGTCTCACTCTATCACCCTGGGGAGAGTGCTGTGGCATCACAGCTCACAGCAACCTCAAACTCTTGAGCTCAAGCGATTCTCTTGCTTCAGCCTCTTGAGTAGCTGTGACTACAAGCATGTGCCACCATGCCTGGCTATTTTTTTTTTTTTTTTTTTTTTTGGTAGCGGCAGAGTCACATACTTGCTCAGGCTGATCTCAAACTCCTGACTTCAAGTGATCCACCTGCCTCAGCTTCCCCGAGTGCTGGGATTACAGGAGTAAGCCTCGTGCCCGGCTACATATACGTTCCTAGAGCCTGGCTCTTAGCTAGTGCTTTGTATGTGACTGCTATTATTTATTCCAAAATTCACTCTCTCGATTTCAAGCTTTTAATAAATTTTGCATTTTTTCTTAACTTGGGTAAATTAATATTAATTCTTATGTGAGCTTTATGTGTTTGCTATATGTCACTGTGTGTGTGTGATTACCCCCCTCCCCATCCTTCTCATTTAGATGTAGTTACAGAAACATTGCACAGGTGAGCTGCTACAATTCAGCAGCAAACATGCCAGAGGTGGTTTCTGCACCTGTGATGCTTCCAATATAGATTGATATGCTTAAAAATGCTTAAGTTTAAACTTCAAATACAAGTGTAAGATTCCTATTTTATGGGCATCTAAGTAAAATACAGTAACCGTGAGATTGTTTTGTGCATTAGATATATGGTGGTTTGTTTTTCAACATATATGTATTACCCTGATGCTGAGATATAGGACTAACATTTACCATATGTGCTGACTCTGCAAAGGCAGCTTTAATGATGGAGTTGTTATATTTCAAAGAACGTGCTTTGAATCATTTATAAGTCTGTGTAATAACAAGCTATACCATAAGAGGATTTATTGGACTTTTATTGCCAGCTACACAGCCATCCAGCACTTATCCATCATTCTGTACTGTGTGTGAAGTCTGGGCTGGATAACGGAGCAGCATGGAGCATTTGAGTCCAGGCTCTGGAGTAAGACACACTTGGGTTCACTTCCTCACGTTGAAAATGGCCAGGTGTGTGGATTTCCACAAATTATCTAATTTAGCTAATCCTCCATTTCTTTCACCTGTAAATGAACATGGTACTGATTATCATAGAGTTACAGTGAGGTAAAGACCTTACCATAAGATCAGGCACATGTGAAGTATTCAATTAATGCTAGCTGTCTTTATTGCTATGTGCACTATAATTATTTGAGGGGAGCATGACCTAGAGATTTAATGAGGAAGAAAGATAAAATGGTATAAAATTATATAGTCAAGACTCCTGAGTAGAAGCTGCTGTTACAGGGGAGTATCAAATATATCCTAGGCCGGGAGTGTCCAACTGCGGCCGAGGGGGCTGTATGCTAATTTTGTGAGGACTTTTTTTGCTTATCCGTGGTGTTGGATAGCATGGAAAACACTTGTGGACTGTTTTTCAGCTTTCATTAGTACAGGGTGTCCATAAAGTTCAGTTGCAATTTCAAAAAGTTTTATTTAAATCATTTATTTAAGTCTAAAATAGTGGTCTATTTAAATTTCACATGAACTTTATGGACACCCTGTATTTGTGTACTTAATATGTGGCCCAAGACAACTCTTCTTCCAATGCATGAAAGAGAAAAAACAGTTTGGAAACCTCTATTAGGCGATTCATGTTAAATTTCACCAGCAGTATGGAGCTTCCTCTCAGAGCCTCAAGTACTGGAAGATTTTTGATAGACACAGTGGGAGGAAATGGATGTTTATTTCATGACTACTGTGATCCTGGCCCTGTGCTGAAGGAGGAAGAATCTGAACACAAATGTGATCCGGAGAAGATGGGAATAAGATGGGGTGGGCATTGGAGGGCCAGGGATCTCAGTGGACTGGCATTAACTATGTTATGGCCGCACAGTTCACAAAAGAAATGCTGGCTATGCAAAAGATAAAGGCAACAGGTGTTACATATCACTTCTATTTCTACTTCCCAAAACACAGGGATTAAATATGATTTTTATTATATACATGTATGTATGTACACACACGGGTAGGTAAGTTATGGACATATGTCCATAATCTTAAAGTTGTAGTTGAATTCAAAGAAGAAAGTAAAATGGAGAAGTTAAAATCTTAATATCCTTGTACCCGTGAACTATTGAATGTCTTATTGAGATATCTTGCTTCCTTGCCTATATGTATATGTGCATATGGACTCAGTTATATATTGTATATGTGTATATACACATGACTTGAGTATAAGGCTTCAAACAGACACACATACATATCTCTTTATCATAAAGATAGTTCTAGTAGATTTCCACTAAATTTAACTACACAGTATATATTGTCCATTATTAATTTAATGTTATTTGTTAGGCACGTATTTTTAAGTAATTCAAAGTGTAAGCTCCATAGAACTAGTAAACCTCTAAGGGCCTGGCAGATATTCTGAAGTAGCCTTAATTATATACATTCTATTGGATTCTCTGCTGTGGCTTGTTTGATGACTTGAAAAGAAGCATTAAATGACACTTAAATCAAAATCCCCTTTGGCCTTCTTAGGTGGGAACAGAGGCTTCTCCTGTTTGTTTAGAAATATTAAGATACAAGAAGCAAAGGAGACTTATAGCTTAAAATGTCAATTTGATTTGAAATGTTTCTGTAGTTTGTTGGTTTGGCATGAAACTTTAATGTTAAACAAGCCCCAAATAGACCATTTCTTAGTATTTCAGGGGGAATATGTACTTTAAAAATATTGATTCCTTTTAGTAAAATGTTTTCCAGGTTCATTAGCCTTGATGCTGCAATAACAACAATTTTTAAGGAGTATCAAAAATTAACACAAACCTGTTAGCATAATTTTCGGGTTTGTGGAACCCATTTTGGTGTCTTATGATGATGCTTGGAAAGGGATTAGAAATTTGAGCACAAGCAGCAGCTTAGCTTCACAATACTAAACTCACTGAAACAGGTCCCTATAGTCTGATTTAACATGTGGCATAAAGTTGATGTTTCTTGAAGATTTGATAGACATGAGCTTACACATGTTTGAAACGATCATCCTTACTTTGCTAAATTCCTTTCTTCCATTCTTGTTTTTTCTGTACTGTGTAATTCAGTAAGGTAAGCCTCAGGGAGGGGTCTGGTGCCATTGTGTTATTAAAGTTTTATCACAGAATAAGACTGATTAAAGTTTTTCCTAATGTCTGTGTTGTGCTGGGCAATTATACCTTGTTTTAGGGATTATAATTTGATTCATAACAGAAGTTAATCTATGTAAGTTAGATTCTCGTGTACTTCTGTTGACTTTTGATGCTACTTGATTTTTTTTTTGGCTGGGGCCAGGTTTGAACCCACCACCTCTGGTATATGGGGCCAGCGCCCTAATCCTTTGAGCCACAGGCACCTCCGATGCTTCTTGATTTTTGATGATTAGTTGCAAAGTATCCCCACATGAATTGTATTCGAAGGAGAGTAGGATATTGAAGCACATAAATGAGAGCTCTGCCAGGGGCATGACACAGATCCTCAAACTTCATTGTGTGGAGACTTAGTTGAAAATGCAAAGTGATAGGGGAAGAGAGGGAAGGAGTGGTGAGTATGGGGAGGTGTTAGGCTAGCTGATCTGAGTGGCTGAGTTGCTCCTTATACTGCAGGCAATTTCCAGAGGAAAGGGCCCATTGGTCTCTCTTCTCCTGTGTTAATGATTACCTGTTTCAATAGACAGACATGTCCCTGTTCTCACTCTCATATCCTGGTGTTCTTTTCTAGACCTCCTTCAGAAAATCAAGTGAACCTCTTTCTGAGTCTTATTACTAAAAATTAGCTGTAAGTGCACACTGCAATTCCAATGGAAGGTCACCCCCCTCGGAGGGTTGGAACTACTTCCCCTGTGTGCACGCCGTCTCTTCTGTGGGCCTCTTGCTCCCTCAGCAGTCTGCCAACCTCCACTACCATACCTTTGTGATCTTCCCTACAAGACGGGTCAAAGGTGTTGATGCCGTGAAGGGTGCTGAGATATTGGTATCAACTCTAATCCACACTGCGGACTCTGCTTCAAACCTGGGGAAGGTTTCCATGCTGAAAACCCTGGGGCCAGTGGTTCAGTTCTGGCCTTTCCGTCACTGGAAGCGTTAATGACATCTTTGTCCATCCGCTTAACAGAGTTGAAACATTCATGGCAATGTGCACAGATGCCATAGGATTTTGGCATCTAAACGATTTAGTGACGTGTCCTTACTGAGTCTGCCTAGTGGTCAGTCCAATGGCAAGGTCAAAACCCACAGAGAACACACATATTGCATAGAATACACTGTGCCTGAGGGTGACAGCAAAAGAAAGTATTTTGGAAAGTCTTCACCATTTTAGCAGCATAAAAAAAAATACCTTTTTGAACATCAGAAATCAGATTATGTGTGTCCTGTGGATAAAACTCCGTAGGAATAATTGGGGCCTCTAGCTTTTGCAATCTAAATAGATATCTTGACACTACCGGCCGTAAATAGAGGCATCAAACCAGCACACAAGCGGGCAGCTGATGTAAACATCAGCGGCACCAACAGATAACAGCATGGGAGGGGACTTGTGGGTTGAAGATTCAGAGAAGAGGGAAAGGAAGAATTGCTGGTCTTAAGTTTTTTATTGCCCTGTCTCGTTTTTTAGTGCTCTGCTTTTCCAACTTTGCCTAATCAAGATTTCAAGGCAGCCTGGGCTTGTCTTTACCTGATTCCGGAAGTCTGAGCTGATGACAGCCAAAGTGTTGTTGCCTGACAGAATTCTGCCTCCTGGCAATGTAGACATGGACTCCGGGGACAGGCTGTGTCAGAGTGTCTCGAGATCCTGGAAGATCCAGGCACCTGCGGTTGAGGGCTGTGACAGTGTTGTCACCCATGGGGCTTTGCTTTAAAGGCGTCCTGCAGGAGAGGGAGCTGGGCTGTGCTCAAAGGTGCAGCCTCTGCACCTCCTCCCATCCTCACTTTGGGGACATGGGACATGGATAGCCAAGACATTTTAGTATAGGTAGAAAGGTCAACAGGAAGAAAAGGAGTGATATGTAGTGTGGGGGATGGGATTCCTTACATTAAGAATAATTGAATATGGAGAATAATCCTTATTCCCTCAGGGCACATTTTAATAATGCAAGTGACTGATCCACTTAACGTCTGCCTGATCTGAACTGTGCATTGCCTGGCTTTTCATTAATAATGAATCTACAGGTAAACAAATGCCTCACATTAAATGTCTCTTAAAAGTGTTTAGTGTCTGCTGCCAGAAAGCCTATTAAGCATCATGTCTAAGAAAGGCAACCTTGAACAGAAACTCTGTATGACGTGATGGAAACACCTTTCTATCACCTTATTAGGGAAAGTTCACATACAACCCTACACTCCATATTGTTATAAGGAAGTTCCAAATAATGGCTTATTCTCTTAAGTCATAAAATAATAAAAATAAATATAATACATAGTGCAATATCATAATTTATTATCACTAATACATATTTATATTTAAATATGAAGTTCAAAATAAATGTATGTGCCTACCTATTTCTCTATTCCCCGAGTGTGATGACATTATAGGAGATCGCTGTCCTCAGTCTTCAAGTAGAGTGAACTAAAGCATTCCTGAAGTCATTTCCCCTGAAGTACAATGGATCATGTGATAATCATATTTAAAAAATAAATAGCCATTTTGTAATGCATGCATTTTGCTTATGCTCTAACAACTGAATTAAAATCCACCTTTCCTCACCCAATACCCTAAAAACGTACTAAAATCACAAACTTAGATTTCAGTTTTCTTACAATTTCATTTGCTTTGTTTTCATTTTTGTTTGCTCTTTTCATTACCAAGGTTGAATGAACCTCTGTTGAGATCACCTACTGTTTCTTTCTGTTTAATTGGTTGATCTGGCCCATTGACATTTTACATCTCAAGGAATCTGCAAAATTTGGAAAGGGCCATAAAGATTATTTTGCACACTGCTCCCCCTATTAACTGGATAAAGAATTAACACTATTAAGTGATTTTCAACAAATCAGGTTAGTGTCAGAAGAGTCTACATTCTAGCTTTCTAGAGTCTCAATCCCAGACCTTCCTCCTGTAGGGTGACCACCTCCTCACTTTTCCTGGAATTTTCTCAAGGTTAGCACTGAAAAATCCCACGTCCCAGGAAACTCCTGGGGCCCAGGCAGACCCCTCAGATGGCTGCCTTCCTGCCATGCTTCTTTTCTAGGTTTCTCCATGCTCTTCCTTTTCTCCTGTCCGCTGTTGGTTTCTAGGTAGCCCAGACTGGAAGTTAGTAACTTGCATAGGCTGAACAATTTATTCTTGTGTCTAAGTGCATCTCTGTAATTGGCTCTATTTCATCTTCTTTTACATTCTCCGTATTGTGTCATTCATCCATTTTTCATTCAGCAAATATTTGAATGTCTACAATGTTGTTTATCATTTTTAAAACACTTCATTAAATTACTAAAACAAATAAAAAAGGATTGCATTCTTCCCAGTTTTTAATCTCTGAAATGCTGAGCTTTGTTTTTGAAACTGTCATTATTTTAAGTCACCCTTTATAAGAAGCATGTGAGTACAGAAACCTGCATTTGTGAATGTGAGTGTGTATAAAACAAGTACAGACTTTGGCATTGGGGACAAAACAAAATTTGATATGAGAGAATTCGTAATAGCTATGAGAATTCTCAGGCACCATCAATATTAGCAATATTTCTTTCCAGCAACACACTTTTTTCCTTAAGGCCACTGAAGCGTAATGTTATAACCTTCTTCATAAAGCTGTTAGGTAGAGCTATGTGGAACAGTTCTTTAAAACCAAATGTAGAAAAGTCTGGAATTTGGGAAGTGAATTATAAAACTGAACTGATTTAAGTGTAAGAAGAAATTGCCCTCGAATAAATTCAACTGGCCAAGTGAATGCAATCATAGATTTAATGTAGTTTGAAACTACAAAACTTTTACAGTTTTAAGTCACAAAAGTATGGAATGAATTCCCTTACACAACTTTGTGGCTTTTTCTATTATTTTTTCTTTGGATATGGTTCACTATTGAAGTCACTCATTTTATGCCTTTTTGTAACGTGGTATATTAATCTTTTTGTTACCCACAATATTAGCTGGTAATGAAGATATGCTGACTGTGAAGACAATGTCCAATAACTTAACATTGGAATAAGTTTCCATAAAAACAAAGCCTATTTAATGCCTGTATAGACGGGCATACTCATAGACCCTGTGCATTTAAATATACTGTATTTTATGTGTGAACTTGAGCAAGTTGTTTAAGCTGTCACTACAATGAATATAAGAATAGTACCTACCTCATGGGGTTTTAATTAGGATTGAGGGTCATCATTAATTAAGACACATGGATTTCACAGCCCATTCATGTTACTACTTTTTGTCATTGTTGCTCATGGTGGTGAGGAGGTCGCTCAAGGCTTTACTGAATCCTATCTTTCTGGACTATTCTGTCTTAGCTCGCTTAGGAGAAAGAACCATCTTCTGTCTGTATTTATTCTATACAAAATCTTAGATCTTACTTGACAATGTTGGGGATTTAAAATTAGTAAATTAGTAAAACTTTCCTACTCTGTGCTGATAGTGATGAGAAAAAACGAAGTGACACTGAGGGAAAATGCTAATAGCTGGGGGTGCCTGGTGCTGTATCCATACAGGATAGATGCTGTAAGATGCATTTAACTCGCTTTATTCAGGACAGCCATGTGGTCAAGAAGAAAGTAAAGGGTTCCATTTTGTGCCCAATCCCTAATGTGTTTGTATATCAACTGGACAGAAACTTCTCTGTGAAATAAAAATTTGGTTGTGGTTTATCAATCTGGGTATAATTTAGGAATTATACCCTAATGAGAAGGAGGCTGTATCTGCCCTGTCTACCTGATTCAATACATTCTTTGTCCTTGATAAGTCAGTCACCTCATTGAAAAAATGAAATGTGGTGAGGTAGTCAGAGAAAGGGCAGGCATGACGTTTCTAGCAATAAACATAAGGGGGTTGTCCAGAAAGTATCCAGCCATCATTAATACTATTTTTCATGTGGAGTGTATGTGAAAAATTAATAAAGAAGGCATTCATGCTTTTCAATCAGATGGGTAAGCAAAATAAGATCACCCCCTTAACGTCCTTATCATAAATGGGAGACTGTTACAGTATCCACTGTTTACAAGTTTAACAACCTGGTCTTTTATGGCTCCTTAAGATTTCAGGAGCTTGGAGTTCAAGAATATCAGTCAGTCATCTTCACAGAGGCGACTTCTGTGGAAAAGAAAAACATACTAGGGGAAAGAATCAGGTTCTCTTTACTAGAAGTCATTACTGAATGTTCCTACAGAGAAGAAAAGGCAAGTGCCTAGATCCCTAGGCTCCAGCAACAAAGTATGAAATCAGGATGGCTCTAGACAATAGGCAACCATTTTCTGTTCGAGCAATTTCCCCAGCCCTATCATAATTAGCACAGGGGCTATAGGACAAATGGAGCTGCATTACTTTTTATTCCATTGTGACCTAGATGGCACCAAGGCAATCCAACTAGGTCAGGAATCGGAATTCTGTCAGCTCTCCAGAACGTAGTGTATACTCTCCCACAACTTGTTTACAGTATTTCATTCATTCCTAAAGAAAATGCCGTAGCCTTGTCCATTTTTGTTAACCATGCTTTACAGATCATTCCTTGTGCCTTTTTTACTTTGCCTTGTATTATTTGTGAGCTCTACACACATTTATACATAGTTTTAGCTCATTTTTCTTCCTTAGTAGTATTCCACCTTATGTCTATGTCATAGTTTATCAACACGTTTAGCATCTGGGTATTCCCAGTATATGGCTCCTAGCAACAATGTTGCTCTGAACATGTTCTAGCATGTGTCAAGTTGCACTTGGGCAGGTACATCCTCAGTTTAAATACTTAGAAGACATATTACAGGTGTGTAAAGTACCTGCATCTTCCTACTTATATTTCTACTAACAATGAATGACATTTCCTATTACCATACATCCTTGCAATCACCTGCATTGTCAGACATTTTAATTTTGCCAATCTGGTGGAATGGTGATGATATCTCAAGGTGATTTTTAATTTGCATTTTGATAATCACTAATGAGGTTCATCAACATTTCATATGCTTATTAATTACGAAGATTTCTGCTTTTCATAGTGTCTTTTCAAATATCATAGCTATCTTTCCATTGGAAGAACAGCATTATTTCTTAAAAATGAAATAATATGTCACTTGAGAGTTGTAGGCTAACATTTGCAATAGGGAGTTCAAGCAGAATCCCAAAGTTGAATTCTTAAGTTGATGGTTCAATAGTTATTTTTAAGTATCATGTAATTGAAAGCTTTTATTCTCTTCGAATTTCATTTTATTTTCCAGATAAAGCCTTGACAGTTCTTTTTCTTACTTCTTATTCATTCTCCCCACCCCCTCCCCCAGATGAAGTAAAGTAAGGCTCATAGTTTAGAGCGGCGGAGTTGCTAAGGAAAGGAAAATGCAGGAAGATTGCCCTTGGCCCCAGGCTTCAGAGAATCTCTCATTTTGCATTGGAAATAGACATATTCTTGCCACAGATTACTCTTGTTTAAACTTCTTCTGATGCCACCTAACTGGAGTTTAGAAGAGGAACCTTCAGGAGATGCCAGATTTAATAACAAGTAGCTGGGCAGCTATTGAGCAAACATAAAGAAAATAATGACAGGTAAGTAGAAAGGAGGTGATTTCACCTACCAGCGCTAAAAATGGCTTTGGAATGATTTATATGCCATCAACTCATTACAGTCCTGACTATCACCAGGGATCACCAAGGCAACGAGGATGATTGTTCACACATATCCCCCCGGCTTTATCTCTATCTTCTGAAGCAATTTTGCTATTCCTTCCAACCTGATCATTTACACATGGATGGCAATATTTAGGAGGAACAAATGGCTATGCTATCACTATGTGCACATGTCCAGCTTTAACTTTCGGCGGTCATACATCTCTTATGAGGGCAACAGAGACTGTACCATTTTAAGCTTATTGAATACTGTTAGGGAGGAAATCTGGCAAGTGTGATATTCACTGGATTCAGTCTTGGAGCCTAAGATTCTCCCTTAGCCTTAATCTTTAGCCAAGTTGTTCTTGGCTTTTGGTCCTTATGTATCACTGATGATAAACTTTATGTTTCCCATTTCCCTAATAGATATTTTTTCTTTTTCTTTTTAATTGTTTGTGTACGTATGTATGAAAATCTCGTCCTTTGTATCTCTTGGTATGTGTGATGCCTATCGTTACTTTTTGTTTTTATTATCCTTTATTTTTCTTCTTTCTTTTGATTAAGTTGCTATGGTTCAGAGATCTAAGGCACGTGTCTTAGAGAACTATCCTCTAAAAATACACTGTAAAAAAATTACTATAAACGCATATTGCAAAACAAAATTAGAAGAGAAATCAGGTGATTAAGCAGCTGAATCTTAGGTAATTTAGACAACTACTTGTACATTTTCAAATTATCTCATAATAGTAAAATAAAAACACATATTTAAAGCCAGCACTTCCTCTGAGTCTTTACTCAGATTCTTAAAATAGGAATAAATGGATTATTTTGTAAAGTGATTTTAAGTATTATTTGTTAAGCTGATATGGAATGTTATTTGCTTTCATAAGCATATTTTATGTTTTTTCCTATTGTTTGTGTCATTAGTTTTCCTTGGAAGATTTCTCAATAAGGATAAAAATATGCAAGTGTTATCAAGAAGGCTCTTTTGTAATGTGAAACTAGTTATAGAGTGTCATAGCTGGAATGGTCACAGAATTTGCCCTCTAACTTTTATTTCAGATGTGATTTGCTCTACATAGCATAGCTTAGGAAGCAACAGAGAAAAAACTAGGACAGTGTTTTATCTTCTTTCTCTTAGAATAGAAATATTACAAATATACCTTTTACTTTGTAATTTGTAATTTTGTGTGTCTGTGTGTTTATAATTCTCACAACCCGATTGAATTAGGCCGAACAGATAATAGCCATATTTCATAAACAAATCAACTAAGGATTGAGGTTAAGAACACAGTTTGAACTTGAGTATTCAATATGCATACCATTATGCTCTGCCTTTAAGTATGAATCGTCTTCTAAGGAGTTTTAGGATAGACCTATCTGTGAATGCTCATGACTTAAATGTAAATTAAAAACCCAGAGGCAATTGAATTAGAAAGATACAAGTGCCTTTAGAAAAAACAAGTGGGTGTAAATGGTTTCAGAGATATTGAAGAGATATTATGTCAAAATCATTTATTCAATACAAAGTTTGGAAAATTGTACTAGGTCAAGAAAGGAGGGGAAAAGTGTGGAAAATTTTAAATATATAACGGAAAAGAAAAACAGATTGATAACAGCACATATGTCAATGTACTGGATGTAGGTTTTTGCCTCATAGCTGCTATTCACTCTTCTTTGGTGGTGATGGGGGGAGTGCTATTTTGCTTTTCTTTTAGAGAAATTGTGCCCCTCAGTATTAGCCTCCATCCTGCAGGCTGGCCTCAGTTTCCACTCAGAAGTGGACCATGTGACTTCACGAAGCCTATTATGGTGTCTTAATTTCTTGGCTATAAATATTGATTCAAGGATGGCCATATGATCCGATCAAAATCAAAGTTATAATGAGACATTTTTTGATAGTTCTGAGAGACAGATTTGGTACTGATAGGAGATGGGAGATGCTGCTGACATCTGTGTTTCTCAAGAGAGGATCACCCTGGGAATGTCACCATCTCAGAGGAAGAGACCTGGAGGAAGAAAGAAACTCGCCATAGGGACCTGGGGTTAGCCCCTGCATTAAGCCACAGCTAAAGTCATCTCCATTGCAGTATGTATTTACATAAAACAAAAAGTTAATATTTTTGTTTTATAAAGTTCTGGAGTTTTTTGTTACTTGCAAATGGGAGATTTATCATATTATGTAGCTTAGGAAAGATGATAGATGACAAAGATTTGGATCAGACTTGAGTTGGGAATTCCACACCCCTGGTAGAACAAGGGGTGCTGTCATTGTTCCTTCTAGTCAAGGTGGCCTTCCAAGTGACATATGAACTGTCTCTTTTAATTCAGCAACTCTGAGGCAGGTGCAGTTGCTATCCACAGTTTTCAGGTTAAGGGACTGAGCTCTGGCTCTTTACCACTGCACTATACACAGTGGAACTGGGTTCCAAAGAATAGCTATCAGTAACACATCTTTTGAATAAAATTCAGGGATTATTTTTAATACTTTATATTCCTCCTTTGAAAATTCGTTTAGTTCCCAAGCTTGAATCAGTTCCACCATGCATCTGCTCTTCCTGTCTCCAGATGAAAAGAATCTCTCTCTGTCCTCTAGGCTCAAACAGCAATATGGTCATCAATTGTAACTCGAACACACACACACATTCTCTTATGTTTCATTCTGTTTTAAGAGTAAGTCTTACTAACAAAAAAAAAATTTAAAAAAAGTAAGTCTCAGAAGACATAGATTGGTATCACTTCCTTCATAAAGCCTGATCGTATGACCTTACGCAAGCCACCGAAACTATCTCATCAGACATATGTTCAAAAAAATACCCAAGTCACAGTATTGCTGGAAAGATGAGATGGTTTGAGAAAAAGCTTCACGATCTGAAAAGTTCTCCATAAAGTAAGATATTATAATATTCCCCCCCATAGCATTAAGCTCTAAGTGTAATTGGAGCTCAATAAATATTTGTGGTATTAAATCCAATTCAGAAAGTGAGTGACACTGTAAATAAGTAAGAGAAGAAATAAAAATCTACCCTGGGTTCTGATGACATCCTGTCTCCTTAGACATGCCATCTTTCTTTCCTTCTTGTTTCCTTTTTACAACTCTTTGCCTTTTCCCCTTTAGTTTATGTTCCTCTTCTTTTTTTCCCTCCTAAGTTTTTCAGCAAACCCTGTGAACCTGTGAAAAGCATGCTGGAGACTTTCTAGATCAACGGGATGGTGATCCTGAGTTAGAGTTGACAGATTATTTCTTAACAATCACAGTATGTCCACAGTATATTTAAAAGCTGTACTAAAAGCTTTCTGATTTATAGGATAGCCCTGGGGAGACACTCTTGTTGCCAGAAACTCCTCAGTAGACTTAGGATGGTGAATTAGCTTCTACTGGTCATCAAGGCAATTAACATAGTCCAGGAAACAACATACGAAGGATTTCATCCCATACCTTCCTTCACATACAAATTTTTATAAATCTGTTTATAGTCTGTTAGAATAATGCAATGTAAACAATCTTCTAGACAACATCTATAAAGTTGTATTAATTCACCATAAATAAAGCAAACGTGATGGTGGATATACTATAGTTCTTACATCTGAATTCTAAATATATTAAGTTTGACATTCTTCAGCCCAGTATCACTCATGTCCATATTTACAGAGTCTTCCAAAGGTAGCTAGTTAATGAAGGATGTTCTAATACCTGCCTCATGTTGCCATCCATGTGTTGTTAGAAAACCACCTACCCTAGGATTTCCATTTTAACAAGGGGCTCCTTTACAGTTTGGCACTCACAAGATCTCTCGTGCTGATGCAGAAAGTTGATGAATTGTGAGGCTTAATGGCATTTTGAGTCTTTAATCTCCCTCCTCACAGTCCTGCTGTTTCTTTAGCCAGGGAAGTTCTTATTGAAATATGCAGCATTTTGATTTATGGTAGCAAACAAATAAGTTAATGTACCTGCGTTTGCAGTGACCACGCCATGAGCTAATGGACCTGCGCTTGCAGTGACCGTGCCATGAGGTGTTGGTGAGCAGCTGCAAAGCTTCAAGTCAGAGAAAAGGGCTTGTGCATGGAATAGTGCTGGCTTTACATTTTTACTGTCTGATTCTCTATCACTTTGTGGGAGCTGGATAAAAGATGACTTGGGACAAGGCCATTACTTTCTTTGACGGCTTCAATATATCAAAACAGGGCAGACTTTTCATGTGAAGTTCCCCAAATGGCCATGCTGTCTTATAGCCAACCACCAGCTGTGAAATTGAGACTAGTCAGGAAGTCAGCAAAGAGGGGGAAGTTTCAGGGGTGGCCTTGGAAAACGAAGAAGAAGAAGAAAAAAATGACAACTTTTATTCCTGATGCCTTTTACAATTTAATAACATCTCTTTCATGGTAGGATGCAGGAGCTATATGTGATATGGTTCCAGGAAATATAGTCATGTCAAATGTTTATGTTTGCATGCACCAGCTTTGGAAAGATGACCAACATCAGGGCAATCATTATCATCAAATCTCTGAGAGATGCAGAATTCTGATGGGGGCCTTTTGCTATTAGCTCTACTAGCGTAAAAACAAACAAACAAACAAAAGATCTTGAAAGCCAAAGCTGCCTCTTTTATAAATTAACAATGGTAATATCTAATATTTTGGTAAGCCCTATGAGAACATCGATTTTATTTACGTATTTTGCTTGCTACTTTAGTGCCCACAATAGGTACTCTGCATGCATATGTTGGTGAATTTGCAGTAATAAATACTGAGAGTAGTTCGTTTCAACTCCTTCTAAATGCCTAAAAATCATCTGGAGTAAAAGCCCCAGAAATTCTTTATATCAAGAATTCTTAGAGGACTTGTCAAAAAACACTACGGATTAATTATCTGACATTTTACCAGAATGCATGTTTATTTTGTTTTTTTATGTTTTCACTTATAAAATATAAAGTTAGATAAATTTAGAAGTTTATATTTATCTCTATCCATCCATTCAGCCTCTTTCAAAGGAGAAATTATTGACATTTGCCCAAGCATGTTTACTGAAGCTCAGTTCATAATTGCCAAGTCGTGGAAGCCACCCACATGCCCATCAACCCATGAATAGATCAACAAATCGTGGTATATGTCTATCATGGAATACTATTCAGCCATAAAAAGAAGGAGACTTTACAAGGCGGAATAAATGTACTCCAGAAGGAGTACATGGCGTTGAAACACATTTTTCTTAGTAAAGTATCTCAAGAATGGAAAAATAAATATCCTATGTACTCCATACTAATACGAAGCCAATATAGAAATGATTACATGCTCATATAAACAATGAAACACAGATATAGTCTATTACGGGGTAGAGGGAGATGGGGGAGGGGAGAGAGTAGGGGGAGGATGATTAGCAGAAGCAAGGAAGGCATTTGGTGGGTTTTCACCTAATGTGCCCCCTGGGAGGGTGTATAGCATGCCTTCCAGGTAAGGGGCTCTTTTCCAATGGGAGCTTTACCTTGGAAGTAAGAGCAATGTAGTCCGAAACTTTGTACCCCAATATTAATTTGAAATAAAAAATAAAATTAAAAAGGAGAGAATATATTATGACCTGATACTAAATGCCTGGATAATGAAATTTTTTTTCCTTGGCAAAGTTTATTACTATTATCAGTTGAGTTCAACATGAACATTGGACCTCACATATTGAGTGATAATTTAGGATTACAGATACAAGCACACCCCTGAATTAAAAGTAGAAAGTAAACTGAATGCAAATCACATCGATTCTGGTTGCTACGTACCTTCTCAGGTGTAGCAACGTAATATATAACTGATGTGAAGAAGAGTTTTGAAAAAAAATACACCTTTGACTTGACAAGGACCTCCAAATGGAACTCTCCTCGTATAGGAACGTTCCGTTTCCATAACCTGAATTGCTTTCTCTTTCTTCTTTTCCTTTCACTCCCTCTCATCTATGTGTTATTATTTTTAAGTGTATTTTTCACCCCAAGCCACCCACATTCTGCAATTACTGCCTAGAAGCATATAGTGAATGTGACAAAACTTGTGTTTCCTGAAGCAATGTTTTTCTATAGATGAATCATTATAACTTGAGAAATCAGAGCCATCTGAAGGTTACAATAGTCTAATAAAAGAGATCCAGACTCGTTGTCCTAGCCGAAATATCAGCTGTGCTATGAGGGCTAATTTTTCTCGTGTGATGAGTTCTGCCATGTGAAAGATGCGTAAGGTGAGCGGATTACCAGGGAACGCTGAGAAGAGGGAACACTCCTTCTAGCCCAGCACCATGATCTCATTTCTATTCAGGAGAACAGAGATTTGGCAGCACTCTGGCCCACCTTGAGAAGACTGCCCATGGAGGGGTGTTTAGATCCA
Source organism: Nycticebus coucang (assembly GCF_027406575.1). NCBI lineage: Eukaryota > Metazoa > Chordata > Mammalia > Primates > Lorisidae > Nycticebus > Nycticebus coucang. The sequence goes on from NC_069798.1 coordinate 48,767,965, forward strand.
GCGTTATGTATGAATATATTAATTTTATCAAAAAAAAAAAAAAGAAAAACAGCTGAACTGATTGAAGCAAAGCCTAATGACGGTCAGTTTGCAGAGACTCTGAGGAAGTCCTTGCAACATGTCGTGGAGTGCACTGATTTAGACTGGTTACATACGTATCTGGATTAACTTTGGTTCTCCAAGTTCAAATCCAAGTTTCTCTCTCTCTTAGCTCTATAGCCAGGGGCAATTTATTGGCCCTCAAGTTTTCCATTTCTAATAGTAGGAATGATAACATGCCAGTCATAATGTATTATATGCTGATTAGATTTAGTTTGTTTAAAATGCTTAGATTAGGGCACATAATAAGAAATTATAGATGATAAGCTATTATTTTTCTCCTCTGGGAGTGAGGATTACCTCTTTTTGGCCAAACAACAGAGAAGATTTAGAAATGTCCACCAAAGGGTTTTGAAGATAAGCTTGGGAAGGCCATTTCTCCCTCTAAACTACAAGGGCAGCTGCTGCCCTTCCACACTATATACAACGTGCCTGTTGGTGCCTTTGTGGGGGTCGTCTCCTGGTGTGATCCAGCATGCTGATGCTAGCAGGGTGGATGTCTTATAGACACATAATAGATTTTTATAAACCTACTAATAGTTTGTATAACTAGTAGTTTTATAATACCTTAATATGATTCCTTATCATAATGCCTTATTGTGATTCATTCCCTCATAAGCTGGCTGTCTAAATAATATTCTGATTCTGACATCTCCGACCAGTTGATCCATCTGACCTTCTTGAGCCCACTTCTTCCTGCCCGAAATTCCCTTTCCTTGCAGCCTATATACATTTCTAGTGGGAAAGTAGGGATGACTCAAAACTGTGCCCTTGGCTTTGTCTTTGTAGATTAAGGACTGGGACCTGTATCTTTCCTTTTCCTAGCACCCCACAGAATTGTATTCAAGGACTTCACAATTAACTCAACTTCTCAAATCCCTAAATGCTCAAGGCTTTAGGGAAATTAATTTAAAATGTGGTTGAACTATCTTCTTGGTTTATTTACCTAAGGATGACAGTATTCTTTGCAGATAAAGTATTTAACTAGTGATCAAATTTTATGAGAATAAACAGAAGACAAGGGATATCTCTATTCTCTTGTGGGCCATTCTCAGTCCAGAAAGTGAAATAACCACCTATATCATATATTAAAAATATCCTACAGGTCTGCTTTGAGTTGATATACTCAATTTATTGATATTGAAAAAAGAATCTTCTGCCTTTACAATATTCTGTGTCATAATTCCATTGTACTTATTTATGAGAAAGATTCAATGAGAAAACCAACGTGGACTTGTCCCTTCTTTCCAACCTGGATGATCACTATTCGGAGCACCCAAACCTTTTCTATATCTGGCTCCTATGGAATGTTTTGTATCACCAAATTAACCCCTGTCCTCCAATCAAAGTGCTGTGAGTGTTATCTATTTCTTTTTGGATTGAATTATTTGAATGATTATGCATTCTAGGTTTAAAGTAGTAACTCAGTTAATAAGTAAGTATTGGAAACATTGTCTACCATTTAAGGAAAGGAAATAAATGCCTCTGGAACAAGAAAATTACACCAAAATAAAAGCTTCTGAGAGTTTCTTGAACTATTCAAGATATAACTAATAATTTCTTGATCAGGATTTAAAGATAATTATATATATATATACACACACACACACATTATATAATGATTAAATTTAATTGGCAGAAGTCAAAAGTTATACATAAATTTTTGACTGCAACCTAGAAAATTTGGGTGTTTTTAACAGAAACTTGAAAAAAGAGCTTATATATGGAATTTTATATCAGATATGCAATCTTTTTTTCATATTTAGATGTATGTGTATAGATGTGTTCACATAGAGTAAACGTCCCATCAAATTTAAATTAATTTCTCTATGCGAGGACTTCAGCTTAAATAATGTGAAATAAAAGAAAACATAAATGTGTGACAGGAAAAGATTATAAATGTCAGACACAGAAATGAAATTGATTAAGACATATCCAGGGGAAATTTAACCTAGAGGCAACCCCCTGAAGTGGGAGTGAGGTTGTGACCTCCTGATGCTTCGTTCTAGGACATGTCTGTGTAAATGACAGTCACAGCACACTTTCTTATCCACACAATAGGAAATGACAAATTCAAAGAGTGAAAAATGACAAACCATTTACAAATTGCCTTAAAGTCACCTATCATACTATGTGTATATTACATATCCTTTAGAATGTGAAATAAGCAAGGAACTTTTGGTCCCTGGAGCCCACCTATTACCTACAATGCATTTTTAATGTCAGTTGGATGACTTATGGAGTCCTTGCGAATGTATTAAGTTTTAAGCTAAATACTTTGCATATAATCTCACTTAATCTCCTAAAATAGAATTTATCAACCCATTTTGCACATGAAAGTATTGAGATGCAAAGAGGTTAAATGACTCAAGTAATGTGCAGCTAATAAATAAGGTGCAGGAATCCACACTGAGGCCAGCTTCATTTAAAACTTCTTGGCTACACCACTATTTTAAACAGGGATCTGCCTCACTTAATCACCTGCTGTGGCAGAAACTTGAGCATCTGGCTAGTCACATTCCTTTATGAATGTTCTTGGTTGCACTCGGTACCAGCCCACAATAAATATTACATTTACAAGTTACTTACATTTAGATTGGCAACAAGGTATTTGCCTTTTTCAGAGAATGCCTTGAATAACTAATATGTCATCAAGATGGTGTTTTTCACACAGCACATGCTCACTGGAAAGGTGTTCACTTCATTCTCTAATGCTTAAAGAATGCACTGAAATCCAGCTTTATAGATGTGTCTTAACCAGGGTCTTCTTGAAAACCAGCAGAGCAAACCAACTTGCCAGGTGAGGTATGTTTGCTTTGGGCAGACAGTTTGATCAGGACTCAAGACTGTGAAGGTGTCGAGGCACTTTTAGTCACACAAGCTGTCATGCCCCACAGCCAAGCTCTACATAGCCAGACAGAACGTATGAGAATACATCTCTTCCTTGGCTTTTATATATAAATTGGCACCTAAAGGAAAGAGAACTCACCTACAAAAACTGGATTGAGAACTGAGCTGAAATAGTCAAAGGAGGCTTCTGTTCATAGCAGTAAAGGTAATTAAAAATTACAAAAGTTAAATTTTTAATTTCTTTATCTTTCATTGGAATGGCTGATAATTTCTTGCTTTAACAGAAATCTTTAGATTGGTTTCACTAGGGAAATATGGATTCAAGATGGGCCTGTGATGTCAAATGTTATACAAATGAATGGGAGCACTGTGGAATTTTTGATGAGCACTTATGTCTAAGCTGAAGGCAGTTCCCTCATCCTCCCTCATTCGATAATTAAATTTAATAATAGAAATAAAAGCCAAGCTTAATCAAATAATTTCCTAAGTATTCTACTCTTCTTCAGCATTTACCAGCTTTACGGTGGCCAAATTAAAATATCAACATAGTCACATCTAACAGGCAGATACATGGTAGCTGAATTAAGTTCTTATTGAATTTAATTGAATCTGAATAAGACACTCTAAGTAGTAATGAAGAATGATTAAAAAATTCAGTCATTTTCTTCCTATTTTGCTTACATTCTCAATTTTAATGCTATACTTTTATAGAAATGACTCCTAGTTTTATTCTGACATCAATAAACCATCGTTTCCTAAGAATAAAAATATAAATTAAAGATGCAGAGGTCAAGGGTACCAATCCCCCTTGCAGTCAAAAATTCATGTATAACTTTTGACTCCTGCAAAACTGAACTACAAGTAGCCTACTGATGACGGGAAACATTACCAATAACATAAACGGTACATTAACAGATCCTTTGTATGTTATGTGTATTCTTACAGTAAAGCAAGATGGAAAAAAAGATATTATTAAGAGACTCACAAAGAAGATAAAATATATTTGCTTTTCATTAATTGGATGTGAATCACCATTAAGGTGTTTATCCAGCTGTCTTCATGCTGAGGAGGTGGAGGAGTGGGAGGCAGATGGGGCTGGTCTTGCTGCCACAGGGTGAGCAGAGTTGGAAGAGGTAGAGGAGCGGAAAGGGGAGGAGGGAGAGGCAGGCACATGTAGTTGCACTAAGCAACTTTTATTGAGGAAAATCCATGTCTAAGTGGACTCATGCAGTTCAACCCCATGTTGTTTAAGGGTCAACTGTATATGTAATTTTTTCCTTCCTTATGTTAGAGCAAGAATCACATTTTAATGAGTATGGTTAAGGAGGCTTTTAATTCAGGCCATAGTAGGGCTGCCCCGTTGTAACACTCTGGCTCTTACGTCTCAGTTAAAGTCCTTGATCAGTACACTAATTATACATGTATATATGCAAAACTAGTGAGTGGTTGTGAATCTTAGGCACTTTGCATTTTTTCTCTTTTACCTTAGAACTCGTTCATACGAGGGACCTTTGGTGATAATGTCTTGCTTACACGGTTCTTAAGAGAAATGCCTAAAGACCTAACCTGATTTCATAAGATAAGGTTTCCAAGGGATTTTAAAATGTCTGTGAAAGATTGATGAGACACTTGGCTAAGAGGGCCTTTTGCTGCTGTGTTTAAAGCAAGTTACATGGGTCACACTCCACCTGGATATAGTCTCTCTTTTTGGTGGTGGTTCTCAAGGTTCTTGTCATCATTATTTATTCCAACTCTATTTTTCCTAGTTTTCATTTTACTATGAAGTCATTTACTGGAAGTTGTGTTCTTCACTGTGTTTAGACAATGCTGGGTGTTTTCTACTCTGTGTTACTACTGCCACTTGGAACAAAGGTAAATGAAAGTTTACTTGCTGTTTTGTATCATTTCTCAATACTAGCTAATGACAAAATGCGAATTTTATGCATGTAACTTTATAAATATACCTGGACACTTTTAGGGAATAATGACATAATGCTGATTTTATACATGTAACTTCCTACATACACCTGGTTGCTTTCAGCTTTTTGGATAGAGCCTGACTGGGAGGTCTGTTGAAGGTCTATGCCTTACGGAAGACTTTACTTCCTCTTGACCTGCACTCTCTATGTAAGGATGTCCTAAGAGGCTACGACGTCACTGAGAGATGTTTTATTCAGTAGTTCAATATATGCTGTTGAGTGACTGTGATAGATACATAAGCGAACAAAAATCCAAAGGCTGCCTACACTCATGTTTTTTATAGTCCAGTAAAGAAGACAAGCATGAAACCAATTATTACACTGATACAAATAGTGCTGAGTGCTGGAAGGAAAGTGTGGAGTTACTAAACTTTTCTGAGGATCAAGGGAGTCTTCTTGTCCAAATTGAGGCCTCAAGGAAAGTTTGGGGAGGAAAGATGTCCATGAAGAGGAGCATATGGGAAGACTAGGCATTTGTAAAGTCTTAGTGGGATCAGGGGCAGGTGAGAGTAGATCAGAAGGCAAGGCTTTGTCATTTCCTGAACTTAATCTTTATCTTAAATGCAGTGAGGCTCCATCAAAGGGCTTCATGTCAGATATGCAAACAAAGTCTTCTTTACTTCTTTTACTACTCAGAGACTCAAATTTCTAACTTACTTATTAGTTAGGTAATTCAAGTGGATATGCAATAGATGGCTCATCTTTAGAGTAATTGACCACAATAGAAAAGCAACTTACACACTGGGTCAATGTTGAAAAGTGGATACCGTGGATGGAATCTAATATTTCTTCTTTATTTTTAGTTAAAATGAATCTACTTTTAAAACATTTTGAAAACTGAACTAATGAATCATATGTGGTCTGAATTTCAATTACTTTTTAGCAATTTGCAACAGCTATTAGGATGGGGAGGTGTTCAATGAGACAGCTGGACAAAAGAAGCTGTCTCACAAGTGTACACAGCATGATCCTTCATATAAAATATGGGCTATCAATACTTTTCATTTAATACTGATGAGCAATCAAAGAGATTCCAGAAATAAAATGGTCACCAAAACTTATTTCTAGTATTACAAAATGAACATAGAATTTTCCATGACACAAATAACATAAGGAGTCCCAAGAGTGAAAACGTTGCAGGCTTTGGGGGTCATTTGTTAGAATTATCTGGAGTTGGGCGGCACCTGTGGCTCAAGGAGTAGGGCGCCGGTCCCATATGCCAGAGGTGGCAGGTTCAAACCCAGCCCTGGCCAAAAAAAAAAAAAAAAAGAATTATCTGGAGCCTTCCATGTGCAAAATATGTATGTTGTCTCAAGCTGCACATGTGTAATCTTCATTTATTTATTGTCAGCAGAGGGAAGCAAGCCAACCCAGTGCTCAGCTATGCCTCTTCCAAAGGTTTGTACAATCTTTTTCTCAGTTCTGCCTAATAAAATGTTGATAACATTTTACTTAATCTTAAATACAGCTCAGAAATAAAAGGACCATGCAAGCCTTTTTCTGTTTATAGTGCCAATCAATTGGAGCCTTGAAGCCATTATTGACTAATTAATAGCTATCTTAGGGAAAAGAGAGAACTTACGAGGGACTTGTATGTGGAATTAAAGCAAATTGCCTTGTATAATTCTTTTGTGGTTAGAGCCAACACAGAAGTATACATAAGTTCTATGATATTCCTCAACATTCATAAAAATTATTTGAGATAAGCTTCTGAGGAGGGAAGATAGATTACTTGCTGAATTTCTTATTGGTGATTTATAGATGTAATCATAGGTTTGCAGATATGCTTTGGTGAAAATCCAGGTCTTTTTAAACGTATTTTTATAATAAAATAGAGTAGTGCTCTGAGAACAACTTAAAGCCCATATTCTATTAAATAAGAGATTATAAAATTTTGACCCAGTTTTTGTCTACTTTTTAGACATAATTATCCACTGATGTGCCTTGATATAAAAATATTATATGTAATAATTTTACTTTAGATAGAAAGTGAATTTGGTTCAGTCTTTTCAAGCTATATGTTAACATATTGTATAGAATGATATCTAGCATAAACCCTACTAAAACCAAGGCTATGCATGTGGATATTAACAATTTTTTTCTTTTTTTAATTTATTTTTTTATTAAATCATAGCTGTGTACATTAGTATGATCATGGGGCACCATACACTTGGTTCATAGACCATTTGACACATTTTCATCACACTAGTTAACATAGCTTTCGTGGCATTTTCTTAGTTATTTTGCTAAGACCTTTGCATTCCACATTTACTAGGATTCACATATTCCCTTGTAAGATGCACCGCAGGTGTAATCCCATTAATCCCCTCCCTCCACCTACCTCCCCCCTCCCTCCCCTCCCTTTCCCCCTTCTCCCTATTCTTAGGTTGTAACTGGGTTATAGCTTTCATGTGAAGGTCCTACATTAGTTTCATAATAAGGGTGAGTACATTGGGTACTTTTTCTTCCATTCTTGAGACACTTTACTAAGAAGTATATGTTCCAGCTCCATCCATGTAAACATGAAAGAGGTAAAGTCTCCATCTTTCTTTAAGGCTGCATAATATTCCATGGTGTACATATACCACAATTTATTAATCCATTCGTGGATAGATGGGCACTTGGGCTTTTTCCATGACTTAGCAATTATGAATAGGGCTGCAATAAATATTCTAATACAAATATCTTTGTTATGATGTGATTTTTGGTCTTCTGGGTATATGCCCAGTAGAGGGATTACAGGATTGAATGGCTGTAGAAGACTGAAACTGGACCCACACCTCTCACCATTAACTAAGATAGACTCTCACTGGATTAAAGATTTAAACCTAAGACATGAAACTATAAAAATACTAGAAGAGAGTGCTGGGAAAACCCTTGAAGAAATTGGGTTGGGCAAGTTTTTCATGAGAAGGACCCCCTGGGCAATTGAAGCTGCTTCAAAAATACACTATTGGGACTTGATCAAACTAAAAAGCTTCTGCACAGCCAAGAACACAGTAAGTAAAGCAAGCAAACAGCCCTCAGAATGGGAAAAGATATTTGTAGGTTATGTCTCTGACAAAGGTTTAATAACCAGAATCCACAGAGAACTCAAACGCATTAGCAAGAAAAGAACAAGGGATCCCATTGCAGGCTGGGCAAAGGACTTGAAGAGAAACTTCTCTGAAGAAGACAGGCGCACCGCCTTCAGACATATGAAAAAATGCTCGTCATCTTTAATCATCAGAGAAATGCAAATCAAAACTACTTTGAGATATCATCTAACTCCAGTGAGACTAGCCTACATCACAAAATCCCAAGACCAGAGATGTTGGCGTGGATGTGGAGAAAAGGGAACAATTTTTTTTTAAATTAGTAAATTACTAAATAATTTCAGCTGCTGCATATATGTTTAGCCAAAAACCAGACAAAAATAGGAGTAAAGAAGGTATACAAACATTTTCTTGTCATTCTGAATAACGCCTTTTTTTTTTTTTACATAATGATCATAATTTTATACTCTGGGAGCCTCACTTTTGATAAAAATCTGCTTGTTTCATGAATACTAGTTCTGTCTTGGTAATTAGGAGACAAGTCGTGGGAGAGCAGGGATGAAGTCTTGTGGCTGGGATTCTTGACATATTTACGTAGTGGTGCAGCATGGGTACTGGACCAAGAGAGTGGATGTGGTCAGCAATCTGTGTGGTCTGACCACTGGCCTAATTCCCTGTGCCCACCCCCACCCATGATAAAACTAATTTCTGTGCTTAGCACAAAGTAGCTGATAAATATTTGTGCTTAATTAAGCTCTACAAAGATACACAGGTAAGTCTTTACCATCTCTGGGTAACCAAAGAGGAGTTTATAATCTGACAGTTGCTTTTTTTGTTTTCCCCTAGTTAAAAGACCATTAAGCTATTAGAGTAATGGATTATACATAGTCCATTACAAGTTGATAAATGTCTTCAAACTGGTTTTTCCTTTAAAAATCAATACTGAATACAATTCAGCCAGCATTAAAAATATTCTTCAGTTATATTATCAAAACATCAAAGTTTTAGCCACACTATCAAAAGAAAATTTTATCTTATTAATTATGGAAAATGTCTACCATTGTTTCAAAGTAGATATACTAAAAACCACTGATTCAAAAAAGAAAAAAACAAAAAAAAAAAAACACTGATTCTATCAAGAAATAAAACCCAATTAGTACCGAGCTGTCATGACCTGAGAGGGCTAAGGCACCTGTGAAAATACTTTTAGACTGTTAGACATTTTAAATTTTTCTTAAAAAAAAAAAAAAAAATGATGAACTTTTTGTAACGACCTGGATGGAACTGGCGACCATCCTCCTAAGGGAATTATCACAAGGACAGGAAAAGAAACACCACTTGTGGTCACTTCCTAATTGGATCTAAACAATCAACACTCCTGTGTATCTAAGGTAGTAAAATTCAATGGAAACCAAGCCGGTGTAAGGGAGGAGGAAGGGGTGGGTAAATTCGCACCTAATGGGCACAGTGGACACTCACTATCGGGGGATATATGCAATTATGACCTTGCCTCAAATTGCACAAGGGTAATGCATACAACAAAAGCATTTTTACCCCTATAATATTTGAATTAAAAAATTAAAAAGTTTGTTCCTTATGGGAAAATAATATAAATAATTTTTATTGAAATTAAATTTGTTATAGTAAAATATTTCTCGATTTAAAGAATGAAATTCCCTATTTTCCTGCTAATCTTTTGGTGTGTAGCTTTTAGACTTTTTGATATAAATAAAATAAAAGTTGTATTCAATTTAGTTTTTAAAATGTCACTTTACAGACTGCTTGTTCTCAGTACGTTATTCACATTCCCACCATGTAATTTGTGTTGGCCGTCTGAATGTCAGTTGTGACCTCTATTTCAAAAATTTTCACTGTTAAATGTGGAGTCATTGTTTGTGTCATCTTGTCTGTGTAACTAGTTGTTTCTTAATACAAATTCATGGAAATGCAATAGCTTGGTCAGTGTGTACCCCTCTCTAAGGTCTTCCGTGCATATTGCCAAATTACTGGTTTTAGATGCTTAAACATTTCGTAAGCAGTTATATACCCTGTTTCCCCGAAAATAAGACATCCTCCAAAAATAAGACCTACTTACAGGAGAGATAAGACGTCCCCTGAAAATAAGACCTAGCGCATCTTTGGGAGCATGCCTTAAAATAAGACACTGTCTTATTTTCAGGGAAACAGGGTAGTCAGTGGAAGGATTGCTAACAGTCCTATGTTACTTTGGGAAAAAGAAATGAAAGTAATTAGTATTAGTATTTTAAACTGTTAGCAGAGTTTAAAAATGAGCCTGCTTTAAGTCTTACATTTTTCTGCTTTTTCCTTTGCCATTTTAATCTACAATGACAAGTGTAGGATCCGAGATAAGACAAGAATTGAACTGATTATTTCAAGTACTCATTCCAGTCCACATCTGGAATGGGAACAATAGTAATAAAAACAACGAGATCAATAGTTCTCTAGGGCACCTTTTTCAAAAGACTAAGAATTTGATTTGATACAATTATTCAGCTGTTTCTTCTGCTTTTCTTCAAGATCCTTAGCTAAAAGTAACTCAAAGAGGACAGAATTGTGTATTACCCAGGCTAGCTGTGCATTAACTGGTATGGTAGAAGTCAGACCCTGCCGTTAGGTTCCTAGGGGGATCATATTGCAAAGATTCAGTCTAATAACCCACTTTCTCCCAGAGAAATTGGAGAAACACTGACTTTGTCAGTCACTTGAGCAGAATAGCCAAAAGAACAAGGTGATGGGCAGAATTTAAACCTCGTCGTCAGGTTCTGTGGTAGAAATAAGTAAATGAAATAAGGCATCGAAATGGGGGGAAAGGGTCACATTGTTGCATGTTTGACCATTGGTATGAATTGCTTAATGAGATATCAAAGGACAAATATTATTTCCACTGTCAAGGCTCTATCTATTCAGGTTATAGGACACTTTTTAATCATATATAGGTTTACTCCTTAACCATAATCATCAGGTAGTAGTTAGAGGCAACTAGGTTTATTCAATCATGGCTCTAAGGCGAAGACTAACTTTTAACGCATTTGAATCATCTTGTGAAAAGGCTTTTTTTATACTCCCTGCAGTATCTTATCCAAAATATTCGTGAAGCTAAGAATTTGGCCTCAGCTTCTTCTCTGAAAGCCATTATACAACTTAGTGGAGTTTTCAGAGGCCAGTGTCTGGCCAGTTTTCTAAAAGGCCTAAGAACTTGTATACACAAATTGATTGTTCACATGGTGTGGTCTGTATTCTCCCCTATTTAAAGCTCCTTCAGCAGCAGAATTTCACTTGTGCCCAGAACACAGATCACTGAAGTCAACATTTTGGGTTGAAGTTTTTAATCAAGAAATTCCCTTTTGAAAATGGAAATGGGAAGAAATTAGTAACTGTTCGTTTATTGGTTATCTGTTAACTGCTGACACTTTTATCTTTTGGTGTTATTTGCTTTATTTTTTGGAAGCCATTTTAATATTTAATAAAAATATTTACTAATTAAAAAAATACATGTATAACTAACATCAATGTGTTAATTTTTTTAAAAGAAATTTTATTTAACAGCAAAGAGGAAGTTTAGAGCATTTCCAAGGAGAGTTGGGAGTGGGTCCATCTTGCGAGTAAGAAGAGAGACCCAATGTATTCATCTTAACACAAATTTAATCATCTACGGCATGGTTTTTCAGAAAGAAATGATTTTTGAGGGTGGATAATGCTTTGCCACATGTGTGAATGAGGAAAGGGAGGTTCCTGTGCATTTTAGGACAGTTAGTAGCATCTCTGGCGTTTGTCCATTAGACGAGGGTAGCAATGCCCCTTTCTCATCTGACATTCCAGTGCACTTCCAGATGTTGTCAAATGCCCCTCACCAGTTGAAACCACTGGTTTATGGATTGTTTATATTTGCCCTATCTGGGTTGAGCTCCTCAGGGAAAGGAGCACACAGACGTTCCTGCCCTCATGTAGGGTATGTTCCAGGGGATCGAAAGACCTTGGAAAGTCAAAGAAGACCTCCAAGGCCATATATTTAAATGTGGAAAGGCAAAATATGTAGTAGGCCCCAGGCTGAGGGGGAACTCCAAAGGGAATTACTACATGCAGCACCTACCCTCTGCCAAGGTAAGGTTATATTAAATCATAGCTATAGGAAAACATGTGTATGCCTTCTGGATGCTTTAGATCAAGAACTGGCCCACAAATAGCTGGCTCTTTAAAATGGCTCAGAATGAGAATGATTCCATTAGCAGAATTAATCAGCTCACCATCATAAGCAGTTTGCTCATTTCTTTTCTTACATTTCTCTGGCTATTTTTCCAAGCCCAGGATCCCAAGTCTTCCCCTCAGTTTTAGTTATTGACACCTCCCTCATTCGTATCTAAGTGTGTCTTAGTGACCCGCACTGTCTTAGTGACCTTACGCTTGCCAGTTGGAGAGGAGATAAGAGCTGAAACCTCAGTTTCCTTTTCTGTTACTGCCCTGATCTTAGTTTGGCTTGATTCTTCCTCTTCTAGTATACATATCCTGCACACACGGGGCAGGATTCTAGGTTTCTGCTGGTTTGAAACATTTGTGACCACCTGAAAGATGAAAGGAGAGAAAATTTTCAGCCCTAAATAACTTCAATCATGGAATATATCAATTCCTTCTGCAATTCTCACCAAGGGTCTCATGAAAGGTCTCTTTTATCACTAAAAGGCATCGAACATCTCCTGGAAGGTTGAGCAAATTAAAGCACAAAAACACACAGATATTGATTAACAAGTTCTTGCTAAAAGGACCGATCATCTCTTTCCATGGCTTCTTTATTCCATCCCCTAAGAAGGCCTTTCCCTTACTAACTCCTTGGGAATGCCCCCATTCTCAGTTGAACTATTTCTTGACATCTCCACTGGTCTCTAGAAACAAATGCCCTCTTAATTAATCTTGAGGTGTCACAAATTTGCCTTGTGTTTAGTGAGTAGCACCCTGATCCTCATTACAGAAGCTTCCCAAGGACCATGTGAAGATCAAACCCAGTTATTTTCTCTAATCTAGACATTATATTTTCTTTCCCTAACTGAGCTTGCTCATTATAGACACGTTTATTATCCCTGATGCTCTAAAAAATGTGTTCTCCCTTTGGTTAAAATCACAACTCATCCTAACCGTGCCCCTCGCTCCACTTGATACCCTGGAGTAACTTATTCAGGAATTTGGCCTCCCTCCAGTAAAAGTTCTCACATTATCCCTCATCATTACCTAGAATTGCTTTCCTTATACTGTTGTAACTACCTACAATCACATTTGATTCTATCCCAATGGGTATAAAATCATTTTCTTCCATCCATACATTTATGAAGCTATAAATTTTGAGATAGAGCCCCGAAATGCAGAATTTTATACATGTGTAAATCCATAAGCAAGAGCAAGGGAGGGCACAAGACCCAGGGGGTAGAGGGACTAAAACCCATAGGACCCATTGGACTAGAACATCTGAGTTGCAAAGCTCATGTTTTTCCCTTTAATTCTTCTCTTGAAGATAACAGGTTTAACATCGACATTTTGATCCATTTTCAGGTACTTTAAAAAGTTACAACCTGTACAGACTACAGCTTTTATGGAATGGTGTATGTTTTATAACCATTGGCTCCTATTTAGATTACTCAGCACACATATTCTTGTTGGAATAGATCTAGAAGGTACCAGTCTCTGTTCACTTCATTTATTTATAGTATTCACCTGATCGTGACTTCTTTTAAGGTGGCCTTCTACCCCAAATAATTTCCAAGTAATGGAACTAACATTCTGATACTGGATTCCAAACACACTCACATGGGAATCTTGTTTCAAATGTTTTGTGTTCAAGCAAAGCAATCTGTATATTCTATTTTAGATAATGGTGTACATCAGACCACCTCACTGGTGAGTTCAACAATGTTCTTAAAGTACACTGAATCTGCAGAAACCGTAGGAGTCATCTAACCCAGTAATTCTCAAAGTGTGTTTCCTGACTCAGGAACATCTCATTACCAGGGCTTGCTAGGACCCTACCCCACATCTGGGCCAGGTAATATGAATTTTAAAATGTCCTTCAAATGATTCTGTTACACATTTGAAACAATTGATCTAATTTATTCTGTTTAAAGTTGAGAAACTGGAGCCCAGAGTAATAAAATTAGTGGCTAATTTCACTAACCAGTTGTGATATCAGATTAGGAGCAATTCCAAGTATTCTATCAATTCTCTTACACTGCCAATGAGGTCTCCTTCTGTACATAGGCAAGGTTGGAATCTTGTAATTTTCAGTAGCTGCAGCCATATCCCCAAGTGGCCACTTTCCCAGCTCAGATCAATAACCTGGCCTGACTTAAATTGGAGTGCCACAAACCATCCCAGAGTCTACATACATGTATTTCTCCCTGAACTTCACTTTTTCTGCTTGGATATTTTGTGAACATCTGACCAAGAATATTCAACCGCATTTTAAAAAATATCTTCCAGGTCTTCCTCTGCCTGGGGGCTTTGTGTGTTTCTTGTTTCCCATTTTGTTTTGCCACTTTTCCTCTTTTGAATCTGGATCTCCATAAGCCTCAAGAAAGACATGGTGAAATTCTTTCTATTTTTGCCAGAAAAGTCAAGCTAAATACAATTCCCTCTCCTGAAGTCAATTTGCAGGAGGTCTCTTTGAAACAGCCTATGAAATTGTGAGCAAATGAAGTTTCATCTTGCTGTTAACGAGGTTGCCTTGCCAAACCTGTCAGCACTGGAGCTGACCCTTTTGTGTTCCAGCGTCTGCTCCAGCTGGCGCTATTGGCTGCTAATCAGACGTGTTTATACTTTTTCATTTTCACTTGATTTCCACTAGCCTGCGCAACTTGGTAGTCAGAGTTGGTTCATTACAGAGACTGTTGTTGCAGCCCCGTCTTGACATTTCACTGTCAGCTGCCAGTGATGGGTCAATATTGCTTCTGCTATTCTTCACAAAGTAGAAAAGAGGCAATCACACCAATTAGGTAGTTTAAGCAATGTTTTTTTCTATTCAACCTCCCTTTTAGCTGCCAAAACTGGTCTAGAATTTAAGGGAATATGTGGAGTCATTAGAGACTGAAGCCTCGACTTAGGGTGCTAAAAAGATTAGCCTAGTGATATACCAAAGTCTTTAAGAGGACAACGATCAAAGTCAGGAGTCAGGAACCTGTGTGCACATTGGTTGCAAATGGAATAATTGATCCTTTGGAAACAGTTTTCAGGAAGAGAAAGCGTGTTATCATTAATGATATTCAAGTGGGGCATGAAACAAAATGCTCTGGAGTCCACTCAATATCCTCTTCCCGCTTCATGGCTGTGAGGTTATTTGCAGCATTATTTGCAGCATTGAGAAACAACGAGGATATTCCAGAGGTGCTGAGCTTGTTTGGTTTTTTATAGCACCATATTATTTGATGTCCTTCTGATTATCAATGTAATTCCTCCTCATTTTTTTTTTATTATCTTTTCCCTAAGATTTGACTCTGCACCTCAACAGCCTTGTTTAGTTGCATTTTAGGCCACACAACATTGGAAATGCATACATTGTGGCATTAAGAAAACTAGATTCAAATTCCCAGCTCAATCATTTTCATTAACTTGTGTGGCTCTAGCAAGATGTTAAATTTCTCTTAACCTATTTATATTTCAGGGAATACAAGGTGTTTGTTTTTTTAAAAAAAAAAAACATTTCCTTGCTGTTTTTATTGTATGGCACACATTATGCTAAGAGCTGAAGGTAAAAGTATAAATAATAGAGACCCTTAGCAAGAAGGCTAAGGGGCTGTAGAGCCAGGGTACATATTTCCATTCAAGAACAGCAATATGGTTTCCTGATAGAAATTAGATATCAGATGAGTCTCAAAATGGGAATGTGGGAGGTGGATAAATATGTATGGAAAAGCATTCCCAGCAGAAGATAGCGTCTAAGAACAGTGTGGTGGCACATGAGTGCATGGAGGCTCAGCTGAAAGAGAGGGTACAGAGCCATAATTAGCAGAACTATAAATGTGGAGCCCAAAATGTGTGCTGGAAGGTGAACAGTGGCCAGAAAATGCCCTAAAGAGCCAGCTGTGGACTCCTTTGAGCCTATGAGCATGATGAGGAACCTAGTCTCTGTTTTCCTGTGAAGCATAGTCCAAGTATCAGTTTAAATACAGAATTTCATAGTCAAATGTAAATTTGTATTTAAGTAGGTCTTAGTCTGTTTTGTGCATAGTGCTATAACAAAATACCTGAGATAAGACTGAGTGATTTCTTTTTTTTTTTTTTATTGTTGGGGATTCATTGAGGGTACAATAAGTCAGGTTACACTGATTGCAATTGTTAGGCAAAGTCCCTCTTGCAATCATGTCTTGCCCCCATAAAGTGTGACACACACCAAGGCCCCACCCCCCTCCCTCCATCCCTCTTTCTGCTTTTCCATCAGAAATTAATTTTTCACAGTTCTATAGGCTGGGAAGCCCAACTTTAAGGCATCGGCAGATTCGGCCGTCTGTTGAAGGCTGCACTCTGCTTGCAAGTTGATGCCTTGATGCTGCATCCTACAGGGCAGGCAAATGTGTCCTCACATGTCAGAGGGCAAGAGAGGGCAACTCCCTTCATCAAACTTCTATAAGGGCACCCAAGCCCATTTATATGGGAGGAGCCCTCATGACCTAATCACCTCTTAAAGGATATCCCTCTCAATCCTGTTGCATTAGTAGGATTAATTTCAACATGAATTGCAGAGGGGCTGTACTATACAAGCATTCAGACTATACTAGAGGGATCACTTGGGTGGCAGTGTGGTTGTTAGGATATTAGAGGAGAGAAAGGCTGGAGTCAAGGAGCCTGGCTCACGTGGTCTGGCCCTCTCAAACAGACTGTGTCAGCACTGCCCTCTTTTTAGGGATGTTGTCAGTAGTAGTGTAAGTAATAAACCAGTTCTATTCTTTCTAAACGAGGGGTCAGTGAACTTTCTCTGAAGAGGGCCAGAAAGTATATATTTTGAGTTTTGTGGACCATGTGGCCTCTGTCACACCTACCCAACTCTGCCACAATACAAAAAAGGATGTGGCTGTGTTCCAGTTCTCCAAATTTGAATTTCACAAGTTTCCATATGTCAAGCAAAAGTAATACTCTTTTGATTTATTTACAGACATTTACAAACACAACAAGCATTTCTAGCTGTTGACCATATGCAAATAGGCAGAAAGGCTTTGTTTTTGTGTTGTGAGTCTCTGCTCCTGCTCTAAACCATTGCTCCCAAATTTCTGATTCTCGTGGTGACCAGCCCATCTCCTTTCTGTGTTTTTTTTTTTTTTTAATTTAATTTATTTATTTTTATTGTTGGGGATTCATTGAGGGTACAATAAGCCAGGTTACACTGATTGCAATTGTTAGGTAAAGTCCCTCTTGCAATCATGTCTTGCCCCCATAAAGTGTGACACACACCAAGGCCCCACCCACCTCCCTCCTTCCCTCTTTCTGTTCCCCCCCCATAACCATAATTGTCATTAATTGTCCTCATATCAAAATTGAGTACATAGGATTCATGCTTCTCCATTCTTGTGATGCTTTACTAAGAATAATGTCTTCCACGTCCATCCAGGTTAATACGAAGGATGTAAAGTCTTCATTTTTTTTAGTGGCTGAATAGTATTCCATGGTATACATATACCACAGCTTGTTAATCCATTCCTGGGTTGGTGGGCATTTAGGCTGTTTCCACATTTTGGCAATTGTAAATTGAGCTGCAATAAAGAGTCTAGTACAAGTGTCCTTATGATAAAAGGATTTCTTTCCTTCTGGGTAGATGCCCAGTAATGGGATTGCAGGATCAAATGGGAGGTCTAGGTTGAGTGCTTTGAGGTTTCTCCATACTTCCTTCCAGAAAGGTTGTACTAGTTTGCAGTCCCACCAGCAGTGTAAAAGTGTTCCCTTCTCTCCACATCCACGCCAGCATCTGCAGTTTTGAGATTTTGTGATATGGGCCATTCTCACGGGGGTTAGATGATATCTTAGGGTTGTTTTGATTTGCATTTCTCTAATATATAGAGATGGTGAACATTTTTTCATGTGTTTGTTAGCCATTCGTCTGTCATCTTTAGAGAAAGTTCTATTCATGTCTCTTGCCCATTGATATAAGAGATTGTTGGCCTTTTTCATGTGGATTAATTTGAGTTCTCTATAGATCCTAGTTATCAAGCTTTTGTCTGATTGAAAATATGCAAATATCCTTTCCCATTGTGTAGGTTGTCTCTTTGATTTGGTTATTGTCTCCTTAGCTGTACAGAAGCTTTTCAGTTTAATGAAGTCCCATTTGTTTATTTTTGTTGTTGTTGCAATTGCCATGGCAGTCTTCTTCATGAAGTCTTTCCCCAGGCCAATATCTTCCAGTGTTTGTCCTACGCTTTCTTGGAGGATTTTTATTGTTTCATGCCTTAAGTTTAAGTCCTTTATCCATCTTGAATCAATTTTTGTGAGTGGGGAAAGGTGTGGGTCCAGTTTCAGTCTTTTACATGTAGACATCCAGTTCTCCCAACACCATTTATTGAACAGGGAGTCTTTCCCCCAAGGTATGTTCTTGTTTGGTTTATCAAAGATTAGGTGGTTGTAAAATGTTAGTTTCATTTCTTGGTTTTCAATTCTATTCCAAGTGTCTATGTCTCTGTTTTTGTGCCAGTACCATGCTGTCTTGACCACTATGGCTTTGTAGTACAGACTAAAATCTGGTATGCTGATGCCTCCAGCTTTATTTTTGTTACAGAGAACTGCCTTAGCTATACGGGTTTTTTTCCAGTTCCATACAAAACGCAGAATCATTTTTTCCAAATCTTGAAAGTACGATGTTGGTATTTTGATAGGAATGGCATCGAATAGGTAGATTTCTTTGGGAAGTATAGACATTTTAACAATGTTGATTCTTCCCATCCATGAGCATGGTATGTTCTTCCATTTATTAATATCCTCTGCTATTTCCTTTCTGAGGATTTCATAGTTTTCTTTATAGAGGTCCTTCACCTCCTTCGTTAGGTATATTCCTAGGTATTTCATTTTCTTTGAGACTATGGTGAAGGGAGTTGTGTCCTTAATTACCTTCTCATCTTGACTGTTATTGGTGTATACAAAGGCTACTGACTTGTGGACATTGATTTTATATCCTGAAACATTAGTGTATTTTTTGATGGCTTCTAGGAGTCTTGTGGTTGAGTCTTTGGGGTTCTCTAAGTATAAGATCATGTCGTCAGCAAAGAGGGAGAGTTTGACCTCCTCTGCTTCCCTTTATTTCCTTGTCTTGCCTAATTGCATTGGCTAGAACTTCCAGCACTACGTTGAATAGTAAAGGTGACAGAGGACAACCTTGTCTGGTTCCAGTTCTAAGAGGAAAAGCTTTCAGTTTTACTCCATTCAGTAAAATATTGGCTGTGGGTTTGTCATAGATAGCTTCAATCAGTTTTAGAAATGTGCCACCTATGCCTATACTCTTCAATGTTCTAATTAGAAAAGGATGCTGGATTGTATCAAATGCTTTTTCTGCATCTATTGAGAGCATCATGTGATCTTTATTTTTGCCTCTGTTAATATGGTGGATAACGTTTATAGACTTGCGTATGTTAAACCAGCCTTGCATCCCTGGGATGAAGCCTACTTGATCATGATGAATGACTTTTTTGATGATAAGCTGTAATCTATTGGCTAGAATTTTGTTGAGAATTTTTGCGTCTATGTTCATGAGTGAGATTGGTCTGAAATTCTCCTTTTTGTTTGGGTCTTTTTCTGCTTTTGGTATCAGGGTGATGTTTGCTTCATAGAATGTGTTGGGGAAGATTCCTTCTTCCTCAATTTTTTGGAATAATTTCTGCAGTACAGGAATAAGCTCTTCCTTGAAGGTTTGATAGAATTCTGGAGTGAAGCCATCTGGACCAGGGCATTTTTTGGTTGGAAGCTTTTTTATTGTTTCTTTCATCTCAGTGCTTGAAATTGGTCTGTTCAGGAGCTCTATTTCTTCCTGGCTGAGTCTAGGGAGAGGGTGTGATTCCAAATATTGATCCATTTCTTTCACATTGTCAAATTTCTGGGCATAGAGTTTCTGGTAGTATTCAGAGATGATCTCTTGTATCTCTGTGGGATCAGTTGTTATTTCCCTTTTATTATTTCTGATTGAGGTTACTAGAGATTTTACTTTTCTATTCCTCGTTAGTCTGGCCAATGGTTTATCTATTTTATTTATTTTTTCAAAAAACCAACTCCTTGTTTCATTTATTTTCTGAATGATTCTTTTGTTTTCAATTTCATTGATTTCTGATTTGATTTTGGATATTTCTTTTCTTCTACTGAGTTTAGGCTTAGATTGTTCTTCTTTTTCCAATTCCATAAGATCTCTTGTGAGATTATTGATGTGCTCTCTTTCTGTTTTTCGAATGTAGGCATCTAAAGCGATGAATTTTCCTCTCAAAACTGCTTTTGCAGTATCCCACAGGTTTTGGTAGCTTGTGTCTTCATTGTTGTTATGCTCAAGGAAGTTAATGATTTCATGTTTTATTTCTTCCTGCACCCATCTGTTATTCAACAGAAGATTGTTTAGTTTCCATGCCTTTGGGTGGGGTCGAGCATTTTTGTTAGAGTTGAGTTCCACCTTTAGTGCCTTATGGTCTGAGAAGATACAAGGTAAAATTTCAATTCTTTTGATTCTGTTGATATTTGTTTTGTGTCCCAGGATATGATCAGTTTTGGAGAATGTTCCATGGGGTGATGAGAAGAATGTATATTCTTTATCTTTGGGATGGAGCGTTCTATATGCGTCTATCAAGCACAGTTTTTCTAGGGTCTCATTTAAGTCTCTTATATCCTTGTTTAATTTCTGTTTAGAGGATCTGTCCAGCTCTGTAAGAGGAGTGTTAAGGTCCCCTGTTATTATGGTATTATCAGATATCATATTGCTCAGACTGAGTAAGGTCTGTTTCAAGAATCTGGGAGCATTTAAATTGGGTGCATAGATATTTAGAATTGAAATGTCTTCTTGTTGTATTTTTCCCTTGACCAATATAAAGTGACCATCTTTGTCTTTTTTGACTTTAGTTGCTTTAAATCCACATGTATCTGAAAATAAGATTGCAACTCCTCTTTTCTTCTGAATTCCATTTGCCTGAAAAATTGTCTTCCAACCCTTGACTCTGAGCTTTAATTTGTCTTTTGAAGCCAGGTGTGTTTCTTGCAGACAGCAAATGGATGGCTTGTGTTTTTTAATCCAGTCAACCAATCTATGTCTCTTCAGTGGGGAATTCAAGCCATTAACATTTATTGAGATAATTGATAAGTGTGGTAGTATTCTATTCGTCTTATTTTGTGAGAGTCCATTGCTTAGTTTTATCTTTTGCATCAGTGTGGAGGTTTGGTTCTGTCCTTTAATTTCTGAGTTCTTACTTTGCTGCTGATCCATTGTGGTGGTCAGTGTGCAGAACAGGTTGAAGTATTTCCTGTAGAGCTGGTCTTGTTGTGGCAAATTTCCTCAATGTTTGTATATCCGTAAATGATTTGATTTCTCCGTCAATTTTGAAGCTTAGCTTAGCAGGGTACAGAATTCTGGGCTGGAAATTGTTCTGTTTAAGTAGATTAAAGGTAGATGACCATTGTCTTCTTGCTTGAAAAGTTTCATTAGAGATGTCTGCGGTCAATCTGATGGATTTGCCCCTGTAGGTCAACTGGCGCTTACTCCTGGCAGCTTGCAGAATCTTTTCTTTTGTCTTGACTTTGGACAGGTTCATCACAATGTGTCTTGGAGAAGCTCGGTTAGAGTTGAGGCGACCTGGGGTCCGATAGCCCTCAGAAAGCAGTGTGTCAGAATCTTTGGTGATATTTGGGAAATTTTCTTTTAGAATATTCTCTAGTATGGCTTCCATTCCTCTGGGGCATTCTTCTTCCCCTTCTGGAATTCCTATAACTCGTATGTTGGAACACTTCATAAAGTCCCATAATTCTGACAGGGAACGTTCTGCTTTCTCTCTCTTCTTTTCTGCCTCTTTTACTATCTGAGTTATCTCAAAAACTTAGTCTTCTACCTCTGAAATTCTTTCTTCTGCATGGTCTAACCTGTTGCTGATACTTTCCATTGCATCCTTAAGTTCCCTGATTGACTGTTTCATTTCCTTCAGCTCTGCTATATCCTTTTTATATTCTTCATATCGTTCATCTCTGATTTGATTCTGTTTTTGGATTTCCTTTTGGTTATTTTCCACTTTATTAGCAGTTTCCTTCATTGTTTCCATCATTTCTTTCATTGTTTTCAACATGTGTATTCTAAATTCCCTTTCTGTCATTCCTAACATTTCTGTATAGGTGGAATCCCCTGCAGTAGCTACCTCATGGTCCCTTGGCGGGATTGTTCTGGACTGGTTCTTCATGTTGCCTGGAGTTTTCTGCTGATTCTTCCTCATGAGTGATTTCTTTTATCTGTTTCCTTGCCCTAATTTTCCTTTCACTTCCTCTTGCTCTTTAAGTTCTCGTGCCTGTGGAAGTTACGGGCGGGTTTAGACGGATTGAACACACGTGACCACTTGCCGGTTTTCCACTGCTTTAGTCCTCCTCTTGGGGTCCAGAAGTCTCTCGCTGACTCCCTGTATCTTCTCAGGGGTGATGATAGGCAGATCCCACCAGCCAGAGATGCCTGGAGTCCTATCTCCCCAGACTCATGGTGCCCAGATGCAAGGAAGCTGTTACTAGGCTGCCATCTTGCTCTGCCTCCCTTTCTGTGGTTTTTAAAACCCCAGCTTTGAAAGAATTTCATAGGGTCATATTTCATATTTTGAGATGATTTTTGCTTTTGTTCTGCCTTGTTTATTAAATCTTTTTCTTTCTTATCATCATTAAATAATTCTCCCGTATATTGTTTTTAATCTTGAAGTTTCAAAGTTTTTTTCTTTTTTTCCACATGAAGGCTTTCAGTCCACCTGAAATTGACGTTTTAATACAGTATGAAGTTTGAATCAGATTTGTCTCTCCCTCACCTCCTCACAGTGAAAATCAACTTTCTCAGCTCTGTTTATTAAGGAGGTCACCTTTTCCCTCCTGTTCCAAAATCATACTTCTGTCATCTGACAAAATTACCTGTACGTGTGAACCTGGTTCTGAATGTTTCTCTCTCTTGCACTGGTCATTTGTATATCCTTTTGCTAGAACCATGCTTTCTCAGTAATTACACTTGTGATGTAAATCTTGGTATTTGGGGAAGTAAATAGCCCTAACTCATTTTTTTCTAAGTAATCCTTACCTTTTTAACATTTTGTTTTTCCACATTCATATTAGAATCAGCTCATTAAGTTGCCACTAACAATTTATTGGATTTTAATAGAGTTCCTTTGAATTAGTAGATGAATTTGAGTACAGTGAACCTCTTTACAATATTAGGTCTTTTTATAGATGGTCTTTGTATGGATGACTTTATTCCTTTGAGTCTTCTTTAATTACTTTCATTAAAGCTTTTCAATTTTCTGCTTAAAATATCTAACACAACATTGGTTATTGTTTTTTTTTTAAACTGGGCTTTAACTGCTTTTCAGTTTTTCTTTTCCTTGACATTTTGAAAATTGCAAAATATAAATATGTGTGCATGTCAGACTTCTGCCGTTTAAATGAAAATAATATTTGTACCTTGTAAAAGATACTTTGAGATTCAATGTGTTAAAAAAATTCTTGCCGCCAGTGAGTAAATGGAGACTTTTGGACTTAAAGGTATGTGGTGCCAAAATATGACACAAGCGATCCCATGTTGTTGAAAATCCAGGTGTCAACTATTTTCAGAGAAAGGAGTTTTATGTGGGATTCTGAATTATTTCTGAGTAGAATTTGAAAAAGGAAGCCCCAAAATATCATAAGTGGCATGATTATTTGATTAAGTTACTATTTTCTAAGGAGATAAGTCTACCTAGTTGTATTTAATAGTTTTTTAAAAAATAAATAGTCTATTACTCTGTATATGTTAGTTTATTTGCATACCTACGTACAATCTTGCATGATACATGTGTTTTTCATTTAATCTGTGACCCTAGCATATGTTCAAGTTTCTGATATTTATCTGTGAAAGTCTGACCCAACTTTGTAGTTTATGTCTTTTCTATTTCCTGCAGAGAAGTATTATAGATTTACTTGCTTGACTACATTTGTAAACATCTAATCTCTTATTAGCTTGCTCCCTTAGGCAGACTGTCAATAACTCGAGTTTATTTATTTATTTTTTTTATTAAATCATAGCTGTGTACATTAATGCAATCATGGGGCACCATACACTGGTTTTATATACAATTTGATATATTTTCATCACACTGGTTAACATAGCCTTCCTGGCATTTTCTTAGTTATTGTGTTAAGACATTTATATTCTACATTTAGTAAGTTTCACACGTACCCTTGTAAGATGCACCGTAGGTGTGGTCCCACCAATCACCCTCCCTCTGCCCAGCCTCCCCCCTCCCCTGCCCTTCCTTTCCCCTTTCCCCATATTCTTGGGCTATCATTGGGTTATAGTTTTCATATGAAAGCTATAAATTAGTTTCATAGTAGGGCTGAGTACATTGGATACTTTTTCTTCCATTCTTGAGATACTTTACTAAGAAGAATATGTTCCAGCTCTATCCATGTAAACATGAAAGAGGTGAAGTCTCCATCTTTCTTTAAGGCTGCATAATATTCCATGGTGTACATATACCACAATTTGTTGATCCATTTGTGGGTCAATGGGCACTTGGGCTTCTTCCATTATTTAGCAATTATGAATTGGGCTGCAATAAACATTCTGGTACAAATATCTTTGTTATAATGTGATTTTTGGTCTTCTGGATATATACCTAGTAGAGGAATTGTAGGATCGAATGGCAGGTCTATTTTTAGATTTCTAAGTGTTCTCCAAACATCTTTCCAAAAGGAACCTATTAGTTTGCATTCCCACCAGCAGTGTAGAAGTGTTCCCTTTTCTCCATATCCACGCCAACATCTCTCTGGTTTTGGGATTTTGTGATATGGGCTAATATTACTGGACTTAGATGATATCTCAAAGTAGTTTCGATTTGCCTTTCTCTGATAATTAAGGATGATCATTTTTTAATGTGTCTGTAGGCTGCGTGCCTATCTTCTTCAGAGATGGGATCACTTATTCTTTTCTTGCTAATATGTTTGAGTTCTATGTGGATTCTGGTTATTAAACCTTTATTGGAAACATAACCTGAAAATATCTTTTCCCATTCTTAGGGCTGTCTGCTTGCTTTACTTACTGTGTTCATGGCTGTGCAGAAGCTTTTTTAGTTTGATCAGGTCCCAGTAGTGTATTTTTGATGCTGCTTCAATTGCCCGGGGGTCCTCCTCATAAAATATTCGCCCAAGCCAATTTCTTCAAGAGTTTTCCCTGTACTTTCTTCCAGTATTTTTATAGTTTCATGTCTTAAGTTTAAATCTTTAATCCAGTCAGAGTCTATCTTAGTTAATGGTGAAAGGTGTGGGTCCAGTTTCAGTCTTCTACAGGTTGCCAGCCAGTTAACCCAGCACCATTTGTTAAATAGGGAATCTTTTCCCCACTGAGTGTTTTTAATTGGCTTGTCAAAGGAGTTTATTTAGTTTTTATATATGTATCTTGACTTCTTCTAGTTCTGAAGCCTCTAATTATTGATACAAACTGAAGTTTTTCACTGAATCTCTTTCCTTCCTCGTAATGCCAAATACATCTGAACTTACCTTCTTTCAACTATCAGGTGCTTCTGAGGATCCCAGGATCACAGGCATTCCCACCTTCTCAATAGTCATTTAAAAGTTTGTAGGATGATTTCATAGCAATACCTATGTTCTTAGATCTTTTGCACGCCTGTAGTGTCCTAAGGGTATATATTGTTCTGGCCCATATTTTGATTTTATCTTATACAAAATTAATTGTAAAACCTTTATATCACATGATTAATACTAGTTCCTGAATACTCACTGAGCAGCTTTTTCTGTAACTTCCACATTCTTTCTGCTTTATAGTTCATTGACTTTATTACTTCTCTCATGTGCTAACTACTTGCACTTGTGTGCAATTCTCTTACTTTGGATCAATACTCATCATTGCAATTTTGCGAATAAAGATAAAATATTTTCACATTGTATATGTAAAAACCACGCATATGTCAATCTATCCAACATATATTTGATTCTTCTAATAAAAATAAATACACACATTGCCGCATCTATGATCCTAAAGGGAGATTAACTTCTGAGGGACACAAATGTGTTAACTCGAAGATGTGATTATGTTTTGAAACTCTTTGATTGTGAGAATGCTCTTATGAGCATTATGGATAAAATAGAAAGCCTTGATTTATTCAGGTATTGGGCATTTTTGTAAATGTATATTTCTATACAAGTTACATAATTAACTCTACAGTTTCTTCCACTGTCCCCCTTACTATAGCAGGGATACAGCACAATTCTTTCAAATGTCGGTGTCTGCTTTCCATAACAGAAATAAATACACACACACACACACACACACACACACACGGGGTGGCCATAGAGTTCATTAAGTTCATGTGCAATTTACTATGTTAAACTATTTTAAGTTGCACATGAACTTTATGGACACCCTGTGTACACCCTTTACGTACACCCTATACGCGTACTTCTATGTGTTTGTGTGTATATATACACAAAGGAAATGAGAGTCAATTTACACAGTAATTATTTGAAATGCTTATTTTTCCTCTTCAACCTTGTGCCAACAAAGAATCAGTAACATTTAGTTCCATAGAAACATTCTAACTGCCCAGACTAACACATAAATTTGATAAATCATATACATAATATAACCAATTAAACTCTTTTTTAAGAATATGCCTTGATTGAAATAATGTGTGTTTAAGAATAAGTTGCCTTCTCTTCCTATTTATACTTAAAGAAAATATAGTATAAATACAAACAGAGATAACTTTTTTTTTTAGACAGTGTCTCAAGCTGCCCTGAGTAGAGTGCTGTAGCGTCATAGCTCACAGCAACCTCAAACTCTTGGGCTTACGTGATTCTCTTGCCTTAGCCTCTCAAGTAGCTGGGACTACAGGTGCCTGCCACAATGCCTAGCTATTTTTTTGTTGTTGCAATTGTCGTTGTTTAGCTGGCCCGGGCCAGGCTCGATCCCGCCAGCCTCAGTGTGTATGGCTGGTGCCCTGCTCACTGAGCTGCAGGCATCACCCAGACATAATGTTTTATAATTAAAAAGACATTAGCAAATCAAGATTTAATGCAAGTTACTCTTTAATCCACTGATTATCATGATTTACTTTATTTTGACTGGTAACCAACTGACAAAAAACAGAACTTCCTTTTCACATGTCTTGCATCTGTTGTTTTAGGATAACTGAGAGATGAGTTTTAGCCATAACTCAGAGATGAGCCTCATTGTCAGAGTTAAGCTGGAATATAGTTGGAAGTACAGCTTCCTGACAGAATACAAACCTGAGAGGATGGACAGGTGTCCTACCCATTATTCAGTAAACATACATTTATGTTGACAAGAAAAATAAATCTTCTTTATTTGATGAGTCAAAACACAGTGCTTTTCATGATGTAGTCCACAGATCACTGCTCTAAAATCACCTGGGAAGTTCTTTTAACTTACAGTTTCCAATGATCTGCTCAATCAGAAGCTCTCCATCTGCTCAATCAGAGGCTCCAGGGATAGAGACAGGGAAGTTGATATTTAAAATGAGATTACTATGTATAAACCAACCTACACTAAAATCTGAGGCAACTGTCTAACTAGAAACAATGTGAAGGACTTAGCAGTTCTGGGTCAACTTTAGTTGATGACAATTGGGACCTTGGGCCCCTCCTATATCTAGCTTTGGGCCTCTGGCCTCTGCTTTTTTATCCATTAGATCCAGAAATACAAATATGTAATCTCTAAATCCCTACCATCTATAAGATTCTGTAGAGGGAGCATTTTTTAAGACAGTACAAAAATAAAAAAATAAATAAATAAAAATAAAGGCTAAGAAAACTATTGAGATGGGAAAGCTGGATAGTGAAGGAATGAATTTCATAAAAGCCACAAAGAACAAAGCAAAATAAAAATTTAATGTAAAAGTTTGTTCTTAACCTTTAAGAAACCTGAAAAGATAATGAAGTTCTCACACAAACACACTCACTATTTGTTTAATCTATTAACATAAACCTTAAGTTACAAAGCAAGGCATACATCATAAACAAACTGGGGGCGGGGAAAGGGAGAAAACTAGTTAAATACAGACAAAAGTAAAACAGAAGGAAGCAATACCACAAACATTAGTCCTCAAGAAATAATCTTGACTAATAAATCAAATAATTTATTTACATAATAATCCAATAAAGAGAAAACTTAAAAAGATAGAAGCTAAGCTTTCCCTAGAGTGTTTTATGTAAAACAATATAAACTTTTCTTTACTTAGTTTACACAGATTGTTCTCTTCTTCACTTTTTATTTTACATACTTGCTTACTAGAAAATATGTAAGTTCGTCTTCTGAATTTTGAAATTTGACAATATTTTATAAGAGGGCCTATATTTCCTTGCCATAATGGCTAAGTTTACAGTAGTGCTTGGGAATGTTTACAAGATAAAATATTAGTACATAAATTAATAAATGTGATATCTAAAGTGGTAGGTAGAAAAATTCTCAATTAATTAGCAACCCTTTTCACCCACACTGCTGCACTAATTTTATTAACATGCGTTTTCTTCATGTAACTGATGTTCAAGAATTAAAAGCCTCATCTTGGCATTTGAGGGTTTCGACTAGGTTGGAGGAATTAAACTCTGGTATCGATACAATATTTCTAAAATTCTGAAGGAAAAGTAGGCTAAGTGGCAGGTTTGTAAGAGGCAGTGGAAGCTGTCTATTATCATATGACGTTTCTTTTAAAACAGTACAACTAAATTTGACATCCTGACCAAATATCTCCTTGCTCACCAACTGTATTACCTCAACTTGGTGGTCTGATCTCAATGATCAGCTAGTCAGGAAGCTTCTCAAGGAACAAGGAGAATCTTCTAACTTTTATTTTTTTAAGTTACTGTTTCATTTAACTACCTATGAGAGACAAGAAACAATTGTTGGTTATTTTATTTCCCTCGCAGTGGTTAATCTGGATGAATGCAGTTGGTGTAGTTATTTAATCAATGTTGTTTCTCTCATGGTTGAAAAGTATCCCTTGCTATTATCTGTGAGTTCAGAGTAGAAAGAAGAGGATGGGAAAAGATTGCACCATCTGTGTTTATCCCTTTTTACTGAGAAGAAAAAGCCTTTACCAGACATCCCCTCCCCAGACTTCCACTGAAATCTTATAGGTCAGCATTGCACACGTGTTGGCCTCGTCTAGCTGCAAGGGAAGCTTGGAAGTGAAGCATTGTCCTTCCTACATAATAGTGTGAGGCAGAGGACAAGGGTATAAGGGGATGCACTGAGGTATCCATTCAATAGCGTTGCTTTATTACATTTTGTGCAATCCTATTACACTTGCAGTTTTCTCTATGGGGTGAATGGTTTCTTCAATTACTTTATATCTGTTTCAAGAACAGTTGCTAGTGTTCCCAGTTCGTAGACTGCAAAGAGATTAGTTCTAAGTGGGCTCATAATAAATACTTCTTGGCATCTATTTAATTCACACTCTTATCTGTTTTGGGGGACAGTATGGTTTACTGTAAGGAACAGAGGTGTCTGAAAACAAGTAAGTGGAACTTGAATCATCAATTAATATCATGGTCACTGACTTGTCATATAACAGCTCTGAAACTCATTTTCTTTCACATGGAGAACAACAATAAAACTTACTTTATTAAGTTTGAGGCATAAACATAAATATGCACATGAAAGCATATTGTAAACAATTAGGCACTAGGTTGGAGGAATTAAACTTTGGTATTAATACAATATTTCTAAAACTCTGGAGGAAAAGTAGGCTAAGTGGCAGGTTTGCAAGAGGCAGTGGAAGTCATTCCTCTATTGTTACATGACATTTCTTTTAAAACAGTACAACTAAACCAGGAAGGAGACAGCAATTACAACTAATAAGCTATTGCATTCGATTTGTTAGGCTTTCACGATTGCTTCTGCCATTGCTAAGATTAACTTGCCGTTTGTTATGATATTACTGCAGCAGCAAGCAGCATAAAAAATGTGGCACCTTAGAATAAATGCAGAATTCTAGAAAATAGGGTCTAATCAACGGTGCTGCTTCAGTAGGGAATATGAAGCACAGAACGTAAAGAACTTACCGTTATATGTGGACCGTAGCATTCAGTCCTAAATTGGTGCTATGATTTAGATACTCAGCAGAGAATGGACCACCCTTGGTTGGATACAGTTAGATGATTCAGCTGTCCTTACTCTTTTACTGTGCTGCACTTAAGGGATGGGCAGCACAGTAAAAGTGTGGGACGTAA
Organism: Nycticebus coucang; assembly: GCF_027406575.1. Taxonomy (NCBI): domain Eukaryota; kingdom Metazoa; phylum Chordata; class Mammalia; order Primates; family Lorisidae; genus Nycticebus; species Nycticebus coucang. The sequence goes on from NC_069798.1 coordinate 48,798,353, forward strand.
GGACATTACTTATTAAGGATGGTAGTTACATTTTAATTCAGCATTTAATCCATAGTTCCTTCCTTCTGAAATCCAATCAATAATCTCCTTTAACCTGATATGGTTTGTGGTTGGGGCTAAGTGAATAGTGGAACTAGCAATTAAAGAAATGAAATGAAGTGTTACAGTCTATGTAATTTAGGTCACTTATGTTTTAATACAATGAAGAATGCAATTTTGCCTAAACTAATTCAAGGATTCCAGGAAATATATCGATGTTGCTTATCATGGATATTTTCATGTTTTCTGCAAATTTTATTTGCATCATCTGATTTTTTTGGGAACAACTGTCAGAACCCATAAGTGGTAAATCAATTTAACATTCTCATAAAGTTCTTTGGCAGTCTGAAAATTCACTCCTAGAAGATTCCATAAGAAAAGGAATATATCTGTGTGGGAGTGGCAGGAGAGAAAGTAGCCATCAATTTATTGACTAGACATGGAGCTAAGTCTCAAGGATTTCAGATCTTATTTTATTTGTTTTAAAGTTTATACCAAAGGCTTAATACAACAAAACTTTATTTCTTACTTATGCGGTGTCTTCATTGGCACCAAACATCTCTCCCTGGCATCATCCCTCGGGGCAGCTGAAATAGCCAAAGCATTCCAAATTGCTCTGATCTTAGAGCATCTCTTTTCCACATGAGCTGCCAGAATCAGGGCAGGGGAAGAATATGTTGGAGAGTTGAGCATAGGCAATTTAATGGGTGAATCTAGATTTGACCCATGGCCAAACCAAGTCAAGGTTCTGCCTAACTTCCCGATGGTCAGGGCGTACCATCATCTGAAAACAAATGAATATTTGTGAAAGATGGTAATATCTATAATAAGAATATAAATGCCTATCCTCAGTGATTTAAATATATGGCATCCTTTGATATATTACTAATTTATTAATGGGATTATTAAATAGCTCTTTATAATATGTAATATACTTTGGAATTCATTTGTTTGCCATAAAGTAGAAATATATTCACATGGGAGATTGAACATGAATGCTGTTTACACTTGCATAATCATTTGAAATTTTTCTAGCATTTCCAAATGATTCATAAATTATCTGTTCTTAAAGAATTGAATAACAATGGAATCTCTTTTAAAAGAATTTATATTAAAAGGCAAAACCAAATACTAATTGGTAAATTAAATGTATAATACATTTTTACTACATGAAGTTGTTGGGGATAGGGAAATGAGAAAATGGTTTCAAGCTTTAGGAACTTGGAATTATGTAATTAGAAAAAGTATTATTTGTATTTGTAGATAACTTGTTATCTAAAAAGTTAAAATACTTCTTTTCATCAATAAATCAATGCATTTTTAATGATGTCACATGAAATATCTGGAAGTGTGTAGAAAAAAGGCATTTAATATCATGTAGATCAAAACTTTAATCCTTTCTTGCAATACAGAGTATAGGTTAAAAGTCAAAGTCCACCCCAAACCCACTGATTTAAGTGATGAGACATTGGAAGTGTATTTCTTGATTATGTAAACTTCAACTGGCAGTGGATGAGGTATGGATCGTTTCAGCATACAGTTGCTCAATGCATTAAATGTCCTTAATGTGTCTTGGAGTCTCTGCCATTTCAACTCAGAACTTTCACCCTTGGTGACACTATCCAGTGGAATGACAGGGGAAAAGACACAGCAGAATATCATGTGGGTCATTTTAATGAATTAGACCTGGAATTGACCCATAGTAAACTTCCTAGAACTCAGTGAAATTGCCACTGCTGTCTCCAAGGAAGGCTGAAAAATGTAGTCTGGCTATGTTTCCAAAAAGAGGAAGAAATGTATTTTGGTGAACACAAAGCAATCACTTCCACTTAGTCCTAACATGTACTACCTGTGTATCAAAGAACAGTTCCCCCAAATTCACAGGCTCAATTGTCTAATTGATTAAAGAATAACTTGTTATGTTTGGATTTTGTGAGGTTAATAAGAATGATACATTTAAAAACCCAATGCAATGTCTTAAGCAAAGTAGATGTTTTAAAACTATAGTTATTAGAAAACTATGCAAAAAAAAAACCCAAACAAGCAAACGTGTGTGCAAGCACACACACATATATTCATTATTCTCAATGAGTTGAGAATCTAGTTAAGAAGATGACATCATATGATGACAAGAAGCATGAAGGAATATTTGATGGATGCCAAAATATTTCACAGCAGATAAAGATCACTGTGAACTAGGATTCATTTAAGGAAATATTTGTAGAAGAGTTAAGAGCAGAGTTAGGTTCCAGTGGAGAGGAGGATAGAGAATTTAGATATTTAGTACTACATATAGGTTATTAAGAAGAATATCTAGTTTGTCTCTTTATATTAGAACTTCTTTTGGTTACTTACCTGGGATTTGGAGGATAGATTATGGATTATGGGAACCTGTAATATATGTGTATGTGTGTATGTGTGTGTGTGTGTGTGTGTGTACACATATAGGGCTGTAGGAAGTTGCAAATTATGTATATTGGGATAACTGAAGTCAGTGGAAGTGTTTGAAAAATGATGTTATAGCTAAACTATGAGAGTGGTGATGGTTTCTTGATTAAACTATTATTTGTGACTGGCTTCTTCTTTAACCCTTTAAAACTTCTAAGAATTGGGGTAGTGAAGGAGGGAACAAAACCTTGCATGAAACTATAATTTTTCATGCATTGTTGGAATGTTGAGGGTAATTTTTGCTACCCAGTAGAACCTGCATAGTTGTCCATCTCCCTATAGTGACTACTTCCTAAAGTCAACCACATGTACGTGTTTCATGAACCAGCTGGCCTCCTTCCTTAAGTTGACCACCACTGAATGTTGACCAGCTTGTTACAATCCCTTGGGTGGCCAACTTACAGAGGTTCTACTGTATCTGTCAGCATGGTTCTAGCTTATATCTCCAGTAGCAAATAAACAGCAAGATCTCGGTATCTTACCATGGCAAAGACAGTATGCCCAGAATAGAATGTCAGGAAATCTGGTCTATAACGCCATTCCAGGATTCAATTTGCTTTAGCATCTTATGACACGGCCATCTCAACACCAGCAGCTTCATGGCTACTGTAGCAGGGAAAGAGACCAGGGCTCTGAGCTACTTTGGGCTAGAAGTGGTGTCCATCACTTCCACTCAGGGCCCATAGGTCAGAACTTCCCTCTTGGCCTCTAACTGGAAAAAAGGTGAAGATGCCTTCCCTGTGCCCAGGATATTAGAGAGAGCCAAGTACAGTGAGCTCTTGACACCCCTGCAGCATCTGGGTACCCCTTAAAGACTAAATTTGTAAGATTTAACTGGCAAAGTAGGGAGATTAAGAGTAATCTCTCAAAGTCAACATACAGAAAACTTACTCTTCGGCAATAAAGTCTTCACTATCTACTCAAACAGTGGTCTGTATCTCAAATCTGAACCAGACGAATCCTTAGGGCAAGGACGTGTCCCCTTCAGTCTTCTGTAGAGGGAGATGCTGACATATTTTTGCCTTACTTAGATTTTAATGAAATCACTTACATGAACCCTGCATTTTTCTTAGCATCATAAGGAATACAAAGAGAGTATAAACAGCCATCTCTCCTCTTAAGTAGTTTATAACATTGTAGCTTAAAAAAGCATTTACATTCTAAAATAATTGGATATCAATTCAATGTGAAATGATGTGCAAAAAGCATTAAAAATAAACAAACAAAGGAAGCTTAGGTATCTGGGTATCAGAGAAAAAGGGGAAAGTTTTTAGGATGAGATATAACTTAAGTTGGGCCTTGAAATTGGATGAGCAGTGGGGAAGACTGATGATATTTTGAAACGCGGCAAGCAATGTGTTTCGTGGCATAAATATAGGAATGATTGTGACATGCTCCACCGATGAACAGATTTGGAGACTCCATGTTTTATTTTCACAGATATATTTTTCTTCCATTTTTCAAGGAAGTGCTACACAAAAATAACTTTCCTGATACTTTACCTCCTTTTTTTCTCATTCTCCTCCCCTCTGTCACCCTGACCTCTCAACTTTTGGATCTGTATAATTCCCTTTACTATTCTCTTTACTAAATCAGGAGTTATGATTTCCAACAGTTGTTTATAAGCAGTGGGAACTCACCCTACAAACATGCATGAGCATTGCGTATGTGCAAGGCAAGGAGGTTTGGAGGTAAATACACCACAGACGGTGTTTCAAGCATATTATGGTCAGGTTGAACCTCTGCATTTCAACAATATCCCCAGAGAAAAAGAGAAGCAGAGAAGGAGGGCAGTTTGGTTTATGAGAACACTGAGGATTTGGCCTCCCTGAAGAAAAGAGAGAAGCCTCCTAGAGAAGCCAGACTATTCCTGAACTGATTCCTAAAGGAATAGGAAGACTTAGCCACTTGGAGAGAGGAACAGGAATGTGAAGTAACAGTGTGAGGAAAGACTTAGAGGTGTGGGAGAGATGGCTGGAAGTTAACTTGCCAGAGATTTGGTATTACCAGCAGGTAGATGAGCATCAGGCAGAGGGAGTTTGGAGTGTGCCATTGAAGACAACAAATACCAACTGAAGGGGTATGAAATTCAGAGGGAAGAGAGATACAATTTCCACAGTATCTAGAAAGCAGATACTTTTATCCTTAGTCTCTGGGCTATCAACCAGCATAGGTAAGCATAAATTCTCAAAGTTGCCTGTGAAAGTGGCAGTTTCTAAAACTTGCAGAGTGGGATGAAAAAACTAAATTCTGGTTGCATTGTCATCTGCCCTGAAATGTATCTACAACTCACACAATTTCATTACATCAAATTCTTCTACCATCAAGCAATTGTCCCTGTTTTCTATGAAAAATGAATTCCTGAGGGTCTACCAAGGCCCGCAGATTCCAGCGAGCGTTTGAAGCATGCATCTTACACTGAGAGCGAGGACACATATTTCAATAAAATATGAATCCAGGTACGTACAGACTGAGATGTATTACTTGCAAATTTAAATAAATATAAAGGTGTGTTTTTCTGTGTTTTGACAGGAAAGAATATTTGATTCATATATTTAATATGCTTTGCCTCTTTTGCAGGGGTATAAACTCAGGGAAGGCTATTCATCAGACAGAGAAATTTTGGAAACAAGTGTCTTAGAAAAAGGACCACAGATCAGAGGGTGAAAGACACAAACTGAACAGGATTTCCCAAGGGGGAAGATTTAGTTATGTTGAAAATCATATGTGTTTAGGGGTTTGAAGCAATGTTAGGACTGAGGCGATGAAGCAGAGGGCTTGATCTTATTTCAGTATAGCATATAATTTGCTAGGTAGATTAAGCAAAGTATTGGCTGTGATCCTGAATTGGGTCTGGGCCAGGCAGCTGCATTGGTTGGAGCCTGATATTAATAGGGTTAAGATTCTTTGCTTGGTATGTACAAGGACCAAGTTTCACTGACAATATATTCTACATTTTCTGGGGCATCTTGGTTTTAAAAATTTCTCTCTGTTTCCCCCAAAACAACTTTCCTCTAGAATTTTTAATGTATTATATGCCATGGAATTCTGATTACTTATATCTGGAAGAGGGCCTGATAATATAGCTGCACGGTGGAGAGAAACTACAATAAATGTTTCTCTTTTTCCAACCTAGATTAGAACTCTTGGTCTGATACTTACATGCTATTTAACTTTGGAAAAGTCAAGTCTTTAAGCCTGAATTTTCTCTTCTGTAAAATGGGTATAGTGATTTGTGACTTGAAAATTCATAGAACAAAGTTAAATTGCATGATATGTTAAGTGGTTTATAATAGGCACCCATTATAAGCGATAGCCATGACTCCCTGACTTCGATGTGTTGAATGGTAGCACAGAATATGAGGAATATGAATGGTAATGTATGTTATTTAGAAAATTTAAAACAGAATAAAGCAACTTGGGTTTTAAGTGGACAATGTGTTAAAGTAGAAGAGAAAAGCAAAATAGATTTTTTTTGGCATTGTGGGTTTTTTTTTGTTTTAATTTAGATCACTGTATGCTTTTCCATATTCAGTCATACTTCTGAGTGATGATGATTCTCTCAATTATAGGATTACCCAAAGTTTCACTACAAATTAATCTAACCCAGTACTTATTCAATTTCTCTTTGGACCTCTCCATATCAGTGGTGAAATTTGCGTTCATCTTCACTCCAGGCCCTTCGGCCGTGCTGCCTCCAGCTTGGTCGGATGATGCCGCCACAGACTCAGCCGTATAGCCTGGGAACTTGGGGACCCGTCGTACCTTCTCCATCTTCCTCATTTCTTCTCTCTGTACCTAACTGCCAACATGAGGCTGAACCACGAAGTTCCCATCAGTTTACCTCCTAGACACACTTCTCATCTCCATTCGTGGTCATTACCCATATCCACTCTTGTCATCTCCATAATTTATTGATTTAACCATAGTCAGAGTATTTTTGATTTTTTAAAAATGCAAATCAGGCTATAGCCCTCTCTGCTTAAAGCCCTGAACTAAAGTTCCCTGGCTTTTGGGATAGAGTCTAAATGCCTCATTTTGCCCCAGAAAACCTCACACGACTGCCCTCCTGCTGCCCTCACCCCCATCAGCCTCTTTTTAGCCCATCTCTCCCTTGCTTTCTGATTTTAGGTACCTTGGTCATAATTACTCTGGCTCCAGAGCCTTAAAGGATTGGATTGCTTTTGTTTTGCATGTTCAGCACTTCCTTAAATGGCTTTGATCTTGGAAAATTTCCTTTCCTTTAAGGAAATGCACTTCCTAAGCGTATGTTTGCACCTTAAACATTTTGCCGTGTGAAATCTCTGACACAGCATCTCGCTGGGTGATTGACCAGCCACTGATTGACCACTTTCACCGATGAGAAATTAAGAATCATTCTGCATGTAGCTTACTATATTGTTTTGAGGTATTTCCTTTCAAATTCCTCAATGTTTGCCATTCATTTTGGTGCTGTTGTTGCATGTGCAGAGCATGGAACAAATGGGTCCATGTCTGCCAGGTATGTGAGCCCTAAGAGGCTATTTGTTCTCTAACTTGAGTCTCATTGATAGGATGGAGTTGGAGTAGCCTTCATAGCTCTAGGCTACCCTCCTCTGCAAAATGTCAGTGATGTTTTGTTTGCACAGATTTTTAGTGTTTTCATTAGATATGTCTTATGGGACAATCACAACAAAACTGTGATGTATATTGTTTTATTTTATACTTCGGAAACTGTTTCATTTAAAAACGTGATGATAACAGTAAGGTGTCTTCATAGAACTGGTGTCTAGTAGACACTAAGCTAGGAACCAAGTATTCTGAGAGCTTGTGTAACACTGTTCCTCTTGTTTGAATCCTTTATGCTTTCTGCTGTATTTACCAAAGGAGCCATGAGTATCCTAGTTAAACTGGTGTGGTGAACTGTATAGTCAGATCCAGGTGGAGCAAACTCTGAGTATTGGCTGAGAACAAACAAAACACACACTGGTTCCTGCACTGTGGTGTTCTATCTAACACCAGGAAGGCTACTTCATCCTCATGTTGCTTCCAGAACACATGAAAAAACTAGAATAGAACGTTTAGGTTAGAATTAATTAGAATTCCGATTAGAATAGAAAGGTTGGGGACTGTGTTGAAGTTTGTGCCAGGAGGTTAATCTTAGAGCAGATGGGTTCCAGATCATTCCAGAATAGATTATTTAAAACCAACACTTTCCAAATTGGTTTCTGTTGCTTCCTGCCAGGCTTTGGAATCAGACTAGAAAGTTCTAGCAACCCTTGCTCCTATCTCTGACTGCCAAAGTTCCTATTTGTGACAAAAATCCCATATATGTTCAACAAATATAATGTTGTTAACAATAAAATTATGAATCTCAATTGTATAGGCAGACAAGCTATGCTATTGTATAAGTTACTGATACTACTGAGCTCTTTCAAAGATGAGCTAATCATGTGTGGCTGTTAGTTGGAGGATAGGTGCTCCTTCCAAAAAGGATGGTCCATTCGGAGATCTTATTCTCCAAAGGTCTATAAGGGAGACAATTGTATAATGCCCATCAGCAGCTCCTTGCTTTTCTGAAAGTAAAGAAAAGGGCACCTAGTACCCCAATCTTTTCAGGCATACCTCCCAATAGCAAGAAGTTGCTCTGGCACTGTTGACGGCTGCACCAGCAATTTCTCTAAGACATGCATTTTGACATTTACCTTAAGGGTAATTCTCAACCCTACATTGCTTACAGAATGTAAAGTTGTGCTTTACTCTTTCTTTTCTTTAAAATATGTCAAGGATAAAAAAAAAAAAAAGTGGAAAAAGAAAATTGGCAAACATTTTCCCTGTCAATAACAAAAACAAGACCAGGAAGAGAGTCCCATGGTGAATAAAAACCATGAATATAAAACATGTTATATCTGAAAAGTCTCAAATTTCAACAGCATGATGACATAAGTGTCTCTATAATGTTTCCTCAGCTGATAGTATCAGGGAACACAAGACATTTAAGAAAATAGTAACATAAAAATGAACATTGAGGCGTATCATCTATAGTGGCAACTAAGAATACTATTTGTGAGCAAAAAGCTCTCCCTTAATTTTTTGTCACTCCATCCTTAACTCAGCATTGAATTCAAATCAAACAAAGGGGCAGATTTTTTTTTTCTGTCAGCAGAAAATGTCATAGAAATGTCAGAGTTCTTTCCATGTGATCACATCTCTCTTAAAAGTCAATAGCTACAAATCATTGAAACACTAACTACATCGGAAAATATTAATTTCAAGTAAAAGCACCATTTTCCATGATCTGTGGGATGGTTCTGAATCTTTGTAAAGGGGCATCAGGATGGAGTGTAACTCAGAACCGTGGAATTCTGTGAATGATACTCAGGTTCTGTTGAGTTTCTACCAGGTACTGACAGATGTACAGAACTTTTATGGCCCCTGCCCTCAAGTCACATGCTTTGAGTTCTCCATTCATTCCTAAGCTTGGCTGCTATGTAGACTTACTGAGATTCCCTTTTCAAGTTTCAAAGTAGTGGGAATTCCTGTTTCGGAAAATGAAATCCACAGATATACATGGAAAGAATGGGTCACCTTGAGAAGCTAAGTCTTTTTCCTGGCTTTAGGCAGAACTGTTCTGACGTCATGCAACTCCATATCTACTCAAGCTTTACAGACCCATGTTTCAGGGTCTTGATCTTTCTTTATAACCCAGGATCTCATTATGTTAAATTTGTTATGAGAAAGATCCTCTTCCCTGTTAATCCTCACCTACCAAGTCACTTTCTCTGTGTAACAGGATGGGGAACATGTGCTCTTCTAACCATGAAGGAAGTTACTTACACACCTCAAATTAGAGTGATTGCAGGGGAGTTCTCCTCAAAGACCCCTGTCAAGAACTTGTTAACATTATTGAAAGGTAGCAAAAGTGGTCAGGGGAAGCAGTCAGAGTGGGTTGTAGAAAAGCTTAGACCTACATGTAATATGTCAGGTTTTTAATTTTTTTTAAAAAAAGGAACATATAATATTTCTAAGTCATATATTAAAAATATATGTATGGGTGGCACCTGTAGCTCAAAGGAGAAGGGCACTGGCCCCATATGCCAGAGGTGGTGGGTTCAAACCCAGCCCCAGCAAAAAACAAAAAAAAAACAACACAAAAATAAATGTGTGTTTATGCTGAAGAATAAGATACATAAAGATGAAACATGTATGTTCATTTGTATATTTACATGATATGCATATATATGAGGAATAATTTTTAAATTTAGGGAGAAATTCCAAAGATAAAACAAAGGCTTTCCATATACTCCTCACCCAGATCCCCACATTTTAGCCCTTTCTATTACCACAACATTTTTGTCAAAACTTGGCATATTAGTAGTAACTAAACTCTGGGCTTCATGAGATTTCACCAGTTTTATCCTCTTTCAGTTGCAGAATTCAATCTAGGGTGACACCTGCATTGTGTTGTCATGCCTTGCAGTCACTGCTGGACCAGGATAGTTCCTCATTCTTTTCTTACTTCTTTATGATCTTGGGGAGTACTGGCCAGGTACAAGATCTCAGTTTTATTTAGACTGAGCTATTGTATGTTAATACCTGAAATGAGATTTCTTACTTAAATTAGGTTATTCTTATAATTTACAGTAATCAGAAAGCCATCCATGCCAGAAATGTCCTCAAGGAGACACAGAAAGCCAAGTTCAAATATTAGCTCAGACTTGTCATAGTAGAAGGCAAAGTCTGGAGAAACATAAAGCCTTTTCCTGTGTTTAACCTCATTGTGCTTGGCCCATTTGATAAACCAATTACATTTGCTTTTGGAACAGAAAAAGGACTGATAACCATCCCAAGTATTGATGAACAAGTGTTAAGTATCTTTTAAAACCAAATACTAGGCCAGACCTGGTGACCCACCCTGGTAATCCCAGCACTCAGGGAGGCTGAAGGGGCAGGATTGCTTGAGACCAAGGGTTCATGACCAACCTCAACAATGGCAAGAGCCTGTACTTACAAGAAAATAAGAAAAGAAAGAAATAAAAAGAAAAAATATAGTGAGGAATGGTGTCTTATGCCTGTAATCTCAGCTACTGTGGAGATTGAATCAGGGGGAAGGCTTGAGCCCAGAAGTCTGAGGTAGATGTGAGCTGTGATGATGTCACTGCACTGTGACCCGGGCAACAGAGTGAAATCTTGTCTCAAAAACAAAATAACAAAAGTGAAAACCAATACTAGTAAGCATTCAAAATATCCCATCCCTGAAGGACTTAATAATCTAGCAGAGGATATAAAACACATTCCCATATAATTATACAAATAGATGAATGTTTTATCTTTGGAATTTCTCCCTAAATCTAAAAATTATTCCTCATATATATGCATATCATGTAAATATACAAATGAACATGTTTCATCCTTATGTATCTTATTCTTCAGCATAAACACACATTTATTTTTTATTTTTTATTTATTTTGCTGTTTTTGGCCGGGGCTGGGTTTGAATGTTATTTGACATTGAAGGGTGAAAAGAATTTGGGGAGTTAAAGGTGGTGAAAAATACTCTAGATGAAAGTTAGAGGTGAAGCAGGGTGTAATATGATTCTAAACATGGAATCAACAGAACAAGGGGCTTACTTTTGGTGGTAGGGATGGTTCTGCCGAAGATGCATAAAGGAGATTTGCTAGAGAGAAGACCAGAAAAGGAAATGGAGCAGAGGCTGAGATAAGGGCTCGAAATTCCAGACAGGCTAACAACTTTTTCAATTGGCAGAAACTGGCCTTAATAGAATGAAACCAGGTGAATAGCGTGGTCAAAGGTGTGTCTTTGGAAGGTGACTCTGGTGTGTGTAGTGTGGGTTAGAGAAACAGAAGAAAGGCTGGAGAGAAGACGTAAGAGGGACCTACACAAGGTACCCCAACACCACACTGTACAGATAGGCACAACTTCTATGTGGGGATTAAAAACAAAATAAATCTTAAAACCAAAAAGTGAAGAATAATGACGTTTAATGACCTAAACGTTATTATTATCTTTTTTTTTTAATTTCAGAATATTACGGGGGTGCGAATGTTTTGGTTGCATGCATTCCTTGTAACAGTTTGAGTGAAGGCCATAATGGTGTCCACCCCTCAGACGGCGTCCGTCTTTCCCCACCCGCTTGAGGACACTTATTCTATGATAGTCCTCATCTTGTTAATTGAGGAAATGGCATTATCTCTAGCAAGAGAGAATGGGAAATGCCAAAGGCTGGCCTAAAAGAATACATGTTCATGGCTATGAAGCTGCAGATGAGGGCTTAGCCATCCAGAGGTTGAACATATGAATCACTGAATCCCATGGAGAGTCCACTTGGGGTGAGGACACATGACTTCTCAAGAGCTCTCGTCCAGGCTATTTTTTACTCTGACTCTTTCTTGAACCTTTAATTCCCAAGTGAACCTTTCTTGAACCTTTAATTCCCCTTCTTTTGCTTTCTCCTTTATCTTGGAGAATACTTTTTATATGTTTCTATTTTCCTGATACAGTTTTCGAAGGAAGAATTGGGTTGCATGTCTGTTTTGAAAATCTTATCTTTGGGGCAGTGCCTGTGGCTCAGTGAGTAGGGCGCCGGCCCCATATGCCAAGGGTGGCGGGTTCAAACCCAGCGGCGGGTTCAAACCCAGCCCCGGCCAAACTGCAACAAAAAAATAGCCGGGCGTTATGGCGGGCGCCTGTAGTCCCAGCTGCTCGGGAGGCTGAGGCAAGAGAATCACGTAAGCCCAAGAGTTAGAGGTTGCTGTGAGCCGTGTGATGCCACGGCACTCTACCGAGGGCGGTACAGTGAGACTCTGTCTCTACAAAAAAAAAAAAAGAAAATCTTATCTTTGCTTCTTAACTGTTCTTTAATTAAAAAAAAAATACTACTGAGAAATATGAGTGAATTTTTTTTCTGAAAAGTAAAAAAAAAAAATAAATAGCTTAAATTATGCTGAAATTTGTCAGTGAAGTAGGAAGATTTATTTTTCTTCCTATTTGAGGTTGTTTCTTATCATAGGATTTAATGGGCTATGATCTACCAGATCAGGTAACTTCATACTCATTTAATCAGTGTCTATATAGCATAAGTCCTGGATTAAACATACTACAAAAAAATATTATGAGAAATTTAATTTTAGTACAATAAATACACGCAGAGTATTGGACAAAGAATTATGGAGAAATAATTTCAATTGCTGTGTTAAATTATGGCATATATTTTACATTGACTTAGGTCTTAAAGCAGCAGGCTTGCTATTACTGTACATTTGTGAGGCAATATCATCACCGACCTGTTTCCTCTTAGAAGGGAAAGTTCTCCATCTTCTGCCATTCTTTAGAATAAAAACAAAAATCACAGAATCATAGAAACCGCAATAGAAGAAACTTTACAAATCACAGAGTATGACCTTCTGGCAAATCAATAAAACATTACAAAAAAATTCATGGTCACAGCCTTTTTGAGTATCCTGGACGTGATAGAGACTAAAGTGTTTTGATGTGATCTCTTCTGTGCTTGGAAAGTGTTATTTAGCAGTATCTTTGTTATATTTAACCAAAAAAATATGTTTCTTTAACTTTAACCCATTGGTCCCATGCTATCTTTTGGACAGAGAGATAAATTTGATAATTACCCTCAAAATTTCTCATCAAATAATATGTAAGAGCTTCTATTCATCTGATGGATCATCTTTGCAAACTCAACATTTTTTTTTTTTTGCATAATGATATGGCTTTGTTTTCCTCACTCTCCTGGTCACCTTTTATGAAATAATATTTAATCTTTCAGGTTTAATGTAAGAGTTTAATGCTCTAAAATAGTATAATTCTCCAGCTACATTTTAATGTAACTGATACTATAGGTTGTGTTGTGCCAGCTGCTGTTTTGCATCTTTTCAGAAACATTCTCTGACTTTTAATTCAGACAGATCTGTAGATCAACAAATTCCCTAGAGAGATTCCACTTCAACTGTTGTCAAGATTCTCTTGCTTATATTTGTCCAATTGATTTGTTTAAACTATAAAAATAAATTTTTGTGTTTCTCTTGCCCACATTCTACCTTTTTGTCTATTGTTGTAATCAACAGGCAGGTATTCTTGATGATCTTGTTTTGTGTGGATATGTTTGAAAATGTTATTAAGTCTGGATATTCAGCATCCCTGCTAGATGTGATAGAAATCCATCCCAGAACTTATTTTTTCTATCTACTAATTTGATCATGTTCTTCTTAAAAACACTGAACTTGAAAACAACTAATGACAAAGCTCTGTGTCCCTCTGACAATTTCTGGATTGCTTTTGGGCTGTTCTTATTTTTTGCAGTGGCAACATTCAGAACTATTGGTGTTTGAAATATTTCCCTCTCAGAATGGGCACCTTATTAACCACTACTATTTGAATATAGTGGTTCAACTTATTATAAATTCAACTACATGGACTTGCCTTTCATCAGTATTAGGCTATAAAAAAAGACGTTGTCAAAGACCTTCCAACAATCAAGATTTGTATCATTTTCAGGTTTTCCTGATCTAGTCTTCTGTTTCCTTGCTGAGCATAAGGAATCTGTGTCATGAAAGATAGAATTAGCATGTGGATCAATTTTGCCCACACAAAATCCAGACCCACTTTCCCACTCCTTTCTAGTAACTTTTATCCGCTAGGAGAGATAACTAACTGCTTCTCAGGGAGAACTCTCAGTGGTGGCTCCGGTCACAAGTTATTGCCTAGGTCTTGATTAAAACTTCCACTGTGCATTGTGCTAAAAGGAAAGATGGCAGAAACTTGAATGCTTACATTAAATTGCTACTTCTCACTAGCATTGTAGAAGCAACTGGAAAAACCATGGACTTCATCTCATAATAAGTGAAGAAACCAAAAACCCCATTGGTTTTCATATTTGCCAATTAGTTAAGTGGCTAACACAAATCAAGAGCTGTCTCCCAACCCCTGGTCAAGTGCTCTTTTGGAAAAGCCCTGTATTTGGAGACTGAATTTACTTCTAGTTCTTATCTAACATAGTTTTATGACACTGGCAAAAACTTCACCTCTCAAATACTTTCTTTCCTTGTCTGCAAAGTGAGGAGGTTGGATAATTGTGAACAAGGCCTACACTTCCAATGGACTACTAATTAGTGGAGGAGAAAGGAAGCTGCACTCACTGGATAGTTTCCCTTGTTGAAATTTGTGGTTTTGCTGCTGAGGATGACTTAAAATTAGGCATCTGAGACTCTGGCTCAGGAACTACCAAAGAATGATGATGTCTTGACTATGTTTAAATTAACCCATCTTCAAGGACTCCAGTCATAAAATTTATGCTTAGGTAAGTCTTTATATAAGCCCATGGAAGGCTGCAGATAGAAGAAATCTAGCATAATTCTTTAATAAAGAGAATTCCCTTCTAGCCCGGTGGTGTGGTGACTCGCACCTGTAATCCTAGCACTCTGGGAGGCTGAGGTGGGTGGATCACCTGAGCTCAGGAGTTGAAGACCAGCCTGAGCAAGAGTGAGACCCGATCTCTACTAAAAATAGAAAAACTGATGGGGCACTGTGGCAGTCACCTGTAGTCCCAGCTACTCAAGAGGCTGAGATAAGAGGATTGCTTGAGCCCAAGAGTTTGAGATTGCTATGAACTATGACACCACAGCACTCAACCCTATGGTGAATGAATGAGACTGTCTCAGAAAAAAAGGAGAGGGAGAGAGAGAGATAGAGAATTTCCTTCTCAACATTTTTGTTTTTGTTACCTAAGGTGGTTTGGGATTTTATTCTCATTTTAATTTTTGTTTTCTTTATTTGAACATTTTGAATTACTTCTTAGTTTTAGTAATCTTAAATTAATGTCATATGAAATTTTTCCTGGTTCCTCTTTGTAACCTTTTCCATCTGCCTTAAGTATGAATCAAGAAAAAGTAAATAACATGTGGCCTTATTCTGTACAAAAGGAATGAGCCATCATTTTCTGCACTGTCCTAAGGAGCTATAGGGGAAGTAGTCTAGCCGTGAAGTATACCCAAATGTAGAACTTACTTTGGCCTCTGCATATTTATTGAAGGCTAATTGCTGATTTTAAACTACAAAGTAATATTTTCTACCAAGGGAGACATTCCCCAGAACTGTGACTTCTGTACCCCAGCAACCTCCAAATTATTGTGTCTGTAGGTGAATGTTATAGGGCATGGCTGGTGGCTGCTAAAGCCACTGTCTCACTTACAGTGTCGACATTAACTACTGCTGTTTTTTGTTGTAGTTGTTGTTCTTTAACTTGGTTAATATGTTTAGACGCTGTTGGGCTCCAAATGCTAAAATTCTAACACACTGAATTCATCAATTTTCCTCTAACAGGATGGTTCATGGATATTGCCACACCATACTGTGAGCTGCTTAACACAGCAAAAATAACTGCAGTGGTGATGAACTTGAGTTTGAAAAGAGGATTAGAACTCTGTATCTGAAGGCTTTGGGAGGAGGCAGGTCTGGGTCGCAGGAGAGCTCATTAGATAAAAATTAAGTAAGGAAGTCCTGCCTTCCTCCCCTCTCTTCTTCAGCCTGTTTGCTGGCTCGCATTTCTTTCTACCTAAGCTTAGACACTTACTGCGATGTTCTTTCCATGTTTCCAGGTCTCGCCAGTAGCAAAGCAGTGGAGTGGCTAATAAAGGGACTAACATTTCTGGAAAAAAAAAGAAATTATACTGATGACATAATCAGCTTCGAAGGAGAAAGGACACTAGCTCTTGCTCAAAAACTTCTGGTTATTGGGTCTCTAGGGACTCCTTGGCAATATCAGCCCATCTGGACACAAAGCACTGTGAACCTGGATGTTTACAGGTCTCTTGCTTTTGGCCAGCATTGCCTTGGAGCTAATAATTATGATCCCTGAGACTTTTTCATACCTTCCTTTTGAAGAGGGACTTATGCTTCATGTTATGTGTTTAGGGTGAGAAATGGTTTATCCAGAAGAGCACACAATCCCAAACTTGTTAATTTTCGACTTAGTGTCACAGGTACCTTATTTAGTATGGATTTATCTTCCAAACTCTGTTATTCTTGTTGAATAATAAAAATTTTCCCATATTTGCATCCCATGAGCATACTCCCAGAGGAGAAGGAGACAGATTCAAAGGGACTTAGGTAGTAAAAAAGAAAGAGATCAGAAACTAGGCATGCATGGGATAGAAAACTTATCTTCAAATATCTATAATTTGGAATCAGAAATTCAGATTAAGTTTTTTAATTTACTTTCTAGAGCATTTGAAATAATTCCTCATATTCTCTTTCTAAAGACCATTCTCCATAGGAATATACAAGATTCTGAAAACAGCCCTTGTATTTGAACATATACACTCAAAGCTGAGAGGAAGAGACAATTCTCTAGCACAGCAAGTGACTCCCAAGCTTGAGTGCATCGAGGATCTGGGGAGTCTAGTAAAACATAGATTTCTGGACCCCACTCCCAGACTTTTTGGTTCTGACTGGGTCCTGAGAATTTGGTCCTAACAAGATCCCAGATAAATACTCACACTGCTGATCCGAGGTCCAACTGTGAGAGCAATGATTCTATTAATAGATTTATCGATATTTAGCACTAGCCCGGTGACCCATTTGGAGCCTTCCTTTTCTTTCCATTACTGCCCCATAATATAAACCCTTCCTTCACCACCATACTTTTGTTTTTAGGTGAGAAAAAAGGATCAGAGAAGAAATGTTGATTCATGATTACTCTCAATTTTCTGTGTCTAGTATTCTTTAGTAACAGATCCACATTATAAATTTGCAATGGACATATAATTAAAATAAATTCTGAATAAAACATAGGGTCCCATTTTATCTAAGGTGTCTTAGATACTTTTTCCCATTTCTCTCATCTTCCAACCCTGGGGACTGCCAACTACAGCTCACAGGGCAGCTATTGGCTTTTTTTTTTTTTTTAATTTTTTTATTAAATCATAACTGTATACAATGATATGATTATGGGGCATCATACACTCACTTCATAAACCATTTGACACATTTTTATCACAGTGGTTAACATAGCCTTTCCGGCATTATCTCAGTTACTGTCCCAAAACATTTACATTCTACATTTACCAAGTTTCGCAAATACCCCTGTAATATGCACCACAGGTGTGATTTGTAAATAAAGTTTTATTAGCACACAGCCATGCACATGCACTCCTTGTTGCCTATGGCTGCGATGACAGAGTCCGGAAGCTGTGACTAAAAATGAAAAGGAAATCTTTGGAGGGTGATATTGGAGCTGGGGATGAAGAAGATATACTAGAGCATAGGTAAATATTTTCAGCGTACATCTTCTTAAATGCAAAGAAAGAGAACTAAGAGGGAATAATGAGGAGAACTTGTCTTTCCCTTTAAAATTACATCAGTCTTTCATCTTAATAAAAAGAACATTAGGAACTGAATAATGAAAGCAGATGCAATCTCTTCAAAGATGTTCATCTGGAAGAGCCTGGAGTTTGGCACTTGCCTTATCAGGAGATCTTTCTTCCTAATTGTTTTGTTTCTCACGGGTGGCAGGAGAGAGGCAGGATTATAATTGTCTATTTATTGTTTTCTTTGCTTTGTTCCTCCAACAAGCAGCACACAACCCTGTTTTCTTACGTGGTTTAATCTCATTACACAGTTTTTCTCTGTGACTAAAGCCTTAAGCTAACAGTTCATAAAGGGATTACATAGATTGGTTTATTTTCCACAATTTTCTGAGCAAGGTTATTCAAAGATAATTCCTTGTGTGATATTTTTCCCCCTATATTCTATTTTCTTTTGCTATTTCCATGTTTTTCCCTTACCTTCTTTTCCTTTGCTTCTAACTTTTTTTTAAAAAAAGATATCCTTTGCAAGAAAGGTCAATTCTCTCTCTCGCTCTCTGGACTGCTTTAAAGCTTATCAGAATGTCAGCAAGGATTTGGGCATTAATCAGCAATGCACATATGTGTGTTGAATACACAGGGAAAGAGGTTTATGACAAGAAAGCCAAACAAGGTTTCTTTTGAATCTGTTTCATCCAGAAATAGTAGGTTAGAAGATAGCGCTGGTATCATCTCTCCACCCCAAGCAATGGATTCAACTTCAAGGGCACATGACAATTTCTTCTGTAATAAAAGGAACTTAACATATACACAGACAGTAAATCACACTGATGAGATCTCTCAATAAAGCATTTTTTCAAAGCACTCCATTAGCCAAGTGCATCTTCATAAATTGAAACAAAATTAAATTAATCACAGGCTTGCTTCCTGTAATTAAAATTCCATATATAAATTAATCCAAATATAAATATCTAAATATAAATCAATTCTTTTGTTTTTGCATTCACCTTCAATGTGAGCATGAGCAAAATAATGTCTTCTTTCTTTTATATTTTCAGAGTGAAAAAAAAGCTCATTACCCTTCAGTTCTGGTACTGAGAAATGGCTATATACACAACAGATTTATGATTTAGTTGTGGGAAAATAATATTAGCTGGAGTTTGTTGCCTGGTATTCTCCAAGATTCTGGATTTGTTTGTTTGTGTTTTGTGGAACACTCATGTGAGTAGTTTCATAGTTTCAAGGACGGGAAACTAGTGGTTTGAGTGGTATAATAATCACATCGGTTGGTGACCAAAATACATGTTCGTGAATTACTTGCCTGAGCTAGCAGCAAAGTTAATATTATTAATGACTATAGTAGGATAGGACCTTGGAAAATCAATTAAATTGATCCATAATCAATATATCAATTGATGTATTATCTATTAATAAATTGATAATCAATGAATTGATAATCAATAAATATATGTCTGTTGGATTTTACTGATGACTGTGCTGAGAGCAGAGGAGTGTGGGCAGACTCTACCATACCATCTTGTTGAGGAGGCAAGACACCACAGGCTTAAAAGCGTAACAGGCAAACAAAGGAAGCATATGAGCTGGCAGTTGGCTTACGCAGATAGTACGTCACATTGCCTAAAGGATAGGGATACATTCTGAGAAGTGTGTCATTAGGCGATGTCCTCATCATGGGGGCATTACAGAGTGTGCTTCCATCGACCTAGATGGCACAGCTTTCTGCACACCTGGCCTGTATGGTGCAGCCTGGCTACACACCTGTACAGCATGTTATGGTGCTGGATGTTGTTGGCAACTGTAACAAGGTGGTGAGTATTTTGTGTATCTAAACATATCTCAACATAGAAAAGATGTGATAAAAATACAGTAGCATACTCTCACATGACCCCCATTGTATGTGCACTCTCCGATTGATGGAAGCATTGCTATGCAGCCCGTGGCTCTCCTATATAAATTCAGAGAAGAAAGAGCTATGAGATATGGAATCTTTTTGAAGGATGTAAAACTTGAGACATTCTCTAAATTATGTAGGTTGTGGGAAAGGAGCATAATGTTACAAGTGTGTTGAGTGATTTGTTCATTCACTCAAGTTCCATGAACCACCCTCTGTGTCCTCCTCAGATGCTCTGCCTTCCTTTTGTTAAGAAGGGATATGAGCTGTGCTATCTGCGGGTCTGTATTAACCGCAGTCCTAGACCCACTTAGCCTTCTTCAGGGACCTCACTCCTGCCATTTCCACTCCTGCTTTACTATTTGACTAATTTTTCTCTCTCTGTTCCATCATTATACCAACATGCCTCCGTATTGCCCATCATGAAGCACAGACGGGCAGCCTCTTGACCTTGCAGGCCACACCATTGTGTGGGTCCCAGCTCAGCTCACAGGGGAGCATCTTGAGAACTCTGTCTCCACATTTCCATTTCTTTCTCACTCTGAGCCCTTCCAATCAGATCCTCACCTCCTTGACTCTGTCAAAGTGAAAGTGGGAAAGTGGCTCCTCTCAGAGTCACCAGTGACCACCCCCTGCTAAAGGCCAAGGCCTGGGCTCAGACCCCAGCCTGCCTCACATCCAAGCATTTTTTTCTTTTTGTAATTCAAACAGTTACATTCTCCTTGGAAAGTTTTGTTCACTGTTTTCCTCCCGTCTCTCAGCTCATTATCTCCTTCTGTCTTGTTTTGTTTGGTTTGTCCCCGGCTCCTTCCCCTACACCTAATTCCTGCATCTTTGCTGTAAGCAGAGCTTGCTCTGGGTCCTCTCCCTTTCGCGGGGTCCTTGTTCTTTCCAGGTGATTTTCGTCACTGTCACGGCACAGATGTCATTCAGAAGCTAACAGCAACCAGCATGTTTCTCCCAGCCTTAACCTTCGCTCCCCTTTTTGGAAGTTACCCACTGCTTATTCAACATCTCCAAGTAGGCACCTAACTAACAGCCCCAGGGCACAAGTCCTGGCTTCTCCTAATAAATTGCTCTTCCTCCAGGTGTCATGTAGTTAGAAAACCAAAAACTTTTGCTTCCCCCTTGACTTCTGCTTTTCCCACATTTTCTTCACAAGCAAACACTCCCAGTTCTGCCACCAAGGTAAAGCTCCAATCTGACCACTTTCCCCGTTTTTATGCCTAACCTGGCCTTGCCGTTTGGTCTCTCTGCCGCTGTTTTCACCCCCACTCTGGCTACTCTCAATCCTTTTCCATATAACACCTGAGTGACATTTGTAAAACATTGATTGGGCCTCTGAAATCTTTCATTCAGCCTCCAATGCAGATGAGAGCCAGTCTTCTTGCCAAAGCCTACATGTCCCTACAGGATCCAGCACCTACCTTGTACCTTTCTGAACAAATTCAGTCTTGCTTCCATATCTGTGGGTTCTATACCATGGATTGGAAGTATTCAGAAAAAAAATCCACAAAGTTCCAAAAAGCAAAACCTGTATTTGTCACATACCCAGGATTAATGTCAGATCCCTGGGAATGAAGGGATGGACATTGGATTAGATACAATAAATAATCCAGAAATGATTAAAAGTATGTATATGTGTATGTATATGATATATATGAGTATATATATACGCGTGTATATATATATTTATATTATATATATATATATATATATTTTTTTTTTTTTTTTTTCAGACAGAGTCTTACTATGTTGCCCTCGGTAGAGTGCTGTGGTGTCACAGCTCACAACAACCTCCAACTCTTGGGCTTGACTCAGCTTCCCAAGTAACTGTGACTACAGGTGCCCTCCACACCCCCGGCTATTTTTTGTTGCAGTTGTCCTTGTTGTTTAGCTGGCCCAGGCCGGGTTCGAACCCACCAGCCTCACTGTATATGGCTGGTGCCGTAACCATTGTGCTACAGGCACTGAGCCAGCTGGTATATTCTTTTGAAGATCCTTTTTTGGTCTTCAAACATGGGGTGGTCTTCGAATATGTTTATACATGTGTGGCCTTTCAGACAAAGTTTGAGAATATACCTGATCATGCATCTGCTGTTAATATTTTCATAATCCACTCGCTCCCTCTGGGTTCAGGTTGACCAGGGACCCTCCAGTCTCCTGGGCCAGTCCCCTACTGCTTTTCTCTGTGTTTTGACACCCTTCCTTGGTATGCTGTATATTCACAGTCCCCTCTGGCCCTCTTTTTTTTTTTTTTTTTTTCCAGAAAACTTCAGTGTTTTGTGTAATTTGAAAGCTCTGCCTTGTAAAGTATTTGATGTGCTTAGGTAAGTTTCTGAGAAAAAGTACCTGCCTTTCCACTTTCCAAGTCTCATCCTCTGTTTCCCTGTTTGAAATCGCATCAACTGTGGAAATGGTTCACATCTGCCCTTTTGCTGTGAATTCTTCTTAAATTATTAGAGCATTTCAATTAGGATGACCTTAAAGATATTTTTTTCCAAAGAGCAGAATTTTCAAAGTTCTTTGGCTTTGGCTTATAAAAAATTTAACATAGTTGGAAACATTCCTTTATTATTTAATCCCCAAATGTAAGTAGAATTGTTATCAGGAAAAGATTATGTAAACCAATTCTGTATAGGAGGAGGATCATCAATGCCTCCTGTGCTGTAAGCGAAGTGCTCCTTTAAAATGCCATTGCTTTATTGGCCGTATTCTGATATATCGTGTTTGTTTTTCAATATACTAGGCAGCTGTTATAAACTTGATTTCATCTGCCTGTGTAGCCATTCACATAGTCATTAAATTCTGCAGATTGTTTGTTACTGACTGTAGGCTTAGAGGTCAATTATAGCTGGTGAGGGTAGCTTTCTTCCAAATGGTAACCACTCCTTGCTTCTACCTCAAGATCACCAAAATGAAGTGTCAGGGTCTTGGGAGAACAGACGCCTATAGGGGAGGAAACTGCCCTGGAGGGTTTACAGGTAGCAACATGAGAGAGACAACCTGTGATTTAATGGAATCTGCTTGGTGCCTTTGCTGGAGCTGCTCTGAGCTGTAGCCTTTGTCTCAGATTCCCTGTCCCTACTTCACATTGTGACCCCGCAGCTGCCAGTGTTACTGACATTGACCTAGGGTTGGCAGCTGGACACACTGGCTGCCTGGTCCTTTTGTGTGTCAGTGGCTATACACGGGGAATATCTGATCACTTAAATACTGGGTGGGGACCTGTTCCTCTCTCCTAAGCCATTGCTTTACAGTTGTGTCACTGAACAAATATATTTAAATTGGGGCAGCCAGGATGATATTACTGTGAGACAGAGGAGATCTAGAATGTTTTTTTTTTTTTTTTTTTGCCCGATTTCAAAGTTAGTCTGTCTTTTTAGGAAGTGGAAGAAATTTAAATAAATCAGACTTTGCGAAAATCTCATTGGAGAGTAATAAATAACCTTCCAATTAGCCCCTGAGCATGTTTGTTTAGTATTTTGTTCTGGCTGTGTCCTTAGGATGATGACCTTGCTACCTGTGTATAATTCTTTATTAAAATATGGAACACCTCCCAGTCTACCCACCCCCAACCTCTTTTGGTTTTGCCAAATAGCTTTCTAAAACTGCTACTACTAAATTTTTTTCAATTATTTTAAGATGAGAAAATGATCCCTAAATCCTAATGGAAATGGGGGTATTACTAAGTCTTGGTCAGTCAGAAATCTACTCAGATACTGGGCGAGAGAGAGGATGCACAAATGTAAGAGGAGACCAGATGTGAAACACTTCTAATTTAACAAGTAAGAGAGGATTCTGGAATGAAGCCTGTACAAGAATATAAACAACATACCTAGTTTGTTATAATTGAAAGGAGATGTGTATGAGTGAGAGCCCCATGTCCATAGGTTAATCTTGCAAGATGCTTATACCCTGAGATAGGGAAGAGCTGTGAATTCTGGAGATCAGCTTGAATAATTTAAGTAGGAGGCATGATGAAGAGAAAGCTCAGCCCTTCCTCTTGGATTCCGGGCTATGAATCTTAGGTAACTGATTTTATGTTACTGAGCCTCCATTTTTTCCTTTGTCAAGGGGAATGACAATAACATTGACATGAAACTTTGTTAATATAATGCTTGTAAAAATATGAAGCAGAGTGTTTAGCATATAGGAAGACACAGAGTGAATGACAGAAAGCCAGAAGATGAATGAATTCAAGTGCCAAGCTGCTCTGCTGCAAAAAAATAAAGCTAACGGTTACTGGCTTCTGAGCAGAACTGTATGAAGGGAAAAATTTTGTATAAATCTCTGAGGACAGTTGCAATTTTCCCTGCTTAGTTAATTCTTATAGTATCTCTTCAAAAAAGCAATGAGAAACTAAGACTTGGACCATAAGATGATGATACTGCAAAAAAGTAATGCTCAGCCATTGCTCCTTTGATTCTCCTGAACAGACTACCTTTTACAGGGCCTCGCATCTTCATACAATATACATAGTCTTATGAGTGACCTTGGAGAGGAGCTTTCAGTGACATGCACCTGGAAGAAGGGCCTGGAATTTAAAAAACTTTTTATGGGTTTGGGTTCTATGTCCTTTGGATTCTATCTCTAGCTGTCCATTTTCAGTTGATTCTGTGCGTCCCCCTGGGGCTGAAGCCCCTGAGAACAAGACCTCTCTCTCTCCTCCTGACACCTCTCTGTGGCCTGAGGCCATCAACTCTCAGCCCCTATAGTGCTACACAAGCTTTGACATGAGGAGAGAGAGTAAGAAGCCTATTCTTTTCTGATAAAATGCTTTAAAAAGAAATCCATTCAGATTTATGGCACAGTTTCCTGTTTATTATTGCCAGTGTGTATTTGTCATTTAATCGCATGTTTATATTAAACATTCCCCATGCCAACATGATAGCCATAGGCGTGAGTAATAGAGAAAAAAAGAAAAAAAGTAAGAAAGAAAAAGTGGAAGGGGAGGATGCATAAATAAGTAGAAATAAAATTGGCTATTTTAATAAGACATCGCCAAAATGGATGGCTTCCAGAAAGAAAAGGTCTGACTTAGAATAGCCAGTGGCTCCTGTTTGACTTCTGACCAGTTGGCACTCCAGTGAGGTCCTGCTCAATTCTTCCCCCAACTCTTAGTCATTTAAAGAATCTTAATTGAGGACCAAAAATGCTAATTGATTTGGACCTACCTCTTTTCCTAATCTCCTAATTTGGTGTCTGGTGGGTTTAGAATAGAAAGACTTCCCAAGGGCTTGATATGCAGGCTTGTCTGAGCTCCAGCCTCCAGACCAAGGCTCGGTTTTACTAAGTTTGTCACGTTAGTCTGAAAAAGAAGTATGTTGGGTGATTTGTTTTTCAACTCAATGCAAATAGTTTATGCTTTGAAATTTGCTGATCTTCTCACCTCGATTGGAAAATGTCCGACTATATTGATTGGCCAGATGAAGGACTCACTGAGGTCAAGTGCATTTTAGATGCTGCTTAAATCATCTTCAATCATCTCTCATTGGAAAGCCCAGTCTTATCCAGTGACATTAAGATAGAGAAGACAGACTGTGCTCCAGCCCAGATCTGTCTCTCTCTACCTACTCGTCCTGCTAATACAAGGCCTTTGCGTGTACCATATCCTCTGCAAAAATCTCCCTCACTGACCTCTTTAAAGTAATTCCCATTCATTTTTCCAATGTCAATTTCAGGGCCATTCTCTCAGAGAAGTTTCCCCAAATTCCCAGTCTCTGCTGGTCATCATCAAGTCTTATTCTGGAGCTATGTTCCCTTCAGGACCAATTATGCAGTTGCTAAGTGTGCTCTCGTAAGGACTATATTGTCTACTCTATTCCTGTCCCCCAACTTCAGTGTAAGTTCCAAAAAATGGGCACTGTGTTGGATTTTGTCCGTTGTTCCATCCTCGCTACTTAGCACACAGCTTGGCACATAGTAAGCAATTAACAAATCTTTTGCATGAATCAATTTAAAGTTCTACAAGTACAGAGCCCACTGGATAGTTTATTGAAATTTGACATGTTTGACAGAAAATAAAGAACCAGCGAGAACATGATCCTCAGTGTGATGCCAGTCAAATGTCTCCAGTTTGCTATTTAGGGAGCACCTTCACCAATTTCACTCACCAATTTCAAGTCAACATTCCTCTTCCACACGGGTAGCTGTGAGAAAATTTGAAGTCAACTAAAACTGCGCTCATGAGTCATTCCAGCATTGGCTGCGCCCTCCTTCTGCTGCCCTGCTTTCTCTAGGTCTGAACGTCCGCGTTCTGCTGTGCAGCATGCCTGTGGTTTCATGCTCCTGTTTGTTCTTCTTTCCCACTAATGATCCTTATAACTGTTTTCGGCTTATTTTTATAAATTACCCAATCTTCTTTACCAGGTTGTTTATATTTCTAAAAGCATCTGATTGATTGCCCTTCTCCTTCCATCTCTGCAAAACTTAATGGTCTCCGTTGCCCTTTTCACTTCTAAAGTTTAACTGAGATGAATTTCAATTTCACTTTCAGGGACTGTTTCTGAACTATGGAGTTGTTTTTGGTTTGTTTATATATATATTTTTTTAAATTTCTGACACAAATCTACCTCTGAGATAATTTTAATTTCTCTAATAATTAGGAACCAATAATCTTCGTGCTAGAAAAAAAAAATAAGGAAGTAAAAAGCATTGTAGACAGAAGAACGTCACATTTAATTTGATCCTAAGCTCTGTCTGTCTGTTTTCTGTCTTTCTATCTTCTTTCTATTTGAACCCATTTTAAGAGATTATCTATTTAATGCTCCTCTGTAGGATCCGTTCATTCTGTTTATCCTCAAGTGAGAAGATTCTCTCCTCTACAGCCTTCCTTTGAAGGAGTGGGGGAAAGGGCTAGTTGTGGCCGTAAAAGGCAGTGTGGCACTTAAGATGCCCAAGTTCTTCCTTTCATTTCTTTTTCCTGCAGAAAAACCACTGCCATTGTTAACAAGACCTGGGCTGGGATTAAGGAGTTGTCTTCTGAACTCGGCCACTAATTAGCTGTGTAACCTCGGTCAAGTCAGTTCTCCTTTATGCACTCCAATTTTCCCATCTCTAAAATGATGGAGGCTAAATTAAATTAATTCAAAGACCCCCCCCCCCCAACAGTGCTAAAGAGCCTGAGAAAATTAATGAACTTGTGATCTTTCGAAAATCAAATGAATCTTGATTAGTTTGCCACCATAGTCACTGGTTTCACTTTCAAAATATGGTTTCTCAGGATGAAATCTATGCTTAGAAATCCCCTCCCTCAAGTTCAGCTCTTTTCCCATGTGAGTTGAGACAATAAAGTAGCCCTGGACTCCCTTCTACCCACACTGTAACAGCAAATACTGGAATGCCAGTATTTTGAAAGGTTTAAGCATAAAATAAAGTAGCCCTGGACTCCCCTCTACCCACACTGTAACAGCAAATACTGGAATGCCAGTATTTTGAAAGGTTTAAGCATAAAATAAGTAAATGGCACCGAAATCATAACCCACTATGTAATATCAAACCAAGAATAAAAGAGAGGTAAGTAAGTGTTTTAATGCCAGTATAGTCTCTGACTTTCAAGAACTATCTGTGAACAGATAGACTGAGGGACAAAGGGGTCCCAGAGCAGGTGGACAGGGTAGTGGCCTCTGGCCAGGCCCGCCATCCATAGAATTGAAACTGAGGTATATAGGGGATTCCTTTGTTTGGAGGCATTCCCTCTCTTCAGCATTAACTATCTCATTAAGTGTCTTCCTTAATTTTAGTGATGTCCAGAAGCTTTCAGAGATAATCTGAGCAGTCAGTGAACTGCTGTGTCTGCCAGGGCATGAATAGCAAGGAGTGTTCAGTGTTTGCCCTGGGTCTATCAGCAGTAATAAATTTTAATCGGTTAGGCACTTTTTAAGCATGCTACTGTTTGCCAAACACTATTTTTGGCAGGCATCTGTAACAAAGCCTAATGCATTATGCATATTATTGCCACGGTATTTCATTGTATTAGCACATGTAGTATTTGTATGGAATTTTTGTAAATTCATTACCAAAGTATTATCATATTAATGATTCTGGTTAAGAAGTATTAGGAAAAGTATTAATATTCATAGAGAGTATACATCATATGATGGGCAAATGGGAATAATCTATTATCATTCAAATTTTAGAAAAATATTAGCATGTGTATGAGAAAAATAACTTATAAAAGTACACAGCAAATGTGAAAAACAGACATGAATTACTTTGATGTTTCCTTCAAGCCTGAATGTTCAATTTCAGAATTACAATGACAATCACTATTACTGATTAAATTATAGCGAGGGATTAGTTTTATTTAACAGCATAATTTAGTGGTGGATATTGGAAAAATTTATTTTATTTCTCTATATCTTTTTATTTTTTTAATTCCAGATTAATACATGGGTCAATATGAAAGTTTTGAGACAGACTGTGTCATGGTCCATTATTTCACATCCAAGAAATAGTTGACAGCGTCCTTTCTGATTCACACACATAGGATTCAACTTCCTTAGCTGGGAGGGCTTCATTTGTTTCTGCCTGCATGGATTTTACGTTTATTGCTTTTTGTGTATCTCAAAACTTTCATAATGACCCCCCTATGAGGGTACATACAATTAGGGTACATAGCTTGCTTTGCAACAGTAAGTTGTAGTTCTATCCTTCGCCTAGGAGTGTGCCTTATACCTGTGGTACCGTGATCTGCCAAATTATACTTTCTCACTTTTTTTCTTCTTTCCTTTTTCCATCCTTTTCTTAAGTGCAGAGGGCTTAGGCCTTTGAACCTTGTTTAACTCCTCTTCTTATTAGACCCTTACAATGGGGAATGGATACAGCATGGTAAGATTATCTGTCTTGACTGAAGCTTTTCTAGTAATTCAATTCTACAGCAAAGTGCGGGATTTACCTCCATTAAAAGTCCCTGAGCATTACTCTTGTGATCTTATAACACGGGGTCATGGAAATTACTGGAGATAGCATTATTTCTACTGGTTTCTAGCACACTTGTTTGTCTTCTTCCTCTAACTTGGACAAATAATGTCTAGACCTCTCTTCCCTTTAGAAACTATTTTACAACACGGTAGTTTCTCACTGTCAGGAAATGGTATAGCTATCCTTTTTTTCCACTGGTTTTGATTCAGATAACACCTCTCTCCATGAAGCTCAAACATCTCTGCAAGTATTGCTTTCCACAGCTTCACAAAAACCCTTTGATGTGGCACAATTTGTTCTTACCTCTATTAAAAAATGAACAACCCTCAGCCAACACAGCACTGCGCTAGGTAGCAGGTAACTGAGGGAAATGCTCAGTTTACCTTCTAGGAATATAAACCCAAAGGCATCATATTTAGGCAGATAGAAAAATAAAATGCACTGGCTCTATGACATAGTACAAAGTTAATGAATGATTTAAATTACAAGCAAAAACATTAATTATTTTATAGCATAAACTTAATACTTTGAAAAGGGTAAATATATATATTTTTACATATATAACTCAATATATATATAAAACTGAGTTATCCACATTCCTGTAGATTATAAGAATTGAGTCAAGGTCATGGTGGTGTGCACCTGTAGTCCCAGCTACTCAGGAGGCTGGGGCAGGAGGATTCATTAACCCCAGGAGTTCAGGTCCAGCCTGGGTGACATAATGAGATCTTGTCCCCCACCCACCCCCAAATGAGTTTTCATTCCATTCCTTCATAGCTACATAGCCAGTGCAATTGTTTCTTCAATATTTCTACATAGATCCTCCTTTCTGACTGCTATACCATTCAGGCTATGAAAAATCAATCAAACCTTGACCTTGTTGCTCTTGTGTTTCATGTGCTAATTCTTAACTAGAATTAAACTCCTTTGGGCAAAGACTATTGCTATCTTAAGATTCTTTCCCATAAAAGTCAAAGTAATATACACAGTATAAAGATGGCAGTCAAGAAATATTTATTTGTCATATTTTTTTCAACTTTTCCTGATTTTGTTCTAAAAGAAGAAAAAATTTCTGAATTTTAATAAAATTCCTGAAAGAGAGCTTTTCTTCAACTGTTTTCATTTAAGGAAAAAGGAAGTTAGATCATTTGATGAGAAAATGAACATGGCTACCTATCCAATCCTCTCATATTAGTGTGTTTTACAAATATCTGAAGGAAACTGCAATACCCAGAGAGAAGAATGTTTTATAGTTGGACAAAAAGATTCATAAAATATGGAAAAAATCAGTGTCTCCAGACCATTTGACAGAGTCTCACTGCCTGGTTGTAATTCAGGAAGGGATGCCTGAGCTGAGAAGGTTTAGACCAAAAGACTTGTATCTACCCAATTTTCAACCTATTGACCTGGTTTCCAGAGGTGTACTGGGGTAATTCATAACTCACCTTCTCCAGGAAATCTTCCTGGTTGACTCGAGTCAAAAAATACAATGCTTATATTCTCCTCATATATTTAGCCTCAAAAAATAAGAATAGAAAGGAAAGTCTAGAATATTTGGATAAAATGGATTTGGTGGTAATTTTTCATTACTAACTATGCTCAATGAAATAAGCCTATGTGATTTTTGTTTTAAATTTTCCCTTTCATCCTAAACGACAGTTTCTAAAATCTTCTTCATCAGCCACTTGGGGTCCCCAGCCCTTAATCTCCCTGAGGAGGAAAACCCACAACTTAGGAGACAACTGGGGTTTTGGAAAGAGAAGAAAACAGGAGTGGAAAGCCCAGGCCATGTCACAGCGCCTGATCCAAACTTTTCTCTCCTCGGGAAGTTAAAACTGGATCCAAGTATTTGGTAGTCATTGACCTACTCCCACTCCCAGTGGTGAGGCAGAAAACCAAAAGGGGCCGTGAGTGCAGGAATCTGGGGACAAAGAGAAGCAGTCCTTTCTGTCCAGATGCCATGTTGGTCCCTTCTGCTTCTAGGAATGGTCCCATTTCCATTTTTTTTTTTTCTTGAGAAGGATAGAGTATCTTCTAACTTTTGGCCCTTGCTATGCTAGAACAAGGAAAATAATGCAGGATAGAAATACAGTGAAAAAGTATTTTGATGTTTTTCTATTCTTTTGTTTTGTTTTGATGGAGTGCAGTGGTGCAATCATAGCTCATGGCAACATCAAACTCCTGGGCTTACGTGATCCTCTCACCTCAGCTGCCTAAAGTGTGAGCCACCATGCCCAGAACTTTTTTTGTTGTTGTTGTTAAGTATAAGCTTTTCTGATCATGCATCAGAAGAGAAGAAGAGAAGATGGAAAAGTCTGTGTGAGGAAAGAAGTCACAATGATATAGCACAAAGTGTGTTTCCCAGGAAGACATTTGTTGAAGGTTGTATTAGGATAGCGTTTATCCTTTTGAGCTGTGTTAAGGGGAAAATGTCTGAAACACAAATGAAACAGATGCCCATCACCAAACCTCCTAGGGCTGTAACAGTAAGAACTCCTGTAATTTGTATGTACAGTTAGAAGTAGTGAACTTGTTACATGACCATGACCATTGAAAACTTCATATAACCATTAGTAGAATTTGGTTGAGAAAGTTGCTTTATACACAGCTCTGAAAACCATACTCATTACCATAGACTTCATATCTAGCAAATTTACATAGGAAAAAAACTTCTCCTTTGAATACAATTTAATCTTTTATTTAAAATAAAAAAGGAGGAAAGTATTTTATTGTTTGTTCATTTGTTTCTGAAAGAGATAATTTGCTCATTAATTTTGCACTTAGGTTGAGTTTTCATGAGACATTGCATTTGAGTCGTACTCTCTGGAATACACAGATGAGACCGGCGTGATCAGATTTTGACTTTGATTCCAGTCAGCCCTGGTGCAGTAAAAAACAAGAGTGCCATAAACCTGAGCAGTTCATTGCAGCTAGTAAAACTGGGAAATGCAAACAGCCTAGATTTCTGTGAGATTAACGCTTATCCTCAGAGGAAAGGAAATGTTTTAAGGCCATTACATTGTATACTTCCATTTGCACAAACTTTCTAATAGCTATTGTGCTTTCATGAACAAATGTTGCTTTCCTAATATTGTATTATGTCCAGAAAGGACTCTTAGTTATCTCAAAAGTGGCACAAAATAACTGGACATCATTACTGATTTAAAAATGTAAAAAAACAGCCAATATACAAACAAAAGAAATAGAAATCATGGATCCTTCCTATGGTTGCCCTCATAGATAAAGTTTTTAACTTCATTTCCTTTCAAAGAAGGTGAAAGGAGCATCCCAGGTGTCTTATGGGCGTTATAAAGAAAAAAAGAAAGAAAGAAAACTTACTGGTGTGTTTCAATTCTTGACTTCCTCCTCAGTACCAGGTGCCAGGCAGCGTGGACCAGCTCCACAGAGCACGCTGAGCAGTGTTCAGCGAGTCCTGACTTGGGACAAGATGTAAGGAGGAAAACTGACCGCGGTCCAATCCTCTCAACTAAACAGCAAAGCCACTTAAAGATACAGTAGGCTGGACTATAGTAGCCATTCCTTTTTGTGTCTTAATTATTCGAGAGCTTCATCTTTCTCCTAAGTGTTTTTTTTTTTGTGTGTGTGTGTGTGTGTGTGTGTGTGTGTGTGTGTGTGTGTGTGAAGTACTTACCTTTGGAGGCTAAGTGCTTACAGTTTGGAATTTCTTTCAGATTTTTGTAAGTTACTTTAAGGACAATGTAAAGCCTTCCTTTAGAGCCATGTTTTTGCTTTATTTGCATGAGGTTTTATCCCAAGACTACAATCATTAAATGAGTTTTGTAATCATCCTAAAGTCTCTCTTAAAGTTTTCTTGAGATTATTATCAGTTTAAAAAGTTCTGTATCTTACAAGTGTGCATTTTATAAAGACATGTTTGAAAGCAAGCCTGTTTTTCTACTCACAACACAATGTGTGCCTTTTCCCCCACACCTAGCAAGTCTCTAGTACTCTGTGGACATGGACTGGGTGGCCCACAATTTGATTCAATTTTGTCACTACACACAGTTGGCATAGATCCCACAGGCAAACGGTTCAGTCCCACAGGACTGCCCCCTTCTCCACTTTAGATACTAAGTCTGGGTCACATATGCTCCTGACCAACCAGCTGTAAATCAGGGGATCCCACAGTCCCCTCTTTAGGGTCAATGGTTTGCTAGAACTGCTCACGAAACTAAAACATTTGCTTATGTTTATGGGCATATTATAAAGAATGTTATATGAAGAGGCCTACAGGGGGAGGGATTTGAAAGGGTGCCAAGTGCCGAAGTTTCTTTTCCCGTGGAGTTGGGGGGCACCAGCCTGCCAGTGCACGGATACATTCAAGCAACCAGGATGCTCATGGAATCTCAATATCCGAAACTCACTAAAGGCTTAATCTCCAGTTCCCCCTCCTGCCCGCAGGCAGTGCATAGAGCTGAAAGTTCTGAGCCTCTACTCACTTGATCTTTTTGGAGACTGTCCCTGCGCTGAGTCTCTCCAGGGCTCTCCCTCACCCCTGCGTTGACTTTCCCTGCTAGGAGACCAGCTGCTCCTCAGGCCCCCACTGCCAGTCCTCTCTCGATAACTGAGGCTCCCTGGAGTTGCTGATCTACAAGCCGCGGCAGGTGTAGGTCCAGTGCAGGCTCAGTGAGCAGTGGACTGCCCTGAAAGCCCTTAGGTAGGTCTGAAACTGGTGCCAGGCAGCCCCTCCCGTTCCCCTTCTGCCACCAAGACCTGCAATAGCCACTTGCAAACACTTGCTCTGTCCCCTTTGTTTTAAACTCTCTTCTGGCACAAACAAATTCCAGGGTACGATCATGAATGAAACACTGTCTTAAAGGAGTTCATAGTTTAAGGGAAAAGATGCTTCTTGGTAGGATTTTTTTAATGTTTTCCAGAGTAGTTTAAGTCACTCATTTATTCAGTGAAAAGGGATTAAACTCCTGCTACATTCAAGGCCGTTTGCTATGTTCTGGCAAAGAGCCTGGAGACTGTGGTACGGTGTGGGAAAAGGGAGAACAGGGTGAAATGGTTGGTAAGCAATGAATAAACACAAGAAAAAGCAGAATGCCTGTTAAATAGAGATTCAAAGGAGAGAGAATTGATTCTGATGCCAGATATCCTGGAAATATTTCTGGATGTGCTGGCCTTAGGGCTGAATCTTGAATTATGATTATGAGTAGGGATGACATGTTCAGAGAGAAACGGAGAGACGATCCAGCTTAAGTGAGATGTGTGAGAAGAGTTCATAGGCAGGAACATCTGTGCTGTTACTCAGATGCCGAGGGTGTCAGCGGTGTGCCCGAGCCAGCGCCCGTCAGTTCACAAGACTCAAATGTGCTGCATCTTCTGGCCCAGCACTCAGTGCCATAACATTGTTCAATTGAAAACAGACTACGTAGACTCTTTAAACCACAGAAATTGGCAAACGCCACCCATCACACCTTCCACTGTCCTCCTGCCCACCAGCAAAGAGCAAGTCATTCAACCCTTATGAGCAGCACATCCTTGGCTGTTCTTCCTGCCATTCATCAAAGGGACCCCAGGGGCCCCACTCATCTGGCTCCATTAGCTTAGATGAGTTGCACAGTATCACACAGCTAATTGTAGAGATCTCAAACCCAAGTAAATCACATTCCCCTATAGGAATTTGTCGCCAAAGAACTTTGTGATTCTGGGTATATACTATTCTATACAGAGCTAGACAAAAAGGACATCAAGTCCGAAGACTGTTAGTGGCTGTGCCAAAATGCGGTTGTCCCAACTGTCTTTTCACAGACCTACACCAGTGAGTGGGTTGTGTGCCTAATTCAAGTGTTTATTTCTGTCTTTTACTAGATAGAGTTGAAGGAAAGGGAATGACAAATTAGGGAGGATAAAATTTACAAGTTTTTGTAAATTAATAGTCTCAAAGGTAAAAAGAAGGAAATTTTCAGAGAAAAAATTCCTTGAAGATTCACTTCAGGACTACAATAAAATAAAGACCTTGGTGCCGGGGAGACTTTTGATGTGTAATTTTGCCAGCCTACTTAGGTTCGATGTGCAAACAGAAGCAGATGTGGACGTGGGTGCTCTTGAGGCATTATTTCTTTCCTGAAGCTCTTTGATTCTACACCTTTCCTAAGTGTTTCATAAGTTGGACATGGCCTTTTTAATTAAAAAAAAAAAACTGTATAAAGGACAAACGGAAATGCATTAGGTGTCAATTGGTTTCAATCTGTAGAACAACCTCTCTTCTTTCTGGCATCCTTCCGTGCTCCTGTCCCCAGCCCTCAGGTCACAGACTGGCACCCATCCACCGTCCGTTAAGAACTGGGCTGGATAGCATCGCCACCTGAGCTCCACCTCCTGTCCCATCACATCCTCCCTCTCCATCCCTGGAGAAATGTCTCCCATAAAACTAATGCCTGGTGCCAAAAAGGTTGGGGACCACTGGTGCTGTGCTGTCACTTTATCCTGTAAAGGATTCTCATTGTAGAAATTCTGGCAGACATGGAGGAATTCTTGAAGAACTTGCTGTTTTTCTTTTTTTTCATTTTTTTTCCTTCTTTTTGTTTTTGTTTTTGTTTTCCAGGATATGATGACTAAGACATTAATAAATGAGCAGAGACTTGGCAGGGGGTGGTGGGGTTGGGGGAGGACTAACACACTTCTCTCAGTAATTTGAGTTACCAAAATAAACATTTTCTAATCAATAGATGTAAGTGGTATGGAGAAGTATATTCCGTCCCTACGAAATTTGTACCTTTTTTCCCCTCTGTGTTGATTGTTTCCAGTGAGGTTGGAATGTGAGTCATGATTTAGGGAACAATTCAGCAAGGGAATTGGGAGCCTTGTATTCTTGATAGCAACACAGGAAATCAGCAGGTTGAATTTTGAATCCACTGTAGAAAATGCTTCCCTGGTGGATACACAACTCTGCTAGACACATAGGAAAGTGTACTGACCTCCTGGGAACTGTTTTCTATGCAGCTTCTGGACAACAACATCTGGTCTAAGGTAGGTGGTTAAATCCAAATGAATATCTGAGTATTTATCACAGTAGGAGAATATTGATGAATAAGGTCCCCAATGACCCTATAAGTCTTGACTATGAAAACCCAATAAAACTGATGGAGTGAGCCATCACTGAAATGTCCTTGATGATCAGGGGAAGAAAAAAGATGATTAAACCTAACAATCATACAAGATTAACAATGAACTGGAACTCTGGAATACTACCCACCCTGGTTGGTACTATTTCTGTTACTGTGTGTATTATCTTAATTATAAAATGCTCTCCGAACTTTATGCACATGTAAAATTTGGACTTTAATTGATATGAGACCAAAAATTTACCATATATAAAGGACCCTGCATAGTTCCTTGTTTTTAGAGAGCTCTTCATAAATGGTAGCAGAGTTCTAGAGTTACTGTAATGTCAATAGCCAACGAGGTTGTTATCACCATACCCTCCCTTGAGCACCACGCCCTCCCTTGCTTTTCTCAGTGATGTATTTGCCCCTGGACTTCAGAATTCTGACTAATATAGAAAAACACATGTTTCCATTTGTACAACCAATGTGCGTTTACTTCCAGGAGTATACCAGTTATCTGTTTTCAATATACGGAGGGACTTTAACTAGAGATTAGTTTTATTCTAAAAATTAGATTAATGAAATCATATTTTTGAAAAATGTGCTAGATACATAGAACTTTTTGTTTGTGCACCAAGTATTTATTTGAGAATCTGAGATGCGGCAGATGTTGAGTGAGGAGCTGAGAATGCAGAGACAATTGGAATTCATGCAGCTCACACCCAAGCAGGGAAAAACAATAAACAAGTGATGATGCCAGGCAGAAGTACCACTGAATAACAGAAGGACATAATGGTACTTTTTCTTTGCCACGTGTTAATGAAAGCAAAGAGATCTCTTATTCATTCTTGAGATAAGAAATTACCTTCATTTTGAATTTAAAAATACAAAAAGTATAAGGAATAGCTTGACAGACACCTATAAGCTTCCTACCCTAAGTAACATACTGTTATCAGTCTTTTTTTTTTTTCCAGTTATTAGTAAAAGAAGAAGATGCAGAAAAAGTTAAAATCCCTGTGGAAGATCATCACCTTCTATCTTTATCTTGTCCCTCCCCAACCTTAGGAATTCACTCTCATTAAATTTCCATACATTTACATATATCTTTCAGTTAGAAAAGTATGCAGTGTTTTTGTTTTTGTTTTTTTTTAGGAAACAAAGTCACTTTATTTCACTTGGTAGAGTGCTGTGGTGTTAGAGCTCAGAGCAACCTCCAGCTCCTGGGCTTGGGTGATTCTCTTGCCTCAGCCTCACTCATACCTCTGTGACCGCTTGTGGCTAATAAGCCACAGAAAATTGGAGTGACAGGCCTCCAATAAATTGTGCAAGGGTGCACATACTTGTGTTTGTGTGTGTGTGTGTCTGTGTGTTTGCAGGAGGCCAGGAAAAGTTTGATTAGAAGATGGAGTAAATATCTATGATGGGACAATGCTCTTTGATTTCTTTTATTCCTTCATCAGGGGACTAGTTTCGGGAACACTGGGAGAGCTCTCACGGGGGTTGAGATATACAAGTATCCAGAACTTTTACAGTGCTGGGAACTACCCTCTGTCCTGAAGATGCAGAGAAGAGTAAAAAAGGAAAATAATGTGGATTGGGAAAGGGTGTATCAATTCCCATATTTCCTTCCTTCTACAGGGTACTTTTCATATTTTACCATCTTTAAACATGGCAATCCTTGATGGAAGTTTTGACATAATTATCGTGGCCTATGCAAATGTACAAAACCTTGCTAATGGACTCCAGAAATTTGGAAGACAATCCCAGACACAATAAGGAAGTAGTTTTACAGTATCTCAGATATTTTTGATGGCACAGTGGATAAAATTGTGTAGAAAAATCACAGATACTTACAAATTTGACTCAAAAAAATGACTAAAAAGAGCCAAAGTCTGAGGATAAAGAAGGTTAATAATAATTCACTCACAATTTGCTTACTCATTTTTTACTAGTACTTTTTATGTATGACCAGAATGACATGTGAAAACAGTTCTTTCAATGAGTTTAAGCTAGAAATTCTACATGATAAGAAAGAATTGTTCCATAGTTGAATTACCTTTCTTAGTAGTCTATAAAATATTAGTTCATCTCAAATCAATATTTTAAATACATTTAAATAGATTAATAATTACAACAGAATCCGATAAGAACTATATACACAAAGGACTATGGGTAGAGCTGCTGGGAGTTCAAGAAGATTTATTAGAAAAAAGACATAAGATCCAGGGAATTGAAGGATGAATAGGAGTTTTTCAGATATAAAAGAAAATTTCAAACAGATTGAAATTTTTCCTTTCTGATCATTTACTTATTTAAATTCCTTCCCATCTACTAATTATTCTAGGTCCTTCAGCTCAAGCCTAAAAATATTTAACCAAGTAGCTTTGCCCTGCTTTTATCGCCCATGAGACTACGTGTGGCAGCTGGTTTTAAATTTCTTCCATCTTAATCTATCTCTTTTAAAGTTTAGAGCTTTAGGCCTTTGTATTTGTTCTACCTTCATGATAAAATATAAACTGCTTTTTAAGACAAAATATAAACTCCGTTTTCCTAGCTTTCTAAATAGGACGCCTCCTGCAGGATGCATTATTTCTTCATTTTATCTGAAACTAAAAGAACATACTTGTTTGGAAACCTTAAAAGTAGCACCAGGTTATACCCTTGAAGAATCAGATTCTACATGAACTGCCAATAGAACAGTGCTTATTAATTCTTCCTGCTGCAGCCCAGGTAGGTGGCCTGGAGGAGGATACAGTCTGGAGATGAAGAGAATATCTCTTCAAAGCAATAGGGAAACAGTACAGGTGGGAGTGAGCGGGACTAATACAGGTGCTGTGATTGGACGGGATAATGGCAGGGGAGGGACGGGAAGGAAAGACCTGTCTCGTACCTGCGTTAGTGTGTTGGGACGGCCACAAGAAAATACCACAGCCTGGGTGGATTACACAATGGACATTTATTGTCTCACAGTTCTGGAGGCTGGATATCCAAGATCAAAATGTCCCCAGTTTGCTTTCCTCTGAGGTTTCTCCTTCGCTTGTGGTCACCACCTTCTTCTGTGTCCTCATGTGGCTTTTTTTGTTTGTGTGCATGTTTTTGGTGTCTCTCTGTATGTTGAAATTCTCTCTTCTGATAAGGATGCCAGTGAGATTGTATTAGAGCCCACCCTGAAGGCCTCCTTTTAATGTAATACCCTTCTTAAAGACCTTAGCTCCAAATACAGTCACACTGCTAAGTGCTAGTGGTTAGGATTTCACTTTGACCTAAGAATTTTTGTGGGGAGAGATACAATTCAGGGTACCCATCTCTCTGCAGAGTTACATGTAGAAACCAAGTCATGAAAGCCTCAAACTTCACACTTCAGGCATGAAACTTTCTACAGTAACTTGAACATCCTTCACCCTGCTTAAGACTAAGGGGGTCTCTTTAAAGAAAGGACCCAATTCCACCCACTGCACTCAACTGTTTGCATTGTTTATCTGCTTCTTCTATAAGTTTAAACCATTTGGCCTTAAATCTTCAACAAAAATAAACTTGTACCTACTGAGTTGTGGGATGGATTCTCTCCTCCTGAAGGGGAATGTGCCCTGTTGGTTGGTTGAATCTGCGCCTTTTCACATTAAACCAATAATCACCTTTACCTTTAAACAATCAGCTTGCCTTCACTTATATGATCTCTTTTGCTAAGAGAGAAGAAGGGAAGAACATAGACCCAGAACAGTAAAATCAGCATTCATTCAATCATAATTGTTTTTGATGAAAAACAGAGTTCTGCTCAGTTGTAATGAGACACAGGGGGCTTTTGAGCCTACTCGTCATAGGTGAACAGTAAGAGTCACACAGGCTTAAAAGGAAGTGAACCCTATCTTATTTAATGCTTTAACCTTACCTTCAGAAAATGGTGGGCTCTTAGTAGACTCTTTGAAACAAAAAAGATTATCTCTTTGCAACTGATTCTTATGACCTTGGACAAATGGATGGAGGGCTTCTGCAGCTTAATTCATTGTCTTCTCGGAAGCATGGAAGGAATAATATTGACATTGTTTTACTTTGCCTGTTTTTAAAAGACTTCAAAATAGAAAAATGCCCATTTTTATTTGATGCAGTGTTGAAAATGGCCTATAAAATCTACTTGTAATATGTAGATTAAATAATGATATTTTAAAAGACATAGACACTTGTATACAAGTGAAAGCTATAAAATTTTTCTTCAATTAGAACATAATAAAATTATCTGCATTTTACCATGGGGGAAAATTTTTAAAAATCATTAAACCATTAAAAACCCAAACAAAACACAAACTTCTTCTAGAGGTTTCAGAGATGGATGTACTTTTACTTAGTTTTTTATATTTCAATATAGTAAGGATATATTCTAGAATTCTTTGGCTAACTAGGCATTTTGTAAATGGTAAGTAAATTATCTCCCACACCTGTCCTCTCCACTAAATATACATGGACAGGTAGAGAGAGAAATATATAGTGTATTGATGCTGTGGTTTGAGTATTCACATCTCTCTAATATTCATATATTGAAATCTTAACCCTAAGTTGATAGTCTTAGGAGGGAACTTTGGGATGTGATTAGTTCATGCGGATAAAGCCCTCATGAATAGGATTAGTGCCCTTATGAAAAAGGCTCCAGAGACCAACCTCACTCATCAGGCATGTGACCCACAAAGAAGACACGGCTATCATGACCTGGGATGTGGGCCCTCACCAGATACCAAATTGGCCAGCACTTGATCTTGAACCTCTCAGCTTCCAGAACTATAGGAAATAAATTTTTATTGTTTATAAGCTACTTATTCTATGGTGCTACATCAGCCAAAATTAACTAAGTCAATTGACCTGATGTATGTCAGTATATTATAAATGCTAGCTACATGTCCCCTATCACATCCTGTATATTATGCATTCCGTACACCATTATATACCATATGTGCCTATAGTACAATTTAATGTTTGATGTTACTACTAACTTGCATTCATAAGATGATAAGCTATTTATTTGATGTCAAGCCACCCCATTCTTTACCGAGGACATTGGACATAGCACACATTTCTCATACACTGATTGCAAAAATGCTCCTCTTACCAGTGGGGTATCTGGGTCCGTATCTTGTGTCTTAGCCTGGTACCTCTGAGTGACTGCTTTGCTGTATGTCTTGAAATTTCCCTCATGTAAAATAGGAAAAATACATTCTATCTGTACTGGGTCTTAGAAGGATATCTTTTGGGATTTTCGTGTAGAGTAGAGGGAGGAGGTAGGATGAGGACATGTCCCTGTAAGCCACTTGATATATTTTATTATTCTACCAAAGCAATTTCATCTCCTAAGGGTTTCCAACATGCAGTTTCCATTCTGGAGAAAGAATTCTTTTAGCATATCCTGTAACTTTACCTACCCTTCTTTGTTGGTTCAGAAATTCTTCCTTCTTCCTTCTCAGTTACTTCAGTTGCATTTAATATTTAAGCAGAGACATCTTCAGTTTAAATTTCCCACAGCACATTGCCTGCTATTTACATGCTTGCTAATGAAATGCAGATATGTCCAGGCCCTACCTACCAGGTAGATATAAATGATGTCATGGAAAAATTCCATTTCATTTTATTTTTTTCTTAATTTATATACCTGAGATACTTATGTTTCTGGGAGCACACAGCATGCAGCTGTCAAATTGAAGTATTCTAACAGGTTGATTTCTGCAGATTCCAGAAGGGATTTCCTGGCCCTTCACAAAGAAGGTCCCTCGCATTCTGGTGGTGGTGGATCCTCCCCTCCGAAGTCCCTAGACCAATGGAGAGGGGCACCTCACCACTGCTTGCTGCGTTGCCCACTAGATGCTTTCCTCGCTTTGTGAGACTAATAATCAGAAAAGATATTACTGCTGCGTCACTGCCTCAAAAACCTCACGATTGAAGTTCTGTCTCCCAGACCCTGTTCAAAAACCTCACGATTGAAGTTCTGTCTCCCAGACCCTGTGTCATATTTTGTCCCCACAGAGAACACTACCTCTGTCTTGAGTCTTCTGCTGTTTCTTGTTAGACAAATAAAACAGCTTCTATGCAAGGGAAGAGAAATCAGAGGTGGTGTCCAGCACTACAGTCTAACTCTACCCACAATGAGACCTACGGCAATGCTAGTCACATGGTCAGTAGAATCTTTTTGATAAGGACACAGTATAATTCAGTGCATATCAGGCCAGGATCTTGACTTCCATGTCCATATGGTCTGTTCTTTGTCTTTTTCTTTTCTTTTGCTGGTGTTTTCAGTTATAAGCCTGTCATTAAGCCCACGGATTTCCTAAAAAGATGGAGTGAGAGTGCCATTCTAAGTAGAGATCCATCCTTACTACTAGAAAAAATAACCTAACACACATGTCCCCACACATGATGCGTCAGAAATCCCCTTTCCTCCTTTCTATCTCTTGGACCATACAGTGTCCAATTGTGACTCCCTTCTGGTGAGACATTTAGCAACTCTTTATTCTATGCCCATCATATTTAGAGCAGGTGAGACATGATGGCATTAGAGCTGGTTATTTTCCCTCTGTCCTAAAAGAGGAGCTGCAATGGAGAGGATGAAAGTGAGTGACCCAGTACCGAAAAGCAAGATTGAGTCCAAGCTGTTCTCTAAGCTCCGAGTTCGATTCACTGTGCCACACTCTGTCTGATGTTCCCCAGGGTGTGTGTGAAGCAAGTGCCCAATGCAGTTTCTCAGGCTGCACAATGCTCCACTTGGCTGCCTCCCTTCTCCTGGCTCCTGTTGGTCCAGGATGGCTGGTGGAAATGATACTGCTGAGCTTCACCACATGGCAGTGGCTCCATTTCCCCAGTGATAGCTGGAAGCGTTTCTTGGGATTCTGATCTACAAAGAATTTGCTGAGGGCCCCTTATGAGAGAGTCAGGATTCCCTAAGTGCAGGTGCTCACAGTATTTTATTAATAGTCAGGATTTTGTTTTAACCAGCAGGACTCTGCAATGCCTGTGGATCCCGGCATTGTGCCTGAAGTGATGTTAAGTTTTCTTTCGCTGCCTGTCTTGCTTCAAGCAGATTTGACTCACTTAGTGCCAAGTTTCTGTGTGTTAAAGACAGCTGGGTTGATGTACGTGCCACTGAGAAACTGAGAGATACGTATCCCAGTGCCCTGTTGGATGGAGAGACTGCTCTGTAATTACTCGTTTATAGATTCACTTCTGCACAGGGCTTTGGAAATCTCCTGAGTGGGAATGGGGTATTCTTCTTCTTTTTCCTCAGTGCTAGCATTTTCCCAGGCTCATAAATACCAGGTTTGAAGAACTGAATAGTCGTAGCTATAATCCCTTTCATGTCACTTAACTTCTCTAGTGACAAAGACGAATCTGATTAATCCCCACACGGCCAGTGTTATCTTCTTATCATTCTATACCTTTGATTCCCTTTGACTGGAGAAAGTTCTGGTTTTATTTCTCAGATAATTAAAACACAAACATACATCTTCCTCCTTCATTATTTACTTTTTAAATTTAGAATGTGGCTCATTTGATTTGAATCGTGCATTCCAAAGGAAGGCAAAGGTAAGCATCTTTTTAGTGTCATAGAACAAATTTATTTGGGAGGGGTGGATGCATGTTAATTCATTTGAGACCCCAATTTTATTGCTTGTTCACCTGGCCGAACT
Source organism: Nycticebus coucang (assembly GCF_027406575.1). Classification (NCBI taxonomy): domain Eukaryota; kingdom Metazoa; phylum Chordata; class Mammalia; order Primates; family Lorisidae; genus Nycticebus; species Nycticebus coucang. The sequence continues at coordinate 48,841,732 of NC_069798.1, forward strand.
GCCTTTCTCATAAATAGAAAAGGTGACAAGGTCCATCCCTCGAGTTTTCGCTTAAGTTATGATTAATTCTCAAAAGGACTCCAGATTGTGACAATCACTGGTTTATTTTTTTTAAGTAGATGATTAAAGAAACAATCATGTATAAATGCTTCCCATCTTAACATAAAATCTTTTATCTAAATAACCCTAGGCACCTTATGGACCCCATTTTTGTTTTAAAGACATAAATGATCACAACTATTTTCAGTTGTATCAGTGACCCTGATCTTGAAAGTGAGTGTTTATCTTCTAGTTCTACACTGCCATGATTACAAAATGCAGATTTCTAGAGTGCCAGCCATGGGGCTCATGCCTGTAATCCCAGCACTTGGGAGGCCGAGGTGGGTGGATTGCCTGAGCTCACAGGTTTGAGACCAGCCTGAGCCAGAGCGAGACCCTGTCTCTAAAAAATAGAGCATTATGGCAGGCACCTGTGGTCCCAGCTACTTGAGAAGCTGAGGCAAGAGGATCACTTGAACCCAAAAGAGTTGGAGATTGCTGTAAGCTAAGATGCCGCAGCACTCTACCGGGGTGACTAAGTGAAAGTCTGTCTCAAAAAAAAAAAAAAAAGAAAAAGAAAGAAAGCTGATTTCTAGTTAGTCTGAGAAGCATGATGAGATTAAAAGATCATCTCTCATCACTTCAGTTCTATGTATCTCCAACTAAGCACTCTCCATTCCATGAGAAGAAACTAGTGCATAGATTTGTTTTGTTTTTTTGCAAGTATTACAGCTTTTTCTGTATAGTAATTAGGAATGGAAAAAGTTAAAAGGAAAGTCACTTGGATCAGTCATTCAGGAGAAGACTAAGCACTGCTTCAGAGTGTATTTCTGTTAATACTTAACCATTCAGGAGAAGTTTAAAGCCTTGAAAATGACCATCACACAAATTGTACAATACTTAGATACTTTTGATCCCAATGGAGGTAAATTAGCATTTGTTATTCAATATAATTCATTACTTTCCCTTCAAGAGTGGGTGAGTGGCTGCTTATAAATTGAAAATATACCTTCATGATCCTTTTTTTAAGGTGAGGTCTCATTGTGATTTTATTTTACTTTATTTTTATTGTTTGGGATTTATTGAGGGGTGGGACACAATTATAAGAGGGACTTTACCTAACCACCACAATCAGAGTAACTTCATAAACATTTAAAAACTAAAAGAAAGTTATCTGAAATGATTGTTTTAGCTGTGGCAGTCATCCACATTGGATAAACATCCCAACATTTTACCATTTGCCCAGACCAGATTTATCTCTCTTTTTACCACCAGAAAAAGAAAATAAAGCAGGACCAGATGGAACTCAGTAAAGTGTTTAGACTACAGTTAGACACTAGATTCATCCATGAAGTAACTACAAATTAATGAATTGATATTCAAGGTTTAGAAATAAACCTCTCACTCTGGGAGTAAATGACAATCCAAAATACCATGATTTTATCCTATAGGATCCCAGAGAAAGCAAAGAAGTAAGACTAAGGGAACTAAAGATGTTATTGCCTAGAGGAAGTTACTGATTCCCTTCCCTGAATCAGGCCTACAGGGCACCCATCCAGGGGCTTTAAGCTGAATCCCTTACCCCAGTGATAATGAAGTTCACTTGCATTCTCTAATGCCTTGCTTTTTATTTGTGTTTATGCAATGCTTTACTTACTTATGCTATTTAAATTTTTAATCTAAAAAGTCATCTTGATAAGAACTCATATAGTCAGGAACCAAATGAACCAGGCCAAAACCAGTGCAACTGTTGAACATGTGCAGATGCCCTGAGCTTTTGTTTGGAGCTTTGGAATACATTAAATAATTTAGCTTTCCCAATTAGGTTTCACTTATGCTTTCACTACAGCTCCACAAATGCTTTTGAACCAGTGAACCCAAAGCATTTATTGTTTTAGAATAATTTTTTTAAAATTATGTTTATAGTTAAAAAATTAAAGTAGGGTGGGAGGAGATATTCCGTGCCTTGCAATAATGCACGCTTATCTTAGCCAGCAGGGACGCTGATAATGTGAGGAGTATAAAAAACATATGGAAAATGCATGGGGCCTTTTCTGGTTTATCTTCTCATTTTTCAGATTAGACCACTGAAATCTAAAGATGAAGTGATGTATCTGAGTCTGACCATTTCAGATTGTATTAGAAATTGCAAGAAATTGAAAATGATTCAGAAGTTCTTGCTTTTTAAGTCTCTGGTAGCCAGTGAATGGTAGAGAAAAATTGGAAACCAGCTGTTGAGAGTCCCACCACAGTGTTCTTTCTACTGTATTGTACCATGCCTTTGTTTGATTTTTCAGCACACTAGTTGGTTAGTGTTTAAGAGCAAGTGTGAAGGAGAGTATCACCAACTATTTTGCCCCATCCCTCTCCACTATTGCTGAGTTAATAATTATTTTCTGACCAACAAAAGATAGTTTCATAGGCTTAGCTCCTTTCCTCGTTTCCTTTTTTATTTTTTGCAACTAAATGTGTGCAATGAAGAATCTATAAAAAGGCTAAGTGATAATCAATTTAAGTCCAAACCACCAGGACAGTGGTAAAGTAGGAACACCACCTAATTGCCTAAACCTGGAAGGCAACTAGACGGATATTGACTATCAAATCATTTGTACGTCTGCATATCTGTGGTTCAAGTTTACAATGCCTTAGAAATTCAATCTAAAGGTTACAAGTGAGGGTAAGGGTCACCCTTATGATCTGTGATTGAAAAAATACATGGAAGGAGAAAATTTCATTTTTGCCTGTAAGTCTTTCTTAATTGCCAAATTACAGATTTGTGTTCCTATAGAGTGTTGCTCAAGCTTAGAAACCAAGGTTTTCTCCATTTATCATCAGACAAACAAAATTTTCACAGAGTTGTTGGTACATGGTAGAATCAGGATGCCCTGGGCTCCCCGTTCCTGATCACAATGCACAGGATTCCTCTGGAAGCTGAAGCCTTTCCTCCCCACCCACCCCACCCTGCCAGCACTCGGGAAACAACAATGTGTCCCAACTGTGCACTCAGGTCACCCTCCACTGATGCTCCCCAGTGTGGCCAAGACTTCCAGGAACATCATGCATTCAACATTTAGGTTTAGCTCTACACCCGTACTGCCAACAGGACAGAAAGAAATGCAGACAGGATAACCACCCAGGACTGCAAAAAGGGGGAGTCATAAGAACAGAAACAACACGATTTTGGAAGCTGAAAAGTAGATGAGTAAATAGTAACTGAATTAGAAGCCTGGTAGTCAGCAAATAGCTACCACTTACAGCTAACTAGTCCAGGTAGGCTGCAGAACCAGGAGAAGACTCAACTGAGGCAACAGGTCACTTTGATGATAGGACTGCAGAAGAAGATAGAAGACAAGTAGAAAGGATGAGGGACCATTGGGTGTTAAGACCTATAGAACTTCCCTGACCCTCCAGAGCTGAGCAATGATACCCCTGCCACTCTAGCAGAAGGGAGAATCCCTGCTTTCCAGAGAAGTGAAGTCGGAAAGGAACAGGATTCAGAAATAGCTGGGAGTGGGAGTGAGAAATTGTACTGAGAGTAGGGGGCTAAATCAAAGGCCCGCAAGCTGAGCAGTAAGATGCCACAGCCTTCCTGCTTTGGGCTCTTCTCATTCTGGTAAGCAGAGTGTTCCCCAGTTTCTCTGGGGAGAATTCCTCTCTGACAAACTGAACTACTCAAGGAAAGGAGGAGAAAGTGTTGACTTTTAGAGGCACCCCCCAAACAGCCACAGGGAGACCTGCAGTTCACAATCCCCGCTTCTGCACACAGACATTTCAGATTTCTTTTTTCATTTCTTTACTTTTAAGTAGATGTGAACATCCAAAGATTGACAAATACCTATAAAATGTACTAAAACAGAATAGAGAAAGGAAAATCAGAAAAGAGAAAGGAATCAGAGAGAAAGAAAAAACTATACTGGAAGTGAAGAAATCCTAAAATAAATAGAATAAAACTTAAATTAATAATTTGACAAAGATGAGAAAATATAAAGCGATTGCAAAACAAGAACAGGTACCTGGGAAGACGTTCAATGAATTAGTGCTCAGAAATTAAAAACTGCTTATTCCTTAATAAAAGCCATGAAAAGCCCAATAGAAGGATTAGAGGGTAACACTGAGGAAATATTTCATAGTAGGTAAAAAGATAAAAAATACGGGAAGTAGAAGAAAAAATAGAGGGTCAGTATAGAACAGTGTCACTTTTCTTTTCTTTTTCTTCTTTTTGGCATCAGAATCACCTAGAAGGCTTATGAAAACTGATTGCTGGGCCCCATCCCTAGAGTCTCTGGTGCAGAAGGTCTAGGATTAGCCTGAGAATGCACATTTCCAGCAGGTTCCCTGGTAATGCAGACACTGCTGACCTGTGAACTACACTTTGAAACCTACTGTCCTAGGAAATTCAACATCTGAGTAACAGAATCAGAAAGCAGATAGAAGGAAATGGTAATAGAAACATATCAATAAGGACATGAATTTCCCGATTGAAAGGACCAAGGTCATTGAGTTCCCAGCACAGTAAATGAGAAAAGATTCATCCCAAGAGATATGTTGACATCTCAGAACTTTAGGGATAAATATATCAGGGATAAACACTCTCAGAAAGAATAAAAAGAAAAACAAAAACATACTCACTGTCCTAGTCCATTGTGGCTGCTATAACAAAATAAACTGGGTGGTTTAGACATGTACAGCAACTTATTTCTCCCCACTGTAGAGGCCGGGAAGTTCAGGTTCGAGGTGTTAGCAGATTCCATCTCAGAGGAGGCTCTGCTTTCTGACTCCAGATGGCACTTTCTTGCTGTGTCCTCATGTGCCAGCAGGAGCAAGGCAGCTCTTTGAGATTGCTTCGTTCAGGGCCCAATCCCATGCATGAGCCCTCTGCCACTGTCACCTAATCACTTCCTAAAGACCTGGGGGCTGTAATTTTAAAATATGAATTTTAGGGAACATGAATATTCAAACCACACCATTCCCATAGAAACAATAAAGAATTAGAGTGGACTCAACACTTCTCAGTAGCAACACTGATAAAATGAAGATAATAAACGAATACATTCCATGTATTAAGAATGATTTTCAAAGTAGAATTCTTCATGCAGCTAAATTTCAGACAAGTGTATGGTCTTTTTCTCAAAAAAATTAAAGTCTCAATAATTGTGTCTCTCACGTAACTTTTCTTGGGAAGCTACTTGAGAATGTGCTGCTTTTATTGTAGGAGAGAACCAATAAAGAGGAATCTCAGGAAAACTGGATCCTCTGCAGGAGAGAGGATTGTGCTAGGAGGGAAGCTGAGGGAAGATCCTCTCAGGATTGTGCTAGGAGGGAAGCTTCCAGATAGCAGCTGTTGGCGGGTTGCTGAGTTTGGAGTGGGATGGATGGGACAGGTGAGGAATGTTGTCCCACTAAATGGAACTTTATGTCTTCACCCACTTTGGGGAAAGGTTGCAGCTGGGACATAGTTACCACTAATTTCCTAGACAATTATGCAAATAAAAATGGAATTCTAGTTAAAATTAAATTTGCATAAGAAAGGTTATTTCAGTATTATATACTCTACAGTGAACCTAGTCATATTAATGAATTTATTTTTAATTCTGTGTCTATCTTGGGAAAAGGTAAAAGGAGAAGTATGTTTTCAACAGAGGAGGTAACTACTTTCTCACCTTCCATAGTAGAAAGTCATTTAACACAGTGTTTAAAATGGGAAAAGTCAAGAAATAAGGATGTCATCTAGGAATGAAAGAACAATCAGTAGGAGTTGAGAGTGGCCATTCCTAAAAGCTATAATACTATCAACTCATTTTATCATTATGGCCTAGAAGTTTTAACTTGATATTAACTGTGATCAGGTAAAGTTTTACTGTTCGGAAAAGTCCTTAAAAGAAGAAAGGGAACTAAATCTTGGACAAGGGAACTAAATCATGAACAAGAGAGAGAAGATTGGATTCTTTTGAGAGGAAGGAGTGGGTGGTAGTTCCTTCCAGAGGTCTTTTGGGCCTCAGTATTAAGTCTGGAACGGCAGCCAGGTAGCTATACCTTTGATCCCTCCATCTAAGGCAGTGGTTCTCAACCTCTAGTCATGACCCCTTTGGGGGTCAAAGGACCCTTTCACGGGGATTGCCTAATATCATATATTTACATTATGATTCATAACAGTAGCAAAAATTATGGTTATGAAGTAGTAACAAAAATAATGTTATAGGTGGAGGTCACCACAACATGAGAAACTGTATTAAAGGGTCGTGGCATTAGGAAGGTTGAGAACCACTGATCTAAAGAAAGGGACCTATGAGATATAATTCTTTCAAACTCAAAATCTGGGGAAAGGCTATATTTTAAAATCATGTATGTGTTCCATAGATAGCTCAAAGGTCAAAAGTCTCAAAAATCCTGGTGGTAGCATATTTCTGTTGTTGTATGATGTGGCCTTAAATTTAAGTGGTGCAGGCATGGAATAACTCCCCATATGCAGCTCCAGTTCTGGTGCTGGACAAAGACCCTCCCTGCAACACTGAAAGCCAAACAGCCTCTCCGAATGCTGCTCCTCCACCATCTCCTTATATCTCCCTCACAAGTACCTGATCCAAAGAAGTAAGGCAGGTCCGCAAGCATCTTTATTGGTCCTGTTGGACATGACTGCAGAATCTTGGGACTCCACTTTCTAAGCCCCTTGGTAATTGTGTCTGCAAAGTTATAAAAAAGGCCATGTAGTGACTGGATCTACTTGCCCCCTTTCCAATTTTGAGCAGGCTGAAGGCAAAGCCACAAGCTTGGAGATTGATGTGTGGTTTGGGCATGCAACGTCCTCTGGTTTCTAACAAAGTCACAAGCCAAGGGCCTGAGGGTTAGGATGTTTAGTTTTGGTTCACAATTTATTTATTCTAACGGGGACACTTCTGGGTATGACTTTCTACTGTAGGAAGAGCTGTGCTATGCTTTGGAAAAGCTATTTGTTGATGAAACACTAATTGTAAAATAGTTACCTCTGAGAACCCAAATGCAATTACATTAAGTTTAATTACATATCATTAATTATATAAAATATTTAAATTGTTAAGTTGAATTGTGCTGCACAAGTTGCCGTACATTTTGCTGGTGTGTGGAGCAGATGTGCTTCAAGAGTTTGGATGTCATCCAGAAGTTAGTGAATTATAACTGTGTAGATAATCGGAGCCTGATTTATGCCATCTATTGAAAAACAATGGCCACATATTTTCAGCAATGTGACAATACTGAGTATAGGGATGACGTAGCTTATGCCTAGGTGATATTTTGGTAATTACAATGCACTACAAATTTTAAGCTTAATCAGCCAAGTACAAGGAATTCGAAGCCTAATTTCTCTTGTAAATCAACAGCAGTGAACAGTATTTCTTGTTTATGTGAGAGAGAACAATTTCTTCCCCTGCCTATGAAGCCAAGGCTTCATTTAGGATATCTGGATCATCAAAGGGATCTAGAGGTCAATCCCATGCCTCATTTCTCAGAAGTTCACTTACTAAATTAATTCACCATCAATTTAAAAATGTTTGTAGACTTCACTTATATCAAATTCTCTAACACGATTGAAAGCATAAAATGAAATTCCCATGTAAGGAGAACAAAAAATAGTCATGCAGACTAACAATACATTTTGCTTTTCCAGTATGTGAATGTACAACTGAATTCATACCTGAAGGATATTAGGAAATGCAATGATTGATCTTCAGTTTGGTAAACAGAAAGTCGTACTAGAATTTCTTCTCTTAAGGAATCTGCTTTCATATTTACATCGATTTAGAGTAGAACAAAGCAGAGAAACAGTCATTTACATAGAAATGCAGTCACATTGAAAAATATTTATGATTCATGTCTCTGCCAATCAAATACATACTGCAATTTCAATTTTTATTTTATTTTTATTATGCAGATACTATCTCCTTTTAGCAGTACTTCTGCTCAGTTCAGCTCATTTTTTTTGATAACATTTTCACAAAATTTGGAAAGCACAGTATTCATTTGTCTTGAAGAAAATAACTTGTTTAAATAAATGATGGCATGCACTTCCACTACCTTTGAAGGGGATTGTTCTACCTCTGTAGAATGACCTGTTCTTTTAATTGGATGAGATGCCATGTGAAAGAAAATGCTAGTTTTTTTTTCCTGAAAAGATATCCCCAAGTATTTGATGAAAAATCATTAAAATTATCTATGATATAATTGTGTATACATGTGTAGGTTGTATGTTGGGTCATGTACTAAGAAAATAATTGAATTCTGTATAAATGATGTCAACTATAACAGAAAGTACAATTTGTGTGTCAAAATTTGGAGGCAAAGAGTGGGATTTCAGTCACAGGGAGAGGATTTGGAATAGAGCAGATATCTTTTGAGACTGAAGATGGATCCAGATAAAGAGAGAAACTTTCAGAAGTCTGTGTTCAGACAGATTTGAAGAAGCTCGGTTTTAGTCGCTGGAACACAGCAGCCTTTCTGAGGATGAAGGTAACTTTGATGGTACTGGGAACTAGTTTGTACCAACTCCTAACCAGTAGTTGAGTGCCAGCAACACTCACCTAAGCAGCCTCAGCATAAATACTCCAGGAGATTACTAAGACAATTATTGCTATGGATAGATATTCTCTGATCTATTTTGAAATGGAACTTCTCTCCAACCATGTGCAAGTTCTCTTTTATTCCCCCAAAGTCCACAATAACACTAGAACATTATAAACCTGTTTGTGGCTCAGATCTGCCGGAGACTTTATGGCCTCTTTGTCTTCAAGAAGCAACAGGGGTGTCAGAGCTCGTCTTAGAATCCCTCTTCTTTTTGATGACAGTTTCAGGAAATAAGAAAAATTCATCCATGACAGCTTTAGAAACACTACTAATTTATGCACTGCTTGTCCTGGGATAATTGGGATCCAGTCATGCTCTGCATAACAGCTGCTGGCTTTGGGAGGGCCCAGGCTTACCAACTGCTACCCCTGGAGGAGGAAGAGCCAGGGGGTGAGCAGACTGTGCCTTAAAAAAAAAAAAAGAAAGAAAGAAAAAGAAATTAGGGGTGGTAAGAAGGTTGGAAGACAAAGGAGCAAACATTTGATAGGTCATCTGTCAGTAGGCCTTGAAAAAGGCTGGTAGGAGAACAATGGGAAATGAACTTCAAAATGAACAATGCCACACTGAGTATGCCAGTTTAATGGAACAAAAAAAGAAGAAGACATGTCAGCTATTAAACACATTCATTAAGGGGTGTCTTATTAACCCCTTCCTTTTCCCATTCTTTTTCTTTTCTGAATGGGTGGGGGAAAGAAAGCGAGTGAGTCTATCACAACAGGAGGGAAGTGTGAGGTTGCCAACTTTCTGGAAAGTCAGGCAGGGATATTTGCGTTCATTAAACATTATTTATCAGGATAGAGGTTGGATAAGCAATGAAAAACAGGTGAAGTTCTTGATGGTATCGGGTAATCTTGCATGTTTGAAAAATCCAGAGAGTAGGGGCTCCTACCTGTTTTTATTTTCAATTATATCCCTTATTAAGCAGGATTTTTAAAAAAGAAACTTAATTTGAAGTTTGGGAGAAAATGAAATTTCAGAATTGAAAGCTCTGATCCATGGACAGAAGGTAAAGAATAAAAAGGGCATTTTCACATTTCTCAGGCTCTGTCTTTGTGATAACTGGAAAAGAGAAAAAAGGCAAAAGAAAAAATTAATTAAGTGCAGTTAGTTCACAAGATGATGTCTCATCTTGAAAGTGTCTGATGTGCTGGTCTATGCTGTGAATTTAGAGATGAAAGAACGAATTTCAAAATGTAATAAGCACATAATACTCTAAGATATCCCATACGGGTTTCGAACAATGAGCTACTCAGTCCCCCAAATCTTGTCTTTCGTGGTAAAACAGAGAATGGATTTTTCTTTGTGAACCTTTCAAATCATAAAAGGTTTGGTTAAAACAAATATTTCTAATGTTTGAACCATTTGCCAGAGGTTCCCACTGAAAGTTTATGTTTCTGTAGGTGAAGAACAGTTCATCTTTCTGCTAGTGTTATTTGGTACGGTTCAAAAAAGATAAAGAGTTACAACAAATTATTTTGTGTCCCACTGTCATCTTTTCAACTAGATCTAAATGCTTCATGGTCACAGTCCGGGTCTCATCTGCCTTTTGCTGCCCTAAATTGGCATATATCTGGTATATACATATTGGTTTATTTGTTCATTTATTCAGGTATCTGGAAATATCTGTTGAGTTCCTACCATACCACACATGCTTCTTGATGTTGGACATTCAGCAGAAAATGGATAAAAATCCCCTCCTGTGGGGGCTCCCAGTAAGGGACAGCAGATAATAAATAGCAACTAAATTCCAAAACCAATGTTTGCTTTCCAGTAAAACCAAGTATGGTGAGGAGATGGAAAGTAATGTCTGTTCTGTTTTGGTCTGATGGTCAGAGACTGTCCCTCTCAGGAAGTAACAGTTCAAGAGATAGCTGAGATGAAGACACGACCTAACCAAATGTCCCAAGGGGGAGAGTTTCCTCAGAGGAAAGAGTAAACTTGAGGCTCTGAGGGAATTCTACTAGACATAGTCTTCAAATAGCAAAATGTCAGTGTCAGTTTTTCATGGAGCAAAATTACCAAGATGACACAAGCCCTTAGACCCATCGTCATCTTTTAGAGATTAGAAACTGGAGGAAAGGTAACTTCAAGGGAAATGTACTTTGAAGTAGAAGGTCTCAGCCCTTCACTCTTCCTGTCTAGTATTAGTGTAACCTGTTCAAAGCCAAACTGTTCCAGATCTAGAGACTACAGTATGTACAGAGATGGAGTGCCAGAATGAGGGATGGAAGGGACCCTGGCAATGCAGACTGACTTAGATAACTAATTCCCACTGAAATCAGGATGTGTCTAAATGAAATACAGTTGCCTCTGTTAGGTTCAAATTATCTAAGTATTTCTTATATAAATTCATATAAAGGAATTTATAAGTTAATTTATAAATTTAATTTCAAATCTGACTCCACATTTGTCTGGATAGAATTGTAAAAGCTAACAGGTTTATAGAGTATTGCCCTCCCTGTAAACATTACGCTAAAGTACGACTATTATATTTTGACTCTTTATGTAAAAATATTGAGAAATATTTTGTATTTCTTCCCTGGTAAGGCCTTGGCACCATGTTCTTTTCTCCTCTCTTTTCTCCTCTGGTTGTCAATGGAAACAGTGATTACAAATCAAAACAGCACTTGTATTTATCATTAGCTTAGTGACCCCTGCTGGGGAGGCATAAGATAGCCTTAAATTCAAAGTAGGGGTTTTGTAAAATAAGTGCTTGGACCTCAAACATGAGTTCTTCGTAATCCTGGTCAACAGATTTTGCAAATTGCTTGACAATCCCATCACTAGAAGCTTCTAGGGAATCACTGTTGTCACATGACCGAGAGTGTGACCCATTCTGTAAGTGCACATTTGGAATTAACACATTTCTCCTGGTCGTCTCCTCTGTTTCTCTTATTGTTAGCTCTTTTTTTTATGTTATTTGCCGAGTGACACTTCTTGATCTCTTTTAAAAAAAAAAAAAAAAAAAAAAAAGCCCAGATGATGTCATTTTCCATCAGAATTGCTTTTTCCTCATCACAATAGCATCATTCAGAATCATATGCCAACCTTTTCACCATCACATTTGCAGAACTAAACTTTTGAAAAGGAAGCAAATACCCTACAGAGCCAAGGCCTTATAGTATTATTTTCATGAATATTTAAAGAACCAGCTGCACTTTTGTTGAAGGGTAAGCTTATATTGATGTAGACCAGTGCAAATTTTTTGCAAGCCACCTTGTCATAACAAATCATTTTAGATATACGAATATGATCAGTGTCCACTCCCTGATATTAACATTTATGTACAAAATAAGAAACAAGCAATACTTCAATTTTGGTGATGCTGCAGAATAACAAAGGATAAATACAGAATAAGGATATGAAAAGATCTGTGATTTGTTAGAATTAACCTAACCATATTTTAAAATGAATATTCATTTTAAATAGTTCCATTAAAAGGGGTGTACATACACTTTATAGTTTATAGGCTATTTGCTGTAAGATGGTAATAGATGAACTTCAATTAGGTAAAATCCAACTCTCTGAATCTTTCTGCTAACTCAATATTAAATGGCTTTTCTCTGTATACTCCAATTTTTATAAGAAATGCATAGACAGGGAAATATTGAACAAGATGATATAAGCATAAAAACACATCATTTTCTCCTCTCTCTCACTCCTTTATTTTCTACTTTCGTCTTCCCTTCCTTCCCTCCTCCTTCCCTCCCTTCCTTCCCCCCTTCCTTCCCGGTCTTCTTCCCCTAGAGTTGATGAAGACCTTAGATTCAGTAACAATTCTCCTTAATTTAGTTTATTTTTGTATTGAGAGACATGAGAGTCTGCTGTTTAGGGTGAGCCATGTGCAGGGATCTACCTCTGCCTTGGAGTGGATGGTGCCTTTAAAAAATTATGTTCTTTTTGTTACAAAGAGGTAGCGACACTTGTTATATGATAAAATTTCCTCCCTCTTTTAAATAAAACTATAGACTGTGTTTGGCTTCCACAAATTTCCCCGTTCATGTCCTCTTTCTGTTTCAAGATTCACGTTGCCTTTAGTTGTCATGTCTCCTTGGCATCTTCTGTGTAGTGTTTCTCTTATCTTTTATAACCTTGATGAATTTGATGAATCTCTGGTTACAGATTTATAAGATGTCCTGAAATTTGATAGTGTCCCATGTTTAAACTGAGAAAGAGTATCACAGGTGTTGCAACCTCGGAAAGCAGTGTCCTTCTTGTAACCTCATAAGACAAGATACATACTGTTCCCCTAATATCCTGGTGGTGTCAACCTACATCATTTAGGTACAGTGGTGTTTGCCAAGTTTTTCCATGGTCAAGTATACTTTTTCCCTACTGTATCCTTTGGAAATGAATGTCTAAGTAGCTCACCCTGAGGAGATAGGCCCCTTTTTTGAAACATGGATCCAGAGAGGAGACAGATAAAAGGCATTGCCAGGTTTGGATCTCATGGCTAACATTTTTTCACTGAAGACTGAAGGCGTGGAAGAGGGAGCATTGTCCTCTTGAAAGTGGGTGAACCACAATGGGGCAAAATCTTCTACTGTAGGTTATAAACCTCAGATATTTATAGTGGATGGTGAATCCACCAGGTGCTTCCAAGCTGTGAGTTCTGGCCTGCATGGGGAACTCAAATCCCAATTCTTTCATCTGACCTGTGGTCTTTCATGCTCAGGGAGCCCAGACTGGCCTATTCCATGTGGCTACTACCACTTTCTCCAATGTTCACATCTTGCTTGTGTCACACTTGCTGATGTGACATTGACCAGAGCAAATCACATGAGTCATAAAGCCAAATCCAGAGTCAGTACAGGAGGCATTGTGTGCATCAGGGTTTGCGAAAGGAACAGAAATTTATATTAAAGAGATTAATTGTAAGGTATTAGCTCATGCAGAGGGAGAGGCTGAAAAGTCCCACAATCTGCCATCCACTAGCTGGAGACCCAGGAACCAATAGCATAGATTCTAGTTCAAGTCTGAAGGCCTGAGAATCAGGAATGCCAAGGGCAGGAGAACATTGATATTCCAGCCCAAGTAGTCAGGCAGAGAGCAAATGGGATCTTCTTTCTCTTTTTGCTTCTATTTAGGCCCTCAGCAGATTGGATGAGGCCCACCTACGTCAGGGAGGAACATCTGTTTTGCTCAGCCTGCTGGTTCAAATGTTAATCTCTTTTATAACACCTCTACAGACACACCCAGAAATGGAGTTTAACCATGTTTCTAGATCAGCAGTTCTCAACCTGTGGGTCGTGAGCCCTTTGGACTGTATTAAACGTTCACAGCATTAGGAAGGTTGAGAACCACTGATCTACACATTCCATGGCCCAGACGAGTTGACACATTTAATTTATGGTCACAGACAGCATATGAGGGAGTAAATAGCAGCAAGAATGAGTCACTAAAAAGCCCTCATGTAAAAGTTTACATATCTGCACAGCAAAGAACGAATTGAGATGGGGATGAAATGCAAATAAGTCCCATGGTTGTACCATTTCCACTGCAGCCATGTTGAAAGGAAGGAAGATATTTTGTTCTTATACTGTGTTTAATAAACAAGGAGCTCTAACTCATATTTTAGCAATATTTTCAGCAACAGGGGTTAACATAGAAAGAGCTGTCTGTTTAACCTTTTAGTCAATTAGAAAATTCAGTGAACCGTATTCTTTCTAGACCATTTTACTATTTGAATGTATTGAAGGCATTAAAGAGGACTGGAATAGATCCATCCGTCTGGGTACCATATGCAGCTCTTGGACTCTGTGGGTGCATAACCCTCAGCAAATGATTTACCCTTTCTTGGTCTTAGTTTAATTATCTGTAAAATGAGGATGGTCAATGGCCTTTAATGATTATTTGACTCTGGAAAGTTCTGTGATAGATTGTATTCCTAATTCACATCTTTTCCTTTATCAACTCTCATGTGTATAAAAACAAGATAGAAACAAAAGTCTAGTTAGATCCAAGAAGGGACCCATTAGCAGAGGTAGCAGTTAATAGCAGGAAGACTTCTTAGTCAGAGGCAGAATTCAAATCCCAATTCTTTCATCTACAAACGCTGGTGTCACAGGATTAACCATTCTGAGACTGTCTGTAATTCATAATGGTAAAATTTATCTCACAGGACTTTGAGAGGGTTAAGTTGAGTTGTATAAAGGTCTGAATAAGGCATGTGTTCTATACTAAGTGCTTAATGCGGTGTCTAATGTTTTTAGGATAATTACAGCTCATAGCAGTAGTAATTTAGACAAATAAGTGTTTTATTCCTTATTCTGTTAAATTGTATCCTCTACTAATCAATATATACAAGTAAATGACTTTATTCAAAGTGTCTTATTTATATCTCAGAAATTTTTATCTATTTTGCAAATGTCTAAGAGATTTTGTCTATTTCGCAAATGTCTAAGTTGAGGCAAAGTCTTCCTGTGAGAGGTTGTGGTTCTTTGTGGATGCACAGAAGCACAGTTGAGATGGACCCAACTACCAACCGGTCCTAAGTGCATGATCCAGTGGCAGCTTAATTTTTAGTACTTTTTTCTTTCTTCCCTTGGATTTGCCTTCTTTTTTTTTTTACAGACCATTTACCAAGTTTCACATACACCCTTGTAAGATGCACCGCTGGTGTAATCCTACCAATCCCCTTCCCTTTACCCCCATTCCCCCTCCCTCCCCTCCCTTACCCCCATCCCTCTATTCTTAGGTTGTAACTGGCTTATAGCTTTCATGTGAAAACCCTAAATTAGTTTCATAGCAGGGCTGAGTACATTGGGTACTTTTTCTTCCATTCTTGAGATACTTTACTAAGAAGAATATGTTTCAGCTCCATCCATGTAAACATGAAAGAGGTAAAGTCTCCATCTTTCTTTAAGGCTGCATAATATTCCATGGTGTACATGTACCACAATTTATTAATCCATTCGTGGATTGATGGGCACTTGGGCTTCTTCCATGACTTAGCAATTATGAATTGGGCTGCAATAAACATTCTGGTACAAATATCTTTGTTATGATGTGCTTTTTTGGTCTTCTGGGTATATTCCCAGTAGAGGGATTACAGGATTGAATGGTAGATCTATTTTTAGATCTCTAAGTGTTCTCCATATCTCTTTCCAAAAGGAATGTATTAATTTGCATTCCCACCAGCAGTACAAAAGTGTTCCCTTTTTCCACATCCGCGCCAACATCTCTGGTCTTGGGATTTTGTGATATAGGCTAGTCTCACTGGAGTTAAATGGTATCTCAAAGTAGTTTTGATTTGCATTTCTCTGATGATTAAAGATGATGAGCATTTTTTCATATGTCTGAAGGCCGCGTTCCTGTCTTCTTCAGAGAAGTTTCTCTTCAAATCCCTTGCCCAGCCTGCGATGGGATCCCTTGTTCTATTCTTGCTAATGCATTTGAGTTCTCTGGATTCTGGTTATTAAACCTTTGTCAGAGACATAACCTGCAAATATCTTCTCCCATTCTGGGAGAAGGGCTGTCTGCTTGCTTTACTTACTGTGTTCTTGGCTGTGCAGAAGCTTTTTAGTTTGATCAAGTCCCAGTAGTGTATTTTTGAAGCTGCTTCAATTACCTGGGGGGTCCTCTTCATAAAATACTCGCCCAGACCAATTTCTTCAAGGGTTTTCCCTGAACTCTCCTCCAGTGTTTTTATAGTTTCATGTCTTAAGTTTAAATCTTTCATCCAATGAGAGTCTATCTTAGTTAATGGTGAAAGGTGTGGGTCCAGTTTCTGTCTTCTGCAGGTTGCCAGCCAGTTCACCCAGCGCCATATGTTAAATAGGGAATCTTTTCCCCACTGAATGTTTTTAATTGCCTTGTCAAAGATCAAATAGCGGTAAGTAGCTGGATTCATCTCTTCGTTCTCTATTCTGTTCCAGATATCTACTTCTCTGTTTTTGTGCCAATACCATGCTGTTTTGATCACTATCGATTTGTAGTATAGTCTGAGGTCTGGTAGCGTAATTCCTCCTGCTTTGTTTTTATTTCTGAGTAATGTCTTGGGTATTCGAGGTTTTTTCTGATTCCGTATAAAAGGAAGTATTGTTTTTTCAAGATCTTTAAAGTATGACAGTGGAGCTTTAATAGGGATTGCATTGAAATTATATATTGCTTTGGGTAGTATAGACATTTTAACAATATTGATTCTTCCCAGCCATGAGCATGGTATGTTTTTCCATTTGTTAGTATTTTCAGCTATTTCTTTTCTTAGAGTTTCATAGTTCCCTTTATAGAGATCTTTCACATCCTTTGTTAGATAAATTCCCAAATATTTCATCTTCTTTGGCACTACTGTGAATGGGATAGAGTCCTTAATTGTTTTTTCAACTTGACTGTTGTTGGTATATATAAAGGCTACCGATTTATGAATGTTGATTTTATAACCTGAGACGCTGCTGTATTCCTTGATTACTTCTAAAAGTTTTGTAGTAGAGTCCCTCGTGTTTTCCAGATATACTATCATATCATCCGCGAAGAGCAAAAGTTTGATCTCTTCTGACCCTATATGGATACCCTTGATCACCTTTTCTTCCCTAATTGCGGTGGCTAAAACTTCCATTACAATGTTGAAAAGCAATGGAGACAATGGGCAGCCTTGTCTGGTTCCTGATCTGAGTGGAAATGATTCCAATTTAACTCCATTCAATATGATATTGGCTGTGGGTTTGCTGTAGATGGCCTCTATCAGTTTAAGAAATGTCCCTTCTATACCGATTTTCTTAAGTGTTCTGATCATGAAGGGATGCTGGATATTATCAAAAGCTTTTTCTGCATCGATTGAGAGAATCATATGGTCTTTGTTTTTTAATTTGTTTATGTGCTGGATTACATTTTTAGATTTACGTATATTGAACCAGCCTTGAGATCCTGGGATAAAACCGACTTGGTCATGATGTATAATTTGTTTGATGTGTTGCTGGATTCTGTTTGTTAGGATCTTGTTGAATATTTTTGCATGTATATTCATTAGTGATATTGGTCTATAATTTTCTTTTCTTGTTGGATCTTTTCCTGGTTTGGGGATCAGGGTGATGTTTGCTTCCTAGAATGTGTTGGATAGTCTTCCTTCTTTTTCTACGTTTTGGAACAGGTTGAGTAATATAGGTACTAATTCCTCTTTAAAGGTTTGGTAGAATTCAGACGTGAAACCATCTGGTCCCAGGCTTTTCTTTGTAGGGAGGTTTTGTATGGTTGATGCTATTTCCGAACTGGATATGGGCCTGTTCAACATTTCCACTTGATTCTGGCTAAGTCTTGGAAGGTGACGTGCTTCAAAGTATTGGTCAATTTCTTTCAGATTTTCATATTTCTGAGAATAAAGTTTCTTGTAATATTCATTACGGATTTTTTTGATTTCTGAGGAGCCTATGTTATTTCGTCTTTGTTGTTTCTGATTGATGAGATTAGAGATTTTACTCTTTTTTTCCTGATTAGGTTGGCCAAAGGTTTATCTATTTTATTGACCTTGTCAAAAAAACCAGCTTTTTGATTTATTGATCTGTTGTATTGTTCTTTTGTTTTCAATTTCATTTAATTCTGCTCTAATTTTGGTTATTTCTCTTTTTCTACTGGGTTTGGGGTTGGAATGTTCTTCCTTTTTCAGTTGCTTGAGATGTCCCATTAAGTTGTTAACTTCCTCTCTTTCCGTTCTCTTGAGGAAGGCTTGCAGTGCTATAAATTTCCCTCTTAGAACTGCCTTTGCCGTGTCCCAGAGGTTCTGATAGTTCATGTCTTCATCGTTGTTTTGTTCCAAAAAATTGGCGATTTCCTTTTTTTTTTTTTGGTAGAGACAGAGTCTCACTTTATGGCCCTCTGTAGAGTGCCGTGGCCTCACACAGCTCACAGCAACCTCCAAGTCCTGGGCTTAAGCAATTCTCTTGCCTCAGCCTCCCGAGTAGCTGAACGATTTCTTTCTTAATCTCATGTCTCACCCAGCTATCATTCAGCATAAGGTTATTTAACTTCTATGTTTTTGTATGAGATGTAGATTCCTGTTGTTACTCAGCTCAAGTTTTATTCCATGGTGGTCTGAGAAGATACATGGAATAATTTCTATTTCTTTAAATTTACTGAGGTTAGACTTGTGGCCTAAGATGTGATCAATTTTGGAGTAAGTTCCATGGGCTGATGAGAAGTATGTGTATTCAGTTTTGTTGGGATGAAATGTTCTGTACATGTCTCCTAAATCCAAATGTTGGATGGTTAGGTTTAAATCTAAGATTTCTTTGCTCAGCTTCTTGTTGGAGGATCGATCCAACACTGCCAAAGGAGTGTTGAAATCTCCAATGATTATGGAGCTGGAGGAAATCAAGTTGCTCATATCTGTTAGAGTTTCTCTTATAAATTGAGGTGCATTCTGGTTGGGTGCATAGATATTAATAATTGAGATCTCATCATTTTTGCTGTCCATTTCTCTTCCTCTTTGAGAGTTTGGTAGCGTTCAAAGGCTTTATCTTCGATGTCAGAAATCCTTTCTTCTGCTTGCTCCATTCTGTTGCTGAGGGTTCTACTGTATTTTTCATATCTTTGAGGGCTGCAAATTCTTGCTTCAGTGTGTCTAAGTCTTTGGTGGTTTTGTCTTTAAATTCATTAAATTCTTGAGACAACTTTTGAATTTCTCCTCGAATTCCTAATTCCACTTTGTTAATCTTATCTGCAATCCAAATTCTGAATTTGATTTCTGACATCTCAGCCAGTTGTTTATGAATGGGATCTTCAATTGCATCTGCCATATCTTTCCTTGGGGAGGTTGATCTATCTATTCTGGTTATTCATGTTACCAGAGTTTTTCCGCTGATTCCGCCCCATGGTTGTTTTACTTCCTCTGATTTGTTCCCCTGGGGCTTTGTCCCCAGTGTTGTAGCCTGAGAAACTGGGGCCCTGTCTGGTGTGGTGGGGCTAAGTGGTTCTGTCTTGTTTTCAGCTGGTTTCTGTTCCACCCTTTTGTTTATATCCTTGTGGTCGCAGCTCGCCTCAGCGTGGTTGACGTGAGTTCTACAACCTTCTCTCTTAGTGCAGCTCAAATCCACCAGGTTACTTGCTGAATTTTTGTCCTTTAACTCTGCTTCTGGACGGGAGCCTAAATAAGCCAGTGGTACAGAGTGAGTCAGCTCTTTCTGACTGGTTCTACTGTCTTCGGTTTTGTAGGAGGTGTGCAGGAGACCAGGCAGCAGGCTGTGGAAGTGCCCAGTGGGTCTTCAGGAAGGCGCTGGGAGCATGACCGGATTTGCCTTCTTTTAGGATCTGGTGGGCCTTAATTCAGACATCTTAGGGGGTAAAACTAGACTTGCTTTATTTACCCAATGATCTTTTCCTAGAGTTTGAATTTCTTCTGCCTTGAAGTGAAGTTACTTTCCAGTTATAACTTTTACCTTTTCACTACATTGCAGATGTGTTGAGGGTAGAGGCAGCATTTTTGTTATCTTTGTTTTTCATAGGCACTTATAGGAACTTGGACAGAACAAATCCTCTAATAGTTTTTAATGTAGCTCAAAGAGCTCTGCGAAATAGTGGAATTCAGCAGCAAATACATTTATCCAACATTTTGTGATAGATGTGACATAATGCATTTAACTTATAAATGGACTTTAATTCTTGTCTCTTAATGCCAGGGTTTTGAATTTTCATCTTTGGATGAAATCTTTAATCAAAAATATTTCCTATCCTTTCATCCAGGTGGTACCACCAGGGCTCATTCATTAATGCTAAAACTAACTTCACCCTCTAATTATAAGAAAGTAAGTATGCATATGTTAAGAGGGGGAAAAGGCATTTAAATATTAAAACACCTATTCTTGTGTCCGTTCTCAGGCTAAAAGTACTTGGAAGAGTCTTCACAGTACTGTAACAGTAGAAATTACAGATGCTGTGTTTTAGTGTTCTTCCTTCCCTGGAAATGTAACTATTCCTTTCTTTAATTTTTTTAATCTTCTATGATTGTTACTATTATTAATATTTTGATTCAACTCTTCCTATATCCATCCTGCTCAATTTTCACAAACTGAACTCATCTCTTTTGTTAAGAAGGAAGAAACACTTTGCTTTGGAGTTGAAACCATTAGCAACTTCTCCTAAGACTTGAGGGCAGGGTAAAGTATCTATGACACATTCTTTCTCTCTCTCTGTCTCTCTCTCTCACACACACAAATTTCCTTTCTGACAAATAGAGAAGAAAAAAAAATCCCTTCTGAAGAAACTGCCACACTCTGTTGTTTTTGATTTTCCACATGAAAAGACTCTATTTACGCACAGGAGGGTCTAGAAAGGCTGGTTTTTTGTTGAGCAAATATAGTAATACTTTTTCTCCTACAACTTTTAGCCTAATCAACTGCAATTATTTCAGTACCCAGAAAAATTCACGGTTCTAAAAACAAATAAATCAAATTCTCTTCAAAGTCAAGGGTAAGGATAAATATGGAACAAGCAAAAGGAAGGTATTTACTGCTCGCATTACCTTCCGATGGCAGTGTATTTAAACACAGGTAAAGGTAACAGTAAGAATGATGGAGATGCTGTGTCAAGCCTTGAATGGACTGTGTATTCTTGATTACGCTGATCAGTGTTTGCCCTTTAGAGTGACATAAAAAACTGTGCCCTCCATCCTGGAGCCTCTAACCTGCTCCAGGCTGCTGGGATCTGTGTAACGGCACCAACGTTCAAGTTAAGAAACACAAAAGGCAGAAAACAAATACCTCTGCTGCCATCTTGTTGGTTAGCATCCTCCTGGGATGATCTATAATCATTTCTTCAGCTCTGAAATGAGCCTCGCGGCTTTTGGAATAGTACTGAAGCTCCTGAACCCTGTGGGGTTTTGTCCTGTCTATTGTTTATAAGAGTTTGTTCGCTTTGCCATTAATTTTAATAGGGATAACACGTTTGCTTTTTGTTATTGCTGCAGGTTTTAAATTTTGGAGAAAATAAAGCAGAACAATGAAAAGAAAACTCTGCCTCTTCAGATTTCTTGCAGGTCAACAGTATTAAAATTCTTTCCACTCTACATATAAGAAGCTTAAAGAAATAAATTATTGTCCTTTCTACAAAAATGCTCCAGCATTAGTGTACAAAGGATGTTAGAAGAGAATCATTATCATCTCTGTGTGTTTGCAAAGCACACACAGGAACATATATACACATAGACAGAAAAGTGGTTCCTTAAGAATTTCATGCCACGAAAGATTTAATTAACCTTTTCACCAGGAAACCAATTCCAAGCTCTGCCTTCATTATCCTCCTTCTCCGTTTCCACCCTGTGGCTCTCTCATTTTACTCCTTTCCTCCTCTTTTATCTCCCCATCCTTTTCCCCATTCTTTCATCAGTGATTCTATTGTGCAATGTGCCAGCTGGTGTTAGAGTTGTGTCTCCTCTTCATTCCCGACAGCAGCTACCTTACTTACCTGCCTCACCTTCTGCTGTTCCCTGCTTCATTTTAAGCTCTAGTCCTTTGAAATTTTTAATTGAAAAAGCAGTAAGGACCCTGGAGTATTACTAAGGTCAACCGCAACATTTGGTAGTGTATAAGGGACAAAGCTTTGAAGTAGTATTTTCTCACCATAGAGTACAAGTTTCTCTGACATGAATGTTAGTTATTGAAATAAAAGCAAAGGAAGTCCATTTATTAAAGAACATTTATTGTTAATGTGAGTACCTTTATTCTAATTATTATCATAATTTTATTATGAATATACTTTTGTTTCGAGTTTTCGATCTTAAAAAAAGAGTTAGGAGCACCAGAAGTACACTCTCCTTGGAAGCACGGGAGGAAGTTGAAATTCTATGAAGGGCAGCTTTACATCTTCGAATAGTGTGCGCGTTCTTGGGCAAACTTTAAGAAGTTATCCTTTTTTGTCATTGATGATTTATAGCTGTTTCTCCCACTGCATGTCCTTTTATCTATTGTTAAAAGAGAATAAGGGGATATAGTTTATTAATATAGTCCCCATCTTTGTCATATCTGGACATGTTGGTTGCTAGGTAACAGAATACTATTAGAGAAGTGGGATTCCTGGTGTATCTGTTACAGCAGAAATGCAGAAGCCTTCACAGGACAAAAGTCCTCTGAATTTCCTTGCATTTTTGCTGAACCAAACAGAATTATTATTGCATGACAAAGTACCACTTAGTCTTATGGAACTTACTGGCAATTTCAATTTAATCATGGCTGTAAAGAATCCAGAAGTTGACTTGGTTATTACTACAAAATTGTGTGGTGGGTTTACTTCCCTAAATCAAAACTTGGTTGTCCAGAATCCTGCTGCCTTTGGATATTTCTAGTTTATTAAAATGTATCTCACCAGGTTACTTCAATGGAGGTGATGGTTTCTGGTGCTCTGAATTCTAATGAGCTTTTTAATAATCTTACATCTTGTATAAACAATATTGTATATGGAATACCAAGTCAAGTAATTAGACAAAATAGCACAGAACTCTACCACTGTGAAAAAATAAAAATTGAAAATCTACCCTTCAAATACTTTAACTCTTAATTAAAATACATGGGTTATAGGAAAGTGTTACGCACCGTGGCAGAGGTTAGAAAGGTGTAGATTAATACATGAAACTTCCCTGGTTGCCCACTGTGTGCTGGGACTAAGCAGTGATGTATCAGAAAATGAGGCAGCATCCTGGTCTCACATATAGACAAGGGGCTATGAACAGGTAAGGACATTGTAGCAAACCTTAAGCAGAGCATAGTGAAGGTGCTTAGGGGGTACCACGAAGAAGCAACCAGCTTCTACAATGGTTTATTGTAGAAAAGGGCAAGGATTTTTGCTGGCTTTCCCCACTAACTCTCACTCAGCCATCAGAGCAAGGAACCGGTGTGAGGGAAGCCTGGTTCAACTTCTTTATCCACGTGGAATTCCTTTGTTGTATGTTCTCCCAGGTCCTTGTTCCCTGCTGTTGTTGGGCTTATGTCAGTTTTTACAATAATTATGTATTCAAATGCTTTAATCAAGATCATTACCTTCTCCATCATTAGACTCACTCCATCAAGAAAGAGACATAAAGGCTGAACTCACATCATCTCCTCACAACAACCTAGTGCCTCACGCAGTGCTAACCAGAGTGCTGAATGAGCAGACTGGAAAATCCGGTCACTTAAGGAGCCCCCTTCCCTGCTTTCTCAGTGTGGTGGCCAAGCCGTATCCCCCGTGTCTGACGTTGCTGAAAGAGAAGATGAATTCTCTTCTTACTGAAGTGCCTTTCCACATCTAAACCTACTATGCATTTCCTATAGCCTTAGCCTTTTGCCTGATGTATACAGAGGGTCCCCCCCAAATTACGCACATGTTAAGAAAAAAATAAAAACTGTATTAAAATTGTAACACTCAAGTCACATTTGACTTCTGCAACTATAAGAGATTCAAGATGCAATATACAATGTTATCAGTCTATAGTGAGTGTTACAATTTTAATATAGTTTTGTCCTTTCTTAACATGTGTTAAGGGGTTCTCATGGGTAATATGGGTTAATGAGTTTCTCGTCATGGAACTTTACTTTGTAGGCACCCCTTGTATATCATGAAGGAGAACACATTTAGATGAGTTCTCTGGATAGTTGCAAGTCAGAAGGAAAATACAGGTTAGTTTTTCCATGGGGCCAACTATAGCATCTGAAATGCCCTCAGAAACTATTAATAAAGTAGCATTAATGGTGAGGGTGACATTTACTAAATGATTACTTTATACCAGACTTTATATTATCCTCTCAACCTACACTATCACATTTAATTTTTACCACAACCACTTTAGATAGTCTATTAGCCCCATTTTACAAGGTGCAGAAATCTAGAAACATTCAGTCGTATTTCCCAAGTTCACAGTAAGTGATCAGTAGAACTGAATGTCCATCCCCAAATATTTTGAGGCCAAAGCTGCTTTCTTTTCTTTCTTTTTTTTACTGGTTTTAGTTTTTCTTCTGATTTTTTTTTCTTTTTTTTCATTTTCAAATATATATACATATTTTAAATCATAGCTATGTACATTAATGAGATCATGGGGCACCATACACTGCTTTTATAGACCATTTGACACATTTTCATCATACTGGTTAACATAGCCTTCCTGGCATTTTCTTATCGTGTTAAGACATTTACCTTCTACATTTACCAAGTTTAACATATACCCTTGTAAGATGCACTGCAGGTGTAATCCCACCAATCACCCTCCCTCTGCCCACACCCCCTTCCTCCCCTCGTTTTCCCCCTTCCCCCTATTCTTAGGTTGTAACTGGGTTATAGCTTTCATGTGAAAGCCATAAATTAGTTTCATAGTAGGGCTGAGTACATTGGATACTTTTTCTTCCATTCTTGAGATACTTTACTAAGAAGAATATGTTCCAGCTCCATCCATGTAAACATGAAAGAGGTAAAGTCTCCATCTTTCTTTAAAGCTGCGTATTATTCCATGGTGTACATATACCACAATTTATTAATCCATTTTTGGATCAATGGGCACTTGAACTTTTTCCATGACTTAGCAATTATGAATTGGGCTACAATAAACATTCTGGTACAAATATCTTTGTTATGATGTGATTTTTGGTCTTCTGGGTATATGCCTAGTAGAGGAATTATAGGATTGAATGGCAGATGTATTTTTAGATCTCTAAGTGTTCTCAAAACATCTTTCCAAAAGGAATGTATTAATTTGCATTCCCACCAGCAGTGTGGAAGTGTTCCCTTTTCTCCACATCCACGCCAACATCTATGGTCTTGGGATTTTGTGATATGGGCTAATCTTACTGGAGTTAGATGATATCTCAAAGTAGTTTTGATTTGCATTTCTCTGATGATTAAAGATGATGAGCATTTTTTCATATGTCTGTAGGCCGTGTACCTGTTTTCTTCAGAGAAGTTTCTCTTCAAGTCCCTTGCCCAGCCTGCGATGGGATCACTTGTTCTTTTCTTGCTTATACGTTTGAGTTCTTTGTGGATTCTGGTTATTAAACCTTTGTCAGAAACATAACCTGCAAATATCTTCTCCCATTCTGAGGGCTGTTTGCTTGCTGTACTTACTGTGTTCTTGGCTGTGCAGAAGCATTTTAGTTTGATCAAGTCCCAGTAGTGTATTTTTGAAGCTGCTTCAATTGCCTGGGGGATCCTCCTCTTAAAATACTCACCCAGACCGATTTCTTCAAGGGTTTTCCCTGCGCTCTCTTCTAGTATTTTTATAATTTCATGTCTTAAGTTTAAATCTTTAATCCAATGAGAGTCTCTCTTGGTTAATGGTGAAAGGTGTAGGTCCAGTTTCAATCTTCTACAGGTTGCCAGCCAGTTCACCCAGCACCATTTGTTAAATAGGGAATCTTTTCCCTACTAAAGGTTTTTAATTGGCTTGTCAAAGATCAAATAGCAGTAAGTAGCTGGATTCATCTCTTGGTTCTCTATTCTGTTCCAGACATCTACTTCTCTATTTTTGTGCCAGTACCATGCTATTTTGATCACTATTGATTTGTAGTATAGTCTGAGGTCTGGTAGCATGATTCCTCCTGCTTTGTTTTTTATTTCTGAGTAATGTCTTGGCTATTCGAGGTTTTTTTCTGATTCCATATAAAACGAAGTATTATTTTTTCAAGATCTTTAAAGTATGACAGTGGAGCTTTAATAGGGATTGCATTAAAATTTTATATTTCTTTGGGTTGTATGGACATTTTAACAATGTTGATTCTTCCCAGCCATGAGCATGGTATGTTTTTCCATTTGTTAACATTTTCAGCTTTTTCTTTTCTTAGAGTTTCATAGTTCTCTTTATAGAGATCTTTCACGTCCTTTGTTAGATAAACTCCCAAATATTTCATCTTCTTTGGCAGTACTGTGAATGGGATAGAGTCCTTAATTGTTTTTTCAACTTGACTATTGTTGGTATATATAAAGGCTACTTGATTTATGAATGTTGATTTTGTCACCTGAGATGCTGCTGTATTCCTTGATCACTTCTAAGAGTTTTGTAGTAGAGTCCCTAGTGTTTTCCAGATATACTATCATATCATCTGTGAAGAGCGAAAGTTTGATATCTTCTGACCCTATATGGAGACCCTTGATCACCTCTTCTTCCCTAATTGTGGTGGCTAAAACTTCCATTACAATGTTAAAAAGCAATGGAGACAATGGGCAGCCTTGTCTGGTTCCTGATCTGAGTGGAAATGATTCCAATTTAACTCCATTCAATATGATATTGGCTGTGGGTTTGCTGTTGATGGTCTCTATCAGTTTAAGAAATGTCCCTTCTATACCGATTTTCTTAAGTGTTCTGATCATGAAGGGATGCTGATATTATCAAAAGCTTTTTCTGCATCAATTGAGAGAATCATATGGTATTTGTTTTTTAATTTGTTTATGTGCTGAATTATAATTATAGATTTACGTATATTAAACCAGCCTTGAGACCCTGGGATAAAACTGACTTGGTCATGATGTATAATTTGTTTGATGTGTTGCTGGATTCTGTTTGTTAGGATCTTGTTGAATATTTTTGTATCTGTACTCATTAGTGATATTGGTCTATAATTATTCTCTTTCCTTGTTGGGTCTTTTTCTGGTTTGGGGATCAAGGTGATCTTTGTTTCATAGAACGTGTTGGGTAGTCGTCCTTCATTTTCTACATTTTGAAACAGGTTGTGTAATATAGGTACTAATTCCTCTTTAAAGGTTTGGTAGAATTCTGATGTGAAGCCTTCTGGTCCCAGGCTTTTCTTTTTAGGGAGATTTAGTATGGTTGATGCTATTTCAGAACTCAATATGGGCCTGTTCAACATTTCCACTTGATTCTGGCTACGTCTTGGAAGGTGACGTGCTTCCAAATATTGGTCAATTTCCTTCAGATTTTCATATTTCCAAGAATAAAGTTTCTTGTAATATTCGTTAAGGATTTTTTGAATTTCTGAGGAGCCTGTTGTTATTTCATCTTTGTCATTTCTAATTGATGAGATTAGAGATTTTACTCTTTTTTTCCTGGTTAGGTTAGCCAAAGGTTTATCTATTTTATGAACCTTTTCAAAAAACCAACTTTTTGATTTATCGATCTGTTGTATAATTCTTTTTTTTTCAATTTCATTTAATTCTGCTCTAATTTTGATTATTTCTTTTCTTCTACTGGGTTTTGGTTGGAATGTTTTTCCTTTTCCTTTTGCAAGAGATGTCCCATTAAGTTGTTGACTTCCTCTCTTTCCATTCTCTTGAGGAAGGCTTGCAGTTCTATAAATTTCCCTCTTAGGACTGCCTTTGCGGTATCCCAGAAGTTCTGATAATTCATGTCTTGATTGTCATTTTGTTCCAAAAATTTGGCAATTTCCTTCTTAATCTCATCTCTGACCGAACTATCATCCAACTTCCATGTTTTTGTATGAGTGTGCAGATTCCTGTTGTTACTGAGTTCAACTTTTATTCCATGGTGGTTCAAGAAGATGCAAGGAATAATTTCTACTCCTTTAAATTTACTGAGGTTAGAATTGTGACCTAAGATATGATTGATTTTGGAGTAAGTTCCGTGGGCTGATGAGAAGTATTTGTATTCAGTTTCTCTTATAAATTGAGGTGCATTCTGTTTGGGTGCATAGATATTAATAATTGAAATCTAATCATATTGAGTATTACCCTTAATAAATATGAAGTGACCATTCTTATCCTTCCTTACTTTTGTTGGTTTAAAGCCTATTGTATCTGCAAATAGAATTGCAACACCTGCTTTTTTTTGATTACCATTTGCCTGAAATATGGATTACCATCCTTTCACCACGAGTCTATATTTGTCTTTTAATTAAGATGTGACTCTTGTATGCAGCAAATATCTGGCCTGAGTTTTTGTACCCAGTCAGCTAACCTGTGCCTCTTTAGAGGAAAGTTTAAGCCATTCACATTAATGGAGACTATTGATAAGTCTGGTAACATTTTGGGTATCGAGTGTTTCGAAAGTCCATTGGACATTTTGAATCCTTTCGCCAGTGTGGAAGTTGGAGTTTGATCAAAAGTTTCTGAGTGAGTTTACTCTTGTGGTAGAGGATTGGGCTGGTCATTATGGAGGATAGGTCTGAGAATATCCTTAAGAGCTGGTTTCGTTATGGCAAATTTCTTCAACATATGAGTGTCATTAAAGTGTTTTATTTCTCCATCATAAACGAAACTCAGTTTAGCTGGATATAAGATCTGGGGTTGAAAGTTGTTTTCCTTTAGGTGATTAAAAGTTGATGACCACCCTATTCTGGCTTGAAAACTTTCAGCACAGAGATCTGCAGTCATTCTAATATTCTTCCATTTGTAGGTAATGGATTTCTTACGCCTAGCTGCTTTCAGAATTTTCTCCTTCACATTAACTTTAGTGAAGTTAATTATGATATGCCTGGGGGATGTCTTATTCAGATTGAGTTGTGCTGGGGTTCTGAAACTGTTTGCTATCTGAATTTCAGAATCTCTTGGCATGTCTGGAAAATTCTCTTTCATATTTTCATGGAGAAGGGCCTCTGTGCCTTGCAAGGCCACTTCATTACTTTCATGGATTCCAATGAGGCAGATACTAACCTTCTTCAAATTATCCCAGAGCTCTCTGAGAGAATGATCCGTTTTGCTCTCCATTTCTCTTCCACTTTGAGTGTTTGGGAGCGTTCAAAGGCTTTGTCTTCAATGTCAGAAATCCTTTCTTCTGCTTGCTCCACTCTGTTACTGAGGGATTCTGGGATATTTTTCAGATCTTTGAGGGCTGCAAATTCTTGCTTCAGTGAATCAAAATCTTTGGTGGTTTTGTCTTTTAATTCTTTAAATTCTTGCGACAACTTTTGAATTGCTCCTTGAATTTCTAATTCCAAATTTTCCTCCATTCTATTAATCTTGTTTGCAATCCAAATTCTGAATTCGATTTCTGAAATCTCGGCCAGCTGTTTATGAATAGGATCTTCAGTTACATCTGCCATATCTTTCCTTGGGGCAGTTGATCTATTCTGGTTATTCATGTTACCAGATTTATCCGCTGATTCCACCCCATGATTGTTTTACACTGTTTGATTTTTCCCCTGGAGCTTTGTCGAGGACCGTACAGTGCTATGGTCTGAGAAACTGGGGACCTGTTTGGTGTGGTGAGGCTAAGTGGTTCTGTCTTGCTTTCAGTTGGTCTCTGTTCGACCCTAGTGAAACAGTTACTCTGGGTTGATGTCTCAGCTGTGGAGAAACACCAGCAATTAAATCATTCCACCCCCATAGGCAACAATTATAAAAGGAAAATCAAACCTTGCTATAACCACACACCCAGGGCACCACCTGAATAGTCCTCAGGCGATTGGCTCAGTTCAAAAGGTCCAAATCAACTGTCTCAGTCAGCACCTGTCTCAGGTGGGAGAGTTTAAAAGGTCTCTGGCAACTGGATCGCAGGGGTCTGGTGACTACTCCGATATGGCTTTCTCTGGTGCTCCGTGGTGTCAGGATGACCCATCCAACAAATAGATCAGTCTGGGAAGGTTGATGCCTCCTTCCCCACCTTGCACCTCTGTCATGCCCAGTCACTGATAGCCTTGCAGGGCTGTGACCTGGTTGCCTGTAGTGACCAGATTCTCCAGGGGTTTGTACCTGCCTGAATTACAAGGAAATCTATTTCTGCTCAGCCAGGCTGCTGCGCTCTGCCTCTATCTAGAAGGGGGAGGTGAGGCTTAAAAACCTCGGGTGCTTTATGGAGGCTGGGGGGGGGTGTTCACTCAGTTCCAGCCCCTCCCCTGATTGATGTTACTGACAGAACAGAACAGAACAGAACAACATTGTGGGAATTTGTTTCTGTCCCTGCTAAATTCCCCTGCAGAAGAGAAGCTGTTTTGAGTTCCCAGAGCCTGCACCTCAGGCCCTGTCTTTGCCCCTGCAAGTTTGTATTCTGTTACCTGTCGGTTCTAGCCTCCTGTCTTTCTTTGTCTATAGTTTGATGATCCCCTTAGGGCGGGGTGCGTCTTAGGCTCAGTAAAGAGGTCCTCTGGTTCAGCCCCGCCCTGGGAACTTCCTGTCTCTGTGTGTGCATTTTTAGTCCCCGCGCTCCACCCAGGTTGGTACTACCTCAGGCAAACCCTTTGCTCATGGGGTCTGCGTTTCATCCCAGATCTGTTCTGTGGTGGTTGCCACCGGAGTAGATGCCCGGCCTCCTCTGGTTGCCCAGGAGACAGGGGGTGTGGCTTTGGAATATCTGGGAGTGCGCCCTATTGTTGCCAAAAGATGGCTGCTGCTCTGCGCCTCGGGGCACCGCTGCTCCAGTGTGGTTCCCTCTCAGCCGACCGTCCTCTTCTCACTCCCATGCCCTAGAGTCAGCAATGACTAGCTGCAGTTTAGGCCCTGTCCACAAACCTCGAGAAATCACCCAAGAATCTGGACTCCTGGGGGACAGGCCTCCAGATCTCAGAGTGACAGTGGAGGGGAGTGCTGGGAGCTCAGAGTTGCAGGTAGAGAATATATGCAGTTTTAAACAGTTTTAAAGAAGAAGAACGCCATGGCTCCCTAGTAGGGGAGGTAAGTCCAGTTTTTAGAGGGTCTCTCTCGTGGAGTGTAGTGGGAGGACCTTTGAACTCTGCTCATTTGTTTGTAGGGCACTCTGAGCCATTCTCATGGGGGAGGGGACTCCCATCTGCTTGATGATGGATTTTCTACCTTTTGTTTGTTCTTTGGGGTCGTAGCTCACCTCAGCAGGGTTGATGTGCGTTCTTCAGCATTCTCTCTTGGTGCAGCTCTAATCCACCGGGTTACTTGCTAAATTTCTGTCCTTTAACTCTCCTTCTGGATGGGAGCCTCTGTGGAAAGCTATCTTCAGTCAGCCATCTTGTCTCCGCACCCCCCCAAAGCTGTTTTCTTTCCAATGTTTTCATTCCTCTTCCCATTATCTTTTACTACTTGAATCCTTAGAGTGGATTTACACACATACATATAATATGTAAGAGTTTCAAAGTATAAGTATGCCAGTTAATTCCCATGCCATCAGGTAGATTTCATGTCATTTACAAAGGACAAAAATATTTTAAAGAACACTCATTTGTTTGATTGTTACTAGTGAAATTCTTATTTTCAGTAGGATAGCACTAGCTAAAACTTTTAGGGGAAACAGAAATATTGTTTTCATTGATTGGTTAGTTGGGGGAAAATCATGCTTTGTTGCCTCTTTGAAGCAGGGAAAATTTCTGATAGTCCCCTCTGTTAGCATATAGTGAACATTGAGGGAAGGCTGCTAATTCTGACTCATTTTTGGGATCTCACAGTTGTGCCCACCAATAGAACATGGGCCCTCTAGTAGTTGATTAGTCATAATACACTACTGGATTGAGTTAGAATCAAGCCTTCTTGTCAGTCTACTTGCTCACCTATGTAAGGTGTGAACAGTGCAAGGGTATACGTGCTATTCACGACTGAAATTAGAGATTAGTGCCACTTTAGTGCAGCTTCTAACTCATGAAAATTGACTTTTACCATATCTCAAGAGGATTCTTCCCCATCGAAGAAATGCTGCAATTTTGATAACAAAATATTATATTTGAAGCCTAATTTTATCTCACCTGAGGGGTTAATAAACCCTTTCAAAATGGTTTATTCTAGAAGCTTTGAGAATCTGTTGTCTTAATTTATACTAAAAGCACTTAGCTTTGTGAGAGCCACACCAGAGTTGCCTACTAACTTCAGGCGTGGAGATGGCAATTAGCTAATGAGGTTCTCATCATGGCAGTTTATAGATTGCCTAATTTTATCCAGTTTACTCACTCAGGCACTTCCAAATATGAACCAGTTGATGTTGCTCATTGACGGGATTTTAATCCAATAGAAGGACACATTGGCGATTTAGATATAAATAATTAAGAAACTCACATCGAAGTAAATTCACATTGTAGACCAGTTATCCATGATGCAAAAGTAAGCAGAGCACAAACAACAAAAAATTCTGCTGGGATGAAACTTACAATCTAGTGGGAAAAATAAGCATTCATTAAAGAAAGATTTGGAGGCAAATGCACTCCAGGCTCAGGAACAATGGGATGGAAGGAAGCCTGGCATATATCTCAGGAACATGAAGGGGAGTAGTGAGCATGGAGAAGCCAAAGAGACAAAGTGCTTGGAGTGAGGAGGCTGCAGAGGTGGCAGCAGTGAGGCCAGGCAGAGAGTTCACATGTTGTTCTTTGAGTAGGCACAGCACCTGTGCGATGAGGAGCTATCGTGGGGGAGTAGGAGTGAACAGAGCTGGTGAAGTCCCGGGGAGACAAACAGTTAACACTAAATTGATCAACATGAAATATGTTGGGTGGGGGTACATGTTTCATAGAAAATTAAATCAGAGTAAGGAGGACAGAGACTACCTGAGAGGAAGAATCGCAGTTTATGGAGTTGGTTGGTCAGATAAATGGGCATTTGAATGAAAACCCAAAGAAAGTGGCCATGTTAAGGGTTTTAGTCTTTCTTCCTAAGAGCAAGTGCTAAGTCACTGAAGGGTTTAAAAAGTTGAAGGGTCATGAGCAGCATGACCATTCTAAACTTGGCTATAGGATACAAAAGAGAAGAAGATAGGAAAGAATAGAAACAGGAGATGAGTGAGGCAATTACTGCAGTTAATTGCCTAGAGGGGGATGTGGTCGTTTGGACCATGTAGGGGATGGCTGACTATATGTGGATTTCATCATTGGAACTTGTTCTTAATTCTGTGTGGTTCTAAGAGGCAATTCTCTGTTTGAAAATAATTCTAAACTAGGAGTAAGAAGAAATCATGGCAAGCCTTTATTTGTTTCACCTTAAGCCACTTTTCTGTTTTATGTCTTCTCTATCAAAGTAGCTAATGCTTCCAGGGTTTTCTACATCTTTTGGCTTTTGTAAATAGCAGATATATAAAAAATACTTAGAATATGTAAACTGCTCCATCATATAAGAGATAAACAGTTGTAATTCTACAGAGGAAAAGTTGAACACTATAAATTCTACTTTTTAAAATAGAGGATATGAAACTCTTTCTTTTTCTGAGTTTACAGAGCAAACACGAAGGTCATAGGGAAGAATCCACAATACATGTAATTTATTTTGCTATTTAGATAGACCATAAATATGTTATTAATTGACATAGTGTCTGTTCTTACCTGGAAAAAGCCCAATATTTCAAAAATATCTGAACCGTGCCCTTTTACCAAATGGTAAGTTTAGTATAGAGCTAAGTTTTGGGGTACATTTCCAGGTCTCAGGATATGGGGTCTTTCCATGACCCTTCCAAGAGCTCCTTTCTGAGGCATGGGGGCAACACATGATTGCAAGAGGGACTTTACCTAACAATTGCAATCAGTGTAATCTGGCTTATTGTACCCTCAATGAATCCCCAACAATAAAAAAAAAAAAAGTGCATCTCCAGGTGACAAGGCCTGTCTGATTTGGAATTCCAGTACCATCCAGAACCCATGGTTTGGAACATCTCCTTATTCTGAGTCAGGAACTAACAAAAGTCTTCAGTCTTATGCACATTTACTGTTGGAAAACCACACAGGTGAAGAAACAACCAGTATCTTATGGTGTGGAGATCATACGGACGCAGTTGAATAAAACTGAACTGTTACCTTAGGTGTTAGGAGTCTGTAATTTCTTACAGTCCTCATCTGTACCATATTATTCTGCTTCTAACAGGAAGTATAGCATTGATGTGTTGATTTCAATGGCACTTTAAAAAAATAAACAAAAACAGTTCATTTACTTGCTTTGTCAGTGGGTTTTCTCGTATCCCTCTGGCCATTTATTCCAATGCACATGTTAGACAGATTGCTTTGTTTTGTGGTGAGATGGTATTGCTCGGACATGTGACTTTTGTTAATCACTGTGTGGCCAAAGGAAATAAAGCCCACATTGAAGCAGTGAATAAAACTTGGGGTTAGTGAGTTTGACAGAATCAGAACCGGTAATTTTAAAATGTGACTAAATTCTTCCCCCAATTAAAATCTTTCATTATGCTACTTCAAAACTAATTTCTTTCTTGTTTTTTTCTGAATAGTTGCTTCCATTAATCTCACTCTAGGTAATGATGGTAATGATACAATTATATGTAATCATTGCCTGCATTCAATGTGTAACACATCAGTCCCTTTGTGTGGTGATTGTACAGCTCACTGCAGTCCTTGGATTTGGAAAGTTTCCATCCTATGATGCCAAGATCAGATTCAAAAGTCTGTGACATTTTGCATAACATCAGTCAGTCAGGTATTCCAACTGTCCTTTGTCGTGTTTGGGCAAACTCATCCATCTGGCTGGTTCCAGCTGAAACTGGGGCTGAAGCCACAAGGCAGGCTGAACAAGGTTCACTGTTGACATGGTTTCCAAAGCACTTAAAATATTCTGGAAAAAAAAACAATAAAATAAGAACTTTGTAAAAGGGCTTCAAGTATGCAGGTGGCTAATCTACTTAAACTACTAAGGACATAAGTCATAATCTGAGTGACTTTACTATAGTTTTATGCAAAGTGGATATTGCAAAAATTTAAAATTTTTTCTAACACGTATAGCTAATCTTACTAGAGATCATTCAATATTAACCTGTTCCTCAAAAAACTAATAGTTAGATGTGTGTGTCCCATTCCTATTTTTTAATACTATGAAGATACAACTTTGCTTATGTTTCCAAGACAAATTTTGTTCCAAGCATTGTTTATTCAAATTAGTTCAATTAAGGCATAATACTGTCTGCGTTATATTTTGACACAATAGAATTGAACATTTCCTTATCTTTTAAGAATTAAATAATAAACCACACAGGTAGCCTTAAAGTACTATCCTAAGCTTAAATATTTTTCCTTATCTTCATTTTCTTTTTTCTCTTTCTTGGAATACATAGGAGGGCTCTCTTGATCTCTAGTAAATATTTACAATTCGTAATTTTATCCTGGCATGATAATTTGATTTATTGATATATGGATTAAATTTTCCTTTTAAAGGATAATTCCTTTATCCTTTTAAAGAATAGTGTCAACACAAGAGTGTGGTATTGGCTGCTGTGAGTGGGAGGACAGTCACAGTGACTCCTGCTATGGCTTAATGTTTTGTTCCCATCAAAACATTAAAATTGATTTTATTCCCAATATGAAATTTGATTGCCAATATGGCAGTGTTGGGAGGTAGGGCCTACTGGGTTGTCTTTGGGGGTGGATCCCTCATGAAAAGATGAAAACCCTCTCTCAGGGGTGAGTGAAGTCTTGCTCCTGCAGGAGAGGATTAGATCCTGAGACTGAGTTGCCAAAAGGAGGACAGTTCAAAAATAAAATAAAATAAAAATAGAATATAGTTCTCCCTCTCTTGCTTTCTCTCTCACCATGAGAACTACGAGAATATTAGAACCTGCCTTATTTCCTCTCATCTCTCTTTTTTCCTTTCTCTATTCTCCATTTCTTAAATACATATACATTGTTCAGAGGCTATTTCCAAATCATGATCTGGTAAATGGAGGTGATTCAAAAGCAAATTGGAAGAAGTCCCTGAATTCCTACTCCTGGACCCCCTTCTGCCCTTATAGAAGAGCTAAGACATACACATGGATAGTAAAAAGTAACCTGTGATATTAGAAAGCTGCTGATATGGAGTAGACAGTCCAAACCTTCTCCTGAGAGCTAACAAGGGCTTTCTTTGTTATTGGTGTTGGAGAAAATGTTACCTTAATACAAAGGGATACAAGCTAGTTCACTGTCACCCACGCGTTGAGCATCTTGCTGTCAGCACTGCCAGTGTTATTCAATGAAGCTGTTTCTTAAGTTTTAGGACTCTTACTTCTGAGGCTTCCTCTTGAACTCTCTTTCACTTTCTTTAGAATCAAATGTTATTGGGTGCTAATCTCTTCGTTTCCTTCCTTACTGATGGTCAGGCTACACTAATTCCTGCTAGCTTGTTCATCCAACTGGCTACATCTAATCCTGGCTACTTGGGCTGACTCATATGGAGGATTTTCACATAGCTCTCCAGAGTCTCTTTTATACCTCTCTATTTCTGTTCCATAGAGCTACCTATAGCACATCAACTCTGAGTTTTAAAAGTTTTTCCTCTCGAGGCACTGCCCAATTCTCTCTTACCAAGGGAATTGTACCTGGCAATAGTACCTGACAATGCCAGCTGGTTTTCTGGATGGAGGTAATGTTATTCCTACTTTATCAGTCCACATGTCCAAAAATGGTATCCAAAACCCCAGAACACCTCATTAAGACCCATAAGCAGAATCTTATTATAATCCATAAGATCCAGAACCCCATTAGATCTGAAAATTATTACCGCAGATAAACTTTATTCAATCCTTATGAGCTGTGCAAGTGTTTCTTGAGAAGCACTAACTAAGCATGGCCCATGAACAGCTTTGCTGACCGTGACTCTGTAGATTTAAGAGGGTTGAAGATAAATCAACTAATAATCAGGGCTGAGGTCTTAGCTCTTGTCTTCCTCACTGAGAACTTTTCTTGATCATATTTTTGCCAATTACCTAGTCAATTTCTCCAGTTTCCTCTTGAGACTATGAGAGTTTGGGCTAATCTGTGTAATATTCCTTGATGTTATTCTTGCCACAACCAGAACATAGATTATTCTTTACCACTATTGTCATTTTCTTCCAAAATCTTTTATTCTACTGGTTCTGGTCCATAGGGTGACCATTATATTCTTTCACTCTTTTAGTATTAATCTAGCAGGGATGTTGAACCTGCAGCCTATGGGCTGCATAAGGATCATGTGAAGGCATTTTTGCTTATTTGTGTTGGTGAATATCATGAAAATTATGCACAGGTTTTTGTTGTTGTTTGTTTTTGTAGACCGTTTCACTTTGTCACCCTGAGTAGAGTGCCGTAGCATCACAGCTCACAGCAACCTCAAACTCTTGTGCTCAAGTGATTCTCTTGCCTCAGTCTCCCAAGTAGCTGAGATTACAGGCACCTGCCACAATGCCTGGCTATTTGTAGAGACAGGAGTCTCACTCTTACTCAGCTGATCTTGAACTCCTGAACTCAAGCAATCTATTCACTTTGGACTCCCAGGGTGCTAAGGACTTCAGGTGGGAGTCATCTCAGCTGGCCTTGCTCATCAGCTTTCATTAGGGTTTGTGTATTTAGGGTGTGATCCAAGGCAACTCTTATTCTTCCAATATGGTGCAGAGAGGGCAAAAGTTTAGATGCCCCTGAAGCCGCTGGTTGGCACTCAAATTTCCTGACCCTGAGTCCCACACATTTTACTTTTTAAATGAACGTACTGTTCAAACCTATTCTAAAACTTGATTGTATAAAAACAAAAACTTCAATTTAGTTTGATTTGCTCAAGCATTATGAGACAGCTTAAACTTCTTTCATGAAATATTAACTAAATATTTTTAACGTATGTAGATATTATTGTAAATTCATGTAGGTAACACATACACATATACTTTAGAAATGCATCCTGAGATTATTTCTCAAAACTTTGGACTATTAGCAGAGTTAAAGCACAAAAACAAGCTCTAAATCTCAAAGGCAAGTATTGTTCCTAGGTTCTGGCAGTGACACCTACAATTTAAATGCCCTGAGAAACCAAGAATGTACAGATACTGGGGATGGGACACTGAGGGGCCTAGTGTCGAAACACGTGGCAGTTCAAAGGAGGCCTGACAGTCCAAAGTAATAGCAGATTATTGCACCCAAGGAAAGACAGGAGACAGAATACTTCAGAGCACAAAGCTTTTATTTTCATGAGTTCCTCGTTGTCTTTGTCCTTTCTGTCTGCTTTTGTGCTTTGTAAGTGTCTTTGATTCAAAGCTGTTTCATGATCCACTGAAATCTAAGGAAGCCATGGGACTAAATTGCCCACCATTTCCCTTAGTTCACTGTTAGATGTGGCCAGCCTTGGGGACTTCGTTTGATAAAAAAGTTTTTAAAAATGTTCAGTGATTTTTTTTTCTTTTTGTTAAGTATGTTGGAGGATTAACAATGAATTTTGCCCTGAAGTCAATATAGTTCCAATACTTCTTAAAGAAACATTTGCTTTAAAGTGTTGAGGTGGTGGAGGTACAGTTAGTGTGAACTAGGCCTTGGGCTCAGTGACAGGCACATTGTTGTAATTTTCCCAATAACTCTAAAAAGAAAATAACAGTATCTTCATTTTATGGATGAAAAAATGGGAGCTTACAGAGATTGCAGTTTACCAGATGGCAATGGTAGAATGTGACTTGCCCAGGTATGTGTGACCCTCAAGCCAAACTTTTCCCAAGACTTCAGGCTGTTTCAGGTGTTGTCTAAAGAATGTTGTAAAGGGAAGAATTAGGCAGGTGTAGATGAAAGTATGCCAGTCACAGATATGTGGGATAAACAATTCTTGAGATCTAATGTACAGTGATGACTATCAATAAGAAAACTGTCCTGTACATGAGACCCTGCTAAATGATTTTAGCTGTCCTTGCCGCAAAAACAGAAAAAATACTGGATAGCTATATGAAATGATGGATATATTTATTTATCTCATTATAGTAACCTTTTTACTATATGTGTCTCATAATGTCATATAATATACCTTAAGTAGGAACAATAAAAAGTTATTGAAAATATAGATTAAGAGGGACTTTACCTAACAATTGCAATCAGTGTAACTGACTTATTGTACCCTCAATGAATCCCCAACAATAAAAAAAAAAAAAAAAAGAAAATATAGATTAAGAATGCTGTAAATAACAGTGAGTCTTTTGTGTTTTTATAAAAAGAAAAAAAACATGGAATTTAACATTCCTATCACTAAGCTTCCACACTAAGCCATAGTAACTTATTAATCTCCCCCAATAAATCCTAAGTAAGAAAAGATTAAGGCAGTTTGCATTTATTTTGATTAAAATAATTTATGTACATTTTAATTCAAATTAGGCTCAGCTTTAGGCACTTCAAATATTAATTCAGAAACTAGTCTTATTAGACCAGATTTAAATGCTCAGAACTTTGGCCAAGGGCATGGAAGTAAACATTTTATTTTTATTAGCCATCAATTGGCAAGCATTTTATTGAGTACCCTCTAAGTATTAGAGAGGAACCTAGACCTCAAAGAAATTGCCATCTGTTGTGACAATATGACTAAATCTCATGAAACAAGTTGAAAAAGAAGCAAGGTAGTTCATAATTAAGTGCTAATTTGCTATAGAAATCCAAGGAAGCAGAAGATTATTGAAAGCACTGGGTTTCAAGAAAAACTTCATGGAAGTCATCTCATTTGGGGTAGCCTTCAAAAAATGTGCAGAAACTCTGGAAGTGGAGAAGCATGAAAAATTCTTAGGAAGAAATGAGTACCAAGGTTTGTCCTGGGAGGTAGTGAATGAGGGGAGGTAAATGGAATGTTGCAGATTCCAGAGAGTGCTTGTGAGTGTGTGTTCTGGATCTGTCTCCTACATAGACTGTCAACAGAGACAGCTGGGGACCTGTGCTTCTCCCTCACCTGTGCCTTTGAGCACAGTGCCTCGCATGGTGAGCCAGCTTGGTGAATGCGGTGAAGCACTTCACCATAAGAAGAGGGCAGATGAGTGAATTTGATTTAGTAGAAAAAGGAAATTTTAAATTGGAAAATATTTGAAAATTCTATCTGATTTCAGTGAGTACATACTTGCTAATTTTACTGGTTATATTTTGTTGAAAAGACTCTTAATTTTGGATAAAAGTGCATTCAATCACTTAGTTATACAAAATAATTAAGGGACAAATGGAGCAGGCAGTGATTGGTTAATACAAGTCACTTTGACTTAGCTGCAGACTTCTCTATCATGTCAAATTTCCTGAATCAAATACATGTTAACGATTGGTTTGCATTTGCACTTCTGAGCACACTTCAAGAGAAAGGAAGTCAGGTCTGTGTTGACTAGAAGAAGAACAAAAGCCCCCGAGTGGAAGTTTATTAAAGCTAAGTGTGACATATTCATTCTGTCAGTTAGTTTGAGCTTAGAATCAGGTTCGGTGGCCCCATCAAGCTTTCAAATGACTGAAGTCCCAACCCATAGCTTGACTGCAGCCTCACCAGAGAGAAACAGTAAGTGGGAAACTCTGGGCGAAGCCGAGCTGAGATTCCTGCCCCTGATAACTCTGAGAGCTGCTGTGTGCTGCATCTGAGTGAGTCAGCACATCTGAGAACACCATGCGGAAGGCAAAGAATGTTGAGCACTGTGGGGATATAGAGAAAAGACATGGCTTCTCCTCTTAAGGAAGAGCAGAATATAGAAAATAATACATTGTTGAATATAGAAAATAATACAAGTTTGCAAATACCTACTATCAGAAGCAGCAGGGAGGGACCTGTGAAAGCAGTAGAGGCTTCATGGCAGACGTGACACTTGGACTGGGTTTTGAAAGGTAAGCATGTTTCAAGAGGTTGGCGAGAACTTGCAAAAACTGTGGTACTTTGCTAGGCTATTGACATCATTGCAGAAATGGAATAGTTAATATAACAACAATAATAAAGTCCATTAGTTTTATGGTTTGGATAATATTTCCATATATAATAATTTATTTGATCCCCACAAGAACCAAGTGACACGGGCAGAACAGTCATCACCCATTTTGTCTTCAGAGAATCTAAGACTCAGAGGGACTTGGGGACGTGTCCAAGATCCCACAGGCAGTAAGTGCCAGGATAATGCTGCTGCTTTGTGAAAACAAGTACGGAGTATAAATCAATGTATTAAACAAAACGACCTTGATTAATGAAAGCAGTGCTGGACGGGATCAGAAGGAAGTAAAATAGCTTCTGTAAGAAATCTGAAAATCAAAAGATATATAGTGGGAAGTGTGCATTAGTCAGAAAGGCTGGTGGTGTCTCCTAAAAGGCTTCTCAGGGAGGTGAATTTACTGAGGTCAGAAGTCAGGTGTGCCGTTTTGTAAGCTCTCAGACCTGACTTAGCCAGCACATAAGTAAGTCTCTCCCCAGGGAATACTTGTATTAGCGAAGTGCGCAGACAGATTTGTTAATTTGCGATGAGAAATGTTACTGCCACGCACCCCAGAATATTCCGTTGGCACAGAACTAGCACACTCCTTCCCTGTAGGCAGACAGTGAAGTGAAACCCCATTATAATAAAAGACAGCTGCCATTGCCCAGACCTGAGAGTTGGCAACAGGGATTTTCGAGCTGAGATGAGGAGATTGTAGGAAACCAGTGTCCTATATAAGACTTAACTTGCCCCAGACATAGATTTGCTCCTGTGACCCTCTGCCTTGGGTTTCTACAGCTGCTGTCACAAAATACCAAGAACCAGGTGGCTTAAACTAGATAGCCCCTCTCCCAGTCCATCCAAACCATAAACAGTAATGATATTCTTTGACAGGGTAACACTATTGTAGTTTTTAACTCTTATGTCAAATGGAAACAAAAGTGTCTTTGCCAAGTATTTTACATTTTTTGTGCAAAGGAAGTTGTTGCATAGAAGACTTCAAGGGAAGCTGCCCAGGACTCCCTTCTAACCCCTCTGGTATCTCCTTAGCCTCTGATGGTCTAGAAGTTCTGTTCTAGGTTTTCTGTTGTTGCTTCACTGCATTCTGAGTCAATTTGTAGCTTCCCTTTTAGAGTTTATTTTTATTTAACACATTTCTAAGTTCATGATGGGAGGGCAATTATACCATATACATTTACAAGTGGAGAAATAAGATATTAGTAAGTATGAAATAATAAAAAGAAAAAGTTGGAGGCTAGCCATATTAAGTATGGTTGAAAAAAAAAATCATTAGCAATAAATATGCCCTTCTGGAATAGCTCCTGTGGTCATGAAGCCAGGAGAATTTGCCATTCCCATGAATTGTAACCTTGTACAAGCAACTTGCCCTTTCTTTTCAACCTGCTTTTCTATAAACAGAGAGTATTGACAAGTACATTTCTGGCAGGTGGTGAGAGTCTGTGGTATTGGATTTGAGCAGACAGTAGTATGAACTTTTGATCAGTTGAAAACTGGTGAGCTCCAAATAAAATCTGAAGTTTAGTTATTAACAATTTTTTTTAATAAAGACTTGGGACCATATGGCTCAGGCCTTTCCAGCTATAGAATTTCTTACTGTTCTTTGAGTGTGGTTGATTAAAGAACGTTGCAAAGGAGGTGTTGAACTTGAGATTTCACTGTTGTTCTTTCTAATTCATTTTCTATTTTTAAAATGCTTCCTTCTACATATTTTCTTCACATTCTTGAGAAGGCAGAGAGCTGCAGCAGGCTTTGCTGCAGGTAAAGAGGTTCCAGACAGCAGGTGATAAGTTACAAAGAGAAAGAGAGAAGATGGGGTTGAGTAATGAGTAATGCTCCCCTTTGGTCCTCAGGGGACTCACTTTC
Source organism: Nycticebus coucang (assembly GCF_027406575.1). NCBI lineage: Eukaryota > Metazoa > Chordata > Mammalia > Primates > Lorisidae > Nycticebus > Nycticebus coucang. Next base: position 48,884,606 of record NC_069798.1, read on the forward strand.
TAGCCTACCTGCCAATTAGCATGTGGCCTTGGGCAAGGCACATTTCAAAGACTTTATTTCTTTATCTACAAAAAAAATTAGATTAACAATTATCCAAGTTTCCAATTGTAGCATTATCTAATTCTGCTGGCTCCCTATTTTCATAAGCGGTAGAAGTCTGAAGAACCAGGATGCAGTTTCAGGGTCAGGTAAAGGATGTTCTTTTTTTTGTTCACCACAGTGACACCTGCTGGAGAAATCCGGCATTCTCTCCCTTGGTTGGGTAGCTTGGGAAGTCAGATTTGTGTGGGAGGAAACAATTGAGACTCAGTTTGGACATCAGCTATGAACTTGAATGAAGCAGGTTGAAGGGAATGAATTTAGCAGATCCTTTCTTGCCTCCCCTTCTTCTTGTAGACATAACCCAGCACAGTTCTGACACTGACAAAAATTAACTGTGGCATCTCAAGCAACTTACTTAACCTCTATGGGCCTCAATATCTTCAGTTTTAAAATAGAGATTAAAAATAACTACTTTGCATTGCTTTATATAGTTATTTGAGTGCATACAATTCCCAGGCTGCAATTTGTTACATAATTCTTCATCTGAGTGGACATTTGGACTTTTCCGGCTTCTTGATGCTCTGCATGACTAAATGACTATAGTCCCTTCATCCTGGATGGTAGAGAGGATCAAACAGCTGAACCCTGGCTGGTCATGTCATGAAATCCCAGAATTAAGTCAAAAGGATAGGTTTGCTTTTTTTATTATGTGAATTTAAAAGATTTGGAGATTAGTAGGTTGCTGACCATAATTTATGGGTAGCTTCATAAATCAACAACATGCAAGTCACTATGAGTTTTTCTTCAAGGGGTACCAAAATGGCAGGGGAAAAACACAGTTGTACCTCTAGCTACAGTTCAATAGGCGCTTTAGTGGAAGATTGATAACTTGGGAATATTTTGAACATGTGTGAATTTGTGTTAAATAGGCTTTCAAGAAAGGCTATTTACAAAGGCTATTCACAAATCTCCTCCAGCCCAGGCTTTACGCTGGTGTGTGTTCTTATTTTACTGTAAATTAAGTTTTCAATTATAAACTGCCCAATCCTTCCCTCTGCACAGCTGCCCTCCTCTCTGTGGCAGGCGAAGGGACAGATCAGCTGCATGGCAGCCCTGAGGCCCAGACTTCAGGTGGAACAAGTGGTACCAGGAAAGTTCTAGCCCCATTCATACATTTAAAACATATACAGTACTTTTAAACACTGCACTGAACGTCCTTATTCTGGACAGTGGATGAATGCATTTGTGGTAGCTTGAGGATAGCTTTGCATAAAAGCTTCAAGTGACTAAAAAACAAAACAAAATGCTATTTTATTATAAATGCACACACAAAAGTATATTCCCACTTTATGCACAATTATTTAAAATAATTCTCAGAATTTAATGAGCATGATCTTCAAAATGCAAAACATCATTAAAGCTGTATGCATATATCTAATAAAGAACCATAAAGAGGAATCATACAGGACTTTGAAGCCTTTCTATTTCCCCGTTGCTCTAAACAAAGTATAGGCCTGGAGAATTCCTTAATAAATACGAGCTATTCATCTTTCTTCACTCTCCTACTTTACCCCAAAATTGGGCTTTTGGAGCTCATGCTAAATGGATCTGCTAGCTAACTCCAAACTCTGAGACCAATGTAAATCACTCTTTTCTCATCTTTAGAATAAAATAACTCAGTGTCAGTGTTCTGACATTGCCCATACAGGTAGACTCAAAGCTGTACATGAACTGTACAAATAGTTAATGAGAACCACGTGCCTGGTGTAACATGAGGGCCCGAGTCTACCTCTTCTCTCTTGAGAGGAGACACAGATTAAGTGACCAGAGCTAAATAGAAGCACAAAAATAATATTCCAAGAGGGCAAAGGAGGAAGATTTAATTGCAGTGAAAAGAATTAGCCAGAACTTCATGAATGACAGGGTATCTGGTCTGCTATTTTGGGAGATAAGATCAGACACAGTGGTGAGTTCCAGTTAGGAGAGCCTGGAAACGGAACCGGAGCAAAGCAAATACACAGAACGGCCAGGAGGCGGGCTGGTGCATCAGAAACATGTAGAGATTTGGTGGAAATATTAGATTCTGTGATTTACGAATTTTATAGACGGGAAATGGGTCCAGGAATCTGTTGCACAGTCACTTTGGGAGTCACCCCCCAGGGATAGGAGGTGTGTGCCTAAGGTAGGGCTGAAAGGGCAGTTGGCACCAGCTCATGGAGTCTTGGAAGTTCACAGAGTTTGGTTTTTATTCTACAGATAGCAGAGAGGTTACTGATTACCCTACTCCATCACATTTTCATAATTTGAGTTAATGAAATTTTTTTATAGTCAGAATATTTCTACTTAGAACTAAAGTGTTCTTTAGAGATTCTTATCAAAAATATTTAAATACCAATTCATGAACTTAGAGATAAAAACTTCTTACTAAAAGTTAACAAATCTCTCTCTTTCACACATACACACATACACACACACCCCAACCTGGGAAGTTTACTGCGCTAACAATAGTTGTATGACTCTTCCAATAACAATAGATTTCTGTCTGAAAATGATGTGACTTTGGAGATGTGGGAAGGGATATCTACCTCAGGATTGAAGGCCTCTGGAGGGCTCAAATCTCTGTCACTAAGTTAAGCAGATTTCTTTGGGCCTCAGTTTCCTCCTATGTGAGAGTCTAATAATATTTGATGAGTTTTAAATGACCCAGCAACTATCCTTGAAAAACGAAAAGAACTTCAAAATATTAAAAGGGGGTATAAAAACCCCAACATTACAAATAAGTGTTTCCAGATATTACCTTCTGACTTCATAAATCTGGGGGAAAATCTTGTTTTTAATCCCTTTGCAAATATATTTATGTATATATAGTTAATTAGAGAAATTGTAAATGCCATACTTCTAAACATAAAATTGAATATGGAGTGTAATCATTGATCCAAGAGATTCCATTGTAGAACAGCTGTTGAAGCCTTCTGGAAGACATTTTTGGAAGTATGATTGAGAATCTATTTTGGATTTAACAGGCATCTTCTTATATTTTCCTATATTTTTCTTCATTATCATTAAAGGGTATCATCTGCTCCTGGTTTTGTGTTTTCATTTGAATTCACACTCTGATAATAAGGTTACCTATCTTACTCAGCTGTGTGAAATTGGATCTAATTTTGGATTAAAGGAAGGAACCAAGGTGTGACTACCACTCATGGAGTTTAAGGAAGCCTGTATTGAATTGGGTGTTTTGTATTCTGCCACTTCTACTACTAAGAAACAATTCCTTTAATCCAATGAAATCCTTTACTGAGTAATAGAGAATTTAAAAGTTAAGAGCTAGGATCAGCTGAGAAGCAGGGAGACATTCCTCAGGACAGCGAGCCATGGCTGACTTTTGAACCATCTGAAATACTCTCAGTATTTCAGAATGCCCCAGCATTTTTACTTGATCCAGAAATTCTGAACTCCTTGGAAATTGTTGGCTATGATTCTCTTTCTTCCTTTAACTTTGGAAGGAATGTTGATTTATTTCTGCTTCCTTAAAGAAGGAATCCTCTTCAGAGATGACCTTTGTAAGTAATCCATGTGTAATGCCTAATTGCTTTCAGAGATGGGGGAGTGGTATTTTCTCTCTTTTCCCCTCTCCCCCATTTATTGTGAGCCACAACTCTCTGGGATGTTATCATGAGTTGCCCTTTTCTCCAATCCTGCTGCCAACTCTTTCTCCCTGCTGATCCACCATGTTCCACATGGCTCTTGAAAGTACAGAATGCCCACTATGTTAAAGATGGAGGTCTTGCAAAGGAGCCTTTTGAGATGATGGGAATTGCAGTGGCATTACTCTGCAAGGCCAAGTCATGCTGGGTTAGTTATATATGCTTGAATAAATGAATAAATAACTAAATGAATGTTTGTGCTCTTGCCCAAGCATTAACTTTAAAGGAAAATAAATTCACAGAATTACAACATGGTGTGAGGAAAATCTTCTGCGTAGATATAGGACCAAGGAAGAACAGTTCTAAAACTTGATAAGGAGGAGGGTAGGGTGTGAGATTTATAGTCTTACGACTAAGCCTCAGAGATCTTAGAGCCCAAGTCAATGTGGCCCATCTGTGACCCTGCCTCTCAACAGACAAGCATGGCCATCAGACTTAGGATAGGCTCCTACTCAAGGATCATGCTTAGATATCCCAGTGGCCCGTGGATATTGCCATACCATCAAAGAATTTATTCTGTAAAGATCTCAGATAGCAAAGGAAGACTGTATCTTGATCATGCCCTCACCCTAGCCAAGGTATACCTGTGATGGCAGCAATGATAAGTCGATTGTAGCAGAGGAGGGATAACTGTAAGGTCATCGTTACTCATTTTCAGATGTTTTTGATCACTTGTGAATCTGCTAATTGGAATGCGAGTGGCTCAAGAAAAAAAAAAAACAATGAAAGTAGCCAAGCTGTATGATCGAACACAATGCCCACAACAAGGGTAATTGCATTTGAACGTGTCTGAATGATAAGCAAGGCAGGATTAATTCCGTAAATAAATAAATAAATAAATTGTATGTGTTAAACTTCTGTTACTTTGCATTATGGTTCTTTTAGGGCAGTTAGGATATTACTATATATTTTTTTCTCTGAATTGAAGTCAGAAGGCATGAACTCCAGTCTCCTATCCTCAATTCTGTCCTCTTATCTTTCTTGGTAACAGTTTTATTGAAGTATAATTCACTTACTATACAATTCACCCATTTAACATATGCGATTCAAATGCTTTTTAGTATGTTCAGGAGTTGTATTCATTCTGTCCATTGAAGTGTATCACTTTAGATAAATCTGAGCTTGAATTTCCTCGTGTGTAAACAAAAAGTAGAAGAATATATTCTTCAATCTTCCTTTTAGTGATCTGTTTGTGTAAAAAGAACACACATCGTCAAATATAGTGAATGTTTTAAAAGTTACTATTTTGAAAAATGTCTTCACTCTCTCTCATACACATACACAGAATATTGTTCCCTCCATGGTCACTGTCTCACGTTTCCACTGTCACTTTACCATCTAGTTGAAGTCTCATCTGCTTTGCATTCTATCTGAAGTTTTCCCCCACAAGCCCCTTTCTGGAATATCTGCTGTATTCTTTTTGTCATGCTCAAAGATTGTCTTATAGACATAGGCATAGTTTACCAGATATAAGCAAAGCAAAATTTTGCTCCCTAAGCAAAATTATAAACTTGCATCTTTCTATCCACACATTGATTGCCACTTCTATTCCTTAGATACTCGCTGAGTCTCTTATATAAAACTACCCAGAATAGATTTGCTATCTTAAAATGTAGACAAGTTCTTAAGAAAGAATCAGCTAATAAAGGCTCAAATATTTTGACCATGTAAGCACTTTAGGAAATACCCAGGCAGAGAGTTATATTTGTGACAGAGGCCGTGTACCTTAAAATTCAAGCATTATTGCCCAGAGTAATGCATGATATTGGTTAACTGGCATTGCAAGTACAAAACTTACAAAACTACATATCACTCTCCATTGGGAGTTAATAATTAAATCTGTACAAAGCTCTGTATAACAAAAATATTGTCATGGTAAATTTCATTGGCTGTGGTGGATCATATCTGTGCTAGCCTCTGATCAGTGACTAATATTGTCTGGGAGATTTTCTAGGTAAGCAACATATGGTGACTTCTGATAAGGATTTATCTAATATAATAGATGGCAGAAATCCATTTTTCAATACAATCAGGTACATCTATATTGTATTAAAAAATCATTTCAAGTATTTTTATCTTGATTTGGCTAATATAGTTAGAAATTTCTTTCTTTTTTATTGAACAAGGTATAGTACTTCTTATTGATAGCCTAGCCTCAATACTTGAAATGCCCATCTATCCGGATGGGCAGCAATAACTTCTTAGAAAATGTTTATATTCTCATTAACTGAGTTCAAAGACTGTACCTGGGAGCTTCTTTCCCTGTACAGTCAATGAAACAACTATCACCATAAGGAAAATACACACCTAAGCTGTGGCAGGTTCTGTCTTCCCTACCTGCAGACAACATAATAAAATGTGGATGTTGTAGTAAGCTGTGGTAATATCAAGTGCAATAACAAGCATATTTTTCATTTTCACAGCAGGTGTCATGGGTTCTTTTAGCAAGGGGGAAGAAGAGGCTAATCCTCACGAGGTATTTCTGAGACTCAGGCCTTTTTAGACTCAGAATGTGTTTCTTGAATAGGTATGTTGCTCAATTTGTGTGAGGAAATACTGCCCACCCGAATCATCCCTGCTCATGTTCCTCTCCTACGCCTCCCATAAGGCACTGAATTACTGTCTAATCTTTATTATGTTGGATCTTCATTGCTTCTTTCTTTTGCCTGCCTTTCCAGCCCAAAGCACCATCCTTCTTTATTTGATGCCACCACCAGGCCGTCATGCACCCTTCAGGCCCACTCATTACAGGGGTCTAACAACCTCCTTGTACTCCTCTCACATCCACTGAGCATCTCTAATGCAGCCCAGGGCTCTTGCTTCATCATGAGAAAAACATAGCTGGCTTCATGACCCAGTTCCTCACTGTCTGCAAGTCCAGTGATTATGTCTTGTACACCCTTGAGTAGGGATCCTGCATGTTCTCGTTTCACCTGGGTCAGTATTCATGCCTGTTGTCTTGATCCAATCATTAACTACATCCCTTTTATCCACAAATGTGTTGTGTGTTGTTTAGTTTGACCATATTTCTGCTTGTTGGACTTATCACTTACAAGAAAGCACTGACCTCGACCTATGATGCTCCCCTTCAACTCTCTTCTTGCCCCCATCTTTGGCCTTCTGGGGCACTCACATTGAAAATTGTCATCCTTTACACTGTCAGTGGGACAGCAAATGAATACAGTCTGTATGGAAAGAAGTATGGTGAGTCCTCAAAGAGCTAAATGTAGACATTCCTTTTGATCCTGCAATTCCATTACTAGAAATCTACCCAGAAGAAAATAAATCATTTTATCACAAGAACATTTCATTAGAATGCTTATTGCAGCTCAGTTTACAATTGCCAAGACATGGAAGCAACCCAAGTGCCCATCAACCCATGAATGGATCAATAAACTGTGGTATACCGTGGAATACTATTCAGCTATAAAAAAGATGACTTTACATCTTTTTTTTTTTTTTAATTTTTTTATTAAATCATAACTGTATACAATGATATGATTATGGGGCATCATACACTCACTTCGTAAAACATTTGACACATTTTTATCACAGTGGTTAACATAGCCTTTCCGGCGTTATCTCAGTTACTGTGCCAAAACATTTACATTCTACATTTACCAAGTTTCGCAAATACCCCTGTAATATGCACCACAGGTGTGATCCCACCGATTCCCCTCCCTCTACCCACCCCCCCCCTTTCCCACTTCCCCCTATTGTTAAGTTGTAGCTGGGTTATAGCTTTCATGTGAGAGCCCCAAATTAGTTTCATAGTAGGGCTGTGTACATTGGGTATTTTTTCTTCCATTCTTGGGATACTTTACATCTTTTGTATTTACCTGGATGGAGCCGAAACACATTATTCTTTGTAATGCAAGTACCAAATGTACCAATACTAATATGAATTGAATAGAAAAACAACCACATGCTCATAGTAGAGAATAACACAAGCTGGAGAGGGGGAAGGAGAGAATAATTCGAGTTGGGGAGGGGAAAGAAGGGAAATTGGCAAGGAGAGAAGGGATGGGGATTGGTAGGCTCTTACCTGACAGGCACATTGTGAGGCTGTACAGCACACCCCCAGGATGAAAGGTTAAATGCCTCAACTACAACTTGAACTTTACCTTAGAAATACAACAGTATAACCTAATCATCTGTACCTTCATACTAATCTGAATTTTAAAAAATAATAAAAAAAGAGAAAATTGTCATCCTTCCATCAAAGTAATCGTCTACTTTCTAGGGTCTACATTCCACCTTCCAGAGATCTTCAGATTCAAATGTTTATCTGGATTTTTGTTATAAACTTACTGTTTTCATTTTCTTGGGCCTTCATAATATATGAATGTACATTTATATGGCATTGGTCATTTTCTGTTCCTATTTTCCATAACAACTATTACGAAATTTCAGATTAACTTTCTGTCTTTTGGTAGTGACAGTTGGGTTCTCAGTTGTAAACGGTTAGCCTTTCATCCACTTATGCTCCTAGTATTCACGGGCACTTCAGTACAACGCCATCTACAATTACCCCTTTTCTCTAGGATCATAGGAAGACTGCTTCTTTCTCTCCTTCAAGGCTACTCAGTCTCACTATGATATTCTCCTTTTTTCTACAATGTTCCATCAATTTTTCTAATTGTTCTTAATATTTTGCATCTCTAATATCTCATTCTCCATGGATTCCTTCCCTACAGATTTTATAATACATATGTTGCTCCCACTTAGAAGCAAAGCCAAAACTTCTCTTGGTCCCAGCCTCTTCTTCTTTTTTTCTCTTACTGTTTCCTTTCCAATCTTTCTTTTTCTTTCTTAGATAGAAAAATCTAACCTTCTTCATTCTCTGTCTTTGAGGCCTTCCATTGTCCCTCTGAATTTTTTATAGCAAATATCATTAATGATTTTCCAATTGTCAAATCTGATGTTCTCTTCATCAACCCCATCTTATGGGCTATCTTTATGATATCTGACAACATGGTCTCAACATTTTTATGTCCAGTACGAAAATGGCCTCATTCTATTTTGATACCCCACTTCTTGAAACTCTAAGGCTAAGTAGTTGTATATCATTAGTTAACTTTTTAAACTTTTTTTTTAATTTAAATTAATATGAGGATACAATATTTAAATTATATGGTTCTCACTTCCAAGGTAAAGTTCCAGTTGTAGAAGAGCTGTCACCCAGGAGGCATGTAAACACCCTCACATTGTGCCATAAGGTGACATCCCCACCACTCGCCCGCCCTCCTTCTGCTAATCCTCCTTTCCCTCCTCCCCCTGCCCCTATACTAGACTATATTTGTGTTTTATTGTTCATATGCGCATGTAATCTTTTGTATATTGGTGTCATATCAGTATGGAGTGCATCAGATATTTATTTTTCCATTCCTGCAATACTTGACTAAGAAGAATGTGTTTTAACTTTCTTATCATTTAAGAGTCCCCTTATAATGCTAGCAATCTATGAGTCTATAAAAGTAGGTTTAAAGTAGTTTATGGGTATGAAAGAGATTTATAAATATAATATGATATTATCTTGAATTTCTGTCAATGTACACATAAAACTCCCAACTCTTATATGTGATGAAATTCAAATTTAATAATTATTTATCATCTGACACTAAAGGAAAATACTTTATTTTTACATGGCACAGCTTATTATCTGCTCTGTGCCCTTAACAACATGGTTAGCCCATTTGTTTAAAAATAATAATAATAATAATAATAATAAAAGAGGTGGTAATAGCTGGTAATTCATTTATTTACAAATTAGGGTCCTGACTTAATAAATAAATATTTGAGGCTTTCAAAAGCAATTACAGTAATTTTTGTACACATAGCAATTTTAAAAGAAAATTATATAGAGGATGTTTCCAATTATGTTTAACATTTATGAGAGATGTCCTCCTCATGTCCTACAAAATCAAATTTTATTAGAGATCTTGATTGAGGCTTCCACTCAAGAGCATGAGCTTTGTTTGAAGCACTACGGTGCTAAAGCCCACACTTCAAATGAAATAAATGGCATGTCCCCTTGATATACAAACAACCACCAGCTATGAACCATCACGTCAGAATTGCAGTTGTATTGAACAGGCTGGCTTCAGTCACACACTTAAAGTTCTCTTTTATTATGTGGATTCAGATGGCTCCAGTGAACCTGGCTTCTTGGTTATACTGATGCCCTTTCAACCTTTGTGTCTATTGGTGTATGAGACTTTAGGATTTGCCTTTAATCTTTTTCATTTAGCCTCTCTCATGCCTTTTCTTAGGGCTGGAGTATATGTTGCAGCCTGCCCATTTCTATTCTGGCCCTAATTTATGGCTAATCATGCCTCTGGCATCCATCCTGCATCTTAATATGAAGCTTGGGGGCATTTGGTTCCCAGTTGGTAAAATTATCCTGGGCATTGTGTCTACAGCTGTGTCTCTGGCATTATCTCTTAGGATCCCCTTAAGGAATTATGCTAGACAGAGTATGACTATGAAATAACAAGGTTGGTTTTCATTTGCTCTACATAAATACTCATCACACTGCTTTTCTTTTTTATCTGCCCCTCTCTTAGGGATAGTGGTGGACAATTATTATTAATTCCTCAGATAAAGTTGCCTATCCTAATATAAATTTTGATCCACAAAAGCTCTTGGTTTTCAGAGTGATTAATTAAAGGTGGAAGTACCCCAAGACGGATTTCTGGGAACATGGAGGGAAGAGGAGGGATGGCTGGAAGAGCGTTAGAATTCTGATGCTTCTTGGAAATGCTTCTGTTTTAAAGGAAGACAACATGGGTAGAAGGAAATGTTACTATTTATGTGAAACTTCTTGCTATCATATTTTTTCCCCATTGCCAGGTACAATAGACCATTTGATGGACATGCTGGTAGTCTTTACACAGAAAGGGTAGAATTTCTGTCAGATGTTTGCAAAGAGAAATTTGGTCTGAAAGAAAAAAAATGAGGCCTGGAGAAAGCGCAGTGGTTGTCTGGAATGTGTCCAGTGAAAAAGTCAGTAGACTATGGATATAATGCAAGTCTTGTACTAGTTTTTATAATATTGAACTATGTGTGTGTACATAGATGATTGAGCTGAAGGTCATGCTTACACCACAGTCTGGCATATAAAAGGCAATCAAAAAACTTACCCTGAGTGATAATTGAACATATAACTAATTTATTATAGATTAGCCATAGGGTTTGACATCTAGATTTGGGAGTTTAATCTTAATTTTCATTCTACACATTTTATGATCCTACGTCCAAATGCTTCATGGTAACAGAGAGCCTAGGGCACCTGGTCAACCTAGGGATAGAGAGGATTCCTCATTAGCTGACTGCTAAATTTTAGGATGCTAGAGCTTTATAGAGACATCTTTTTTAGGCTACCATGTAAATCCCTTCTTATCCTAGCAGCTGATAAGCCTCTATGTCATTCAGAAATATATAAGATTGTAAGGTAAGGTTATGAAGTACGGTTGACATCTAAACAACGACAATCTTTATTGTCCCAAAGTACAAATAATTCCATTTCTATTAAAAAAAAAAATGGAACTTTGAATTCTTGGGACAAGGGTCACGGTCAAGTAGTCCGGCACATTTGGATGCATCTGGGTCAGCCCCAACAGTACTTAGATAATAGTCCTGGGTTAACAATCAACCTCTAGTTTTTCTCACACAAGGAATCACACAGTCCAAGGTTTGAAAATGATCTTTCTGATGAAAACCTAAGGCATGTTGATAATAGTTGAGGACCATTGTGTAATATTTTTCGAACGTAATTAGGTTTCTGTTATTTCTTGGTAGCTATTTACAAACATCGTTTCCTTTGACATTTTAAGTTTCTGTGAGGCTATTTCTGAATCATGTTCATTTCTCTTTTCCTATCGACCAAGTTACAGTCTAATCTTTACCTTCAAGTAGATCATTTGTTACCAAGGACAATTCAGCATGTGGCCAGCTCAGTTCAAGTATTGCCTGAAAATGCTTTGCACTTTTGTAGATCAATGTATTTATTCACTCATTCATTCTCCACCCACCACCCCCCAGCATCATGTCCAGTATTAACTAGGCTATGCATGAGGAGGAAAGAGAAACAGTAGGTACTGCCTTACAGGAGTTCACAGTGTACTGTTTCCCTCACTATAAATGAACATTAAAATGTGCCATGGTAAGAGCAAGGTGTCTTAGACACACACACATACCTTTCTGAGCTTGAGGCAAGGGGAAGTGATCAGAGACGGTCTCTAGGAAAGGTCAGGTCTAAGTTGAGGTACAAATGAGAAAGAGTGTTAACCATGTAAGAAATAATGCAGAGGAGGGGAAGTGGGTGTTGAAGCTTCTAGGACATCTGACCTGCATGTGCAGAGGCAGGGAAGGGGGCAAGCCATGGGCGCCCTTCAGGGAACAAGCGTGGGCATGGTAGGATTTGTTTTATGCTGACTCAGGAAGGGAACAATCAAAAAAGGAGAAAAAGAAATGATATTATAATACTTAACTAATTTCTTCCCCATTTCTATTCAATTTAATCTTAAAATCATTATCTATATAACTTATTATTACACATATTGCAGATTTGCTTGGATGGGGAGATAAGAATTCTTATTTCGGTGCTAGTTCTGACACTTTCTAGGCGAGTGATGCTAAGTAAGATTTGTAAACTCTGGGCCTTTATCTCAACATACGTCTCTAAGTTACTTTTGAATTGGCAAAAAATATTTCCTTCTCTTTCACATGGAAAGTTTTTATGGCTTCAATATATTTTGAAAACTCTGTGTAGACATTATGACGATTCCTCACATGATGGAATGATACAAAACAGTATGACGATTCCTCACAAAACTAAAAACAGAATTACCATATGATTGATCAGCCTTACTGCTAGATATATATTTATCTAAAGGAAATGAGATGGGTATGTTGAAATGTATCTGCACTGCCATGTTCATTGCAGCGTCATTCACAAGAGCCAGACATGGAGTCAACCTACATTTCTATTAATGATGAATGAATAAAGAAAATATGGTATAGGTACAAAACAGAATACTATTCAGCCTTGAAAAAGGAGAAAAGCTTGTCATTTATGGCAACAGGAATGAATTTAGAGGATATTATACTAAGATAGACATGATAGAAAGACAAATACTATATGGCCACATGTATGTGTAGGATAAAAAATAGGCAAACTCAAAAGCAGGGAATAAAATGGTGCTTATCACAGCCTGGGGGCAGCAAGATGGATCATGGAGAAATTAGTCACAGGATACAAGAGATTCAACAGATCTATCATACAACATGCTAACTATAGTTAATAACAATAAATTATGTATTTGAAGATTGCTAAGGGAGTAGATTTTAAATGTTCTCACCACAAAATAAATGATACGTATATGAGGTTATGTACATGTTAAGCTTGATTTAGTCATTTTAATAATGTACACATATATCAAAACATCATAGTGTTAACATAGTGACGATAACAGTGTATTATAGATAACATAGTGTTTCAAAACATCATGGTTTGTTATCATATATACGTAAAGCAGATACATAGACACACATAGTGTTATGTGGATAACATAGTGTTTCAAAACATCGTAGTATACCATAAATACTTAACAAATTTGACAGCTTGACCATATGCCAATTTTATTTGTTGATAAAGAAAATTAAATATAAGGAACATTTTTAATGATATTTGGAAAACTCTAACCCAGAACCAGACCTAGGTAAAAAAGATCATCTCCAATAGCAGAGGCCACACTGCTCAAAGCTCATTTGCCTTAACACCCCGCAGGATACTTAGGTGACATAACAGAGACGCTGTAACTGTCTCCTGTGAAATGTTGAGTCTCACCCAGGAGTGATTTCCCTCCCAGGAGCCCATGGTCACCGTGTCTGAGTCTTTGGTCAGCTGAGTCTTTAGATGATTAAGAATATGCTCCTTGGCTCATCTGAGACCAAATCAGCAGTTTTCTAAAACTATAAAGCCAAGGGGAAAGAAAAGTGTAAGATAGAAAGCAAATTTGGTTTGGTGTTTTTGGTGGAATTCTATGTGGATTTTGTATTTTCTGCAAAATTGTGACACACCTACAAGGTAATTGAGCTCTTTTGTAAGCTAGATGAAAATGATCCTGGGTTAAGTGGACGGAGAACCATGGCATGGGAGTCCTTTCTGGAGGAAATAAAATCCACACAGTTAGTACCAAAAATGACCCTCTTGTCCACTGTCAAGGACGCTTACAGAACAAGGCCATGTACAGAATAAGCATACGTAAGGTTTATTTTGTGTTCAATTTGCTTCCAACAGTCCAATCTCTCCTTCCTCTATCTCCACCCTTACCTTTCCACAACCCCTGAAAGCTACTTTGTTGTTGCTATTGTTAAATATGAAGGGGGCATTTGGGTTATGAAATACTTGTAATTATCTCCATTTTTATAGGTGAGAAAACTCACCCTAAGAGAGTATAATTAACTAGTCCAAGGTCGTACGTCATAGGACTATTAAACTTGAGGAGATTACATAACCCTTGATAGTGGCTAGTGATAGTGGTTCAGTCCCAAGCTTGTGTTCTAACACATCATGCTACTTGTTGTCTAGAAATGCTAATTCCCAAATAGCCATCTGGCTTTTAAAACATTTCTAAAATATGCTATTATGATTAGAATGGTTAGGATGATAGAGCAATGTCAAGAAGAGAGCAAATGTTAGAACACAAGGACATGTCACAGGGGAGTAATTCCAAATCTGTATAGGAGGGCCCAGAGGTTCGTGTCTGCCAGTGGTGTGATCTCACAGGGCACCTGGGAAGAAACGTGACTTGTGTGTGCTAGAACTCTGTGCTCCCCATAGATTTAATTCCAGTGGCAAGGATGACACGCCAGCTATGAATTTCCCAATGCCAGATGTTTTTGACACAAGTATCCTATAGGACTTTATTTTGAAATCTTCTAGCAGTTAGTCAAATATATTTCAAAGATTAATGAAACCATTAGGTAACTGGAAGAATCCTTATCCAGCAAAATTATTATAAAGTAAATAAAAAATTAGATTTTAAATCCATTATAAAATGAGGCAAATTATATGAATTTGTCTATTCACAGGAAAGAAACCTTACAAATGGATAGTATGTAGAAAGAAACATTTTCAGTTTAATAAATAAGACTTTAAATAGCAGTGAAATAGGTGTTTTACTGTTAAAATAATAGAATTAAAACAGAGCAATGCCCTCTAACCAAGTTTCTGGAAATCAACTAGGTAATTTTTTAGAGGCTTTAAAAATATTTTCTATCCTTTCCTTTGATCAAATATTTCTCTTTGGAATCTAGTTTAGGAAAATAATTAGAAATATGGATAAAGTTTTTGTGCAAAGATGCTGAGTGTAGCTGCATTTGTAACAGTGAAAAATTAGAAGTACTCTCCTTTGCTGTCCATATGGAAATGGCTGGTTAAAGTACAGTATAATCATAGGGCCACAGAATACTACGTGGCTAATAAAATATCATCAAAGAATTTTATTGTGCATCATGAATATACTCATGATGTAACATTATGGAGAGAAAATGTAGGTTAAAAAACAGAAGCATGGGCAGGGCACGGTGGCTCATGCCTGTAATCCTAGCACTTGGGAGGCCAAGGTGGGAGGATTTCTTGAGCCTAGGAGTTTGAGACCAGCCTGAGCAAGAGCAAGGCCCCATCTCTAAAAATAGCCAGGCATTGTGGTGGGTGTTTGTAGTCCTAGCTACTCGGGAGGCTGAGGCAAGAGAATTGCTTGAGCCCAAGAGTTGGAGGTTGCTGTGACCTGTGATGCCACAGCACTCTACTGAGGGTGACAAAGTGAGATTCTGTCTCAAAAACAAAACAAAAAAGAAGAAACACGCACAATGAACACATGTGTGTGCCTATGTGTGTGTGTGTATGCATGTATGTATGTAACACCAAAACATGAAAAATACTAATTGTAATCTTTCCGGTTGATAGAATAGTGATTTTAAATTTTAAAAATTTCTCCTTCACTGTATTTTCTAAATTTTCTACACTAAGCAAATATTCCTTTTTGCATGTGCAAAAAGTGGTAAAGTTTATTTAAAAAAAATAAGAATCAGGCCAGGCACAGTGGCTCATGCCTGTAATCCTAGTATGTAGGGAGGCCAGGGTGGGTGGATTGCCTAAACTCTGGAGTTTGAGACCAGAATGAACAAAAGGGAGACCCCGCCTCTAAAAAAATAGCTGGGTGTGGTGGCAGGCACCTGTACTCCCAGCTACACAGGAGGCTGAGGCAAGAGAATGACTTTAGTCTTAGAGTTTGAGGTGGCTGTGAGCTATGACACCATGGCACCCAACCCCAGCATGACTAAGTGAGACTATGTCTCAAAAAAAAAAAAAAAAGAAAAGTCCCAAAGGGAATTTTTGTAAGAGACACTACTTTGATTTAAGTGATCTTAGAAATAACTTCATTGTAGTCCCCAAAGCCCCTTCTCTGGTCTGGCTCTGACATCCCCATCTAGGACGGAAGGAGGGGAGAAAGGATGCTGGTTGGGAATTTAGGCTTCCAGAGGAGAGAATCAGCCTCTTGGAGATTTTGTGATAGGTTTGAAAATAATCTTTTATTCGTTATGCCCAAACAAATAACTTTATTCAGCCAGTAAGCAACTGAAAGTAAAAGACTTGATTGTATGTGAGATAGAAACCCATAGAACCTCAAACAGACCCCCCATCCCTGCGTCAGTCCTTTCACAACATGACTTGATATTACTTGTCCACGCAGCTGATATTATACTCTAGCCCCATCAACTACGGCTCTGCTGTCTACCTTCTCTCTGGATTATAAGGAACGGGAGGGAAAACCCTCACCTCTCTTCCTTACAGATGGATGTTCAGTGCACTCTCAGACTGGATGTTGCCTACAGACTTAGCTGTTGGAAAAGGAAGAGCATGAATGGTCCTAAAACCACAACACCTTTCATTTTAGTGCTTGTATTTAGGAGAGACTGGAGTTACTGCTCCCCCACTCCACTCTTGCTTTGTTCTTCTGACCCAGAAGACAGGCATGGAAAAAGATGTCATCTTTGGGGTCTCTTGTGCCAATGACATGGCCTGTGACACACGTACTGACATTCTGTTGATACCTACTTTGGTATTAATCCCTGACTGTTCTACATAGGATTGGACAATTAAGTTTGCAAACATATCCTAGAAAAAGTGCTACATACCTCATTGCTAAATATCACTATGATCACATTCAAAGTACTCCCCTTGGGAAGCTAGGAACCAATGTCAGTGCCTAGTCCGCCCTTCAAAGCACTTTTCCTAGGACAAGTTCATAAATGTAATCATCAGACCTGGTACCATGACAGCTTTGGTGGTTATTCCAGGAAAAGAGTTCAAAAATTACTTTGGAATCATGAAAACCATTTACAGGCATTACCTACCCAGCCTTTATCCTCACCTTATGAGGTAGATGTTCTCCCAGATAAAGAAATGAGTCTATTTTGCAAGCCAGGTGTGACTGACCGCAGAGGAAATAGGACTTCATGTATATTCCTTGTAAGAATCTTAACAAACTAAGTAGCCTGAGTATTCCATGATACTGACAGCTGAAACAGTCCATAGAAAATAGTCAAGTCACATTAATACGCTTGCTTTTCTGAAATACTCACCTTGGCGTTCTTATCTCTTGTTATCCAGCATTCTACTTCTGCCAGGGTTGATTTCCTTTCATATGTCATTTGGTGTCCTAATTGGTCTGCCTTAAACCTAGAGCAAAGAACCCAGCACAGGCACAGGATGAGCTGGGCGGTTGTTCTGTCCAGAGCCTGTGGGGTTGCAGAGCATGTGAGAACTCCACAGCAAGGTGACCCCTTATTGCCACCGACTGTTGTTCCTGAGTCGGCCTGCTGCTCAGCCTTTACACTTGTCGTCTATGGAAAACAAAGCTCACTCCATTCTATGTTTTTGACTTTTGAATTAATTTTCCCAATGGGCAGAGAGAGGCCATGTGGGATGTAAAACCACGTTAGTGCCTCGCCAGGCAATTTCTGAAAGCTGTGTCTGCACAGGGAGTCCTGGGGGACTTGTGAAAGTCAATGCCTATTTCAGAGTCCCAGGTCACTTCATCCTCTCACAGTGTGTTGTTTATTTATCATATGCTGATACTGTTACAAACTAGGCAAGGGAAAAGGACGATGTTTAGCTTCCCCTCACATGGACTCACAACCCACCTCAAAGAGTCCAGGAGTTGCAGAAGCTTGGGAAAACCATGGAAACCAGCGACCTGTCAAAACCGAACTTCAGTTCTACAAGGGAGAGAGAGGGGAGGAAAGAGAACAGGAAAACCAAAAGCACACAGGACACAGCTTTAGGAGGACACTTTGGCCACCTGGTATCACTTGTGGGCTTGGGGACTTGATGGCATGTTCATATTTTGAAGCACAGTCTGCAGCTGGAGGAAGACGTACGCTACCCTGTAGGGCAGCCCCACGCTCTTGGTGGATCTTTTAGCTTCTGCTTCCAGCAGGGAAGCATTTAATTGCATCTGTGATTGAGATGATCATTTTTATTAGCTCTCTCCAGAGCTAAGGAGAGAAGGGCCCTCCTCGGCAAGTTCTGAATTTCAGGTTATTTGTCGTCACTTAGCCATTATCAATGATGCCGTTACTGTCGTCATTGCTATCATCCAAACCGGAGTGTTAAGCCTGTAATTACATGTGGCACTGTGCTAAGTGCAATATGCGGAGCCTCTTGGTTCTTGCCGACCAGATGTGCAAAATCAAAACCCACTCTGTGCCAGAGCAGATCAATATGATGAGTTTCACGCAGAAAGGAAGATGCAAACACCCAGGAAGTGAGCGGGTCTTAGGAGATGTCAAGCAGGTCTAATTGCCTGGATTCTGTTTTAAGATTGTAGACTAGTGTCTGGGGATTTATAATCTGAGGCATACTTCTAAACTGGTACTGTGTTCCCAGCACAGGCCAAAATACTTCACACCAATCTTGCTTGATCCTTGAAATTGCTTCACATGATAAATGCTGTGATTACTCCCAACCCACCAGATGGCAATGTTAAGGACACACGATTAATAAGAGGCAGGACAAAGAGGCTAACCAATCTATCTGACTTCAGGATTCATAGCAAGGACAGTAGCATTTAAACCTTTTCCAGGAACAGTGCAAACTTTCATAGAAAAGACATTTTGTGAACCGGCTTTAATTGCATTGCATTATGATTGGAAACCTTCCGTGAGTATCATGTGTATAACTATGATTATAGCTCAGTTGGACAGATCAGGCAACAAAATCAGCAGGAAAGAATGAAAGCAGTTGATTTAGTATAACAGAAATTTTGAAATTAGCTTTGTAATTGTATTTACTTTTTATCTTTTCCTTTTTTCTAATTTTTATTTATTTATTTATTTTATTTTTTTTTTTTTTTGTAGAGACAGAGTCTCACTTTATGGCCCTTGGTAGAGTGCCGTGGCCTCACACAGCTCACAGCAACCTCCAACTCCTGGGCTTAAGCGATTCTCTTGCCTCAGCCTCCCGAGCAGCTGGGACTACAGGCGCCCGCCACAACGCCCGGCTATTTTTTGGTTGCAGTTCAGCCGGGGCCGGGTTTGAACCCGCCACCCTTGGTATATGGGGCCGGCGCCTTACCGACTGAGCCACAGGCGCCGCCCTATTTATTTATTTTTGAGACAGAGTCTCACTCTGTGCCCTGGGTAGAGTGCTGTGGCACCACAGCCCACAGCAACCTCAAACTCTTGGGCTCAAGGAATCCTCTTGCCTCAGCCTCCCAAGTAGTTGGGACGATAAGCATACACCATCATGCCCAGCTAATTTTTTTTTTCTATTTTTAGTAGAGACGTGATGTCCCTCTTGTTCAGGCTGGTCTCAAACTGGTCTCAAACTTGTGAGCTCAATCCTCAGTTTCTGAGAGTGTTAGGATTACAGGCATGAGCCACTGCCCAGAGCCAGCTTTGGAACATTTTTTAATGTTTCAGTATTAAAAAGAAAAACTAAAAAGAAAAGAAAAAGAAGCATAGAGGTGGAAGGGTGTGGTGTACTACACTGAAAAGGAAGTGCTACATTGGGGAAAAGAACAACCACCATCTGGGTATCTGGAGATGAGTGAACGAGTTGTGAGGTTCTGATCATTTGGATAAGCATCTCATCCATTTGAATTCTGATTATTTGGGGGACACACTCATCCCTAATCCTAATATTGGATTACTGAATATTAGGTTCTGGTTATTCCATTAGAAGGATTCAATGACTGGAAGTTAAGGATTTTTTCCAAGTTGATACTATGTATATTGATAATTCAATTCTCTCTCTCTCTCTTGAAATTCCATTTAGTAAAAAGAGAAATAAAAACAACTGGTTTATCTATGAAAAAAAAAAAGAGAAATGTGCTGAAGATGAAATACATTTTTTGATAGTTGTAATAAACTTATTGATGTTTACCTGGTATTTTGTTAGTTTGCACTTGATCTTAGCCAAAAGACAGAGAAGCAATTGTCTAAAGCAATGTTATTTTGCTTTAGAAGATGGACTGTTCAAGATTCTCTCTGAGGGGTACACATCTTATCCATATTGAATTCCTTCTTCCGCTTAAAATAAAATCACTACATAAAAGGAAGACAGGGGGATAACGGCAGGAACATTGAACTAGCAGTTGAGAGTCCTAGATTCTCTACTTTCTTTTCTATATCTGTCAAAGGTTTCTAAAGAATCTGCTTGTGTTATAGCAACAATTCCCAACCTTCACTGTGCATCAGAATTGCTCAGAAAACTTTTTTTTATCAGTCCACACCTGGGCATTGCCCCATCATCACTGGTTCTGGGAAATGTTCCCCAGGTGACTCTCATCCACACCTGGTGTAGAGGACTCCATCCTTACGTGGTTGTGAATATTTCATCAGTGCTTACAAACTTCTTCATTCCTTTGTGAGCAGTGTGTCTTGGGATTTTCATCTTTCACAGGTGCTAGTGCTGATCCTAGTATGCAAATGAGTTGGAGTCACTTTCTTCAAAAATCAGATACAGAATTTAATTAGATACTGACTACTCACAATTGTCTGTAGCTGGCAAGAGTCAATTCCATGGCTGCATGGAAGAAATTGGCATCTGCTCTGGGTGACAATGTTGGCCAAGAGATGATAATTTGGGGGAGAGTGGAGGTGGAGAAGCATGCCCTTTAATGACCCTACCTTCAAATTCCCTTCATTAAGAATAACAATTGCTTTTAGCATAAAACTCTCTGATTCTGCATTTTGTCAGGGCATTGGAACATTTCAGTGTGTGTTACAGACCACTGTTATTGTAGATAATCCATGCTCTCCGGGAATAATTCTGCATGAAAAAAAACTTTTTTTCTGAGGCTTGCTCTTAAGGGCCACTGGGAGCCTCTGCAGTTCTTTTCCCCCAATTAGAATAGCCCTGCTAGATCTGCATCGTCCTTAGCCAATGTGTTGACTGCGCTTAGGTTTCTTGTCCTTTTGCACAGAACTTAAATGTGTAATCCACCACTCCTTCCTGACACAGTCACCTGCTAACATGCAGTTCTGATTCCTCCTTCTAAGAACTGATATTTCTGGATTAGAACGTGTAAATACTGGGGAAGAGGCTTTGGCTTAAAATTCAGGAAATTTGATTTCTCCTAGCCCTGTTTCTGCCCAGGCCTGTGATCTCAAACATATGGCTTACCCTTCACTGCCTCTGTTTGCTCATCTGTAAAAAGGAGGGGTCCTTTCTCTCTCCCCAACTCTGTGTATGATCCCTGCTTACACTGAGGCAGCAGAGGCTTGGGGCTTCAGCTGCTCTCAGTTCATTGATTCATTTCTCCGCAGGGGCCTTCACTAAGCTCTGGGCCCAGGCTCGCCTGTCCCATGACCACAGGCTCTGTCTGCCTGCTGCAGAGCAGTGCAATCCCCTGAGACCCTCTTTTCCTTCCTCCTTTGCATATGAAATGAATAATCTGTCATGTTGGCAGTCAGTGGCACCTTGTGAACCCCAGGCTACTTTGGGCACCACCATTCTGAGGCTGTCTCCTCGCTCACTTGTCAACCCATGACGGACAGTAAAGGGAACTGGAGTGCCCTTAACTTCAGTGGTGGACAGAGGAGGAAGCCATCGAAAACATAATGGGATTCGGCAGCGGCAGCTGCTCCTTGAAACCTCTGTAGTCCCTCACGTGGCCTGTGATTGAGGGTCCGAATCTTGAGCTTGGCAAGGTCTTTCGTGTGACGAATGGTGAAGATAAGTAAGTGTGATGCCCAATTAAGAACACCATACATTTACCCTTGTCTATACTGATGACATGGCTGTCAAGAAAAGCCTTCACCTGCAAGACAGATGAAGGTAGTAGCGTGCTATGATGGAAAATTTCTTCGTCTTCCATGTGACACCATAATGCTTATAAAGACTATTCCCAAGCTCCCAGATAGCCACCCTTGTCCATGCAGATGACTTTCCTTTCCTTCAGTTCCTGTGAGTACTCTATTTCAGTGAGCAGTAAAACCACTGCAGGCAGTTCTTAGTGTTGAAGGTTTCTGATTCTTCCCTTAAAAAGGCTCTGGGCATTGGGCAGCGCCTGTGGCTCAGTGAGTAGGGCGCCGGCCCCATATGCCGAGGGTGGTGGGTTCAAACCCAGCCCCGGCCAAACTGCAACCAAAAAATAGCCGGGCGTTGTGGCAGGTGCCTGTAGTCCCAGCTGCTCGGGAGGCTGAGGCAGGAGAATCGCTTAAGCCCAGGAGTTGGAGGTTGCTGTGAGCCGTGTGACCACGGCACTCTACCGAGGGCGGTACAGTGAGACTCGGTCTCTACAAAAAAAAAAAAAAGGCTCTGGGCATTATAAACAGGGTAGAGGATGAGTCTCATTGACGGGAATCTAAACAGAGTAACTAGTGACGGAGAGCCGGAATATGGTTCTTAGCCCTCTGCCCCGCTGCCCAGAGTGGGCTCCTTCTGTGTTCGTCTGTGTCTGGCGTGGTTTAAGAAGTCACAGGCTGCATAATTGAGTCCTCTCCCTGGGGAGAAATGTCCACAAGAGGCTCCTGGGAACAGAAGCCAACCAAGCTTCTGCACCAAGAATTGTCTAGATTTGTAAACAAGATGAGTGAGAGACTTTTCCACAACCTTTGGTGCAGAGGGGAATGTGATATTTAGTGGAACAAGGGCCATAAAGCCCAATAAAAATGTTTTATTTTAGGTCATTAAACTGTATGTCATATAACCTTTAAAACAGCACACAGTATAAATCAGAAGCTTGGGGTTATTGGATAGCTTATCATTCATTTAATAGGTGCTATCATGGCATTCGAGACTTGGGGCACTCCTTACCTCTTTCTGGTTTAAATTAAGAGAATTTTCACAATGTATTTGTGGTTCCAGAAAGGAAAGTTCTATCCCGAGGGGTTCGGTAACCTCCAGCCCGGTGTTCAGCTGTGACGCTTCTTGCTGTGGAGGCAAATCTTAACATTCAGATGCTCAGAAAACCCAAGCTGTGAAACGTCATCCAGAGAGTGCAGGTGGTCAGTAAGGGAGTAATTTCAGAGCCTCAAAACTGTATTTATGTGTAATGGACACCAAGTACTATACAATGCCTGTCTCCAGGGGCCTTTTAACCCCAACACCACCCATCTCAGAGTTTTCACTGGTGGTATTCTGAAACTGATAAATTACCTCAAAGACATTTTATTTAGCTGTCTTTTTAGAAACATGAGATGCTTTAAACAGATGGTAAATAGAAGAACCCATACCCATAAGTATATTCTGCATGGCTCCCCTTCTATCAAATTTGAAAATAGGCAGAACTTTTGATGTCACCCAATTGGTACATTTACAAATAATTAAAAAGGAAAATGCTGTGTTGTGTATATAACACAAAAGGACAAATAAAACAAAACCCAGGACAACGGATCCAATGAGTTAATGGTCAGGGGAGCGGTTGCCACTGGCACTTCCTGTTGCTGGTAAGTTTCTATTTTACATCTGGATTTCGGCTTCACTCAGTCTGTGAAGATCTATTGATCTGTGTGTTTTATGACTGGCATATTTTTCTTTTTAGATAAGTGTTTTGCTGCATTAAAACCTTTATCAAAAGTAAAGTGCTCCATACGTCTTAGTTCATTTGATTTAATTTGACTAGGATGTGGGTCACAAGTATAAACATTAACTCTATTCTGCAGGGGCTGTAGGGATTTGGGCAGACACCATCAAAGAAAATTATGTCGCTGAATAAAGCTCCTAGTATTTCTCTCTTGCCAAAATTGAATTAGGTTTCGGGAAGACAGAGCAGGAGTTGTCTGCACTGAGACCACAGCGCTGCCACTCTTTAGTTGTTTGAGGCTATGAGGGCACAAGGGGCTGCAGCAATACACCGTCACACTGAAGGTCTGCTGTGGGTTACACGACATGACTGCTGCTTCAAAATGTCCGCCTCTGTGCAGCTCTGTGGTATAGGGAGCTTCCTGTCTGCTAGTGTCCGGAAGAGACACTCTGCAGAGACTACTTTTATTGTGGGGAGGATGAAGGAAATAACCAACAATGACCCTTTCATTGTAAGATTATGTTTATACCCTGTTTTATGCACCTGTAAACCTGATTTCTGTGTCAATTTCTTCTTCAGTCATCATGTGAAAAGCAGTCAGAGAGGATACCGAAAGATACCATTCCTCTTGGGACACTTGGATTTGTTTTATAAGTCTGCCATAACAAAGTGCCATAACTGGGCAGCTTAAAAAGTTGCTGTAAGTTATGATGCCACAGCACTCTACTCAGGGCAACAGAGTGATGCTATTAAATTTTTGAACTTATTTTCATGTTTAAAATATAGATCCAGAGTTTGTTGTGTGCAGAAGGACACATTCTAAGATGACTCTGGTAGCTAATGAGGATCTGAAAGTGGCATCACACAGGATGAGATGGGAGCCCTGGAAAAATGAGAGTTTCTCAGAACTAAAAATACCAGCCCCCTGGTGTCTCTGAACCAGCAGGGGACCTGACAGCCTCCCAGGAAGCCCTGTGACACACTCATTTTAAATCTCAGTAGAGGATGTCTTCAACAATAAGCTTTGTTTTCCATCTGGGGAAGACCTGGATTTTAGGTGGATGAAGGGGAGATTAAAGGTGAAAAGCGTAAAGAAAAATGCATTCTAACTATGAAAATAATGTGTACCACAATTAACTTGTTGTTGCAAATCGTGCAGGTGCAACTGTATTTGATTGGAGACACACGCATGGGTCCTCTCCCTGGTCATTCTTTCACATGCTGCTTTTTCCTGCTCCCTGTGTCACTGGCTGAGAGATTGCTGGCATCTGACTATGGCGAATGAGTTCATTTCCCTGGCCGACAGCCACCTTCTAGATAACCCATGTAGTCCTCACAGCAGAAGTCTTCTGCTCTCCTGTGAAGGATAACTAGTGTACAGGCATGTTTTGTTTTAACCTGGTCTTTTTCTCCATTCCCTACAGAAGATGTGCAGTATGTAATCCCTATAGTTATGTGAGAAGGATCTAGGTGTGAGAGGCCGGCTGGGGCAGAGACAGCCATGGCAGAGGACCCGCCCAACACACCGTCCCATTTGCATAGTATTATCCACATGATATTATCCACATGAGTAGGTAGCTTCCATGGAAATATACAGGACCAAATAGCAATGCTGGATCCAAAATTATTTCAGATGGGTTCCTGTGTAGTTACAACCCTGTACTTACAATCTTTGTGATTTCAATTTGGAAAGTTGGTCAAGTGAATAATTTAATGTTGAGCTGTTCCTTGTGTTTTCCCTTCAAATTCAAAAATATCTTAAAATAATGTTATTATGAGCAAACTTTGTGCTTTTTGAGGGGGTTGCAATTTTGTTTGCTCCAAGTATAAGAGATCAGATGTGATTTGATAAGCTAGGCACTGGGATTCTTTTTTAGAGACAGAGTCTCACTTTATCACCCTCGGTACAGTGCCATGGCGTCACAGCTTATGGCAATCTCCAGCTCTTGGACTTAGGTGATTCTCTTGTCTCAGCTCCCTGAGTAGCTGGGACTACAGGCACCTGCCTCAATACCTGGCTATTTTTTTGTTGTTGTTGCAGTTTGGCCAGGGCCAGGTTTGAACCTGCTAGAGGCACCGCCCTAGGCATCGGGTTTTATAAAGACAAGTTTTACTTGTGTGAAGCCAACTTTTCACACTACACAGTGTCTTACCTAGAGAGAAGTAATTTAGTTTACTGTGGAATGTACAACTGGCCTTTGTCCTAAGGCACCGTGGGGGGTGGGGAAAACATCACTAAGGAACACCTTCACTGTCATTGAGATCACAGTGATTCTGCTCATTTGCACTTCTTAAGCCTTGATTTCTTTCCAAGGATAATGGTCTCCTGGTTAAGAAGATACTTCAAATCACCTTTTAGAAGTAGATAAGATGCATTTTGTATTCATTTTGATCAAAGTTGCACATGTACATGTTTTAAAGAGCTCCAGAATTCTGCAAGGCTTGTTATAAAAACATCATGCCCTTGCCACCCTAACTGGACCCTCTCGCCCTCCCCAAAATAACTACTTTGAATTCCTGTAAGGAATTCTAATGGAATTTTCCTGCTGTCTCTAAGGATCATGCTTATATTGTTCCTTTTTTGCTTTTTCTACAGTTCAGGCATTATCTACCAGCTTCCTTCTGGGACAAATATAGAGGTGGCTTTTTTTATACCCTTGTACTACTCACCTCCACCATATATGTTCCCTCCTCTCAAACTCTCACTCTCAGTCTCAAGTTGCATCTTAATTTTATTTACATTAATCATCAGTGTTTACAATATTGGGAATACACTTGGAAGATACAGCATAGGATTAAAAATGCTAGGCACCGGACAGAGTGATCAGAGCTGAATCCAAGACTCAGTGCTGGCTGTGAGTACTGAAAACTCACTAGACACAGCATACTGTCCCAACCCTAAGTCATATATTAGCAGTGATAAGATTTAAGCAAGATAGTAGTGCAGTAAACAGAATGTATTAGAAGTTCAATCATGCAGTTAAAGATAAACTGCTTGTAACCTTTACCCTCTCTTTGAAGCTTTCCTCTGTTCTGTACTTTTTCATGCCTGAGACTTCAATAAAAGCCTGTGAGGAACGTTGGGAGGAGCCACAACCTTGTCTCTCCCTGTGGAGTCTGTGCTGGTGTTGGCCTCCGTGGTTGGGTCCCTTATTTCAGTGCAAAGGGACTGAGTAGATGTTATTAATTTGTGTTGTGTTGCAGCAACATACACTATTGTCACTAGTGTCTTGTACAATTTCACACTCTTAAACCCCCATCCCAGAATTAATAATAAACTTGTGTTTTATTTCTGTGGTGTTAATGGACTTATTGCTCCACCACTTGCCCAGCTAAATATCCTCCTAATGGTTCAGACTTATATGCTCATTTTATTTTTCCCTTAGGAATTCTTACCAGTTACTCTTGGATTGCTCTAATGTCACCTGGTTGGCTGCTGCATGTTAAGCACTGTAGTCACCAACGGCCTCTTTTTACCAGCAGTTTGAGAACTTTTTGATTTCTCCTTTCTATATAACTTCACTCATCTCCTGTATTTTCTACCTTATTTGTTCCCTCCATTTAGTGGATCGTATCTTTCAGTACCTTCCGGAGAAAGGATTCACAGGAGATCATATTGTGTTCAGAGAATGTTTTTATTCTACTTTCTTAAGTTTATTAGTAGTTTGGTCAGATGTAGACTTTCTAGTAAGGAAGCATTTTTCTCCAGAATCTGAGAATATAGCTTTATTATTTTCTAGCTTTCAGGGATTCTTTAGAAAAGTCTAATGAATTCTGAGATCTGATCCTTTTCTTTTTCTCTCTCCACACACACACACACACACACACACACACATTCTCTCTCTTCCTCTCTCCTCTGAAATTGTACAGAATGTTCCTTTTGTCTGTTGTGATCTGAACTCTCATGATATTATATGTATTTGCCTTTTTGCTCTATTTTCTAGGCTCCATCTTTAAATTCAACTGAAATATTTCTATTGGCAATAAATAATAATTAAAAATTATAAAATGCAGGTGTGATGAATTATACATAGAATTCAAAATAAATACCCTTCAGAAGTGTTACCAGTGACTGTGCCATTGTGGGTGGCACAAAATCTACCCTTTGTTGCCGTGAGTGGGATAATTATTGCAGGTCAGTGAGTGGGCAGGACACTGAGGCTTTGTAGAACCTCAATGGTAGGCTGGCATGTAAAGGAAGAAAGGCCTAAAAAGAGCAGGCATGGCTTTGGCAGTCCTTCAGGCCTAATTACTCCCCAAAAGGACACGAGGACCATATTTAAAGCACTCAGCTGAATTTGGAGGGTGAGGCTTGGCCATGGGAGACTCTAGCAGCCAGTATACCTGAGACTGGACAAATCACTCATCATGGCTCATTAGGGCTTTTTTGGGTTTCAGGGGCCTTGCCAAGTAGGCTAATGTAAAATAGGAGGCTTTATATTCCAGATTAGGAAATCATAGCATTAATCAAGAAGGCAGTACTAAAACCCAAACCACACAGATGAGACAAACCATAGAGGTGAGGACATGGGTATCCTAAGCCTCGCCCTCAGGCACCCTAACTGCCTTACTGCATGTGACATCATTAATTCCAACCCCCACCAGCTGATGAGCCCAAGCCTGCTAATAAACAACCTGTTTTTCAGCATTATATCAGAACTGGGAAGGGTTGATGCCACAGCTGAAAATTTTCAAAGCCACAGCTGAGTTCTGAGAAGATGCCGAGAGGGATGGTATGAAATGGAGAGCATTTCAACCCTCCCTGCCTGCCACACTTTCTCCACCAAATATCAATGTCACTCCTCTTACCTGATGCCATTCTCTATTTTCACAGGTCTTCTTCTCACACCCTGTTTAAACTTCCTCTCAATATCCAGTTTTAGCTCTCCTGTGCTCAATAGTTGTCTGATTCCACAAATGTTGCTGAAGTTCCTTATGGTAGCCCACAGCTCTACAGCTCTCCTCTACCTGAAACATTAACTTGAAGCAGATCCTAAAATCTTCCCACGATTTGCTAAGAGAACAGTATGATCAGGAAAGCCTGTTTACTTCCTGTCCTATGGCAATTATATGTCAGCGTATTAAAATGTCTCCTTTTTCCCATAGCAACTTAAAGTTTCCTTGAAGCAAGGGATCCCTTCGCTTCATCATGTCACTCAAAGACCTGGTACACACAGCCTTAGCACAGGCAACCCAGCACAGTGGGCAAACCTGACTCCATCTGAAGCTTTCTGCAAACATTTCCCTTTGGTGGAGTCTCAGCCTTCCTTCCTTCCTTCCTTATTACCTACTGTAAAAGCCTGATCTTGGCAAAGGATCAGAGTTCAAACCTAAACAAAACTGGTCCCTCTTCCAGACATGTTTCCATTTGAAATCTCATCTTGTTAGCCATATAAAAGCCTTTTGCACCAAATAAATGAATAGCTAACACAGAGAGGTAGTTTCATTGCCAGATATCCTCCCTGATCTTTTTCAAAGCATCTCCTGTAGGCAGCTGTTTATCAGGCTGTAGCAACTACTGTCTCTTGAGTAGCCTGTGAATCAAGAAATACTTGGCCGGGCACAGTGACTCATGCCTGGAATCTTAGCATCTGGGAAGCAGAAGTGGGGAGCTCTCTCAAGCTCAGGAGTTTAAGACCAGCCTGAACATGTGCAAGATCCTGTCTCTCCTAAAAATAGAAGAATTAGCCAGGAGTTGTGGCAGGTGCTTGTAGTTCCAGTTACTCAGGACACTGAAGCAGAAGGATCACTTGAGCCCAGGAGTTTGAAGTTGCTGTGACACCATGGCACTCTACCCAGGTAATGGAGTAGATTCCATCTCACAAAGGGGAATGGAGGCAGGGAGGCACGGAGGCAGGAAGGCAGGAAGGCAGGAAGGAGGGAGGGAGGAAAAGGAAAGAAGGAAGGAAGAAAATACCTCTGCACAGATGACCATACTTCCTCTGAGACTGGGGCTTGTTTTGCAGGTGGGAAGGGACACCAGACTCAGGGAAAGGGATCCTGACCAGGAAGTGCTCAGAAGGTAGTGTGTGCCAGGGTCAGAGCCCCGCTGAGAGCCATGGTCATCAGTGCACATTTCCTTTCCCACTGTGCACATTACTGCCCCATGAAGTCTCTGTTTTGTCTTCAGACTGCCAGAATGTAAAAGATAAGAGAACAAAAGTGTTTTTCAAAAGCTGCAAGTTCTTGCCACTGTGTCAGTTGGGTTAGACAGTAATACAACACAGTAATCTTCATGACAAATCCTTGCAGAACAGTGATCATACATAGTCTCTTCTAGTGCTACAGATGGTGCCATGTGGTCTGCCACACAGAAAGAAGGTAGAAGTGTGTGACAGGCAGTGGGGGAAGATGAAAGGGTCACCAGGTGATGAGAAAGATGGTTTAAAAACCATGTCTGGGTTGGGCTGGGGCTAGAGAGTTAAGGAACAGGTGTGGTTTATGGGAGAAGATGGTTTTAAGTTATGAGGCATAGGACTTAATGTATTCAGTAAAGTAGATGATTTTTACTGAGATGGTATGTCCATATGACAGAGGGAAAAGAGAGACTGGGTAAGGCAATAGAGATAGAAAATGATGTATTAGTATTAGTCTGAACACAGGTCACACAGGATTCAGGGTTTACTCTATCACTAGAAGTTTTATTACTCCACCTCTATACACTCTTGTGTTAACACTTTTATATTTTTAATATCTTTTTACACTCATCTCATTTATTCAGATAGTACTGGATGTTTCTCATATAATTTCCATTTAAAGATAGAAGGACAGAGAGATAAAGGAATTACCCAAGGCCACATGGATAATGAGTGATCCAATTTTGATCATTAAAAATGACAGGGTATTAAGATAGTAAGTATAGTAATACTTATATAGTAAGTATGTACTATAAATGTGTTGGCCAGGCCTTGTGACAGGTGCTGTGGTCCCAGCTACTCATGAGACTAAGGCAAGAGGATGAGGATGGCTCAAACCCAAGAATCTGAGTTTGCTGTGAGCTATGATTCCATGGCACTCTACCTAGCATGACAGATTGAGACTCTGTCTCAAAAAAAAAAAAAGAAAAGAAAAGAAAATGTGATTAAACGCTTCATCAAAAGTAATTCCCAACAATCCTAACAGATGAGTAGTGAAATTATCCCTGCGTTATAGAAGATAAAAGAGAAGATAAGTAACTTCCTAAGGTCACACAGCTGGTAAGTGGCAGATACCGGGTTTTAGTCTAGATGTGATGCTTGCTTCCCCAGCCTGTGATCTTATCCATTATTTGTTACTTTGCCTCTATAATCTAGCAATTCTTCTTTTTCAGGTGTCTAGTGATTCTTGCTTAGTAATTGACACTTTTCTCTTAAACCCCATCTCTCTCCACCATAGTACCTTTATTTTAATAGATTTCACTGTTATAGCATGATCTCACATCTTCTTTGTTAATTCACATCCATTTTTTAAGAGATATCATCCATACACCTCACCACCTCAGTTACACAGTATGCCAGATCTTGATTCACATCTCTCTTCTTTCTCTAGTTATTTGGAAACATTCTAATGTGAAAATGGTGATTTTAAAATTTTTATATTTAATTTTTTCACCAGAATTCATATTTTCTAACTCCAAATTCTTTGATCAAAACCACAGTATCTAGAATCAAGAAGATTAAACGTGTATTGATTCTTCCAAATATTGGCTGGGTGAAAAAGCCCAATCTATCTGGCCTCCTTAGCCAAAGTTTATACTTAATCTGTAAAATGGATACAATGGAGGTAGCCACATCATAGATCAGATGTGAGGAGTATTCTAGATAATATATGACAGATATTTAACATAATGAGTAGCAGATTAAAAAAGGGTTCAATAATAGAATCTGCTATTAATATTATCATCATTATTAATCATAAGAATGGAAAGGAAGTTTCCAGCTTTGGAAAAATCCCAATGCTTGACAATCTTTGAATAAAGGTGTTTTCTAAGAGTTTCTCAAACAGTTGTCACTCACGTATAATTCAAGATGATTTGGTAAAAGCCATCTCTTGGAAATTATGCTGGAGCCAGTGAGTGCATTGTTACAGCAATAACAGACGTCACTGCCAAGAGACAACAGTAAGAAATTGAAATCCAAAGTGTCTGGTTATGGAAATTAAAAATTTATTTTCCCTACCTGTGAGCCCATAGTATCTTTCAGGTTTCACTACCATTAGATGATGAAAATAGAGCTGTTATTTTATCTTTTTTATTTGTAGAGACAGAGTCTCACTTTATGGCCCTCGGTAGAGTGCCGTGGCCTCACACAGCTCACAGCAACCTCCAACTCCTGGGCTTAAGCGATTCTCTTGCCTCAGCCTCCCGAGTAGCTGGGACTACAGGCGCCCACCACAACGCCCGGCTATTTTTTTTCAATAGTGCTGTTATTTTGAAAACAATAGTGACTTACTGAAATATATATATATATATAATCTGATCAAGAGGGACATCTTATATTTTTCCCAGACTGTTATGGGCTAGTAAATTAGAAAGTTTCTGAGGGTTGGAATACAGACTTAGAACCATGACAACTGGTTTCAACGTGAAGCTGACAGTGTAATGAATAACAGAGTTTCAGGATCCTGCAACTTCGATTGCTTTTTCTCCTTGTATTTGCTTTGTTCACCTCAGAGAAGAAAATGATCCCCATTTGTAATATCGCCTAATCCTGCAATTGGACATTAAACATTTATTTTAAACATTAAAACAGCTGAGCTTGCAAGTGTATGACCCACAGATACTTTTAATTTATTTATTTTTAAATTTTAATTTCTTTCTGTTGAAATTGTGAAATCCACTGAATTGAAAGAAAATGAGATCTGGAAGCTGTGGCTTTTCATGAAGTATAACCAAATCCAGCTGGTCGGGAGGGCATCACAGGGGGGACTTTGCCGGTGGTGCTGCCTGGAGTGGGAGGGCTAAAAAGTACACATTTGTTATTGAATGCTTTATAGTTTGATTATGCATGGATTATGGTTTTTAAAATATCTTTGGGTCTTGAAAAACCCAGAGCAATGTATGCATAACCCATGGCCCATCAGCTTTATTGTGGCTTTCATTTTATAGAGAAAGAGAGGTTTTGCATTTGCAGTGAATTAGCTGTTTGTTTCCCCAACTCTCCCGTTTCATTATAGTAATGCAATTAATTCACCTAATAGTGAACTTTTTTTTCTTCCGATTCCTGGTCAGTGCTTGGCTTAAACTAGAAGAGTTTTATTTTTCAGCATGGTGGTATGTAGCAGTAAAACAGTATAGCTTTTGTATTGATGAGGATATGATTACTGGGATTTGAAGCGCCTCTTCTGTCTAATTATGATTATGGGTCCTGTCTCTCTCCCTCTTTCTTAATGAATAAAACAGGGAACTCTTGTGAGGAGATAATAAGCAACTATTATAAAAACACATTTGGTAGTCATTACTGATATAAATTATTTGGTGCCTGTGGCCTTAGAAATAAAATTCTTTATCTTATCAGAGGCAGCTGGAGGGCAGTGGTACTCAGCAGACATCTCACCAAGTGGTCAGGCTGAAGATGTTTCCCTGGCCTGTTACTGCTTCCATGCTCCATCTCTTAGGGAAAAGTAGTTTGCCTTTCTTTCCCAAGATTGCTGTACAGGAAAATGTAAGGATCATTGCATTTTGATGCATCTTCCAGGAATGCTGAGACACGATAAAAACAGACAAGTACAACCAATATGAAAGATGATTTTCTCAACTCTTTGTTAAGATAGATGCACTGTAAATGGGACCACGCTGTGGTGTATTGGCAGGTAGGCCATTCAAATCTCTGGATATAGAGAACTATAATGTTATGTTTCTGTCACGCCATTTTATTTTGTCCTCACATGAGCAATTGCAGGAATGCACAAGCTAACATATCGGTTATGAAAGGGCCCAAATGAGGGGCTACGGATGAATGAGTCTCCATAGCCAACAGCTGACAGTGCTTAGGGTCTGGAAGGATGATTTCCTTGACTTGTTGCATCTTTCATGTAAACAAGGATTCGACAGCTGTCAAAAGGGCAGATTGGTCTCTCCAATCTCCAGGGATCTATGGGAACAGTGTGTATTTGGAGATGTGATTACAAATATTAATGAGCTTTGAGAACCACAAATCAGAATGTATGTGCTTCTAAGACCTGACTCACCATGGGGTCAAATTCAGGAAAATTGGATTTTTAACAATTGAATTTGTTTAGGTTTTTTTCCAGTTTAGGCATAATCTCTACCTTGAATAAGACTGTTATAGTAGGAAAAAGAAAGCTTTACCATAATAGGCAATAGGTAGAGGTGAATTTAATAGTCTGTTTTGTTGTGGTTGCATGTTATTTGCTGGGTCTGTAATCATTCCCAGTTCTCTAAGGAAGCCCACAGTCAGTGCCCCTCCCAGAAACATCCCTTGATGTTTCTGTCTCCTATAAATGCACAAAAGCAGAAACTGTGCCTACTTTTCCTGGGTTACAAACTTACATTTTAATGCTTGCAAGTGTTCCTTCTTGTGGGATTAAAGTTTTAGGTGATGAAATATTTACTGTCCCAGAGCAGGCAGGGTCAAATAAAGAACTGTGACTCTCTACCCTGGATGGCTGTATGGGAGGCATGTGGACATTCCTGGTTAAGGAGAGGCTGATTCATGTGAATCAGATCTTCTGCCGGTAGAACCACAGAATGTTAGACTTGGAAGGGACTTCAGAATCACCTTGAATGTGCTGTTTACTTTGCTGAGGAAAATAGTGATGTATACACAAAGAGAAAAGTACTCAAGGTCACTCACGGAGAATGGAATCATTGGTAAAATTCAAGTTTCTTGGCTTTTAATGTTTTATAAATGTCTTGAAGTATTGACTTAAAAGCTGAGTAATATCCATTCATTTCAAAGAATATTTAATAACATATCTACATAACCAAATAATCTTTGCAGTTTACTTTAACATGTTTTTTAAATGAACATCCTGTGTGAGTCTTGTATGAAAGGGCACTGGTTCTCAACTGGGATAATTTTGCCTTGGAGGATTCAGACTCATCTATTGGTAATGTCCAGAGACATTTTTGATTGTCATGACTGGAGAAGGAGAGGGAAAAGGGACTGTCATCTACTGAGTAAATACCAAATGGTGCTAAACTTCCAACCATGCACAGGTCAGCCGTCTGCACTGATGAATTATTCAGTCCTCAGTGTCAATACTGCCAATGTGGAGAAGCCAAGGTCTAGAGGCTTGGCTGCTAAGGGATGGGATGACATCCTTTGTTCTTCTCTTCTTTCTTTTCTTTTCTTTTTTTTCTTATTAATTATGGTTAAAGAAAAAGTCCTGGGTGACGTCTGTGGCTCAAAGGAGTAGGGGGCTGGCCCTATATGCTAGAGGTAGTGGGTTCAAACCCAGCCTTGGCAGAAAAACTGCAAAAAAGAAAAAGAAAAGAATTCCTATAGGAAATAGGCTTTTATGGACCCAAATATCCATGTCACCATTGTTGATATTTGCAAAAAAAGCCCTGCAAAATATTTGAAATATTGTAGAGATTTTTAAGTCCTATGCTTCACACATACTAATAACCTTGTATACCCATTTTACATAATGAACAACTGCCACAGTTCAGCCACACTCAATCAGAACCAGCATTGGCTGTCAGCACAGATGGCCGTGAAGACTGACACTGCCCAAGTTCAGACCTTCTAAAAGCAGATGAACATCTACATGGGGAGAGACCAGGAGGGCAAACTGGAATCTAGAAGGGGCTGTGTGTGAGGATTTGGAAGCATCTTCTCTGGTTCCAATGAATGCTCACAGTTTCTTGAGGGAATTCACGTTAACACTATAACACACCACACCCCAGGAATGAGACATTTTCAGACATCATTGGTTTTCTAGAACAGTCTTCTTAATCTTTCTCGCCTGTTGCAAACAAACCACTAGACTGACAATACCACCCAATAAGAGAATAAAATTTGTCCATCTATCATTAAGATAATTTCTATTGATTAGTCTCCTTATAATTTTCTGCTTTTTGTTTTCAGATGTTGGTTATAAATCATGCCCACAATGGGCACCGAGCCTGTGTTTGTGTCTATTATGTGGTCCCGATAAGGCCGGGCAGTGTTTTTCACCTTCCTGATGCGAATTATTGAGATTGATTGAAGCGCTTTGCTTGCCTTATCCTAGACACTGTGTAATTAATGTTTCATTATGTTAATACATGCAAATGTGAGAGTATGTGTTTGATTGGGAGGTGAGAGAACAAAAAAGGATTAGAGTTCACTCCAAAGTACAAATTAATTTATGGCATTGCTAACTGGCCTCTGAGGAATGAGGGAGTAGGCTTCAAAATGAAAGGAAAAAATCCACAAAAGGGAAGCGCTGTGGCCTGCTTGGATTTCAGAGGTGGTGTAGTTAACAGATACAAAAAGGATATTCAGTCATGTGACAGAGACCTTGTCCAAACAGTGATTTCAGCACTCCAGATCTCCCTCTGTTGTGAAAGGGTTTAAGACAGCCAAGTTAGAAGTTCTTTTCTCTTTTAATATAGAAATATTTATGCATAGACACAGTACATTAGAACCACATAGGAATATTAATACAGTAGACTGTTCCTCCATATGCAATCAGTGGTTGACTTTATGACATTATTTCAGATGTCGCAGGAAGGAAATTTTACCCCCAAACCAACCCATTGATATGCCACAATTATTTGCATATTATTGAATGTTTATTTTAGATTTTTAAAGTGGTATTTTTGATGATTTTCTAATGTATCAATGTATTTATGCTCTGTGATTTACTTATCCATTTCCCTAATCAGCATCCTCCTATTTATCTGGATTTGCTGTGATATCAAGTATTTTAATGAGCAATTTTTGGTTTATGCAGCAATTTTTATTTCATTGAATTATTTTCTTAAGATAGCATATTAGGAGGGGGATTACTAAAGTCTAATTCTTTATATAGCTTTAGATATACAGGGTTATTTTAGAAACTCTCCCACTCCCAATATCTAGCATTGAGACTCAGTAAATGGTGCCTCCACTAGACTGTCTTAACTCTTGAGGTTGTCCTATTAAGTTGTTTGAAGTAATCACAACTTAATATGGGTAAAGGTTAATGACTACACATGCACACATGATGACGATGCTATTTTAAGTGTGTTTTAAAAATGGGAAGCAGCAGAAACAAGTGCTTAGGCTGTAAGGTTCTGCCAGAAAGGGTAGGCCTGGTTGGAGAAGCAAACCCTAATGTCAGTAGAAAGTTTCCAGATCCTAAGAAATAAGAGCTTTGGAGAAAAGAAAAAAGTTAAAGGATGCCAAAATAAATACGAATTATCTTTTATACAGGATGTATTTGCTGGAAGCATTACAGGGGAATCAGTATAAGATAGTCACAGCTCTCTGTAACGTTATGTCAGTTTATTTATTTTGTTTTGTTGCTTTCATTTCTGATGATTTTTTCAGAGCAAGAGGTGAAGAGAGAATATGTGGTCACGCATTTTCTTTTCATGCCATCTGTGACTGCATTTCTGCTACAATGGCAGAGTTGAGTATCTGCCGAACTAAAAATAGTTATTATCTGGCCCTTTACAGAAGAAAAATTAAGACCTCTGACACAGAAAAATAGATCTGACAATCAGAAGTGGAGTTGGGCGTCAAATATACTATTTCAGATTCAAACTCACCCATTGCGCAAATCATAATCTTATAATCTGTCATAGACCTGACCCTGGGTTTGCTCCTCTCTAAAATCAACATAATAATAATTTCATCAGCTAGTTGATCATGTAATAGGTTGGAGACTTGGGTCACTTGCTCTTCCCTTCTGTATATGAAAAGGTTCAAAGATGAAATGAGTATTTATCTGTGATGATGTAGTCAATGGAAGATCCATTAAAATATGTGAATTTTTAAGAGTATTTTCTATGAATTAGTAATTGATGTAACAAAAAATTCCAAGTCGATCTTCAGTTAAGTTTCTCCTGCTTGTAACTCAAGCCATGTTAAACTGTTACTTGTTAATGTCAGCGTTGGCTAGAAAGGTTGTCTGAACACATTTATCTGTGTCAAAGCATTGAACCTGCCACTATTAAGCAAAAGGGCATAGACTTGTGAGTCACTAAATGTGATAAAGCAGGGTTCTCCCCTGTGATCCCAACTTCCATGCCTATTCTGCCATTATTCTTCCTGGCCAAGGCTAGTGGAGTTAATAGCATCTAAGTGGCTGTAGTGTTTTCTACATAATTCATGTATATATTTTTTTTGCAGGCACTTTGTAGATTGACAGAGAGACCTTTGGTGTTCTTTAGAGTACTTTGGTGGTACTTTTGGTATTTGGTGGTCTACAGAGTACTTTGGTGGTACTTTTTATTCAATAGTTCCCTCCACTCAGACTTGTCACATTGTTGGTCATTTGGTTTCAGCATATTTCTAGATACCTGCCAGTATGACCTTTCTTTCCACCATCCCTGTAAGCATCCCTTTCCAGTCACTGCCAGGAGGTATTCCAACAAACACTGGCCTTTTGTCTGTACCCAAAGATGTTTCCATTAATGAGTCACTAATATTTAGCTCATAGCAACCTCCAACTCTTGGGCTTAAGCGATTCTCTTGCTTCAGCCTCCCAAGTAGATGAGATGACAGGTACCTGCCACAAGGCCCGGCTATTTTTAGAGGTGAGGTCTCGCTGTAGCTCAGGCTGGTTTCAAACCTGTGAGTGCAGGCAATCCACGCACCTCGGCCTCCCAAGTGCTGGAATTACAGGTGTGAGCCACCACGCCTGGCCCGAGTCACTAATATTTAGATGAGATTGAGGCATAATTTTCTTTAATTCAAGTTCAACTAAAAATCCAGATGTATGAGAGCATATTACACATTTCAGAAATAGAAATGCACATGCTATATTTTAAGATCATTAATTCTGAACATTTCTGATGTCTGACAAGATCTCTCACTATCAGATAAAAATAAACGGGTTTCAAAAAATGTAATTATGATCATCTATATTATCTTTAAAATAGTGATACGTAGGGTACCATGCTTCACAGACTGCCTGGAAGAATTCCAGTTATACAAGTTATCCTGGCTTAATTCTAAATTGAATCCCCTTTCAGTCTCAACAGTGCCTGATTTGTATGGTAAATTATGTGATTATCCAAGGGATTGCTCTAGTGATTAGCCTGAAATTAGTCACAAGCAAAATGCACACTGTCATAATGAGCCTGTCATCATATCATATACGTTTTTGGTTGAATTTTATGTTGTTTAATGTTATTGGCAAAAAATGATTGACATGCTGGTGTTCAACAGCATTCTCATTAAAAAGCTCCTTTGAAAACCTTGGCCAGCTGGGTGACTTGATATGTCTTGGAGATGGCGTCGTCTTGTTTCAAGCAGGTGTCCACGAATGCCTTAACCTGCAGAGTCTTGTTAGCAGCTTCTCGGGTCTTCCATGCCCATGAGACAAGGATTACACCTTGAGGCCTACAGCTAGTGAACCAAACTTTGGACCCGATGAAAAGTAGTTATTAAAAAGAAGGCTCAAAATGTTCATTCCATTTCTACGGCTTTGGTTCATTGATTATGTTAAGGATGGACGATATTCTCCTATACTGAGACTAACACCACTCAATATTTTTATTGTGATCATTATTATTATTTATTTATTATTATCTATTACATGTTCATCATTGCTAAATGCAAAGAAAAAAAGGGATTTAAACAAAATTATAAGCCTAGTTCTTAACTTTGAGAGCAGTAAGTAGAGTATAAATACATGTGATAGATCAATACACATTTCTGGCCCACATCAAAATTGGGGAAGTCTGATACTTATAAATTCTGATGATCAAAAGCCTTGTTTCTTCCTAGATTGTGTTATATGGAGGTTTTTTTTTTTTTTTAATTCAGGTATAACCCTGATGAAAAAATGAAGTTGAATGAGGGTATGAAGTTTCTGTAGTTCCCTACTGCTTCGCCAAGCATTCTGGGGACCTTTCTTCCCACCGTCCCTGTGGTGGACACTCAGTCTCCCCATTTGTTGCTGGAGGCACAAAGTGACTGCTTTCCAGGGCTTGCTCCTCAGGCTTCCTGTTTATCCGGTTCTGCCAATACTCAGGGATCACCCAAGGCTCATCCTTCCAAGGCTAACTGCTTGCCAGCATTTTAGCCTGCTAAGTCATTCTATACCAAGTTATCTTGGGTATCATGGAATCACCAACATTGTCAGTCTTACCAGATTAGGTAGTTACATGATAAAGAGGTCTCAGTGCCCAAACGCTGCTGCTTTGCTTGGTAGATTTTCCAGAATCCCAGTAACTATGGGAGAGTCTGTCTCAAATATTTCAGTTAATTTTGTGTGCTGCTCTTTATTTAACCTCCGCTGGGTTGACCCTACTTCTTTGATTATGTAGTCTATTTTTTAAACAGTGTCAGAAAAGGAAAGGACATAAATAAGCAGAAAGATGGTATCGAATGAACTCTAGACTAGAATGAGACAAATGAGACCACACACCTTTCTGGGCTGTGTGGCCTTGATCAGGAGAGTTAACCTCTCTGAACCTTTCTCCCTACCTTCAAAATAAATTTAACAATCTTTCCCTGACCAATAAGATCAAAACAGACTGCCTGAATCACCTCTTTTGTGAGGTGATTCAGAATCACCCAAGTTACTAGAAATATAAGAAAAAAATGAACAGAGAAACGATCACAAGGTATTTCTAAGCTACAACACAAACCTCCAACGAATCTTCCTGTAACACTGACCCATCATTCGAGATGATGAGTAACCCTCGTCCTTACCTCCCAGACCACCCTTTGCACAAGAGAATGGATCTTCCCGTGTGTAACTGAATCTGATCATTATCGGTTCTTTTTGTGTCTGTATGATTCATTCCCCTGGCGATGCAAGTGCAAGGGCATATTTTTATGCTGTTTTTCTAACTGAAGAGAAAAAAGAGGTGGGCAAAAAGAGGTAACTTCATTTATTTAATTACATGAAAAAACAGTAACAGGTTTGACTAATATTATTTTAAATGAACACTAATTATGGCTTTTAAAATTATAATCCTGGTACATGTTATGCAACTCAAAATGTCACATGAGAAAAAGTGACCCACCCCTTTTTCTGTTCTTATGATATCCATTAAGTACCTGCTTTCTCTGATGTGGAGGTCATGTGAGGTTGTAAGAGCCATAAGTATTCGCAGAGACCTCACGAGTGGAGCAGAACAGAGGAGAGGAAGCAGATCCATTTCTTTGGTGTCCCGGCAGCAGGAAAAGTGTCTCCAGTTGATGAATTATGGCACTGACATTTGAGATGGAGACCTGTGTATCATACTCAGTAAACACAGTGCATTTTCTGTTCTTAGTTTTGCTTTTCATCTGTAAAGTGTATATAAATTTAGTTCTGAGTGTTTTATGATAACACGTGGACCCCTCAATGTAATTACACTTTCTATCATTCAAAGGGACTTGCTGTTTATTATTTAGATAAATTTTAGGCTTTTATTATTCCAAACGGTATGCTCATCAGATAATAGTTTTGAGTCTTACTGAGTTTTTTTAAAACTAGAGAGGATGCAAAAGGAATTTGTTAAAGATTAAATAAGATAAATTCATGAAAAGCAGCTGGATAGAAGCTTAAGCAGAAATGGGAAAAAATGGTTAAACAACTAGAGAAACCCACAAGGCACCATTGGTGATAAGAAGATAATTCCTTAGTTTTCTAGGACTTTGAGTTACCCAAAACTCTAGTGTGCCACGCAGAGTGGGCTAGAATGTGCTGCCTTGGTTTCAATAAGAAAACATAAGAAATGGCTTTCTGCTGCTATTTTTTTTTTTTTTTATGTAAGAGAGAATACAAGTTAATAAGACAGTTATCCCTTTCTTTGGGATTTTTTAGGAAATGCTGATATGAAAATACTATGTGTTTTCCATATCATCAATAACTAGAATACATTTTCCCCAGAATTCCTGGCCCACTCTGGAAAGCCTCTGGAATAAGTAGAACATGTAGGAGGGGAGTTGGGCAGGGTGGGCATATTCAGAGGGGGTGAGGAGAGGGACAGGAGGACGGGCTGAATAAAGTGTCTATGGCCTGGGCTGAATAGAGCACTGTTGGAGGGAATGATGATGCTGGGGTGCTGATAGGCAACTTCCTATTAACAAGTTGAATTAAAAATTATTGTTCAAATAATGTACTTTGGTCAAAATTAAATCCAATTTATGTGAGAATTAGTCACTATTTTCTTTTATTTTTTTTTTCCTTTCCCTCGCCGCCTCCCTCTTTCTCTCTCACTCTGCTCTCCCCTTCCCCCACTGCCCACTGGGTCATTAATTGTCATTAATGGTCTTAATATCAAAGTTGAATACATAGGATTCATGCTTCTCCATTCCTGTGATGCTTCACTAAGAATAATGTGTTCCACCTCCATCCATACAAATGCTGCAAAATCTCCATCTTTAA
The DNA here is from genome assembly GCF_027406575.1 of Nycticebus coucang. Lineage (NCBI taxonomy): Eukaryota > Metazoa > Chordata > Mammalia > Primates > Lorisidae > Nycticebus > Nycticebus coucang. Next base: position 48,926,859 of record NC_069798.1, read on the forward strand.
CGGCCGAATAGTATTCCATGGTATGTGTGTGTGTGTGTGTGTGTGTGTCTGTGCGTGTGTGTGTTTGTGTGTGTATATACATATCACAGCTTGCCAATCCATTCCTGGATTGAGGGGCATTTAGGCTGTTTCCACATTTTAGCTATTATAAATTGAACTGCGATAAACAGGCTAGTACAACTGTCTTTATAATAAAAGTTTTTTTTGTTTTTTTTTTCATTCTGGATAGATAACCAGTAATGGGATCACAGGATCAACTGGGAGGTCTAGGTTGAGTTCTGCAGTATGGTTTCTCCATACTTCCTTCCAAAAAGGTTGTATTAGTTTGCAGTCCCACCAGCAGTAGAAAAGGGTTCCTTTCTCTCCACAGCCATGCCAGCATCTGCAGTTTTGAGATTTTGTGATATAGACCATTCTCGCTGGGGTTAGATGATTTCTCAGGCTGGGTTTAATGTGCATATCTCTAATAATTAGGGATGATGAGCATTTTCTCATATGTTTGCTAGCCATTCATCTGTCTTCTCGAGAAGGTTCTGTTCATCTCTCTTCCCCATCGATGTATGGGATTGTTGGCTTTTTTCATGTGGATTAATTTAAGTTCTCTATATCCTAGTTATTGAGTTTTTGTCTGATTCGAAATATGCAAATATCCTTTCCCATTGGGTAGGTTGTCCATTGCTTTGGTTGTGTCTCCTTAGCTGTACAGAAGCTTTTCAGGTTAATTAAAAATAAATTAAATAATAATTTATTTTTGTTGTTGTTGCAATTGCCATGGCAGTCTTCTTCATAAAGTCTTTCCCCAGGCCAATATCTTCCAGTGTTTTTCCTATGCTTTCTTGGAGGATTTTTATTGTTTCATGCCTTAAATTTAAGTCCTTTATCCATCTCGAATCAATTTTTGTGAGTGGAGAAAGGTGCGGGTTCAGTTTTAGTCTTTTACATGTGGATATCCAGATCTCCCAGCACCATTTATTGAATAGGGAGTCTTTCCCCCATGTACATTCTTGTTTGGTTTATCAAAGATTAGGTGGTTGTAAGTTGTTGGTTTCAATTCCTGGTTTTCTATTCAATTTAAATGTCTGTGGCTCTATCGTTGTGCCAGTACCATGCTGTGCCAGTACCATGGCCTTGTAGTACAGTCTAAAATCTGGTATGCTGATTCCCTAGGCTTTATTTTTATTGCTAAGAACTGCCTTAACTATAGGAGGTTTTTTCTGGTTCTGTACAAAATGCAGAATCATTTCTTCCAAGTCTTGAAAATAGGATATTGGTATTTTAATAGGGATGGCGTTGAATCGGTAGATTGCTCTGGGAAGTATAAACATTTTAAAGAACCCCAAAGACTCAACCACGAGACTCTTGGAAATCACCAAAAAATACAGTAATGTCTCAGGATATAAAATAAATGTCCATAAGTCAGTTGCCTTTGTATACTCCAATAATAGCCAAGATGAGAGGCTAATTAAGGACACAACTCCCTTCACCATAATCCCAAAGAAAATGAAATACCTAGGAATATACCTAACAAAAGAGGTAAAGGACCTCTATAAAGAAAATTATGAAACCCTAAGAAAGGAAATAGCAGATGACTTTAACAAATGGAAGAACATACCATGCTCATGGCTGGGAAGAATCAACATTGTTGTTAATTTTTTTTTTTTAATAAGTAAAAGGATTACATGCTAAAAATAACTAAAAATATATAATTTAGTAAATAAAACCAGTAAAAGAGTCATTTATTGCCCTTGTCAAGTATTATGTATGGTACACGATTGTATGTTCTGGATTTTTATATGCCTGGCAGCACATATGTTTGCACCAGCATCACTATGAGCACATGAGTAATGAGTTACGCTCCAGTGTTGCCTTTGTATATGCCAATAACAGCCAAGATGAGAGGCTAATGAGAGGTGATGACTATGATGTCAGTAGGAAATAAAAATTTTTCAGCTCCAGTGTCATAGGACCAGCATTGTACATACACCTATGTTATTGACCAAAATTCCGTTATGCAGTGAATGGATGTGTGGCTATGATGTCACTCATTTTAGCCAATCTAGGAGAATTAGGTGCAATATTTTTTCACCTATGTTATGATTTTATTTCACTGATTTATGTATAGTTCTCAAATTATTCATGTTTGTATCTACATATGTTTGCTTATTCAACAGATGTTTATTGAATACCTTTGAGGTAGGTTAATGCTACTAAGGCTTGTGAGATAGACAAATATGATCCCTTCCTGTTCCATTGGAGTTTGCAGAAGAATAAGAAAGAGATTCTCAAAACTAGGCTATGTGATAGGGAGGATCACAGCCACAAGAGAGGAACAATGAAGGACTATCACATCCAAGGACTGGTTCTCTGTCACCAATATTCGTGAAGACTTTCTATCTCTACACAGACTGGCATGAACTTTTTTATTTTGTAAAATGAGAACTTCACTGGAATCCATTTTTACTGTTTGGCTGAAAATTCATAATTAGTTCTAATACGTTATTGGAAGTCACAGCCTCTCAGAAGTAAACTGAATACCTTCAGCACTGCCAATACCTGCTGGTATGGTGGGTCCGAGGTGCTAACCATCAGAGTCCAGAGAAAACTGTAATAACATTTTTAGAAGTTACATAAGCTGGAAAATAAAGTTCACACACACACACACAAAGAAGAAGTTACATAAGCTAACTCCTGCATGCAATCAGCCTATTAACATGCATGTTTCTTTTGTCTTTTAGTTTCCTTCAGGTGAAAATACATAAATAGTTCTTTTATCCTTGAAGTTTTTTTTTTTATTATATTTATTTTTTTTTTATTAAATCATAACTGTATACAATGATATGATTATGGGGCATCATACACTCACTTCATAAACCATTTGACACATTTTTATCACAGTGGTTAACATAGCCTTTCCGGCGTTATCTCAGTTACTGTGCCAAAACATTTACATTCTACATTTACCAAGTTTCGCAAATACCCCTGTAATATGCACCACAGGTGTGATCCCACCGATTCCCCTCCCTCTACCCACCCCCCCCTTTCCCACTTCCCCCTATTGTTAAGTTGTAGCTGGGTTATAGCTTTCATGTGAGAGTCCCAAATTAGTTTCATAGTAGGGCTGTGTACATTGGGTATTTTTTCTTCCATTCTTGGGATACTTTACTAAGAAGAATATGTTCCAGCTCCATCCATGTAAACATGAAAGAGGTAAAGTCTCCATCTTTCTTTAAGGCTGCATAGTATTCCATGGTATACATATACCACAATTTATTAATCCATTCGTGGATCGATGGGAACTTGGGCTTTTTCCATGACTTAGCTATTATGAATTGGGCTGCAATAAACATTCTGGTACAAATATCTTTGTTATGTTGTGATTTTTGGTCTTCTGGGTATATGCCCAGCAGAGGAATTACAGGATTGAATGGCAGATCTATTTTTAGATCTCTGAGTGTTCTCCATATATCTTTCCAAAAGGAATGTATTAATTTGCATTCCCACCAGCAGTGCAGAAGTGTTCCCTTTTCTCCGCATCCACGCCAACATCTCTGGTCTTGAGATTTTGTGATATAGGCTAGTCTCATTGGAGTTAGATGATATCTCAAAGTAGTTTTGATTTGCATTTCTCTGATGATTAAAGATGATGAGCATTTTTTCATATGTCTGAAGGCCGTGTGCCTGTCTTCTTCAGAGAAGTTTCTCTTCAAATCCCTTGCCCAGCCTGCGATGGGATCCCTTGTTTTTTCTTGCTGATGCGTTTGAGTTCTCTATGGATTCTGGTTATTAAACCTTTGTCAGAGTTATACCCTGCAAATATCTTCTCCCATTCTGAGGGCTGTCTGCTTGCTCTGCTTACTGTGTTCTTAGCTGTGCAGAAGCTTTTTAGTTTGATCAAGTCCCAGTAGTGTATTTTTGAAGCTGCTTCAATTGCCCGGGGGGTTCTCCTCATGAAATACTCACCCAGACCAATTTCTTCAAGGGTTTTCCCTGCATTCTCCTCTAGTATTTTTATAGTTTCATGTCTTAAGTTTAAATCTTTAATCCAATGAGAGTCTATCTTCGTTAATGGTGAAAGGTGTGGGTCCAATTTCAGTCTTCTGCAGGTTGCCAGCCAGTTCACCCAGCACCATTTGTTAAATAGGGAATCTTTTCCCCACTGAATGTTTTTAATTGGCTTGTCAAAAATCAAATAGCAGTAAGTAGCTGGATTCATCTCTTGGTTCTCTATTCTATTCCAGATATCTACTTCTCTGTTTTTGTGCCAATACCATGCTGTTTTGATCACTATCGATTTGTAGTAAAGTCTGAGGTCTGGTAGTGTGATTCCTCCTGTTTTGTTTTTATTTCTGAGTAATGTCTTGGCTATTCGAGGTTTTTTCTGATTCCATATAAAACGAAGTAATGTTTTTTCAAGATCTTTAAAATATGACAGTGGAGCTTTAATAGGGAGTGCGTTGAAATTATATATTGCTTTGGGTAGTATGGACATTTTAATAATGTTGATTCTTCCTAGCCATGAGCATGGTATGTTTTTCCATTTGTTAACATTTTCAGCTATTTCTTTTCTTAGAGTTTCATAGTTCTCTTTATAGAGATCTTTAACGTCTTTTGTTAGGTAAATTCCCAAATATTTCATCTTCTTTGGCACTACTGTGAATGGGATAGAGTCCTTAACTGCTTTTTCAATTTGACTGTTGTTGGTGTATATAAAGGCTACCGACTTATGAATGTTGATTTTGTAACCTGAGACGCTGCTGTATTCCTTTATCACTTCTAGGAGTTTTGTAGTAGAGTCCCTAGTGTTTTCCAGATACACAATCATATCATCTGCGAAGAGCGAGAGTTTGATCTCTTCTGACCCTATATGGATACCCTTGATCGCCTTTTCTTCCCTAATTGCGGTGGCTAAAATTTCCATTACAATGTTGAAAAGCAATGGAGACAATGGGCAGCCTTGTCTGGTTCCTGATCTGAGTGGAAATGATTCCAATTTAACTCCATTCAATATGATATTGGCTGTGGGTTTGCTGTAGATAGCCTCTATCAGTTTAAGAAAAGTCCCTTCTAGACCAATTTTCTTGAGTGTTCTGATCATGAAGGGATGCTGGATATTATCAAAAGCTTTTTCTGCATCAATTGAGAGAATCATATGGTCTTTGTTTTTTAATTTGTTTATGTGCTGAATTACATTTATAGATTTACGTATATTGAACCAGCCTTGAGACCCTGGGATAAAACCAACTTGGTCATGATGTATAATTTGTTTGATGTGTTGCTGGATTCTGTTTGTTAGGATCTTGTTGAATATTTTTGCATCTATATTCATTAGTGATATTGGTCTATAATTTTCTTTTCTTGTTGGGTCTTTTCCTGGTTTGGGGATCAGGGTGATGTTTGCTTCATAGAACGTGTTGGGTAGTCTTCCTTCTTTTTCTACATTTTGGAACAGGTTGAGTAATATAGGTACTAATTCCTCTTTAAAGGTTTGGTAGAATTCTGACGTGAAACCATCTGGTCCCGGGCTTTTCTTTTTAGGGAGGTTTTGTATAGTTGATGCTATTTCTGAACTTGATATGGGTCTGTTCAACATTTCCACTTGATTCTGGTTAAGTCTTGGAAGGTGGCGTGCTTCCAAGTATCGGTCTATTTCCTTCAGATTTTCATATTTCTGAGAATAAAGTTTCTTGTAATATTCATTAAGGATTTTTTGGATTTCTGATGAGTCTGTGGTTATTTCGTCTTTGTTGTTTCTGATTGATGATATTAGAGATTTTACTCTTTTTTTCCTGATTAGGTTGGCCAGAGGTTTATCTATTTTATTGACCTTTTCAAAAAACCAGCTTTTTGATTTATTGATCTGTTGTATTATTCTTTTGTTTTCAATTTCATTTAATTCTGCTCTAATTTTGGTTATTTCTTTTCTTCTACTGGGTTTGGGGTTGGAATGTTCTTCCTTTTCCAGTTGCGTGAGATGTCCCATTAAGTTGTTAACTTCCTCTCTTTCCGTTCTCTTGAGGAAGGCTTGCAGTGCTATAAATTTCCCTCTTAGAACTGCCTTTGCAGTGTCCCAGAGGTTCTGATAGTTTGTGTCTTCATTGTCATTTTGTTCCAAAAAATTGGCGATTTCTTTCTTAATCTCATCCCTGACCCAGCTATCATTCAGCATAAGGTTATTTAACTTCCATGTTTTTGTATGGGTATGCAGATTCCTGTTGTTACTCAATTCAAGTTTTATTCCATGATGGTCCGAGAAGATGCATGGAATAATTTCTATTCCTTTAAATTTACTGAGGTTAGACTTGTGACCTAAAATGTGATCAATTTTGGAGTAAGTTCCGTGGGCTGATGAGAAGTATGTGTATTCAGTTTTTTTGGGATGAAATGTTCTGTAGATGTCTGCTAAATCTAAATATTGGATGGTTAGGTTTAAATCTAAGATTTCTTTGCTCAGCTTCTTTCTGGAGGATCGATCCAACACTGCCAAGGGAGTGTTGAAATCTCCAACGATTATGGAGCTGGAGGAAATCAAGTTACTCATGTCTGTTAGAGTTTCTCTTATAAATTGAGGTGCATTCTGGTTGGGTGCATAGATATTAATAATTGAGATCTCGTCATATTGAGTATTACCCTTAACAAATATGAAGTGACCATTCTTGTCCTTCCTTACTTTTGATGGTTTAAAGCCTACTGTATCTGCAAATAAAATTGCAACACCTGCTTTTTTCTGATTACCATTTGCCTGAAATATGGATGACCATCCTTTCACCCTGAGTCTGTATTTGTCTTTTAAGTTGAGATGTGACTCTTGTATGCAACAAATATCTGGCTTGAGTTTTTGTATCCAGTCAGCTAACCTATGCCTCTTTAGAGGACAGTTTAAGCCATTCACATTGATGGAGAGTATTGATAAGTCTGGTGGAATTTTGGGTATCGAGTTTTTCAAAGGTCCAGTGGACGTTTTTAATCCTTTCACCAGTGTGGAAGTTGGAGTTTGATACGAAGTTTCTGAGTGAGTTTACTTTTGTGGTATAGGATTGGGTTGGTCATTGTGGAGGATAGGTCTGAGAACATCCTGAAGAGCTGGTTTACTTATGGCAAATTTTTTCAACATATGAATGTCATTGAAATATTTAATTTCTCCATCATAGATGAAACTCAGTTTAGCTGGATACAAGATCCTGGGTTGAAAGTTTTTTTGCTTTAAGAGATTAAAAGTTGATGACCAGGCTCTTCTTGCTTGAAAAGTTTCAGCAGACAGATCTGCAGTTATTCTAATGTTCTTACCTTTGTACTTTATAGTTTTCTTTCGCCGGACTGCTTTGAGAATCTTCTCTTTCATGTTAACTTTAGTGAAGCTAATTATGATATGTCTGGGAGATGGCTTATTGGGGTTGAATCGTGTTGGGGTTCTGAAGCTGTCTGCTATCTGAATTTCAGATTCTCTAGGCATGTCTGGAAAATTTTCTTTCATAATTTCATGTAGAAGGGCCTCTGTGCCCTTGGCAGCTACTTCATCGTTCTCCGAAATTCCTATAACCTTATGTTGTTTTTTTTTCGAATTATCTGAGAGTTCTCTGAGTGAGTGATCCGTTTTTGCTCTCCATTTCTCTTCCTCTTTGAGAGATTGGGAGCGTTCGAAGACTTTATCTTCAATGTCAGAAATCCTTTCTTCTGCTTGCTCCATTCTGTTACTGAGGGATTCTACTGTATTTTTCATATCTTTGAGGGCTGTAAGTTCTTGTTTCAGTGTGTCTAAGTCTTTGATGGTTTTGTCTTTAAATTCATTAAATTCTTGAGACAATTTTTGAATTTCTCCTCGAATTCCTAATTCCATTTTATTCATCTTGTCTGCAAACCAAATTCTGAATTCGACTTCTGACATCTCAGCCAGTTGTTTATGAATGGGATCTTCAAGCACATCTGCCGTATCTTTTCTTGGGGGGGTTGATCTAGTCTGGTTATTCATGTTACCAGAGTTTTTCCGCTGATTCCGCCCCATGGTTTACTCCCTTTGGTTTTTCCCCTGGGGTTTTATCGAGGGCCCGTACAGTGTTGTGGCCTGAGAAACTGGGGCCCTGTCTGGTGTGGTGGAGCAAAGTGGTTCTGTCTTGTTTTCAGCTGGTTTCTGTTCGATCCTATTGCAACTTCTACTCTGGCTTGAGGTCTCAGCTGTGTGGAAAAATCAGCAATTAAGTCACCCCACCTGCCCACCTCTGGCCCCAGTTGGAAAAGGAGAATCAAACCTTCCTACAATCGTACACCCAGGGCACCGCCTGTAAAGTCCTCAGTCTATTAGCCCAGTTCAAAAGGTCCGAATCAACTGTCTCAATCGGCACTTGTCTCGGGTGGTAGGGTTCAAGAGGTCTCTGGGAACTGGATCACAGGGGCCTGGTGACTCCTCTGACACAGCTCACCCCAGTGCAGCGTGGAGTCAGGAGGAGCCACCCAGCAAACAGAGCAGTCTGGGAAGGTTGACGTCTCCTTCCCCAGTTTGCCTCTCCGTCGGACCCAGTCACTGGTATCTCTGCAGATGGCTAACCCAGTTGCCTGCAGTGAACAGACACTCCAGGGGTTTGCACCTGCCTGAATCGCGAGGAAGTCTGCCAGGCCCCCGCAGACTGCCGCTATCTAGCAGGAGGAGATGGGGCCTGACATCTTTGAGTGTTTGATGCAGGTGATGGGAAGGAGGTGTTCACTCAGGCTTAGCCCCGTCCCTGATGGATGCTGCTAACAGAACAGAACAGAACAGACAACTTTGTGAGGTTCTGTCTCTGTTCCTGTCGTCGCCTACAGAAGACGGGCTGTTTTGAGTTCAAATGTCTTTGCTGCTGGAGAATTGCGTCTGAACACCTCTCTGGGTCGGCCCCGCCCTGGAAGCTTCCCGGGTTTGTGAGCCGTCACTGGTGGCCTCCTCTGGTTGCCCAGGGAGACAGGGGGTGTGGCCTCAGAATATCCAGAAGTGAGCGTTCTGCCGTTAAAGAAAAAACGGCTGTTGATCTACCTCCAGGGAACTGCTGCTCTGGTGTGGGCACTCAGGCGACCCTTTTCTCCTCTGTCCCGCGCCCCAGAGTCAGCACTGAGCGGCCGCAGTTTGTGCTGGGTCCACACCCCTTAAGAGATCCCCCAAGAATCAGAACTCTTGGGGGATGGGCCCCCAGACCCCGATTGGGAGTGGGGGGGGAAGCTAGAGTTTCATTCAGTTTTATGCAATACTACAGTCCGGGGAGGGCTCCTGCACTGCACCGCAGGGAAGTGCCGCCAAGGCTTGATTTCCCCTCAGCAGAGTGCCCTCTCCTCGCTCACGTATCCCAGAGTCAGCGCTGACCTGACGCAGCTCAGGCACTGTGCACTCCCCTCGAGAAATCACCCAAGGAGCCGAACTCCTGGGGGATAGGCCCTCAGACCCCGAGTGAGAGTAGGGGTTCTCAGCTCTCAGCGGGGAGGGCAGAGTCTTATTCAGTCTTGTGCCCGGGGAGGGCTCCTGCACTGCACCGCAGGGAAGTGTCGCCAAGGCTTGATTTCCCCTCAGCAGAGTGCCCTCTCCTCGCTCACGTATCCCAGAGTCAGCGCTGACCTGATGCAGCTCAGGCACTGTGCACTCCCCTCGAGAAATCACCCAAGGAACTGAACTCCTGGGGGATAGGCCCTCAGACCCCGAGTGAGAGTAGGGGCTCTCAGCTCTCAGCGGGGAGGGCAGAGTCTTATTCAGTCTTGTGCCCGGGGAGGGTTGGTGCACTGCACCGCAGGGAAGTGCCGCGAGGCGTGACTCCCCCTGAGCCCAGTGCCCTCTCCTCACTCGCGCGCCTCAGAGTCAATGCTGACCAGTTGCAACTCGGGGACTGTCTACTCCCCTTGAGAAATCACCCAAGGATCCGAATTCCTGGGGGACAGGCCTCCAGACCTCAGTGGGTGGGAGGGGAGCACCGGGGGTTCAGGGTTGCCGGCAAAGGATTCCCAAAGTTTTATTCAGCCCTATGTCCAGCAGGAGAACGCCACGGCACCCCAGTAGGGGAGGTAGGTCCAGTTTTTAGAAGGTCTCTCCCGTGGAGTGGAGTGGGAGGGCCTTTAATTTCTGCCCGCTTGTTCAATTGTGGGGCTCATGAGCCGGTCTCATGGGGGAGGGGGACTCCCGTCTGCTTGGTGGTGGATTTTGTACCTTTTGTTTGCGTCCTTGTGATCACAACTTGCCTCAGCGGTGTTGATGTGCGTTCTTCACCCTTCTCTCTTGGTGAGGCTCAAGTCCACCAGGATACTTACTATTCCTGTCCCTTAACTCTCCTTCTGGACGGGAGCCTTTGTTGAAAGCTGGCTTCAGTCCGCCATCTTGTCTCTCTCTTATCCTTGAAGTTAATACAGCACTTGTAAATTATGGCACATTTAAACTTCAAGAGTTCCCTTAGAGTTCAGAGCCCTGAAAGAGACTTCGGTCTTGCTCCCCAAGTCATCTCCGACGGAATCTAAATCTCCATCTAATAAAACAAGTAATTTAACAGGGTCCTTTAATAGATGCTGAGCTCCCTTGCAGGTCAAAACTCATTGGCTGTCAGTTCCCAAACTGATATTCCTCTTATCATTGTGGGTTTTCTTTCTTGATGACATTCATGGACTAAGCAGGGAAAAATCACCTTTCTGTTGAGACAAGACACAGTAAATATCACGACAAAATGAATGACAGCATTTTAATGAAAACCACTGTTTGGCCTCCATTTTGAGAAAATTGGACTTGTTATGACACAAATGTTTTTATTGATATGGATCCCATATCAGACATTTGCTACGTTGTCAACCGTGAGATTTGCTGGAGTTTTAAGGTTTTCCCTGGACCCATCAGACCTTTCTGGAATTAATACTTCATATTTGTAATAAGAGCTTCTATAAGATGCATATTTCATTTCTCATAAATCATGATAAAGCAGCCCAGGCTTTGTCAGCAGAATGACTACTGGAGTCTTTTATCTCTAAGAGAAAAGATTAGACTGTCTCTTTTGTGGATAATGAAGTATGTTGTTAGTCTCTTGGCACCTTCGGTAACCACTCTCCCTGTGGTCCCCTTACAGCCTGTGATAAACTGATCACAGGTGATTACAGCAAATCTCTTCAGAGGACACATTTCCTCCTAAATTTGAGAGTAATACTTTTGGTCAGCAACAAACTTAATAGGTATGAACTCATACCTATTAAGAGCCTCCTGGACTCTGTCCTTATTGCTCAATCTGCCCCAGAATTTTATAGTGCTAGAGCAGAAGATACCTAGAAATGATCTCGTTCAAGCTCCTTGTTTGATGAGTGAGTGAACTGGTTCCCAGCAGTGTAGTCCACACTCCCAAGGCTGGTGAGTGACAGGTCAGATGAAGAACTCAGGTCTCTGACTTTGAGTTTTCTCTGGCCATTTACAATGCCTTCTTTTTTCATACAAATCATAAATTTCACTGTTAAGCTGTTTGCAGTCATCTGTGCTTTTTTTCTTTTTTGAACAGCTCACATCTAAACCCTCAAAAACCCTACTGACTCGGCCTTTAAAATAGATCCTGACAATGACCATTTCTCACCTCACTGCAATACGCTGGGCCAAACTCAGCACTATCGGTGTTTGGGACTGAGTAATTTGCTCTCGTGAGGGTTTGTCCTGTGTGTTGTAGGAAGTTTTGCAACATCCCTGGCCTCTACCCCATAGATGCCAGTAACATTACTCCCAATTGTAAAAGCCAAAAACATCTCCAGACATTGGCAAATGTCCTTGGGGGCAAAAATCCCTCCCCATTGCGAACTATTTTAAAACATAAAAGTTCCAAAGTACATTTCAACTTTTCACTCTCTTGATCAAAACTGTCCACTAGGTTTCTATCTCTCTTGAAATTAAAGCACAATTCTTTTCCTTGTTCATAAGAGTCTACATAGCCTCACTGTGACCTCTCAGACCTTGCCTCCTGGACTCTGTCCTTATTGCTCAATCTGCCCCAGTCACAGGCTTCCCTGCTATTCCTGCAGGGCATGGGCTAGTCACACTCCCAGATCTGGCCCTTAGCACCCACCAGAAATATCTGTAAAATTCCTAAAGTACCTGCTCGTATCTATTGTGGACTGAATGTGTCTACTCCCTCAGAATCTGTATGTTGCTGTCCTAACCCCCATTGTGATGGTATCACAAGGTAGGACCTTTGGGAGATAATTAAGTTAGATGAGATCACAAAGGTAGAGCCCCCTAAGCTGAGACTGGTGTTCTTATAAGAAGAACGAGACCTAGCGTTCTCTTCTTCCCCACAAGCAAAGAGCTCATGTGAGCTCACAGCTAGATAGTGGCTGCTTACCAGCCAATAGAGGAGGCCTCAGAGGGAATCTATTTTGTTGACACCTTGACTCTGGTCCTATCAGCGCCTAGAACTATGAGAAATAAATCTACATTTTAAGCCATCCAGACAACAGTAATTTTTTATGGCAGCCCAACAGACTGAGACAATATCTTTCTTCACAATTGTCAGATCTTGGCTCAAGTCTTACGCTCCTGCATGGAACATGCTGGAATACTCTGTTTTCTTTCCCTCTTTCTGTTCCTTTATCACGTTTAGTCTTTCCTGACATTGCACATACGATTCACCCAGTTAGTTCTTTATTTGCTATTTCCTACCAAAATATAAAACCTAGAAAGGCAGGGATTATTGGACCATTTGTTTTGCACAGAATTTTCCCCAGCTTTGAGCGATCCCTCCCTCAGTAGGTGCTTAGCAAATATTAGATGGGTGAGTGAATGGAATGAGGATATTTTTAAGATTTTTAAAACATTAAGATTATTTTAAATTACATTGTTAAACATTACAGTATAACCAAATAGTATTAAAAGTGAATTATTTTAATTGAATTTTATAACACAACATTTTTCCGCCTTTGGCCTTTATCTAAAGTAAAATTTCAGATTTAACAGGCTTATTGACAATATGCTACAATAAATATTCCACTAACAAGCAAGCCGTTTTCCAGGGGGGAGTGAAAACTATGGCATGTAGCACAAAGCAGTTACCCTTGAAGAAAACCAAATAGAAAATAAAACAGTTAAGAGTAGGTCTAGAAGGATCCTTACAGTAACAAGACTCAGAGGGGCAACAGTGGCTCAAGCCTGTACTCCTAGCACTCTGGGAGGCTGAGGCGGGTGAATTGCCTGAGCGAGAGCAAGAAAAACAGGAAAATTAGATAAATGTTGTGGTGGATGCCGATAGTCCCAGCTACTTAGGAGGCTGCGGCAGGAGGATCACTCGAGCCCAAGAGTTTGAGGTTGCTGTGAACTATGACAGCACCGCACTCAACCCAGGGCACAGAGAGTGAGACTCTGTCAAAAAAAAAAGAAAGAAAGAAAGAAAGACTCAAATTTGGATGTAAAATATGATCACAACCATGTAGATGATAAAGCAGGTCATTATTAGTAAAGAAATGAGTAATTTCTTGGATGAAAACTTAGACAAACTTAATAGTGATCAGCACAGGTGAGCAGTGATGTAGGCAGTTGCTATGTCTATATTTGCTTATTTGTGTATAGTAAATGTGGGTAACTTCATTACTAATAAGGTAATAAAGGTTGATGGGCTGCTCCATAATGAATGGCATCTCCAATTCTTACCCACTCGACTGTCATCCACATGGAGATCTTCGCATGTGCTGGACACCTATTAACTATTTATAATGCTTATTTTAAATACTCCCAAGAACTCATCTTCTGTTCCGTTGACAGTTCTGCATTCATAAAATGTCATTCCACTCCTTGCTTTGAGAAAGACTGATGAAAAACCCAAGGGAAGAGAGTTAGTTTACATTGCACCATACGGAAAGGGGAAAAGATTCAAACCCAGGGCAGATTAAGCAACACATCAAAGTTTCTCTTTTAAGTCTTAATTTTGCTTGAGGCCTGGTGAATGATAACGTAGATGTTAGAATATGTTACCTGTTGAACTGAAAAAAAAAAAAGAAATAAAATTCCATTACGGTTCGCCCAGTATCACACAGTCTAATCCAGCTGTGGTTTAAGAGATTTAGCTCTTAGGGCAGCAAAGGGATGAGGAAGTTACTCTCCTCACTCCATCTAGGCCTTTGTCATTGTTCTTTACCCTGGGATTTAGCCAGAGGATACTCAGACAGTTGTCTGGGGCACACACTTCTTGCCCTTTTAAAACCTCAGATCTCCACAAAGCTTCCTCTGCTTTGTGGAACATGCCACGTGCTCAGAATGTCTGATGGGGAGACTGTGTGGGCTTGCTAAGGGATTTCAGCAGGGGCAGTTAGTTGCTTCTTGAATTCCACATTTTGCATTTATATTTCTTAGTTTTGTTCCCTGTCTTGTAAAGGGAAGAAGAAAAGAAGAATCACTGTGTCAAGAGCTGATCAAGTCCAGCACACTCTGTGGGGGGGGGTACTTGGTGGTGGTGTACTAGATCAGCAAATGTCCCGACACTAAAGTCACTTTTCCTGATTCAATCCTGGTAGCTTTCTAAGAGTTCACACTTCTATGTAGACATGTGACCATGGAGCAAAGAAATATGCTATTTACTTACCCTTGCCGTGGTCTCAAGAAGGAATTTCAGGGGAGGTAGACTTGCCAGATAAAATACGGGGTGCCCAGTTAAATTTGAACTTGGGGTAAATAATAATATTTTAGTATTAGTAGACCTTTTGCATTATTTATTTAGTATAAGGAGGATGTGTTTATACTAAAACATTTGTTTTTATATGAAATTCAAATATAACTTGAACCCTTAATTTTTATTTGCTAAATCTGGCAACTCTAATGATGGAGGAATTTTGACTGTTCCCTTTAAATTTTCCATTTGCATTTTCATCCATAGCTTCCCTACATTTTAATGATCCTTAATAAATTCCTAAAGTAAAATATACCTATTTTCATTCCTGGTCAGTGTTCCTTTGCACTATTTAAATTCAGGAATAAATTCCGCAAAACCTAATTCATTTCTGATTTGCATTTTTTAGTAATAAGAATTTATCTTAAATTTTTTACAGCTTCAAAATATGTTAGCTTTAGCAGTGGCTGGAATGAACATAATCTTTTAAAGATACAATCACATCTTCTGACAATTTTCTTTTACTATGTCTTATCAAAGTAAAAAATAAGGTACCTGTACCTCACAGAAACGCCGGTGGTGGTTGGTTCAGGTCCTTTCATGAGTATCTATACTTTCTCTCTCTGTCTAGCTGAAGTTCAAGTCCTGCATTATCATGAAGTACACAAAGCACACTCTCAGGTTACAGCAGAGTAAATAGCTATTGAGAATTTGCCCATCTACATACTAAACAGGATTAAGGGCAGGTCACTAGGTAGGCGTCTAGAGTTCCAGTATTTCTAAAGGGTATAATTATGTTATGGAGGTAAAATGCAATAAAAGAAAAGGAGCACCATGAAGAATATTGTATTAACTAAATCTTCCCTGGGGGAAGTAGTGTAGCTATTACAGCTGTTCTAAAATCTTCTGATAGTTTCTGCGTGAAGAATGAAAAATATTCTAAGGGGCATTCTAAACATCCAGTTAACTATGAAATTTTTATTTTGCTTAGTGAATTCATATAATTTCGGGCCCAGATAGAGTTCTGCGTCCAATAGAGAAAAGACTGGAATTTTATAACCTATCACCATCTTTTTTGGCCCTTTCCCTACTTTTTCTTCAGCATTCGAAGGGAAATGTATAATAAATAATAATAAAATACACGCTGAAAGAAGTATTCAGTTATTTGCCATTCATGATCATCCCTGTAACTTTGCTCCTTATTTAGAAAAAACATTAGACCCAAATTACATAATTTTCTTAATTAAGGAAAAATTATGACAAGATAACCCAAGAAACACAGGAACCCCCCTTTGCTCTAATCCAGTTCACCAAATGTTTTGAAGCAGAGTCCTCAAGCTTCTCTAGTTAACATAGACTACCGTAGAAGACTTCTTAAAGCAGGTGTTATTGGGCTCTTCTCCCATAGTTGCTCCTTGGGTGGACCTGAGATTGTGCATTTATGTTAAAAAAGTATTTTCTATTTTTAATTGACACATAATAATTGTACACATTTGGGGGAATACAGAGTGATATTTCTGTACATGTACACGATATATAATCATCAAATCAGGAAAATTAACATACCTATGACCTCAAACATTTATCATTTCTTTGTGTTGGGAACATTCAAAATCCTTTCTTCTCACTATTTGAAACAACACCATAAATTATTGTTAACCACAGTCACTGTACAGTGCTATAGAACGCCAGAACTTATTCCTCCTATCTGCCTATAATGTTGTAGCCTTTAACCAACCTCTCCCTATTTCCCTTCCCCTCAATGCTTCCCAGTCTAGAAACCAACTGTGGCACCTGAGATTATGCATTTCTAACAGGTTCTTAGGAGGTGTTGCTGTTGCTAGTCTGTGAATGGTAACTTTGAGAGCCACTTTCAGAATCTTATATTCTGATATCTTAAATCCATCGAGGTTCACCTTTGGCTAGGAATTCTGTTAATTCAAGTTTGTTTGTTTTTGTTTTTAATCTCCTGCTCCATTGCATAGCTTCACAAGTATTTTAAGATTTTTTTCCAGGGCTAAAGACCAGAGTTACAACTGCATATGTAATTAATGTTTGATGAATTGAAAAAGATTACATTCCATCAGCCATAGAATTATTTTAAATTCCTTCAATGGATATCTCTTTGTCTTAAGGCAAAAGACATGCTGGCATATATTTCTAAAAAGAGATGATTGTGACATGGTTTTCTGGGTTGATTATGAAGATTCAGGGATTGTCAGAAACTTCAAGCAGCTGAAAGTAAAAGTTTGTGTAATTTAAAAGAGATAAAATTATGCATAGCAAGTTCTATGGGGATTTATATGACATTTTCTAATCTCAAAATCTTTCAGGAGCTTCTTTTTTGCTTCCATGCTACTTTTTATAAATTTCATTTTGAGCTTCTATTGCCTTAACCAGAAGCTTTTATGTTTTGAACTTGGAAAGAGATTTCTGATTCCACAGGGAATTATTTTTCACACTTAACAATGTTTGATATTGTAGATAAAATGTCATACCTTAAAAACCCCATTTTAAGTTAGCCTGCCTCTGTGACTGAATGGTCTTTGATATTAACAAGAATGTGATAAGGAAAGAAAGCACAAGGGGACTTAAGCTTCCAGGAACATTTTTACTATTTGATCATTTTGGTGAGTTTCCAAAATATATTAAGGATCTTTTCTATTTTTAGATACTTAATTGATAGAAACTTGAAATACCCTTGACAGGATTATTGCTGATACTTTTTTTGTCTGATAAAACTAAAGCAAATAGATGGTAAAACTGCTCCCCTGAGTTGCCCCTCAAGAATATGTCTTCTATTATATCCTCATTGGGAAAAATGGAAGGTTTGTTTTGTGTGTATCTGCTTACTAGCTACCATCTTACAGGGAAAAAAGCAGAAGGAGGAAGGGAAGGAGGAGGAGGAGGAAGAAAACAAGGTCCGGATTTTCCAGTGGGGATCTGACACTTTGTTACTTTTTCTCAGACCAACACAGATGAGAAAATCGACTTGTTAATTAAATGCACATATGACTTTATTTATAAATTTTAGACTGAGATTTAGAAATCTTCCCAAGCTAACACCTGGGAGGAGAGAGAGCGGGAGACTCATGGAGACTCGCCGAAATGATCAAATCGTAAAAACGTCCCTGTAAGCTGAAGTCCCCTTGTGCCTCCTTTACCACATTCTTGTTAATTTCATGAACTCTGGTGTCGGACTCAGTTGTACAAGTTTCTTACTAGATGGGATTTGAGTATTTTCAAGTCTATTTCTCCAAAATATAATTATTTTAAATAATTTCATATCCGGGCTAAAAGGTATGTTTTCTTTATGAAGCAAGGATGGGAAATGTAACTCTTTGAGCATTCAAGAGAATGACCCCTGGGTATCTTAAAAATAAATCCAAAGTGAACTTTATTAGTCTTTCTTCTGGATACAATCTTTTTCTTTTTTTTTTCTTTCTTTTTTTATTTTTGAGAGACAGAGTCTCAGTTTATCATCCTCAGTAGAGTGCCATGGCCTCACACAGCTCACGCAACCTCCATCTCCTGGGCTGAGGCTATTCTCTTGCCTCAGCCTCCCGAGTAGCTGGGACTACAGGAGCCTGCCACAACGCCTGCCTATTTTTTTGTTGCAGTTTGTCTGGGGCCAGGTTTGAACCCGCCACCCTCGGAATATGGGGCCGGTGCCCCACCAATTGAGCCACAAGCTCTGCCCTGCATAAAATCTTTATCATTTTTATTTTAATGTAAAATGCTCTGCAGCGTTGTAAAGTAGGCAGCTCAGTTTTGACTCCAGATACATTCTTTTGTAGTTTGCCTTGACCTTTTCTCCCTAGTTCCTAGGAGATCAGTACTCTTATGGAACTCTGGAGTGCCCAAATGCCAAACTATTCTTGAGGCACAGGCTACAAAGTTATTTCTTTTTCTTTTTCTTTTTCTTCTTCTTCTTCTTCTTCCTTCTTCCTCCTCCTTCTTCCTCCTCCTTCTTCCTCCTCCTTCCTCCTCCTTCCTCCTTCTTCCTCCTTCTTCCTCCTTCTTCCTCCTTCTTCTTCTTCTTCCTCTTCGTCTTCCTCCTCCTCCTCCTCTTCCTCCTCCTCCTCTTCCTCCTCCTCCTCCTCCTCCTCTTCTCCTTCTTCTTCTTTTTCATTTTAATCATCTGTCTTCCTCTCTTTATTCATTAAATCAGTATGGTTGATTTCACATTGATTCTTGGATGGAACAACTTTATAAATTATTTCAGATTAAGGTAGAGAGTACTAGTGGGCAAAATCACTCCAAGAAGAACGTGTACTCTAAGAGAAAGGGAGAAGGGACTTCAATGTAAGCCAGTGTAAAGTGTAATGGGACCTTTCTTAGGCCTGTGTGAAATACCTCACATGGGAATCAGAGGCAGCCTTGCATCTAACGCAGCCTGAAACTTTGGAAAGGGTCCCATTGGGGACATACAGGTATCTGTTATTTCTCAATTGAGTCCATTTGCTTGGTCTATCTTTCCCCAAAACTGATCTAATGCAGGTTACTTAAAGCAGTGAGGTGCCTTTATTCCAGAGCCAGATATTCAAAATTTAACTGCTATAAAGAGTACAAAAAAGCTCAAATGGCCTGCAAACTGCAAGGGTAATTATACTGAAGAAAAGTTAATCTTTATTTAACTTTCCTAAACTGTGTATTCACAGCACTGAAAACTGTCATAACCTCCCATTTCAGAATAAGTGGATTATTTATTTGTGATAATGGGCACATATGCTCATTAACATACTGTCACAAACAGCTGTGTGAAACGTATTATGTGTTCTGTGACATAAATAAGGTGCTCAGTGTGAGGCTGTGGTTAAAATATAGGCCCAGGGAAGAACAAAAAAGCAATAAATGCCTTTTAACATAGTTGCCTTGTCTTGAACTCTAAATTTATTTCTACCTTATTAGTATTTCTTATATGAAAACTATAGGTACTACTCTCGTGGACTATCTTGAACCAAGAATGTTCCCAATACAAAAAGGTTAAGGAAGCTAGCAAAGTTAAGGCTGCTGTCATGAGAAAAATAAAGGCTGAAACCTAATTTAGGGGGCATTTTTGAATAAATAAATGCTGCTACAAAGGAATAAGGGCTCTGACCAGAAAACGTGTTATCTCTTCTACATTTTCACAGAAAGTGACTAAGAAGCAAATAGGATTAAATAGCAGTGAGAAAATTCAGTTTGAATCTTACAGTGATTAAATATTGAAAAGAAGACACCAAGGGATGTTGTAGAATCTCTAGCCCCAGAGATTATTCGAAATGAAATTGAAAGTAATTTGACTGGAATGATTTAGGTATACACTTGTCTGAGGAAAGGGTAGGCTGAATGACCCACACTGAGACTTCTTCAAGGCCTTTAGCAAGCAAGTGTTCCATCAGATGCTGCTGCCAGCACCACTCCAAGCATGTACTTTAACAATACTTGCTTCATCCTCTTAAGATTCTTAGACGACTCTCTATTGCCCTGTTGATTCTCTGTGTTCATTTATGTTTATGAAAAAAATCCAACTTAGATTTCCAGGCCCATGAGAAACATTTAGATGGACATTAAGACACTGCAGGGATTCGTGATTTTAGGTGGCAGTTTTATTGACTTGCTTCTGAAAGGGGGATTTATTTTAAAACCACCTGAGTTTTATTCTAAATAACTTTGCCAACACTGCTTTGAGTTGATTTTTATTTTTATAAAATGCTATGTCTGAGTGGGTTTGCTTAAAATTTCAATGGATGCTATAATCTGAATAAAGGGAGATGTAATAGTCCCCTGAATTGTAGCTATCACACTACTAAAGACTGCTACTTTATCTAGTTTTATTTGGAAAATATTAGGTTTTTTCCTGTCTGAATTTTATAGTACTGATTGATACTGATATGGTAATAACCAGGCCAAAATTTATATGAATTCTTTATTTCTCGTAATATTACTTTTGGATCCAATTGTTTCATTAGTTTTGGTGACCTCAGCTGGGTACTTTTTCACTTGTTCAACACCATATCCATGATTCTAAGTTTCTTTTATTCTTGGACATTTTTCAAAGCTCCTAGCTTTTTTGAAAAAGTTTTGTAAAGAAAAGGCAGAGAATCTAAGCTTGAGATTTATTTATATATATGAACATATTTCCCTTTTCTCTCTTCTTCCAGGGTTCCAAATTAAAGCGTTCACAGCATTGCGCTTTCTCTCAGAACCTTCTGATGCTATCACGATGCGGGGAGGCAGCGTCCTTCTAGACTGCTCCGCAGAGTCTGACCGAGGAGTTCCAGTTATCAAGTGGAAGAAAGATGGCATCCATCTAGCCTTGGGAATGGATGAAAGGAAGCAGCAACTTGCAAATGGGTCTCTGTTGATACAAAACATATTTCACTCCAGACACCATAAGCCAGATGAAGGACTTTACCAATGTGAGGCATCTTTAGGAGAGTCTGGATCCATCATTAGTCGGACTGCAAAAGTTGCAGTAGCAGGTAAATGGATTCTCCCTCCTCATCCTCCTCCTTCTTAATGTCTTCTTTCTATTCCTTTTGGGAGATTAGAAAATAGTCTTTGCAAAAACAACTTTTTAAGTTTGTTTTTTTTTAAAGTTTTTTTTTTAATGGACAAATAATAATTGTAGATTATAAGGAGTACAGTGTCCCATTGTAATATATATTTACCTTGTGGAATGATTGCATCAAGCTAATTAACTCATCCACTGTCTTACAGACTTGTCATTTGTTTTTGGTGAGAGCATTTATCCGTTTAGCAATTTTAAAATAAACATCACATTATTATTAACTGTGGCCATGGTGCTGTGAGGTAGATCTCAAAAATATATTTCTCTCTTCTAACTGAAACTTTCTACTTTCCACCAGCATCTCCCCGTTCTCCACCACCCTCACTCTTCCAGGCCCCTGGTAACCCCCACTGTCCTCTTCCCTTCTATGAATATGAGGTTTTTAGATTCCACGGATATGTGAGATCCCGCGCTATTTTTCTGTCAGTGCCTGGCTCGTTTCATTTAGCCTCATTCTCCATGTTAGAAGTTCTCATGTTGTAATCAATAACAGGATTTCCTTCTTATTAGGGCTGAAGAACATACACATTGTGTATATCTATATCTATCTCACATTTTCTTTATCTGTTATCCATTGATTGAAACTTAGGTTGATTCCGTACACGGGAGTATAAATGTCTCTCCCCCGCACTAACGTCAACTTCTTAGGATATCTACCCAGACATGCTATATGCTGCGTCGTATAGTGGTTCTACTCGTAGTTTTGAGAGGAAACCCCATACTGTTTCCCATGCTGGCTACACTAATTTCCTTTCCTACCATCAATGTACATTTTTAAGAAAAAGGGAAAGATGTAAAAAACTTCATGTTTCTTCCCTCATGATCTTGACTATTTTTTTTTTCTTAAATTAGCTTAGAAAATAGTAGAAGGAACTCAACCACCAGCATAGCATTATGAGGTTTTAAAAGACAAGGCTGTCTCCAGTTGGTTTATTCTTATATCTAAAGGAGGACTTTTCATTAGTTGAAAAACAATTTCCTAATTAACTTCATTTTGTAATTTTATTAATACTAAACTTTTGCACAATTTATTTTGCCTTCAGAGCAGTGAAGTTTGTTTTAATTACAATGGCATGACCTACAACATATAGATCTCAAGTGAGAAATAAAAATTTCCGCTAGCACTTTCAAATGTCTCAATGCTTGGTAACATATTGGCTCAACAACTGAGTAATGAGATGAATAGTTTTTCTTTTTATCTGGCTACACTGAAGTCATGTAGACCCTGACAAAATAGTATTAGATATTCTGGAATCCATGATATTGCTATTTCTTCCTGGCTATTCTGGTCAGAAGGCAGCTTCAGTTATTTCTTTTGGCCCTTGCAATATCAGACTTGGATGGGAGATTAATGAGATTTATACTTATTTATATAATGATTTAACTAAAAGCTGGCTTGTGATTTATTTATTTATTTTTAAATGTTGGCATGGACCATAAAACAAGGCAAATGAATCCAACCTGAAATAAATTTAAGCTGTCAAATGAGTAAATAGATTTGAAGGGCTACTTTCATCTTAATCTTTAGTTCTCAGTAGAAGGAAGGAAAGAAGGAGGGAGGGTACAGAAAAAAATCTGTTCTGTACTCTCAGGAAGGAAGGAAGAAAGGAAGGAAAGGAAGGAAGAAAGGAAGGAGGGAAGGAGGGAGGGAGGGAGGGAGGAAGGAAGGAAGGAAGGAAGGAAGGAAGGAAGGAAGGAAGGAAGGAAGGAAGGAAGGAAGGAAGGAAGGAAGGAAAAGTTAAAACAAACAAAAAAGGGACTTACCGGGCTGTTATCTAGTTACTTTTTCCCAGATTCCATTTAATCTAGGGTCATTCTGAAATTCTGATCAGAATGAGAACATATTTTCATCAATAACAACAACTAGGAGAATCAGACAGGACCACCCCTTCCTCACAGAGTACCCCAGTGATGGTTCAAGAAAGTTATTTATAACCTGAAAGAGGTTGTTTTGTCAGGTGGTGCTATAAAGTATTCAGTCTCCTAAATATGCACTCAGTCCCCAAGTCCAGCTTCAAATCTCTCTTTTGTGGCTTCTTTTCCTTACTAAGGCCTCTTTTGTGGACAGGAAGTTTTGTCTTCCGCAAAATTTGTGTATTGAAATCCTAAGCCCTGATGGATGGGATAATATTAAGAGGTGGGGCTTTCAGGAGGTGATTAGGTTGTAAAGCTGGAGCCCTTATGAATGTGAGTAGTGCCCTTATAAGAAGGACTCTGAGAGTACTTTCTGTTTCCACTACCTGAGGCTAGAACATGAACTTGGTAGTCTACAACCCAGAGGAGGCCCCTCACCAGACACCATTCACACTGGGTCTTTGATGTCAGGCCTCCAACCTCCAGAGCTCTGAGAAATAAATGTCTCTTGTTTTTAGGCCCCCTCTAGCAGCCCGGTTGCTTTGTTATAGCAGCCCACAGTCAGATTATTTTATATTCAGTTAAATTAGATTTCACCTCAACAGACATGGCCTATCCTCAGCTAAAGGCAGAGTTGTCAACAATTGAGGTTTATCCTGGACTGACCTGGTTTAAGCACATGAAAATCTTATGTTCTGGGAAGCCCCTTTGTGCCAGGTCAAAACTAAGATGGCTGATCCTGATCACAGAAACCAAGGCTGTAATCTACCAGGGACCTCAGTGTGATAGGGTCTGAAATTTGACTGATGAGTATGACATGAAGAGAGGACTGAAAGTTAATGCTAAGTACAATTGAATAAGAGGAACCAGTGAAATAAGAGCTATAGATTAGGTTAAAGTTTCTTTCCCAGATGCTCCAGATGAAGTGGAAAGGGAACAAGTTGACCTGGCATTTGAAAATTTCTGGACTTGCAGATGTGCAAGTTGACCACAATAGCAAAGTGCTCCTGCAAACTGGAGTTGCCCAGGCTGGACAGTTGATGTCTTATTACAGAAGGCAACTGCATGTGCGCTGTTAGTGACAACAGCCCTAGGCATTGCTGTTGCAGTTTCCTTATAATCTAGTTGCACTTTTACACGTTCTTTCTTTTCAGTGGTGAAATGAAGAACGATCCCTTCTCTGTGAGATATGATAATAAAGTGGCTTGGACTTTAGTATTCTATAGGAGGACAGGCTCACAGATTCACTCACTGAGTTACAATCTAATATTAGATTGTATCATTTCAAGGCAATAAGGCTGTTCACAGCATTTTAAACACTTCCCATGCTGTTTGGCAACACAGAATACATCAATGTTATGTCTGCCGAGGTTAAGATTGCCCAACCACTACAATTCACAAGGGGCATATATCTTCCTTGTAATAAAGACCATGGACCTGATTTAATCTCATTTTAAAGCATTAGCAGTCAATAAACCATTCACCACTAAAAGTTAACAGCTTTGCTTGGCTGAAGGAAAAAAAATCCGTTCTGTACCCTCAGGTGCAGTGTGGGGCCCATTTAATATAATCCCCCCTTACATTTTTGCTTTCTCAAAATGTATTTTGATAAAAAGATGTGTGGCGAATGAAATCTGTCTTGAATCAGTCACTGCATTTTATGCAATGATCTTACCATGCCCCATTCATCCTGTTTTCCAGGAAGTTCTCAAGTGCTCTTTAAAGCCCGAGTGCACACTTGGTGGAGAAGGAAAGGGAGTAGGAACGATAAAGGAAGGACTGCCATCCCATAGAACATCTTGTTAAAAGTTGCAATGCAAAAAGCTATTGACTATCAGTTTTTCTGAGTATTTTGAGTTCTACAATTGCTAATGAGTGCATGAGTTCATTTGACAGCAACTTGACCGTACTGGCGACACTTAGGAATTTATGTTTTTTATCCAATTAGCTCTAATATAAAAGGCGGCACTTTATCTCTGCTCCGTGTACCTCTAGTTAGCCCTCCAGATTGAGGAGAGAAGCCAAGCTGGACATTAAGTGTCTACAGAGCTTCCCTATCACCCCGCCCCACTTTGTATCTAGCAAGCATCAGTCATGGCAGACACAGGAGTAGACTTTTGTCTCACCAATGACGACTAGGCCTTTATGCCACATACGGAGAACCCTGAGCATCCTCCTCTCCCTCTGTCCTTCTCTTCTTTCTTCTTCTTCCTCTTCTCCCTGGCCTCTTCTCTTCCATCTTCATTAGACTTGACCAGTTGAGTTAAACTTTACCTACATCTGTACATAGATACACATATTCTTGATAGACTGAGTTATAATAATCTGCATTATATCACAATAGCCTATGTCAGGGGCCTCTGAGCCCCTCAAGCTGTTCAGTAGATCTAGACTAGTTCACTCAGCAGAGCTAACAGGTTTGGTCCAAAGTGAAAGCAAGGTATGGAGTGGGGGTGGGGGGTGGAGGGAATAAGGCAGCTGGGACTCCTATGAAGCAGAAAAAGAGTAAGAGAGCAGAGACACCACGCGAAGGTAAGTATCTTTTATCTTATATGTAAGTCCTCCTACAGTTATCTATCGGCTTCTCCCTGGTTCCTCCGGGTCTTCAGGCATTCTCGTCTATTTCTCCCTGGTCACAGATGACCTCAGTTGTCACAGGAAACCATGTTCTTGCTCTTTTCAGCCATAGTTGCTACCTGTTATTTTCCAGCAGGTGCACGGTGGTGTCTGTTTGTCTTGTGATGTTTGTGCCATTTGTGTGTGTTCTGTTCTGTAACCGTAACCATTTCCTCAGCTTGCATCATAAGCTGAAAATGACACCTTGTGTATGTCCAGCACATACTCAGACAAGCGAGCCCCAAGGTTCCCCACTCCTTGTCTGTTGCCATTTGCTGCAGGGCCCTTTTTAGCTTCCTGTCTAGGAGGCCAGACTTTTCTCCTACTTCACCATGGCCCCTTTCTATCTCTGATCAGTCTACAGATTAATTCACTGTTCAAAACTTTAGGATTAGAAAATGGGCTATGCTGAAATATTCATATGGCAGTTAAAAAGGGAAGGCAAGTGCTATTTAGTCACTTCTTCCCTATCCCTTAATATCCACATGAACTTGCATCTGGCCCAGCGCATCTCTGCTACTCCCAATGTGGCCAGCTATCTGAGCCTCTGAATTTTCTTCGGTTCAACAATAACCTACCTCCTTAGGCTGTGGTGACATTTAAGTAACATGTAGGATGTAAACCTCTAATCAGAGTAGACTCTTAGTCCAGGATAGCAGTAGTATAAATAGACACAACAAGGGTCATAATTTTATTATTACAATTATTATTATTAGGAACTGAAAACTTTGATTATTCCCATGTGATAATATAAAGCTTTGTTTTTGGTGGTGGGGGCAGGGATGAATTCTAGGCAACAACTTCTGAGCTTTACATATTATAATCTCAGATCAGATCTCTTTGCAATCTGTGAACATACTGGATTGGCAAGCCTGGACTGAATCTTCAAACGTTTAATTCATACAACTCTTTGGCCAGCAGTACCACAATCTGTCTAATGAAAAGAAACATTTTTTGACCAGTATTGATTAATTATGTCTGTGTAGCTGATACAGTCTGTAGGGGCAGACCAGGAGTTCTAGATTTAGCAGCTGCTCCAGTCATTTCAGAAACAGTTGTGGGGCACTCTTCCCAATCTCCTAAGTGCCCTTTCTTTTTTTTTTTTTTTTGTAAAGACAGAGTCTCACTTTATGGCCCTCGGTAGAGTGCCGTGGCCTCACACAGCTCACAGCAACCTCCAACTCCTGGGCTTAAGCGATTCTCTTGCCTCAGCCTCCCAAGTAGCTGGGACTATAGGTGCCCGCCACAATGCCCGGCTTTTTTGGTTGCAGTTTTGGCCAGGGCCGGGCTTGAACCCGCCACCCTTGGCATATGGGGCCGGCGCCCCACTGACTGAGCCATAGGCGCCGCCCCTAAGTGCCCTTTCAACAGAAAAGAATTCACTGAAGCCGGCTCATGAGAGTTAGCTGGTCTAGCCTGGGGGTTTGACAGAACCACCCATCTCCTGCGGGGGAAACATAATCCAGGTATGTAAGAAGACCAGATAACAACAGACCTTCCATGAATGATCATGGAAGTACGGAAGTCCCATTTTATTTGAGTTTTTTTCTTTTTTCTTTTTTTTTTTTTTTTGTAGAGACAGAGTCTCACTGTACTGCCCTCAGGTAGAGTGCCGTGGCGTCACACGGCTCACAGCAACCTCTAACTCTTGGGCTTACGCGATTCTCTTGCCTCAAAGTTTTTTTCTTATATATATGGTAACCTCCAGGTTACCATGAGGGTACACACGAATGAGTTTTATCATTTACATTTATAATGTAAACTCTGAACTTACCTCAATCTGCCACTGAGTCCTTCACCCAGAAAGTGTGCCATATATCCCTGCATTGTACCTGTCAGGTGGGAACTGAACAAACCCCTTTTCCTTCTCCCCTTGCTGCTTCTTGGATTTAATTGTGTTTTTTCTCTCGGGGGCCTGTTGTTGTTGATCTATTGGTTTCAACACAGTGTTGAGTACATGGGATGCTTGTTTTTTGATTCTTGTGAAACTTGACTTAGGAGAATGTTCTCCAAATCCTTCCAGCTAAATAAGAAAGACACAAAGTCTCTATCTTTTTTTATGGCTGAATAATGTTCCATGGTATACATATACCACAGTGTATTAATCCATTCGTAGGTAGAGGTCAATTGAGTTGTTTCCACAGCTTTGCCGTCATGAATTGAGATGCTATAAACATTCGAGTGGTCTACCCATGAACACACCTACCCACCTACACAACTACTTGCTTCTCACCTGCCCTATAGCCTCTGAGGAGCACGGGTGGAACTTAAGTGGTACCTGTGCTTGTGTTTATGCTTATATGAACGCAGTGGGATGGACCTGTCCTGCCTGCAGGGTACCCACACCTGTACCATTTCTGTCCAGGTATATTTGGTTTTTGTTAATTTTGAGCATCTATACTTTAATATTAAAACCACAGACTTGCTTTTTGGAAATTCTGTCTGTATGCATTATCAGATAATGCTCAAACACAGCCTGTGATGTAGATACCCAGATGGACAGAGAATAGAATGAAAGAAGGTAAGTGATGTGCTGTGCAGAGACCTAAACTCAGACTAAGTCTAGGTGCACATTATTCCTTCATCACTTTGCCTCTCAGGCTAACAATGAGACATAAGAACATTATAGAAAAATTTCCCATTTATTCAGCCACTTATTTTTAATCAATAAAACTCTCCAAAGTATAAACTAAGGGGAAATAACAATAATAAGCATTGATTATATTTATCCATTTAGTCTCTTAAAAATATCTACTTCTGTGGAAAAACACTGTATTTGGATGACTTCTTCTAAAATGAGCTTTTGCTATCCTAGATATACATTCAATAATGACACAGGGTGAATCTCTCCTAAAGAACACAGAACATGTAATTTAAAAAATCAGCTCATCAGTAGTCTTTATAGAAACATAATTTTTTTAATCTTTGTAAATGATTTTTACAATTCAGGCCAACTTTGTGGGGCTTTTCCCCCCCGCTTCTTGAAAATCAAGAAAATTAAAGGCCAACTAAATTGCATTTACTTGAGTTATTTTATTCAGAGGCACATTTTTTTCTTCCTTATTACAATAGATGTTTGAAGATGCAAATTGCACACGCTGCTTTTAAATAACATGGGCATTATAATTAAAATTCCCCTGTGTTTTAAAAAAATAATTACTCCAGGAGTTCTTTCAGTGAGTTCTCTTCCAGAATGCCTCCCATTTAAATGAATTATGAAATAATTAGTGAAAGCATATTATGGTGAGAGAAGCCAGAATGAAGCATTTTGTGAAATGGTAACCTGACCTTTATGTTCTTATTTAAAAGAAATCAGGAAAAAAAAAATAGAGCTTGTCTGAAGAGAAGCAAGAATAAACCACGTTGCCTCAGGTCACTCAAATGTTATATAAAGGGAACAGCCAGAAAAATGTCCATATTCGTCCTCTCTACAGAAGCAAATATAAGAATTTTTCCTAGAGGTCAAGTTCATCCAGAGAAGCAGCTTGGAAAATGTATCCTATGCCCCTTGAATACTTTCAAAATTCTATTTTGGAAGGTTTAGTTACCCAGCAAAGCTTTTCATTTTACACTGATAGGGATGTTGTTTAGATTCAAATGATGAGCAGGAGAATGAATTGTTCTGACTCTATAATTCTTAGTGATCTTAATTATCTTTATTGAGCTAAATGTTTCTATTGTTTTGCAGTTAACACATGAGAGAGAAAGAAAATATAAGGACCAAATGTGGTATTCTAAGAAACTGCTGTATGTGTGCTAATGTTATCATTTTCCTTGAATTTTATTGCCAAATAAAACTGGAGTACAATAATCACTAATATTGTTCCAAAGCCTACTTCCCTACAAACCCCCTACAACCTCAACTTAAATAATTTCATTTTAAAAGGGTAGGATTTTAGTTGCCTCCTTCTGAAGTCAATTAACTCTGCAATAAAATTAAAATAGAAATATATTCCTAAAAATATGCAGAGTGGAAAGACATCTTCTACATTATAAAAATCATAATAGAGAACTTGACAGGGCTTTTTATAGTAGAAACATCAACAAAATAACTTTTAAAAAAATCTTTCCAACCTTTCATTTCCTTTTCTTTGTTATGAATTCTAATTCATGTGACAATGGAGATAGCTAATTATTCATTCCAAATTTAATCAGTATCTTAAGAGCACTGTTCTTTTATTCAGCTCTGAAACTATCCAGAGTGTGATTTTGCTGGTACTGTAATGAAAATGAAGGAGTAATAACTAAAATAACTCAGTGATAGTAACCGAAAATTCTTTTCCATTTTAGAATACCTCTTTGAAATACAAAAACTCAATTTTCTTGATAAATGTCAGGCTAACAAAGATTTAAATCATTGTAATGTAGCAAAGAAAAAGATCTTTTCTTCAGTCTTCACAAAGTTATGGCTGACACCTCTGTGACCAAAGACAGATTAACAAGAGAAAAGCATAACAAATTGATTTAACCGAAATTTTACCTGGCAAAGAGGCTTCAGCAATCAAGACCCAAAGATTTGGGAAAAACTATTTTTATACTACGTCTGATGAACGAAGTAGATGGTTATGGAGAAGCATGACTGAATAAAGGGAGGTATGATCTAATAGTAATAAATAGGGGGAAATTCAGCAAGGACTGTTCGTTCAGATTCTTTTCCATGTCTCTGTTTGACATCCTCTCCCCCAGGAATAAGGCAGGGCACCTGCCATCTGAAGAGCGCATGACTTCCTTTTAGGGGGTAGATCAAGAATTCTTTTATGAACAACTGCCTATAGGAAGCCTGGAGAGAGTGACCTCCCAGGTAATACATTGTGAGGTAACATGTCTTAACTCCATCATTCGCTTAGATGAAATAGCATAATTTTAAATTTCTGACTAAATAATCACTGACAATAACTTTAATAAAGCATTTTTACCATTACAAATCTACCTCTAATACTGTTTTTTTCCCTATTAAGGTATCTCCATGGTAAAATTTATTATTTAATTCAATATTACTTAAAGATTTTTGAATTAAGATATTTAGATTGGATATAATTTTTTTCTACACAGTAAAGAGACATTCAAATGTACAGAGTATTCTATAACCAAATAAATTAGTATAAGAGGAAATCATGGAAAGTTTTGTTGCATATATGAGTACCTAACTCATCTTAAACCTTTTCTGTCATGGTCATCAGTATATTCAGATAAAAGTACTGAAAACAGGGCGGTGCCTGTGGCTCAAGGGAGTGGGGCATCGGCCTCATATGCCATAGGTGGCAGGTTCAGACCCAGCCCCAGCCAAAAACTGTAAAAAAGCAAACAAACAAAAAAACAAACTCAAAATTACTGAATACAATTAGTGAACATTAGAATTGCTGATCTCCTCTTAACAAATTATTGTTATCATCTAATTTTGTACTTATATATCTTTATAAAAAATCAGTCTAATCCAGGGCTTGGCTCAGCGGCTAGGGTGCCAGCCACATACACCCAGGCTGGCGGGTTCAAAACCAGCCAGGGCCTGCCAAACAACAATGACAACTATAACAAGAAAATAGCCAGGAGTTGTGGGGGGCCAGCTATCTGGGAGGCAGAGGCAAGAGAATCCCTTAAGCCCAAGAGTTTGAGGTTGCTGTGAGCTGTGACGCCACAGCACTCTCTACAGACGGCAACATAGTGAGACTGTCTCGGGGAAAAAAAAAAAAATCAGTCTAATCCAGTGATCATTTATCCTATAATTGTTAAATATATCTATTATCTGGTAGAGGAAACAGAATAAATCAAAAAGAACCATTTGGATCCATGAAGAAGCTACATCTATTCTTGATGTAGCAAATAACCTGTGTTGGTCCTTATTCCATCAATTTAGCAAAAAAATAAGAAATTAAAAAAAAAATAACAACAACAGATATTTTTGACAGTAATTAAATTACCAGAATAGGTGCCATATTTTTCTTTCCCTTTATGATTTACTGAGAATGAACACTCACACACACTCATACACACGGTGACACATATATTCACACACTCCACACACATACAAAGAGCTGTGACTCCCAGTGCTGTAGCCCAGAGTTCTTTGGAATCTTCCTGATAATAGACAAAGCCTTAGCCTCAAAGGCCAGGGTATTTTCAGTGGAAATCCCAGTTTGAAAAACTTCCACAGCATCTGAAGAGCAGTTCTCTTGTACACAGAATTCATCACAGCTTCTTAGCTCTAAATGCAACTCAGGTATATCTAATCAAACCATATAAAGCTTCAGATTCTAATTTCTGGAGGATGGTTAAGCCCCAAGGTTTGATTTCTCAAAGTAGCACTCCTGACTCAGAATCTCCCCAGGGGGCCAGTTAAATCTCAAGGCATTTAAATAAGTAATTGCATTTTAAAAGTTTGATAGAGGGCAGTGCCTGTGGCTCAAAGGAGTAGGGCGCCAGCCCCATATGCCAGAGGTGGTGGGTTCAAAAAAAAAAGTTTGATAGATACCAGTGTGTGTGGGATATGGGCATGTGTGTGTGTATCTGTATTCTATTGTCTTCACATTTCCTATTACAATCCCTAAACCATTTGGTTTGTGCTATTTTATATCTTAAATACATTATTCAGAGGTACTTATAAAATAAATGCAGAACATAGAAACTCACTGACACACTTTTTATTTAGATGGCTTTCCCCAGGACTTAAACTTACTGATGAAATACCACAATCCTAAAATTTGCTTCTTGATTTATAACCTCTGTACTGTTGTTGTTCTATGACATACATTTAAAAAATTGCTTTTACAAAAACAAAATTATTAATAGTTTCCTTGTAACCCTGAGGCTTTACCACCTTTCAGAAGGGCTGTTCATCAGTTTCATTTCCTGAGATTTCACCTAGAACATTTCACCAACTTGAAGCCTATTTAAGAAACTGTGTTAAAGATTAATAAAGCCTATATAGCTCTAACATTAAATTTCAGTGCTGGTTGATTTTATTGGATTGGATTTTTGTGACCCCCTTGCAAGGGAATTCATCTGCAAAGGCTGGAACACGGCATAAAAAATAATTAGTATTTTTTTGATGCAAGCACTAGTTTCCAAGGCATCCTTTGGGTCTCACAGAACATTGGGCACCCCATGAGCTAACACCATGGCTCTTTCTCTCAGTTTATTTACATTTAGGTCCAGCTAGGCAGTGCCTAGGTGTGGACCATGGAATTGCTGATAAATAAATGGGAACATTTATTTTATTTTTCCCAGCCTATATTTTGCATACATTGGGGATTTGTTTGTTTGCCTATTTATTTTTCTTTAAAAATAATTCATATGCTGTAAAATTCACCCTTTAAAGGTGTATAATTCAGTTATTAGAATATGCATAAAGTCCTGTAACCATCACCACTATCTTCTTCCAATGATTCCATCATTGCCAGTCCCTCCTCTTATGCCTTGAAAACATTAATATACTTTCTGTCTTTATTGTTTGTTATTAACATAAATGAGAATCTTTAATTACCTTGTAAATATTATTCCGTGGCTTGTTTATTTCGCTTAATGATGTATCTTCAACATCTTTCTATATTGGTTCTTACAAATCAGACTCCTACTTTTTGATTCCAGCATAGCATTTTATGGTATGCCATTCATATACTGTTAGCTATTATTGGCTTCTAATTTTTTACATTTGCTAAAAATGTGTTAATGAATATTCTTGTATTTAGTGGACGGTCTTATGTACATGTTTTTGACAAGTTCCCTAAGACAAATGCCTAGCAAAATAATTTCTGAGTCAAAATTTATGAGCATTTTAAAAGATACTGGTAGATTCAAGAGCATTTTATTAGGCTGCACCTAAATATCAGATGCCAGGATTTGTTTTCCTGCCATTGACTGAGCAAATGGAACTGAAGTCTCCATATCTTAAAAATATCTCTGAAGTCTATTACTTACTCCCATAAGAAGTAAGAAGAGTTATAACTTTCATGTGAAGGTCCCACATTAGTTTCATAATAAGGGTGAGTACATTGGGTACTTTTTCTTCCATTCTTGAGACACTATACTAAGAAGAATATGTTCCAGCTCCATCCATGTAAACATGAAAGAGGTAAAGTCTCCATCATTTTTTAAGGCTGCATAGTATTCCATGGTGTACATATACCACAATTTATTAATCCATTCGTGGATCGATGGGCACTTGGGCTTTTTCCATGACTTAGCAATTATGAATAGGGCTGCAATAAATATTCTGATACAATAGGGAGAAGGGGGAAAGGGAGGGGAGGGAGGGGGGAGGTAGGTGGAGGGAGAGGGATTAATGGGATTACACCTGCGGTGCATCTTACAAGGGTATATGTGAATCCTAGTGAATGTGGAATGTAAAGGTCTTAGCAAAATAACTAAGAAAATGCTACGAAAGCTATGTTAACTAGTGTGATGAAAATGTGTCAAACGATCTATGAACCAAGTATATGGTGCCCCATGATCATACTAATGTACACAGCTATGATTTAATAAAAATAAATCAATAAATCAATAAATAAAAAGAAGTAAGAAGAATGTGAAAAGATTATCAAAGAGGCAGTAACCTCCCTCCCACCTCCTTATGCAAAAGAGAAAGTGAAGTCGGGGTATCTGGGAAGAATTTGCCCTACACACCATTCATTATGGAAATGCCTTGCTAACCTCCCACAAGCAAGGGTACCTATGTCTGGTACCCAAAACTAAAGCCTATCTGATTCCACACTAATAATGAATTACAAGTTTCTCTTTTTTTTTTTTATTGTTGGGGGTTCATTGAGGGTACAATAAGCCAGGTTACACTGATTGCAATTGTTAGGTAAAGTCCCTCTTGCAATCATATCTTGCCCCCATAAAGTGTGACACATACCAAGGCCCCACCCCCCTCCCTCTGTCCCTCTTTCTGCTTTTCCTCCCCCCCCCATAACCTTAATTGTCATTAATTGTCCTCATATCAAAATTGAGTACATAGGATTCATGCTTCTCCATTCTTGTGATGCTTTACTAAGAATAATGTCTTCCACTTCCATCCAGGTTAATACAAAGGATGTGAAGTCTTCATTTTTTTTTAATAGCTGAATAGTATTCCATGGTGTACATATACCACAGCTTGTTAATCCATTCCTGGGTTGGTGGGCATTTAGGCTGTTTCCACATTTTGGCGATTGTAAACTGAGCTGCAATGGGAGGCGCCTGTGGCTCAAGGAGTAGGGCGCCAGTCCCATATGCCGAAGGTGGCGGGTTCAAACCCAGCCCCGGCCAAAAAAAAAAAAAAAGTAAATTGAGCTGCAATAAACAGTCTAGTACAAGTGTCCTTATGATAAAAGGATTTTTTTCCTTCTGAGTAGATGCCCAGTAATGGGATTGCAGGATCAAATGGGAGGTCTAGCTTGAGTGCTTTGAGGTTTCTCCATACTTCCTTCCAGAAAGGTTGTACTAGTTTGCAGTCCCATCAGCAGCGTAAAAGTGTTCCCTTCTCTCCATATCCACGCCAGCATCTGCAGTTTTGAGATTTTGTGATGTGGGCCATTCTCACTGGGGTTAGATGATATCTCAGGGTTGTTTGGATTTGCATTTCTCTAATATATAGAGATGATGAACATTTTTTCATCTGTTAGCCATTCATCTGTCATCTTTAGAGAAGGTTCTATTCTTGTCTCTTGCCCATTGATATATGGGATTGTTGGCTTTTTTCATGGGATTAATTTGAGTTCTCTATAGATCCTAGTTCTCAAGCTTTTGTCTGATTGAAAATATGCAAATATCCTTTCCCATTGTGTAGGTTGTCTCTTTGCTTTGGTTATTGTCTCCTTAGCTGTACAGAAGCTTTTCAGTTTAATGGAGTCCCATTTGTTTATTTTTGTTGTTGTTGCAACACAAGCTACCAAAACCTGTGGGATACTGCAAAAGCAGTTTTGCGAGGAAAATTCATCTCTTTAGATGCCTACATTCAAAAAACAGAAAGACAGCGCATCAACAATCTCACAAACCATCTTATGGAATTGGAAAAAGAAGAACAATCTAAGCCTAAACTCAGTAGAAGAAAAGAAATATCCAAAATCAAATCAGAGATCAATGAAATTGAAAACAAAAGAATCATTCAGAAAATTAATGAAACAAGGAGTTGGTTTTTTGAAAAAATAAATAAAATAGATAAACCATTGGCCAGACTAACGAGAAATAGAAAAGTAAAATCTCTAGTAACCTCAATCAGAAATGATAAAGGGGAAATAACAACTGATCCCACAGAGATACAAGAGATCATCTCTGAATACTACCAGAAACTCTATGCCCAGAAATTTGACAATGTGAAGGAAATGGATCAATATTTAGAATCACACCCTCTCCCTAGACTCAGCCAGGAAGAAATAGAGCTCCTGAACAGACCAATTTCAAGCACTGAGATCAAAGAAACAATAAAAAATCTTCCAACCAAAAAATTCCCTGGTCCAGATGGCTTCACACCAGAATTCTACAAGTTTCTCTTTACAGATAAGAGAACGTTCTCACCCCAGGACATCTGCATAATTGATGCTTCCTTCAGTCCCTCTTTCCCTCCTAACATTTCCCTTATTTTATGTAAAATGTAGATCTCCTGGGCCTCACAGGAGTGTTACCACATTACCTCATTTTTCCTTTCTCTTTTTCCTTCCCTCAGTATCCCTTCAGATGCTGAAGGTTCCAAGTTCCCCTTCAAAAAAAAGAACCACAGCTTATCTGTGGTTTGTGTTTTTCCCAGGTACATCCTCAAACGTCTTGGCTCAATAAATGCTCATTGATTGAGATTTTTGCCTCAGTCATTTACCTGACTTGGCAATAGTGATAAATGGGCACTGTTAATGAACAGCCAGAAGCATTTGCCAAAATAATCTTATATACAGCAACTTAGAGGAAGGTATCTCACTGGGGTTCTAGAGTTCTCCTGCACCCATTTGTGTCTCTCCTGATTGATGTGCAAGGAAGCTTCTGGTAGCTATCACTCCATGAACTAACTTTGGGTTGAGATCACTCATAGGTACGAACTAGAATTTCTCAGGCTTCGTATATACTAATCAAATGGCACTGGGAGAAATTAGCTCACCATGGAAGAAGGAGGACCTTTCTGGTGGCCCAATCACCCTTCAGGGGATGACCCCTGCTTGCACCCACCAGCCTCACTTATAACTAAATCCATCATCATCCCTTCTGCTTTTACATCAGTTTTCTAAGCAAGTGCAATCTGATCTCCATGGCTCTGCACACTATATGTCTTCCTTTCTCAGCCATCACAGTAACTCTTGCCTATTATTAAGATTCCTGAAGCCCACCTTCAGGAATCTTTCACTGCCCCTATGCTAAGAGAGGCTCCATCCCCTTTGTCCTAGAAGTTTCCTGTGCTTTCTTTTTTCCTAGCCTGAGGCATGTTCTATCCTTATAATACCTCTAGACACAACTCCTCAACTGGTCAGTGACTTCATGAAGACAGAGACCATGTTACATTGTCTTAGCTTCCCCAGATGGGCAGGCAGACTCTTTAGAACCTGGTGGGTTGTATGGTATAACCTGTGAGTGCTTAGGAGCCTGGGCCTCAGAGCTGACCAGCTAGGATTTTGCAGCCCATTATCTAGCCATTCACTAGTTCAGGAAACTTGGGCCATCAAAGGAAATGGTCTGAGCTTAGTTTCTCAAATAGATGAAGCTGAGGATAGTGTCAACCTTGTAAGGTTATTGTGAATATTACCAAGTAATGCTTAGCAGACAGAAGGCTTGGAACATATTAAAAGTTTCTTTATGGAAATCAGAAAATTAGGGTAATGTTAAAGAAAGATTCTCTAAGACTGGGTGCAGTGGCTCAAGTCTGTAATCCTAGTCTGTAAAACTGAGGTGGGAAGATTACTTGAGCTCAGTAATTTGAGACCAGTTTGAGCATGATTGAGACCTGCCCTGTATGAAAAATAGAAAAAATTAGCTTGGCATTGTGATGCCTGTAGTCTCAGCTACTCAAGAGGCTGAGGCAGGAGGATTGCTTTTACCCAGGAGTATGAGATTGCCGTGAGCTAGGCTGATGCCATTGCACTCTAACCTAGGACAACAGAGTGAGACTCTGTCTCAAAAAAAAAAAAAAAGAAGAAAAAAAAATAGGATTCCTTGAGTACCTTATAGCAAAAGGACAGACACCCCCTGAGGACACCCTCCTTTTTTCTATGTGTGGGCTCCTGTCCTGTGCCCTAATGCTTTGGGAGTGTGTGGCCTGTTTCCCATGCAGAGCCCCATCCTTTCCTGTCCACATGGGCCCTGTGCAAACATATGAAATTTTATGTGCCTGCTTTCAGCTGTTAGTGCTAGTCCTGTAGGATAAACACTTCTTTCTGGAGTAATCAGGACTAATAAAATAATGATTGTACTGGAAAGTGCTTGGATAATATTCAGGGTTCCTATTTTATCCTTTGATGATATTGAAACACATATGTAAATCTCATTTAGCAAATGTCAGAAGTATGCCGTGGCTTTGAAGAGCTTTGTCTGCACCAGCCAGCGTTGGAACTCTTTCATTTCCTTCTAGGAAGTCTTGTGAACTGCAAATTGGCCAGTTGCCCCAGCTGGCCTTTAACATGTCATAAAAGTAAGTGGTCATTAAAGGCATAAAAGTGTTGGGCTAAGAGACTCATAGCTTGGATTAACAGCTATGGTTTTATACAAATTTTGATTATTTATAACTAACTTGGAAAATTACCCCTCATTTTATGGTGGTTGGCTACTTGTGTTCAAAAATGTAATGTTTTCCGATTATTCCAGAGGGCCTGAATTTATTTCTTCTAACACCAAGCTACCTTTTACAAGTCTAATTTTTCTATTGAATTTGTATGAATACCTATAGTACAGTGTTTCTCTTTCAAAGGCTTTTTGAAGGGATTTTCCTAGAAAATATTTTAATAATCGGCATTATTTATGTTGCCTGTGTAGTTATGTAAATCATTTCAACCTTTTCTTCGCCAGTACTCTTATAACTTAGCATCCCTTCAGAAAATGTGAATACAATTACAAGATAATGTGATCCCAATAAGCATTTTAGTGCTCTGGAAAAGAACATGTGTGTGCAGAGCAGAGAATGTGCATGAGCCCAGTGACAATAACAAGGGTGTTTGTAAATGAAATACCACTACAAATGGTACCACAGTCTGGAGGAGGAAAGCAATTTGGGGAAGTGAAAGATGCTAAATGTTTTAATTTCCTTCCATGACAGTAAGATCTTGTAAAACAAGGTGACATATTAAATTTTCTATACTACAGTGGCTCCAAGAGCCTGTCAACATTTTTATTATAAAATCTATTTTCCAAGATTTAGAACTCAGCTTTAAGAATTCACTCCAGCTTGACATTTCAAGTGCAAGGTCTTACTTGGGGAACATGTGTTTCCCATGTTTTAAAAATTACAAGCTTATCCATTTCTCAGTTTATAATGAGTAACCTCTCATACGTTTTCACCAGGCTGCTATGCCTCAGAAATTGAAGGCAGAGATGTGACATGGGGTGGGTCACCTGTGGGGGAAAAATCTACAAATGTGGTCCACATCGGGCAGGATTTGTGATTTCCGTTACCGAAACCCACGATCACGCTAATCGCTAAGTCAATTATATAGAAAGCAAAGAACTTAACTGCAATTCCTCAATGTTTTAGATTTAACCTTTTATACACAAGGAATACGCTGTGCCTGATCTCTATAGACAGGATCCTGATTAATTGCAGAAATTCTTAGACCCCAGTCTTTATCTGAACATGCGTATTATTTTGCGGATGGCGTAAGACCTTTCCTTAAAGATTCACAACATTCACTACAATCTTGCTGGTTTATTGCTAAGTCTGTGTGTATGGTTATTTTCCCACTTTCTATCATTATCTAGCACACAGAAGGTCTTCAGTCAATATTATTCAATAATATAGACATCATCTTAATACTTTGAAGTATCTGGAGTTAAATCTCGTAAAGAATGAGTGTTGGGAAAGTAATTCGAAAAGAGTAAGAGAGGAAAAAAAACAAGGAAGCAATAAAAGAGAAAAAAGACCTATTGTCAGTTGGTGTCAGATTTTATCTATTATTTCAATTAAATTTTTCATTTTTCTATTGTTAAGAGTTGAGACTTCATGTATAATATTTTGTCTGATAGTTCTTTATCAGATCTGGCTTTTGTAACTATTCTCTTCTGTAGTTTGTGTTCTCATCCTCTTGGCAATGTCTTTCTCGGAGCAGAAGTTTTTAAAT
Organism: Nycticebus coucang; assembly: GCF_027406575.1. Classification (NCBI taxonomy): domain Eukaryota; kingdom Metazoa; phylum Chordata; class Mammalia; order Primates; family Lorisidae; genus Nycticebus; species Nycticebus coucang. The sequence goes on from NC_069798.1 coordinate 48,966,668, forward strand.
TTTTTTTACGTCCAGTCTGTCAATTGTTTCTTCCACGGAACATAGCTTTACATTTTGTTGTATCTAAAAAGTCATCTAAAAGTCATCTCTACACCCAGGGTCATTTCCTCTTACATTCTCGTCTAGGAATTTTATAGTTTCACATTTTACACTGAGTTCTGTGTTCCATTTTTGAGTTAATTTTTGTGAAAGTCTGTCAAAATTCATTCTTTTTTTTTTTTTTTTGGCATGTAGATGCCCAGTTGTTCCAGTACCATTTGTTGAAAAGACAGTCTTTCTCCATCACATTTCCTTTGCTTCTTTATGAAAGATTAATTAATTCTATCTATAAAATGCCTTAGTGTGTTTATTTTTTTCCATGTCTACTGATACCATCCAAACAAAGCTGTCATCATCTCTTCCTTTCTTCTCCAAGACCACTGTAGGAGAATTTATTTTTTACACAGAGGCTAAGTTGTCTTTCAGTGTTAGGATGGATAGCACACCTTTGGGGGACAGAACATAATTATAAGAGAGACTCTACCTAACAAATGCAAACATTGTAACCTAATTCTTTGTACCCTCAAATTACCATGAAACAGTAAAAAAAAAAAAATTGAAGTTGTTGAATGAATTTCCACTGTTTTTAGGACCAAATATAACCTTTAATGTACCTTAAAAGTTCTGCATAATCTGACTTCCTCACCAGTTTTATTCCTGCCCATTTGTTCATGGTGCTCCAGCCGTCATAGCATGTTTTTTTCTCCTTGAGCCTACCTCACGGCCTCCCACACCAAGTCTGAGAATATGGAGTTATGTCCTGGAGACTTTTAACCCAGTTGCCCTTGGTTTTGCTCCTTTCTCTGTTCCTTCTTCAGAACTCTGTTCAGATGTAACTTTCTCTGGGGTATCTATTGATTTCAGTCTCACTGCTAACCATTACCACTCATATGTCCTCATTTCCTTCACAAAACCATTATCAATTATAATTTTTTTATTATTTGTTTAATGTCTGTCTTCCCCACTAGACTAAATGCCTATTAAGTGCAGAAGGAACCATGTCTGTCAAATTCATTATTGTATTCATGGTGGACAAAGTATTACAATGTCTATGTATTCTACCAGGATCACGGGTGATGAATGAACTTGAATCATCAGTAAAAAACAGGGGTGGAACTGCAGGACAGGGGAACTGAGGGTTCAGCTTGTGACCGCTGGAGTCCTGGACTTCTGTGTTTATCTCTGAGTGAAGTAATCAAGTCACCAGTGAGACAGTTTCCAGTGTGTAAGGACAACCTAGAGGGATGAGACTGGGAGAGTCACAGAATCTTCAGTCTTCATAAAGTGATCAGGGCTTTAATAAAGGTCTTGAACTGAGAGAATAAAGGACCTAAGATCCATCTTCCTTCCCTATCCTTCATGGCCTGGAGACCTTTTGCTTCAACATGCTGGAGCAGAGAGGGGAGTCGATAATCTTGGCCTCTACTTTCTGTCAGCCCCCCCAAAGAGGAAAATCAGTGGCTTTTATTTTTTTCCACGTTTAAGGAATAATCTGATTTCCCTTTCAGAAAGCGGTTTTCAAATGCTTCCACATATATTTCCAGGCTCAGTGGACCTGCTTTTCTGAATGTTGTCTGGGAAGAGGTGAGTCTCGGGGTTTCCTGGTGTTGGAGCTGGTGCATGGGTGCAGCGTATGTGCACAGAACGGTGCACAAAGCAGTTGGGAGGGGAAGAGCGTGTTTTCTTTTTAATGCAGGAAGTAAAAATTCTCATTCACATAAAATGAATATTTTAAATAAATGAGTAAGTTGATAAGGTAATTATTTTCAGTGCTAGTCCATTTAAATATTTATTTATTCAAATTAAAAGGGAATATGCTTGATCTCTTTATTAGCTGACATTGATGATTTCTCTTTTCCCTTAGATAGCAACTCTCCTCCTTTCACAGTCGGAGATAGGTCTCATTTTTCTTCCCTGTACTCCATGGATAGACAGATAAACAGGAAAATTCCTCTACATAGACACTCCTGAGCCAATGTCCAGAACCCAAGAATGTGAGCATTGTATGCTCACTAACATGATGCCAAAGTTGTCTATCAAAGTTTTCTCTGGGATATTTTGTCTATTTGAGGGAGGTGGGAATTTCTTCAATGTTAAAGGCTTTCAATTTATCCAACTGTGTTTTTTTGTTTGGGCACCTCCTATGTTAATTAATTCCTGACTTCAGCACTTTTCAAATTCGGTCCATATGAGAATATCTTATAGGAACTTGTTAAAAATAGAAACCTCAGGCTTTGTCCAACATCAGTGAAGCCGTTTTCTTTATTAGCTCCTCAGGAAATTCTGATATATCCTGAATTAATATGTCTATGATTTCAAGTTTATATAAAATAAAGCTATATTTTGTTACTCTCCAATAATCTTCTTTTTTTCATAAAGTATTTACTTTTATTTTTTTTATGGTACTTTCCTTTTACTCACTACAGGTGAATCCCCACTCATCATTGGAAATTATTAACTCTCAGATCCTCTTTATTCAAAGGTATAATAATGACAAACACTTAGGTAAATGGAAATTCTGTCAATTCATTCTGAACCCTTCTTAGTTTAGGAACTTCATGTTAACTGTTGATCTTTCCAGAATATTCCATTGTACCATGATTAGAAACAGCAAACCATGAATATCAAGAGAATAACAGTGAAAGGTTTATAAGTGTACACTGGGGGGGCACCAGCATTTATTTTTCAAAGAGTCTGATTAAATGCCTCTCTGTGTATTGCCATGGTTTATGGCAAAAGTGTTGTGATGACTTGTGCTAGAGTTTCATAAGTTTAGAGTTGAAAATGTATTTTGCTTTCAGTTCCTTCCGTTTGGCTGATAGTTACGGGCCAACGTACTTAATCAGAGAAACTACCCTGGGAAATCTAATGAGAATACCACAAAACAAAGAGTAAAGGCATGGATCTAGGATCAGTTTCAGAGCTGGCTGTATTTTCTGCTTAAAGAGATAATAGGCCAAATTATATAAACCCCTGCCTTCAAGGAGGTTTCAGTCCAGAATAGTGTTAAGAGCACAGTGTTTTTATTTTTCTTGGAGTTTGGTGGTGTTTTTTGTTTGTTTGTATAGTTTTCTGTTGTTATTGTTGTTTTTGTTGTTCTTTGTCACTGGTAAAAACTCATTGGAAGCTGAAATTTCCCAAGGAATATTTTAGCCTCTTATCTCTAATCTGTTGCTTCTAAAGTTTAAGTCATAGTAGTACAGTACACATCTTTTGTTCTTGCTTATACTGCAGATTTCTTGCTGAAATACATATCTAAATTGTAACACAAGAGTTTGAGGCCGGAGAGGTTCATTTTAGATTCCAGACAGACTGAAGAAAACCTGAGAACCTGAAGGTAACTGATACGCCCTGTATTCACTCGTGGTGGCAGATCAGCAAGCAGAGAGACATCTGCACAGGTGGAAAGTCTCAGGAGCCAGAACAACAGTGTCATCTGCCAAGCACTAATTACATAAAAATGACATCATATTGCTGTATCGTGATTACTTTACATGGCACTTGCTGGCCTTCAGGCAAGAGGGCCTAATCTCATCTGCCCCACATAAGTGTTAGCAAATATTTTCATTGCCAAGAAGATAAGCTGCGCCTTGGTCAGTTTCTTGGTATTCAGAGCAGTCTGGACATAAATCTTTTAAGGTGGACTGACTGTATGGCTGTGGATATAATGTCGGGATACCTCAAATCCTTTATGATTTTAGTGGGAAGAGCACCCCACCATATGCTCCAGGGGCTGCTGAAATGAATAATGGCAACCTGAGAATAACTTTGCAAAAGGAAATTATACTCTGAGTGGAAGAGCCTAGATGTAAGGCCACTAGATCCCAGAAAACTATAACCTATGTATGAACGTTTATGCTGTCAGTTTGTTAGATATTTGAAATTAAGATTCTGGCCTTTCAACTGTTAATGTTGAAGATTTTTCGTCTTACGTGATGAATACATTAGCTCAATTTTGTTATCTGGATGTCAGTTACATCGGTAGCCAAAGGGAAATGGTCACCCTGATATTTTACATCTTTATGATTTCCATCTCAAGATGTTTTATTCCCCACATGTTTGTTTTCACAAAAGCACTTGATAGAAAACATTGATATAAAAGGTTTATAAGAATCGAAAACATAAAACCCATAGTTTTTTTTTTAAATGTGGGAGTACATATAGACAAAAAATTACAACAATCTGCAGAAAACGCCCAATGCAAAGGTAATAGTAGAATCAAGGCTAATGATGCTGCAGCCAGACAAGTTTCCCTGATCTGTCTCTAGAAGAGGTTGGCGAATATACAACTTTGTAGTTACCAAGCTGCTGTGTGACCTAGGAAACCAGTGTGGAACAAGAGCCCCAGGTGTTTAGATACTCAGGCTGGTTAGGTCAACGGGGGCTTGGAACCATAGTTCTCAAAGAGCATAGTCCCTGATCATCTGCATCAGTGTCACCTGGAAACTTGTTAAAAATGCAGATTATTGAGCCCTGCCCCAGACCTGCTAAATCAGAGACCCTAGCAATGGTTCTCAACCTGTGGGTCACGACCCACAGGAACTGTATAAAAGGCTGCAGCGTTAGGAAGGTTGAGAACCACATCTAGAAGTAGAACCCAGCAATTTGTGTTTCAACAAGCTGGCCAGGTGATTTTGATGCACACTCAAGTTTATATAAGAACACATGCTTGGATGGATTGCAGCTAAGCATGGTTTTTGTCTGGTAGAAGCTTGAAGAAGTGGGTACCAAGAAAAACCCCAAAATAGCAGGGGGAGAGAGGAGAGAGACAAGGAGGGGAGGACAATATGAAATATGCAATTAACTGTCTCTACAGCTATCTTCTTCCCTACTTATTTTGTGCAGAGTCATTATTCCTAAGGCCAAAAGGAAAATTTTCTCGAAAAACATGAGTAGAGTTAGCACAAGGGGGAAAAATGGAAAACATGAGTACACTCGGGAAATCTAGTATAAAAAGCAAAGAATACTACGTTCTGATGTTGAGATGTTCCTGGCACAATAAAGAGGTACTTGCTCATACACGCTGGAACAGAATTTGAGACTGACATTCTTGCCAAGAGCGACACAGGTAAATATTTCAGATAGACATTTTTAAGAATTATTACAGAATGACAGAGGCAAAGGTGAACAGCAGAAACATAATCCCAATATAATTAAAGGAAATAATGATAATTTAAAAATAAATACTAAATACTTCCAGAGAAAATTGAGAAAATATTGTACATATTCACAAACCAATAAGAGAAACAATCAAAAAAATGGACAATAAAGACCAGCCTTTATGGTGAGGCACAGTGGCTCACACCTGTAATCCTAACACTCTGGGAGGCTGAGGCAGAAGGATTGCCTGAGCTCAGGAGTTTGAGACCAACCTGAGCCAGAATAAGACCTTGTCTCTAAAAATAGCCAGGCAATGCAGCAGGTGCCTGTAGTCCCAGCTACTTGGGAGGCTGAAGCAAGAGAATCGCTTGAGCCCAAGAGTTTGAGGTTGCTATGAGCTGTGATACCACAGTACTCTGATGAGGGCAAAAAGTGAGACTCCATCTCCAAAAATAATAATAATAATAAACAATTCTTTAAAAATGTTAAATGTATTAAATTTATGATTTATAATTTTGAAATTTTGAAATTTATTAATTTTTAAGTTTATTAAAGATTTCAGTAGATTTTTTTTTTAAGAAGGATTAGAAGATAGAAAAGAGAAGGTCAATGAGATTTGTCTATTTATAAAATAGGCCTGGAAGGGAAGAAAAACTATCAGGTCAAGAGTACCAGTATCTTGCCAGAAGGAATGCTAGAAAAGATAAAAGATGGAATTGAAAGGGAGGACATTTAATCTATACCTAATGTCATAGATAAGCTCTGTCTCTGTGGTCATGTTGCCTTCTCATCTGGGCGTCTTCTCCTTTGTGTGTCCTTCTCAAAACTCCCAACTTTCTTTTATAATGACGCCTATCATTAGATTTAGAGCCCACCTACCTAATCCAGAAGGATATTCTCATCTCAAGATCCTTAAGTATATCTAAAAATATATTTTTAAATATAAGATAATATTCACAGGTTCCAGTGATTAGTATGTGGATATATTTTTCTGTGGAGGGTGGACAACATTCAACCCACCGCTGGTACCAAACAGTGGATACAAAGTAAGAGGAAACAATGAGGGAACATCCCAGAGGGACATGCGTGCAGATTCCCTAAAAAACAACCCATCCAGAATGGAGAAGAGGAGGATCTAGGAAGCAGATCTTCAGAGAAAAGAGGCTTAGTGAATTTAGTGGGATGTCTGAAGGAGCAAATGAGGAGATTCTAAAACCAATTTAAATTTTAAAAAGGAAGTAAGAAAGGTAAATGCCTAGAAAAATTAAAGCTGGAGTCATAAGTATAAATATTATATACTCCTTGACACGTCAGCAAGCAATATTTACAGAATTCTGATAATGTAAGCAATGTTTAGTAATTCTGACCTTTTTGAATGAAACTATAAGCAATGCACTAGACATTATTAACTCTATCCTGAAAAGGTATTAGCCTCTATGGCAGAAGGTAGATGGTGAAAAGGAAATAAGATCCAAAAAGCAATGAATATAGACAACAATGGTCTCTTCTTACTAATTATGAAATCTAGAAGTATTACTGTTGATAGTAGAAATGATAAAGAGCGACAAGAATTGTTATCACTTAGAAATCTCAGGGGAAGTCAATAGTAATCTAAATCATAGTACATGGGAGACAGGATAGAGGCATAAATGAGCTAAATTCACATCTATCGTGTTAAGAAGTTAATATTTAAAAGTGAACAATCAGGAAATGAGTCAACCATTTAAAGATGTGAAAGAAGCCTCAAGAAGCATTTTTAAAATTGTCCTATTTCTTGGGTGTTTTTAATGTGTGCATTAATAACATCACCCCTACTCCCCAATAAGTGACATAACCTATAATATTTTTTCCATTCTATGGTTTGGCAATGTCTTTTAATGAATCTTGAGGTAGCTTTCAATGAATCGAATTTAAATTTTTTTTTATTAATGTTAATCTCACTTTGCCTATTTTACTGCTTATTAAGGTCCATGGACCATTAATATTTTTCCAGATATTAGCTGATACATTAGTAAGATGAAATGCATTAATGTAAAGAGATTCCAAATATAGAATTTGGAATTTTAAAATTACACTCACTGAGCCTTTTGTTATAAAAACCTCTAATAGCTTCTTTGCAATGAGTATACTTGCCATATTGCCTACTAGTAACACAAAGCTTGCAGATTTTGATGATTTCTGAGAGGCAAAAATTGAGCCATTGTCTAGTTTTACTTTTCATTCCTTTAAAAAAAAATCTTCAGTATTTTTTTTTTTGCAGTCTTGAGAATGTCTTTCTTACTCCAGGGTTCTCAAAACATTCTACCATTTTATCGTTTTGTGTTCCACACTTAGGCATCAAATACTCATGACTGTTATGTGTGGTGGAAGGTAAGGTTTCAATTTCATTTTTTCCCCTTATTGGTATCCAGTTGTCCCCTGCCCATCAATTGCCAATGCTTTTTGGTACCCTGTGAACGTATATATCTAGGGTCCATTCCCATGTGGTGTGTCAGGACTCAGCATTCTTTATCCATGTCTGTCCTTGCATTAGTCACATGTCAGTTAGACTAGTATACCAGTAAGGTAAGTTAATGTTTTAGAAAATATATCTGCCTATTTTGTTCTTTTCAAGTGTCCATTGGCTTTTGCTGGCCCTTTGCATTTCCATAAAATTTCAATTAGAAATAAAGACTCAAAGAAACAGAAAACTGTGTATACTTGATTAGTTGGGCAGAAGTATGATTTGAGGCCAAAAGAGTGTGATACAATGGTAATAAACTGGGGAGAATTTAACAAGACCTGTTTATTTAGATTATTTTGTGCCCCTGTGATGTATCTTCCTTTCTTTCAAGTAAAGAGTAGGACACTTGTCACATGAAGATCTTGAGGGGAGAAAGAAGGGAGAAAGACCTTTTGGATTTTACTGTTTTCTCATTTTGAAGCTGCCATATTTGGGGGCAGGATTTCTTGTATACCTCATACAAGGGAAATATAAGAAATTCTAAGTGATGGACGGATTGAAATTGTAGGAGTGGAAAGTTCTGATTTCTTTCCTTACCATCTTAAGGGTCATAAATGACATTCTTATAACAAAAGCCAGGTCTTATATAAGAGACCAGCATAACAAATGTATTTAATCCAAGTTTTACTTAACACAGAAGATTTCAGAAATGAAGAACCACAGAATTAAAGGGAAAACTATCTATTTTTATCTTTAGGTTGATGAATAATGGAATATGTAGGAATTGAATTGAACAAAGGGTATAACCCAATGGTAATAGATTGAGGGAGGAAACCTAGAAAGGCCTGTCTCTCTCTATATATTCTCCTTGGCTTTTTTGGGTTGTATTATTTTCCCCCTGGTCTGGGGTGACACTGCTCTGAATAAGAGTCTTTTGACCTCCTCAGAGGTAGACCATAGATTTTCTTTATACCCAGGTCTCACCCAGAACAGTGAAGGAAGGTCAGAGTGGTCCTCTTGCTTCTGAGGCTGCTCTAATTGTTTTCAATTCAAACTATGTTGGGCTGGTGTTTTCTGAGTCCAACAAGATTCACCGGACTATGCTATCTGATCTAGATGAGGGTAACTCATCATAGAGAAATTTTATAGTCATTATCTATGGAATACCTGTTTTTATAAGTCAGGAGGGTTCCTCACTTGGAGGAACTAGCATTAAAGTAAGTTGGACGGAAGGAGTGTCTCTAACACTGTGTGTATTCAGACTCCAGCAATTTCATAGTCTCCCACTTACTTTGTCTTCCAGGCTGCAGTGGTTCTTTTTCTACATTATTGATCATATTTTTGGAAAATGACTTGATAATTTTATTTTACTTATCTCTTATGAGGTTTACTAAACAGCTAGAGAGACCTTTGAAAAGAGGATTTTATTGCTAGTTTAAGTTCAGTATTCTATGTTAGCTATTAAGGCACTTAATTTTATAAATATTTATTTTTTACAAAGTCTTTGTCAACCTGAAACTGATGTTATGCCCGTCTGTTTATATTTGAAAAGAGCAAAGAAGGCTTACATTATTTTCATTTTTAAATACTACCAGGGCATATTTTAAAGTCCAAGTGTTTGAATAGAGTTGGTTAATTGAAGAGAATGACTTTCCAGTGAGTACACAAGAAAAAAATTCAGCAATGAGGAACAATGTATTTTTTTTTAAAGAAAATAATTTTTTGAACGATGAAGAGAACCATGAACCATTTTCCCATAAAGACAGAGTAAAATACAATTGAATAGAACTAGGAAAGGAAACAACCTCTTCAGTAAATGCATTTCCAGAGCTAAGCACAAAGATGCTTCTTAAACAAAAGACTCTTTACAAATGAGGGTGCACTTTAGAGAGTGTCTTTTGAAAGGACTCCTATTAAGTTCGACAGCCAACTTCAAATACAATGCATTTAAAGGTTTAGAAAGAAATGATATTCTGTAGAGACTGCCAGGAGGGAAGATGTTTAGTTTTATTGTGAAGGCTTTGGTAACTTAGGTTGGTTTGTAGCTTTTGTTTCCAACTAGCCTTTCATGATATTGAGAGAGGTGCTGACAGTATTTAGAAGTCAGGAAAGAAAGCCTGAGCTCCTATTTCTTATTTCCCCCATCTTCTTGTTTCCTCCATTTCTCTTATCGGCTCTACTTGGGACCTTCCACACTCTAGACCCCAACTCTATTCCTAACCCCCAACTTCTATCCTAAATTTTTGAACTATTCCCTCACTCTGTTTTCACCAAGCACTTCCGTTAATGCCTAATGCTATATACAGACCCCTCCTGGGTTCTCGGCCTTTCTCCAAGTGCATCTTCCGTGTGCATTCTCCCCCTCTATGTATGTTCTCTGCTGCAATTTACTACTTGCTGAGCTCCATGTTTGTGACTAAATGTGCCAGGCCCATTGGCTCCTTTGTACTCAGCTCTCTTCAGCCTCCTTGCTCTTCCTAAGCAAGCCTCCCTGAGTTACTGCAGGAGAGAAATAAACTTCCACAAAGTTTTAATTCTATCCGCAATACTCTAAAAGAGATGTAAATTTCCGAACAGTTTAGGGGAATTTATCCCCTATTATGTTCCCCTTATAAACATTTTAATTTTAAAACCTGACATTCTACCTAGAAGAATTGGGTGACAGATTTGCCTAAGAAGGTAAAGCATCCCTCTTTTATTGTATCACGTAACACTTTTGAAAGGCCTAGATGTCTTTGGACAGATGGGGCCCTGTTAGATTCAAGGAAGCTGAAAGGAGGCCAGACTGATTCCCTGTGCATCAGATGTTTCAAAAAATGTGTTGTATGTCATAATGAAAAACAGACCTGCACTACCAGTACTTACAGAGAGAAAGCAGAGTTTTAGACATTATTTAACATTTATGTGAAGAGAATAATTATATAAGAGATTCAATTTATGTAGGCCGTCAAGTTAAATGAGTTGGAGATTCCTACTTGTTCTTAGAACGCTTCTATAGAACGCAGATTTATACCTCTTTAAACTCTTTGAGTACAATAAGCGTATGTTTATCCAGAACCGAAAATAATTCATTTTTGCTCCTCTTCTACTTTTACAACACAAGGAAAAATCGAAGTACATAAAAATGCTATTACTTCCCACAGGGTAGCAGAGTTTTAATCTTGGTATTCACAGGCCTATAATGTGACTTGAGGCCTGACAGCCTCCTGTAATTCTTTCTGAATCCTTATAAAAATGATGTGCATTGTAATGTAGAGAGTTTTTTTTTAATTGCAATTTCTGTAAAAGACACTGTGGTATTTAAATGATGTCCCTGGTACAGCCCTTGCTCTCTGGCATGTGGTAAACAATCAGACTTAACCAGGGAACCTCTCTAAATACAGGACCTTACTGAGATACCTTGTGCCTTACAGGGCAATGCATATTTTTTTTGTTGATATGTAGGAGTTGTACACATTTATAGGGTAGATGTGACAGTTTGGTATGTACATAAAATATGTAATAATCAAATCAGGATATTTGGGACATGCATCTGAAACATGTATGATTCTTGTCTGTTGGGGGCTATTTCAACTCTTCTAGCTATTTTGAATTCTATAATAAATTATAAACTGTACTCACCCTACATTACTACCAAACACTAGAATTTATTCCTTCTAACTGAACATTTGTACCCACTGACCAGCCTGTCTTTATCCTCCTCCCCAGCCTTTGCTCACCATCATTCTATACTTTACCTCCATGAGACCAACTGCTGTAGCTCCCACATAGGATTGAAAAGACATGGCATCATTTTTGTTGTTATTGTTTATTTGTTTGGGTATGGTTTTTTTTAAAAACCTTTATACTTTTTTTCATAATGTCTGTACTAATTTACATTCCCATGAACAGTGCATCAGAGTTACCTTCTCTTTGCATTCAAGGTAACAATTGTTATTGGCTAATTTTTTGAATCTAGTCATTCTATCAGGTGCAAGTTGGTATCCAATCTTGGTTATAATTTAGATTTCCCTGGTGACTAGTGATACTAAGTATGTTTTCATATATTAATTCTTTTCGGCAATTGGTATTCAGATCTTTCACTCACTTTAATGAGATTGTCATTATTATTATTTCCTTTTGCTGTAGAGTTGAGTTACTTGTATATTCTGGATATTAGTTCCTAGTAAGATGAATAACTTGTAAATATTTTTTCACATTCCAGAGGATGTCTTTTCACTCTAATGAGTATTTGCTATGCAGATGTTTAGTTTAATATAGTCCTATTTGTGTATTTTTGTTTTTGTTGCCTATGTTTTGGAGTCTTGCCCATAAAACTTTTGCTTAACTGATGTCCAGAAGCAGTTTTTCTATGCTTCCTCATAGTAGTTTAATATTTTTGAGTCTTATGTTTAGGTCTTGAATACATTTTGAGTTGCTTTTTGCATATGAGTTGATTTATTTCTGTATTATATATTCTGTTCCACCTGTCCAGATGTCTGTATTCCAGTACCAGGCTTTTTTGGTTTCTATAGCTTTATGGTATATTTTGAAGTCAAGTAGTGTAATACCGGCAGAATCATTCCTTTTGGTGAGGATTGCTTTGTCTTTTGTAGCTCCATACAAATTTTAAGAATGTTTTCCCTATTTCTGTGAAGAGTATCATTGATATTTTTACAGGGATCTCATTGAATCTGTTTACTGCTTGGGGTAGTATGGTCATTTTAACAACATTTGTCATTTCAGTCCATGAGCATGGGATGTTTTTCCACTGGTTTCTGTCTTCAGTTTTCTCATCAGTGTTTTGTAGTTTTGTTGTAGAGATCTTTCACCTCTGTGGTTATACTTATTCCTAGGTGCTATTTTTGTAAATGAGATTGCATTCATGATTTTGTTTATAACTATTTTGCTAGTGACATATAGAAACACTCCTGGTTTTTTGTATGTTGACTTTTGTACTTTAAAACTTCACTGAATTTCTTTATCGGTTCTAAGGTTTTCTAGTGGACTCTTTCGGTTTTCCTCTATATAATCATATTATCTGCAAAGAAAGATAGCTTGACCTTCTTTCTCCCAATCTGTGTGCCTGGCCTTTTATTTATTTCTCTTGCTTAATTGCTCTGGCTAGGACTTTCAGTACTATGCTGAATAAAAGTGGTGAAAGCAAGCATCCTTTCCCTATTTTAGTTCTTGAAAGAAAGGCTTTCCGCTTTCCCCCATTCAGTGTATTATTAACTCCAGGTTTGTCATGTTTGACCTTTTATTATGTTGAGGTATGGCTTTTCTATGCATAAATTGTTGAATTTTCATTATGCAAGGATTTTGAATTTTACCAATTATTTTATGTATCTATTGAGGAGATAGACACGTCATAGATAGGCTTTTTTCTTTCATTCTATTAATATGATTTATCACATTTATTGATTTATATATGTTGAACATCATTCATATAAACCCCACTTAATCATGGTGTATTATCCTTTCGAGGTGTTGTTGAATTAGACGTGCTAATACTTGCTGAGGATTTTTAAATCTATGCTCGTCAGAGGTGATGGCTGTAGTCATAGTCGTCACTGCTGTCTTCTTTCCTTCTTCTTCCCCTTCTTCTTTCCTTTCATTCTTTTTAGGCTGTTGGAATTGTGCCTTTGTCTGGTTTTGGCATCAGGGTAATTTTGCTTTGTAAAGTGAACTTGTAAGAATTACCACCTCTTAAACCTTTTTGAAATAGTTTGGAAGAATCTGTTAATTATTCTTTATAAGTTGTATAGAGGTGAGTAATAAATCCATCTGGTCCTGGGCTTTTCATTTTTGAGAGATCTTATTACTTCCTCTATGTTGTTACTCATTATCGATCTGTTTGTGTTTTCTATTTCTTCCTTGTTCAATCTTGGTAAGTTGTTTGTGTCTAGGAATTTATCCATTTCCCCTAGGCTTTCCAATTTGTTGAGGAGATAAACTTTTACAATAGTCTCTGATGATCCTTTGTATTTCTGTAGTGAGGTGTAAAGTCTCCTTTTTCATTTCTGACTTATTTAGACTTATTTCTGTGTCTTATCTAGACTGACCAAGAAATAAATAGATACCAATATGTCAATTTTGTTTATCTTCTCAAGAAACCAACTTCTTGTTTTATTGATCCTTTGTGGGTTTTTTTGGTCTTTATTTTATTTAGTTCTCCTCTGATCTTTATTCCTTTCCTTCTACCATTTTTGGATTTGGTTTGTTATTGCTTTTCTAGTTCCTTGAGATGTTTATTTGAAACCTCTCCACTTGGATGATGTAAGCATTGAGTGCTATACACTGTCTTCTTAGCAGAGTTTTTGCTGAATCTCCTAGATTTGGGTCTGTTGTGTTTCATTTTCATTTTTGCAAGAAATTTTTGGATTTTCCTCTTAAATTTTTGTTGACCCTGTAGTCATTCAGGAGCACATAATTTAATTTCACTGTATTTGTAAAGTTTCCAAGGTTTTCTTATCTTGTTACTGATTTCTAGTTTTAGTTCAGTGTGGATTGATAAGGTACTTGAGATGATTTCTTTTAAAAAACAAATTTTTGGAAAATGTTATCATATCTATCCTAGAGAATGTTTCATGTATCCATGAAAAGAATCTCATTACATCTTTTGGATGAAATGTTCTGTAAATGTCTATTTAGTCTACTGGGTCTAAAGTGCAGTTTTAAACAATATTTTTTTTTTCTTTTTACTTTCTGTCTAGATCTTTCCAATACTGAGTAGGTTGTTGATGTCCCAAGATATTATTTTAGATCTAACAATATTTATTTTATATATCTGGGTGCTCTAGAATCAGTTATATATAAATATATAAATACATCTTAATTCTTTGTCATTATCTTTTTATCATTTTTGTTTTATCTAATAGTTATTCTTTCTTTCGTTTTTTTGTTTTTGTTTTTTGTTCTTTTATTTCATTCTGTTGCCCTGGGTAGTGTTGTGGTTATCATCATAGCTCATGGAAACATCAAACTCTTTGGCTCACGTGATCCTCTTGCTTCAGCCTGCTGAGTAGCTGGGCTATTTTTAGTAGGGATAGTGTTTGCTCAGGCTGGTCTCAAATGCCTGAGCTCAAGCAGTCAACCTGATTCAGCTTCCCAGAGTGCTAGTGTTATAGGCATGAGCCACCATGACTGACCCCTTCCTTTAGTTTCTATTTGTGTGGAATATCTTTTTCCATCCTTTCACTTATAGACTAGATATATATTTATAGGGCAAGTTAGTTTCCTATAGGCAGCACATAGTTTTGTCATTTTTAAAAATCCATGTAAGCTATTCCATTTTTTAAATTAGGGAATGGAATCTGTTTATATTTAAGGTTATAGATAGGGAAGGATTTAACTTCTGTAATTTTCTTAATTGTTTTCTGGAGGTTGTATATATCCTTTGTTTCTTTCTTCCTCTCTTACTATTTTCCATTGGTGGTTTTCTATAGTGGTAACATTTGATTCCTTTATCTTTCTCATTTGTGTACCTCCTCTATGAGTGAATTTTATACTTTTATACATTTTCATGATGATAGATGTTCTCATGCTTCCATATGTTGGGCTCCTGTAAACAATTCTGGTAAGGCCTGTTTAGGGGTGATGAATTGCCTCAGGTTTTGCTTGTGTGGAAAAGACTTTATTTCACCTTCATTTTCAAAGAATAGCTTTGCTGGTTATGGTATTCTTGACTAATCATTTTTTTTTTTCTTTTTCCTCGGCCTTTGAACATATTATCTCATTTTTTCCCTGTCCTGTATGGTTTCTTCTGGGAAATACATATTAGTCTAATAGAGATTCCCTTGTGTCACTTAATACTTTTCCCTTGATGTTGCTACAATTCTCCTTTTCTTTGACTTTTGACAGTTTGACTGTAATGGTCCTAAGATGTAACCCCCCAAAAGTCTTTTCTATCTGGGAATCTTTGAACTTCCAGTGTCTGGATGTCTGTATCTCTTGCAATAATAGAAAAGTTTTCAGCTATTATTTTGTTAAGTAGATTTTATATGGTTTTTACATATCTTCTTCTTCTGGAAATTTCAGAAGAAATTCCCGAAAGAATTCCAGAATTCTTCCTGGAATTTCACTTTATGGTGTGTCATACATCACATGGAATTTCATCAATTTTTTTTAAATTTTCTTTGCTAATTTCTTGTCTAACTAGATTATTGCCAGTTTTTCCCCTTCTTTTTGAGATAGTCTATTCTTCCTGCTTTTAATTAAGATTTTAATTTCATTTATTGAATTCTTCAGTTCCAGTAATTCTGATTATTTTTTTTTATGACTTCTCTTTGCTGAATTTTTCTTTCAGAGCATGGATAGTTTTTCTGATCTCTTTCTATTGTTTATCTGTGTTATTTTGTAGCTCTCTAAATCTCTTTAATATTATTTTATCATTCCCCCACCACTTTGGCATCTGTTACTGGAGAATTATTATGTTCCTTTAGAGTTATAATATTGCCTTGCTTTTTAATGTTTCTTGTGTCCATACATTGATATCTGCACATCTAGTGTAATAGTTGCTTCTTTCAATTTTATGATTGACTTTTATAGGTTATAGACATTTTTCTATAGATGTATTTATAGTGTTGGATGGAGAAGGTCTTTGGCTTTGATTCTGAAAGGACACAATAAAGAAGTGTCCATATGACTTTTTCTTTTTCATTTGTAATCAGCATCAGTGATTTCTATGAGTTCCTCGGTGGCTTAAACTGTGGTTGCTAGTGGAGGGTGTTGTTAGGTTTTACTGTCAATAGGGGTCCTAGATAAGCCAATTCTAGGGCAACAAAGTGGTGATAGTAGGAAGATTGGGCCTGTCTTCAGGCCTCTGGATGTTATGTCTAGGTGCCAGCAATGGCAAATGCGATTGATTGATCATCAGCCCCTGTACAGTATCTGTGGGTACTGGCAGCAGTGTGATAGGTGGGATGGGCTTGCCTTCAAGTTTGCCCTGTGGTATGTGCAGGCACTGTCTGTGGTGGCCAAGGTCAGGCAAAGGGGAGATCTGGTGGCTTTGTTCTCAGGCCCCATATGACTACACAGGAAATTGCAGTGACAGTGTTGGGTGGGGCAGGCCTAGTCTCAGGTTCCTGGATGGCATGTACGAGTGCCAACAGCAGCAAGCACTTTATGTCAATCCCCAGGCCTCCAGATGACATTCATAGATACTACCCTGTTTCCCCGAAAATAGGACAGTGTCTTATTTTAAGGTGTGCTCCCAAAGATGTGCTAGGTCTTATTTTCAGGGGATGTCTTATCTTTCCTGTAAGTAGGTCTGATTTTCAGAGGATGTCTTATTTTCAGGGAAACAGGGTAGTAGCAGGTGGAGCATACCTGTGCTCAGATCCCAGATGACTTGCATGAACAGTGGGCAGGGCAGATTTTTCCTCATGCCCCTTGATGGTGCATGTGGCCAGTAGCAGTGGCAAGAGGGGCAGATCAATTCCCAGGCTCCCAAACATGGGCAAGTGTCAGTGGTGACAGGTATAGCAGCCTTTCAATACATACATTTTAAAGTAAGTTAATATCAGCCATTGTCTTAATACTATTTGCAAAAAAATACTGATTGGAGGTAGCATACTAAGTTTTGTCTGACCTAGGGAGACTACAGAGAAAGTAGAATTGGAGGCATTGTTCTCGTAAAAAAATAAATAAATAAAAAGAATCCAGGACTCAACTAAGACTCAGACTTTGAACTTCACCTTACAAATGCAAGGAATATAACTTAACGATATGTACTCTCATATTAACCCATAATAAAAATAATTTTAAAAATACAAATCCACTTTGAATTGGAAGGAAATTCTTGTAGTTCACCAAGGATTTTCTTGTGTGTCTGTGTCTTAGAGTCTCTTTACATTAGAGGAAAACCTGATAAAGATGAATGAATAGGAAAAATGATAAAGGAAAGGAGGAGGCAATGAGGAAGAAGAGGTATATTTAGAGCCTATAGCTAATATGAAATTTAGCTTTTTTAAAATGTTTGAAATAAAAAAAAATTCTATTACAAACTCACATGGAATATTCTTGTGTTGTAAAGCTTAATCAATACAGACATATATCTAAAGCGCTTCTGAAATCAGAAACCAATTGTCCCATGGCTATTTGGTAATTTTATTAATTTGTAAATATTCAGCAGAGTAAACTCATTTTACAAAAAGAAATCCATAAACTTGATCAAAGGTGAAACAGTATTTTTGCTTTGGCGTGGTGCATAGTTTGTGGCTCATATATGTCCATAAAACATGGAAGCATGGAAACAAGCATGGACAATGGCAAGTAAAGTGACTGGCTTAATATTGAACAACTATTAACTGGCCAAAGTCAGAATTTAGACTCAGAGCAGTCTCATAGCAAGGTATATGCTCATAATCATGATAGGCTATATCCAATGATTTCAGCAATGTTATCCAAATACCCGAAGTTAACCCCCCTTTCAAAAAAATATTCATATGGAACACACCTGGCACTCACAGATTCAAGACTGCAGAGATTATTTTAGTTGCCCTGGTGTCCAGGTGAGAGGATGGTCTTTGCAGAGAGCACAGCATGGTCATCATTTCTTAAAAACTGTCAGCAAAAAAAATCTAAGTTACTGATACAACTTGATATCCAATACTTTATTTTATCTCTGTTACTAATTAGCTATATCATAAATATATAATGTCTCTTGAATCAATTATAGAATCAATGCCTAGTTTACCCAGTTTATTGTTGTGCCATGGATATTTTGAATTCTATTTGTTCTTCAGACAGGTCGTTTTCCTTTTTTACTTGAAGCTCTTTAAAGGGAAAGATCATGATCCTTGCTTTTAATCATTAACAGTTATTAACGTTTTAAGAATAGTAATTGTCAATAAACATTTAAATTAGCATGAGCTTTCCAGAATTGTACTTGCATTATGAAAAATGCTAATAGTCTTCACTTTCTTGTGGTGAGCAGAGAATTAATAAAATTACCTGTCGTAAAGTTCTTAATGAGAAGAGACATCTGTGGGTTCTACTCAATATGCACCTGCAGAAAAATTTGTTGTAAAAATCTTAAGTGGTCCCCAGCTAATACTATAATCCAATGCCTGCGGAATTAAATATATGCAATTTTTTTAATGAGTCATCAAACAAAAAGGAATCCAATATTTTGATTTTTGGTGTCTGCAGTCTTTTTGGACAATGATGAAGTAGAAAAACAATGTTCTATTTTTTTAAAATAAGAAATACTAGGAGATGCTCTATAAAATGATATTTCCAGTGAGATTTGAGAAGCATCTTATCTTTGCAATGTGTACTTTATTCATTGACTCAAGACTTCATTGCCAGGGTGTATAGGTGAATATGACAATGATAATATATTTGGCAGTACACAGATTGCTGTCCTTCTCAGCTGAAAATGGTGCTTGTGGTGTGATTAGATGCAGATATAAATATGTTTGAAAAAATCTTTGTGCGATAGCATTTTCAACTTGAACAGATGTTGCATCCTTTTTGTACGGATCAGTGACTGCTCATAAATAGCAAAACATACATTATGTTAACATATCACATTGTATTCATACATACAATTTGTTCTGAGAGACTGCGAGCAGAGTAGACTAGAGTAAAAGCCTGAGAGGTTTTATGCCTAATATAACCATTAGCTGTTGCTGCATAGCAAACCATCTGAGAACTCTAACTCCACTGTTTAATTCATGATTCAGTGGATCAGCGAGGTGGTTCCTGTGTGGGTCAGGTGGACTCCTCTTACCCATGTACCTAACTATCAACAGGTATATTGGAGGAGGTGGCTCACTCGGGATGGCATTGGCTGGGAAGATGGGAACATCTTCCTGGTAGTCTTACTTCCCAGCAGATTGTTTGCATGGAGGCTACCTAGGGTTGCAGGATTACAAGAGCAAGTCCAAGTGTACAAGGTCTGTCTCTGGAGCCTTAAGGCTGGAATCATTCTACTGGCCAAAACCTATGATGGTCAGCCATGATCAAGGAGTAGAAAAATGCATTCCTCCCTTTGTGAGAAGAAGAGGTGTAGCCATTTTTACAATTTTCTGCAGATAATATCGTAATTTTTAAACCAGCCTTCTCAAACATTGGTGCTATTTAATGATAACCATAACCATGACCACAAAATAACAACAGCTAACATGTAGGGAGGACTCATTTTGTGCCAGACACTGCATTAATGCTTTATATGGATAAGCTCAATTATCTTTCCAAATAACAATGCAAAGTGGATATTTATTTTCCCCCCACATTATGGATAAAGAGACTACCTCACAGAAGAGTTATGTATTTTGCAGTGTAGTAAAAATCCTTAAAGGAAGATTATCATGATCAAATAAATGTGTGAAATGCAAGGTAAAACAAGATTAAGAGTGTCTGTCCATCTATTCTGTGAGGCTTCTAAGAGTTCTAAATGGAATAATATACATGGTGAATCTTACAAAAGGGAAGGTGATAAGACCCATTTTTGCAAACAAGGAACTATACACTCTTCTTTTTGTGGACTACCTGTTAACATCTTCCATGACAGGGGTATTCTGTGGAATCCACTTTGGAACATGCTCTAATATTGTTTTTAGGCTTTGCACTGGGCATCAAATCACCCTGACTTTATAGCCACATGCATCTTTGACACTGAGAATAAGAAGTGTGTGCAGATACCTTGTCTTGTTTTTTTTTCCTTTGCTCTGAGTTTGCTTATTTCTATATATAAAAAAAAAAAACATTGATAGATATGTAAAAATGAAGTGAGTTGTATCTCTGAATCGCCTTAAAGGCTTTGAGCCAAGTATATTTACATTGCAAAGTCTCCTTCTCCTCATCCTCTTCCTCCCCACACTCTTTTTTTTTTTTTTTTTATTAGCACCCTCTGAGCAGGAACACAGTGTCAAGTATACTGATAGTTGGCACGTAGTACCATAGCATGGCAATAAGATACTGAGAAAGAATTTATACCTGTGCTAAATGCTTCTGAATCATTTACCTGAAGATAGCAAATTAGAAAGCCACCCCTGGGTCCTACAGATGAGGTAGTAGGTTGAAGAAAGTTTCCTCTAATTCTTTGTTAGTATCTGTTATTTAATGTTGCTATGGGTAGAATACCAGACTTGAGGATGGGAAGTTCTGGAATCAAGATGAAGCTATATATGGGAATTTAAATATTCAGGATGAGGAGGCAAGATCTTAACCTGAAAAGCTACATTTAAAAAAAAATGTGTGTGCGCGTGTAGACACACAAAAGTGTATATATACATACATACAGCAGCCTGTGTAGGGATCACATCAACCTCTGCACAGTCAAAAATCCACATGTAACTTTTGACTTCCCCAAACTTTACTAATAGCTTACTATTGCCTAGAAGCCTTACTTATAACATAAATAAAAGTCTATTAACACATATTTTATGTTATTTGTATTATATACTGTTCTTATATTCAAGTAATCCAGAAAAAAGAAAATAATTAAGAAAATTGTAAGGAAGAGGAAATACATATTACTGTACTGTATTTATTGATATCATAAATTTATCTGTTTATAAGATGAACCCTCTCTCTGAAATGGTGGCTACAGACCTCATTCCATGATACATATCAAGCAACTGAATTTTTTCTTATAATGTCATGACTTTTCTGCTTCTTGGGAGATGTTCTAGCATCACTAGTGGGGACTTCGCATTGGACTCATGGTATTACTTAAGGTCTACGGTATTGCACTAAATATATGAAAAATACATGAGAATCATGGGAGATCACATATTCCTGTGATACTCAATTTGCTGGAGATACAGACTACTCCTGTAGAACTGACTAGAAGCACATGAGTTTTAAGGAGACACTCACAGTACGTGGAGCTTGCTGCAATAACAGGAGGTGGCTGGGAAATCATTATACTAGAACAGTGTGAACTAGAGTTAATTTTATGGAGTTATAATTTAATGCTGCATCTTTGTTTACATTTCTTGTGACTATGACACCATGTATAGTCTGTGCATAAGCTTTGATGAATTTTAATTTTTTAGAATAGATTTGTGTGTATTTTGTGATAAATGATAAAAAGATTAATATCTACATATTTTATGCATTCAGGATGTAATTTTTTCTTAATTTTTGATATTTCTAGGCCATACAATTTGTGTATAATTTTTTTCAAAACACACAAGTTCAAATCCCTGTTACTTAAGGACCAGCTGATAATATAATTTGTCTTAGAGACAAAGCACAGTCATCCAATCCACATGCTCACAGACCTCCTCAAGGGTTTGTAAAAGACAAGGTAATGACTTAATATTAACTGAGTATATGTTACCATTTTATTTACTCCTTAAAATGACACAAAGATATATTTTTATACTCATAGCAATGAGTATAAAGATATAGACTAGGAGACTGAAGATGACTAAATAATTTGATCATAGTTACACAGGGACTAAGTGGGAGATGGGTCGAGAACCTGAACCTGTCTCAGTGTGCCCACCTGTGAGGGAGGGGCAGAGCTCCCAGGTGGCAGGGGATGACCCATGGCTACAAGGGTCCCTCTTTATCTTCAAGCATTTTTGTGCAGTTTTCCTGGGTGAGGGGCCTTCTGGTGGGAGGGATGTCAGGTGAGTAGATGGAGGTGGTTATGTTGTTAAGAGTGGAGGGGAATCCTTGCACTTGAACCTGTCCTGACCTAACCATCAAGAGATGTTAAGAAGCCTGGTCATGTGTGAGCACAGGAGCTCTTCCTGAACTCTCAATGCTGAGAAATCTGCTGGTAGACAACCCAAGCTGAGCCTAACTGTAAGAGAAAAAGTCTAAACTTTCTAGTTCACAAGAATGCATTGATCTCTTAGTATGAAATTAGAAATTCGATTTTTCTTTAAAATCCTGGCAGCAGGGATGACTGGGAGCATTCAAGACCAGCCAGAGGCATGTGGTCAGCCCAGGTGTTGGTAACCCTGCATAAGTAATTAGAAGTGGCTTGAGGGCACCTTACCCCTGGTTCCCTATATTATTGCAAGTGGGGACCCACCTTGCTGTTAAATACTGATATACACATATACATCAATGTGTCTACACCATTCCTCTTTTTTTGTTACTACCAAACCTACTATTGTGATTGTTATTTTTAAATTTTCATCTATTTAAAGTCAGATATGGGTACCACTTTCATCGTATGTACATAAATGTATGAATAAAATAGACTCAATCATATTTATTTTTATATTTATGAACATTCTCTAGCAAAAGATGCCCATAATAATTTCTAAATAGTTGCTTATAGAACTAGATTTTTTTTTTTTGTTTTTTTTTGTGGTTTTTGGCCGGGGCTGGGTTTGAACCCGCCGCCTCCGGCATATGGGACCGGCACCCTACTCCTTGAGCCACAGGCACCACCGAAACTTTTTTTTTTTTTTTTTGTCTAAAAAGGAAGCATTTTTAGTATGCTCACAGGCAAATCTGTATAGGCACAGATTTGAACTTTATTTTAATGGGTAAAATATTTTCCTGACCCGCTTATACCATGAATTTATTTGTATAGGCATTCAGTAGACAGCGAAATGGTATCATTCACCTTGATCTGACAGCATTTTCCTGTTTCTGAGCATAAAGAGATCTCTGGTTTTATTCAGTTTCAAATTAATTTTCTAGAACTAGATTTTTAAAGACTTAATTTTTTTTCTTTACTTCAGACTCAAACAATCCCTTAATATCTCAAGATTGGAAAATACTGTTTCTCAAGATAGAATCTTACCAGAATGTACTGTAAGGACAACACCCTCTCCTTCCCACATCAGCAATTTTTCTTGTACACTTGGGAGGAAATATTCCTTTGTGGGCATCCCAAGGGAGGAAGGTAAACATGAGAACCTGGTGAGCTGAAGAACCTGATGCAATAGTGCTCACTTTGCTTCCTGAAGAGCCAGGGCTGATTCATTTAAGCTGCTATCCTCCCCAACAGCACTGCAGAGAATTACGTCCTCCTGAATTCTTCCTTATTTCCAAAGTGCTCATCTTTCATGTGCATCTAGAGCTTATCATTCTGCTTTTCAAATATTGGTAAAATGAGGAAAGGAACATGTTTGTTCATTTAAATTTGTTCTGCATTCCCATAAGCAGTTCTGAAGTCTTAGATCATTGATTCCATTGCCAGAAGATGGCCCAGTTAAAGGCTGATAACAAGTGCTAGAATAACATCTCTCCCAGAGGTCATTGTGGTTCTTTAAGAAGTATAGACAGGCGGCTCGGCACCTGTAGCTCTCATTGAGTAGGGCACTAGTCACATACACCAGGGCTTGTGGTTTTGAGCCCAACCCGAGCCTGCTAAAACAACAATGACAACTCCATATACTAGAGGTGGTGGGTTCAAACCCAGGCCAGCCAAAAACTCCAAAAAAAAAAAAAAATCCAAAAAACAAAAAGAAACAAACAAACAAAAAAAAAAAAACAATGACAGCAGCAACCAAAAAATAGCCAGCATTGTGGTGGGCGTCTGTAGTCCCAGCTACTTGGAAGGCTGAGGCAAGAGAATGTCTTAAGCCCAAAAGTTTGAGGTTGCTGTGAGCTGT
This sequence comes from Nycticebus coucang, assembly GCF_027406575.1. Taxonomy (NCBI): domain Eukaryota; kingdom Metazoa; phylum Chordata; class Mammalia; order Primates; family Lorisidae; genus Nycticebus; species Nycticebus coucang. Next base: position 48,990,767 of record NC_069798.1, read on the forward strand.
GATGCCACAGAAATTGACCCAGGGTGACATAGTGAGAGTGTCTCAAAAAAAAAAAAGTATAGACAAGAGAAACTAAGTAATCAACTGGAAGGTAAATCAAATAATTAGGACTTAGGTCTACAAAGCCACACATTAGGATATAGGAGCTTAGTCTTTAGGGGAATGATGAGTATTATATCACTAAAATAATTTATGTTTGAATATGTTTAAAGCTAATAAGGACGAATAACACCTGCTCATCTCCCCACATAACAGAAGAGACCAAGTTGCACTTCCTCAGAGAGCAAATACTGGAGACAGCTCCTTCCAACCAAACCAGGGTACCTAATTGATTTGGTAGGAGCCCAAGTCTGTCTGAACTAGATATTTACAAGGGCCCTAAAAACCAAGGACCGGGAGGATATGTCTCTCTCTTTCTATTTTGCCAGTACTTGGATTTATGGGACAGGTAAAATGGCCAGTTTTAAGTGTACCCCACATCATTTTAAACCATGTTTTCCCTGGGTCACATAGCCTAGGATTGGGAAGGGCCTGAGCGCAGCTATTGAGTTTTCAGCAGCCCTTTGCCTTTTGCATTTGGTGTTTTCATTAATGATTTGAAAGGACCTGGTGAAGACAGTGCCACTGTATTGCACAACTCCTGGCCACACAAGTGAGAGCTGAGACTTTGTGCATGACGTCAGGCTCACCCTGTGTGGTCACACATGGTAGGCTTGGATAAGCAGAGGTAAGCATTTTCATCCCCAGTACTTCTAAAATGTACTGACCAACAACAAAAAACATTGTTAAATGTACATCACTTACTGAGACGTACAGATTCTTTTAAACACTTTATATCCCTTTTCTCATTTAGTGCCTACAACTTTAGAAATTATTTCTAAACACATTATTTCTGTTTACTATATGGGGAAACTGAGGCTTATGTTTGTACTCTGGCCAAGGTCACACCATTTTATGTGACAGATGTCCCATGATTTAAATCCAGGCCATCCATAGCCAAAATCAGTATTATTCTTCATTAAACTGTCTCCCACTTACAAAACACTTTGATATAAATTATATAACCGTTATGAACAGCACAGCTGTATCAAAAGGATCAGTGGTTTATAGACAAGAAAGGTGAGAATCAATTATTTGGTAATTACCCCCCAACATCACACAGCTACATGTTTCTTTTTTGGTTGGAATCGAAAACATTTTTTTTTAAGTTGAAAGTCTATTGTTCCTTCCTTCCAGTTGTCTGTAGTGGTGGTGTGTAGGTAGAACATGCAAACTTTATTTTATCTGCATATAATGTTCCAAATCAGGCCTCTGCTGCTAAATGAATATTTAATTTTAAACCAGTTTCTTAACCCTCTGAGCCTTTGCTTGTTCATCTCTAAGATAAAGATAGCAACACAGGCTGCCTCACAGACCTATTGCAAATTTTGCATTAAAATGTACATAAACATGACTAGCCAAGCGGCCAGCATCTCAGAGGGACTCAACGTACAATCTCTTACTTTCCTTCCAGTCATCCCTTCTGATTCAAATGAGGTAGTTTCAGGACAAATAAAATAATGTGGAACTTATTTGACCAAGTAAAAGGTATCCCATCTTAATAGTTGGCACCAAAATTCATCTTGGGAAGGGAACATTATTTGTCAAAATATCTTTATAAGCCATTGTGGAAGATGTAACTCTGAGAACAGAGGTGTCAGCAGGTGACCCAGCTATAAAAAGAGAAGGTTATGCTGTCTGGACAAGAAAATTATAGGAATTTAAGTTTTGTTCCTTAAAGGGAAGGAGAGGAGAGAAGGATGGAGAGCGTGGGGAGGAGAGAGAAGAGCCAGGGAGGAAGGGTGATCCGAGGACACATGAGTGGAACAACCAGGCAAAAATCTTCCATAGAAGCTTATAGAAAAAAACATTTAAAAAATGGGAAATCTATCATTCAATTTAAAACTGTTTAATTTGATTTAAACTCTACCAAAAAAATCAAATTTCAGTGCAATCGGCCACACTTATGAATACTGAGTATGAATGTCTTATGTCCTGGCTGGATTAACAGGAAGGAGAAGTAGATTGTCATAGCACGTGGAATAGACCTCCAGCGTGTGAGCTACTCTGCGCTTTCAGAAACCTTGGCATCTTGAGGCTCCAAGACAATGTTTGAAAGGTCTTAAGACACAGATAGTCCCAGCTGACACGTGAATTATATATTTAATTAAAAGTCCACCTAAATGCAGTGGACCAAGTGATGGCTCCAATTTCTGCATCATTTAGATGCATTCGAAGAGGAAAACCTGAAGACACTGAGATAGGCTGAAGGGAAACTTGCCCTTTCCTCTGAAAGTTGGTTAAAAGATTAACTCACACTTAAGCCAGATTAATAAGAGAAAGGGTTTATTGACCATGTATACGGGGAGAAATCAGAATGATAACCCACTTTTCAAATGGAGTTCAGATATCTTTATACCGGCCTTTCAGAGGGGAGGAAGGACATTGAGGAGTATAGGCCATAAACAGTTGCTAGGGGTGATGAATGAGTGGGGGAGAAACAGATGGACTTGTAGATTAACCTTGAAGACAGGTATTTATGGCTTATGGTGTGGGCCAGGTCCACCTACAGTCCCCACTGTCATTCCTGAAATTATTTTGAGTTAACAAGAAGTGGGAAGGGGAGTCAACTGTCCCCTTTGTTCCTCTGATCAGGCCAGTTCAGTTTATGAAGATAGAGAGGAAGCTTCTTCCAATGTTTCTTGACCCTGATTGGCCTTCAATTCAAGATGTTCTTTATACTAGGGACTCATATTTTGAGGTGAAATTTTCTTAGCTCCTTCAGATGCTTAAGGTTTAAGGTGATCAAGGAGTTTAGGCACATCTGAAACACGCCCCTTAACTGTTGATGATGGCCCAGAAGGAAGTAAGAAGTCTCCTCCATTAGATGAAACTGGCTTTAAATCAGGAGCTTCCTGTGGTAGCTCATTTTTTGAATCTTATACATTTTTAACACACTCTATTTTTTAGAGCAGTCTTAGTTTCACAGCAAATTGTAGCATAAAGGAAGAGACTTCCCATATATCCTTACTCCCCATACCTGCAAACCTCCCCCACTGCCAACATCTTATACACAAGTAGTAAGTTTTGTTCTGGTGGTTATAATAAATGAACTTCCATTGACATATTGTCACCCTCATTCTGTAGTTTACATTAGGATTCACTCTTGGTGAATCTTCTTTATTTTTAATCTACAGATGTCTATCACAGTACTAAATTCACTGACTCCCTGCCCCGTAGCACAGTGAGGTGTCCTGTGAGAGCATGTATTGGTGGCATGTTGACACACATCTATTCAGTGCTGATGACAGAAGATAAATCCCAGCCATCTCCCAGACAGGTGACCGGACTTGCTGTGATATTAATATACTCATTCATATTACACATTTTGTCACAGATAAAACCATATATATAAATACAAACATACGTATTTGATTGTTTTAAATGATGATAGCAATATAGAAAGTACAGCTATTAGTTTAGTAACAGATTACAGAAGAGGATGCTGGAGGCTTTCAGGGAAGAAGAAACATTATCACAACTTTGTCCTCAGGATCTGGCTTTTCATTAAATATCAGTCTGAAATAAATCAATTCCATCATATTCTTCTTTTTTGCCCCTGGACTGGTTTTTATAAGATCCATAATAATCTCGTAACACTTGGTATTTTTTTTAACCAGTTCTACTGCAAACAGGTGTTTATCCTCTTTACAAAATGCTGCCTTAAGTTAGGTGCAGATTTAAGAGTTTAATGTGATTTTCTGTTTTCTTATTATGAGTGAGGGATCATCCAATTACACACCTCTCTTAGTCTTCCCCGGTTACATATGGGGAATAATTCATTCACTGGTGGTTTGGTCCAGGCAACAGAGACCCATCCCCTTTCATGTGTTAATTCTCACTGATACCACATTACATGGCTCAGGGTCCCCAGTTGCTATGACCACTAATGCTTTGTGTTGCTAAACCCACATTTAACTTCAATTCTGATACCTTGGTCTTGCAGTTATTCCCTAGCGAGCTTCCCTTTATGTGGGGGATTTCAGAAGCTTAGGGGCCTGATAAGCGATAGAGGCACATGCCCACACATACATACATAAAAGTTGGGGGTGGGGGTCAGTATTTAGGCATTATTCACCTTAATGTATTGCTGCATCTAAAAAGTCTCATTCTGGATTTTTTAAATCAGAATTATCATTTGGATGTTGAGCTTGTGTTTTCATAATGGGATTTTGCTAAATGGTGTGGTTCGCCATCTAATCCATTAGGTGACATTCTTGTAGACAACCTGTGCTTCTAAGTGAAAGACTCAAAAAGATTTCAGCATTTTTTTTCCAACAACCCCCTTCTCAAAGTCTCAAAAGCCTAGATTGAACTTTGTCATGAATAACAAAATACAAAAAAGGAAACATTTTTGATATAAAATATATCCTTTAAATAAAAAAAAAAAAAGAACTAGTATGGCCAGGGAAAGGCAAAGGAAGCTCTATTTTGGAAGCGGTAAGGATGGAGACTAACCAGGATTCCAAACTACTGTCTGTAAACCCAAAGGGATATCTACTACCACCTGCTGGTGACAGATAGAAGCCACTCTGTTGTGCGGACATCTTGCTTTTATTATATTGTGAAAATTCTTAAGATACTTCTGTTGCTTAAATGAGAGTGCACTTAAATGTGCCCCTGTCATTCGCACTTACCTCTCTTTTCTTTTGAGGTCAATTTTATTTCTTCTTCCTGTTTTCCTCTCGGTTTCTAAATCTTTTTCTGGCTTTTCCGGACCTGTGAGAGTTTAGAGTCTCCCAAATGACTTGTTCTTTTTTACATGTAGGTCTTAGACATGATGATCTTGACTACAAATGTTTCTACTTCTTTTAACTTGAGATTGCTGTCTTTAAAAGCTTGCACCTGAGTAATTCTGGTCTTTAGAGGATGTCCCATGCTTAACAGTAATTGTATTTCTCTTCATATCCTTGACTAATGACCTCATATGTTACATGTTGGGGGCAGCAAGATCCAAAAAGAACTTCCAAAAATGAGAGCTAGGAATTTTAGGGCATCCTTGAAGCATTTGAAGTTTGGCATTTTAACAAATATACTATTGTTATTATTGCCATGTCGCCCTCGGTAGAGTGCTGGGGCATCACAGCTCACAGCAATCTCCAACTCTTGGGCTTAAGTGATTTTCTTGCCTCAGCCTTCCAAGTACCTGGGACTACAGGTGCTGCCACAATGCCTGGCTATTTTTTTGTTGTTGTTGCATGCGTCATTGTTGTTTAACTGACCCGGGCTGGGTTCGAACCCTCCAGCCTCTGTGCATGTGACTGGTGCCGTAACTACTGGACTTCAAGTGCCGAGACATTATTGCCAATTTTAAATTTTCCCATGGAAAACTCTAAATGCAGTTAAACAAACAAAATTAGAGATACTACATATTATCAACAGTTCATACGAGAAAAGGATTTTTAACAAAGTAAAAAAAATAATATATCCTCAAAAAATTTATTTTAAAGTATAACACATTAGATATATTTTGTTTACAAAAAGTCCCCCAATTTTTAAAATTCTCAAGATACTAGGATCTAGTGAAAACATCACCATTGACCCACTTCTAAGAACAACAAAAAAAGAAGTAACACATGTTTGGTCTAAGGAAGAGGTCTAAGGCAGGGAGGAGATACAGAGGTCTAAGGCAGGGAGGGGATCGAAACCAGCACACAGACAGGAAATTCTGCTCATGAATGGGCTGAGTCAGAAGGATGGGAGAGAGTGTATAGGCAGCATGTGAAGTAGAGGGTGGATGGGCAATTGTGAAGGGAAAACAGCAGGAGAGGAGCACCATGGTTGGTACAGAGGAGGCAATATACAAATGCAATAAAAGCTCTGTGTGCTGACCACCCCAGGGTCAATATGCAGAGGGGCCAACATAAAGAACTGGGCCTACTGTACTGATACATACATGTGGTGCATGTCTAATCTATGAAAATAGGGTCAATTTAAGAAGGTTGTCCATGTAGGAAGGTGGTCAAAACTATGGAGTCTACACTATAGGATTTAGAATGTGTATTTTACAATAAAATTGGAGAAAAGGGCATATAATGCAAACAAAAATTTAACAAACCTCTTGAGGCCAGGCACAGTGGCTTATGCCTATAGTCCTAGTACTTTGGGTGTGAGGGTTGTTTGAGGCCAGGCGGTTAAGACAAAGGAGCTACAGAATGAGACCCTGTCTCTTTAAAAAATGTTGAACTACTCTTGAAAATGACCAGCCTATACCATTCAGAGGTACCTGCAAACTCACCATTTATAATTATATGTAGTCATTTTTAGGTTTTATGAATAAAAGTGGTGACCTATGATTATATGTAGGATATATATTTTTTCTATCCATATTACTTTTGATTGTATCGATATGTAATGAAAAGATAAAATCAGATATTATTATGGATGACCTTCATAAGTGCTTTGGATTAACTGTATGAATGAGCTAATCAATTTTAAAGAATGTTCTCATGAAGTGATTCAAGAGAAAATGCCTAACCAACCCCATTGGTTTGGACCCGAGGAATAAAACTAGGCAAATTATTTTTCCTATATAAACTGATGTTGGAAAATAAGACCACTTTATATTGGGGAGGGGCTCACAGCCTACTAAGAAACACTAATGAGAATGAATTTGGGTTTCAGATAAATTTATTTCTTATGCATAAAATTATATAATTGGTGAAACTCATTAGAGAAGAAGTAAATGATTTGAGCACTGCTAGTAAATCATAACCTTATTAAACATAAAGGAAAAAGTATTAATATAAATTACAAGAATATGTTGCTTAGATTTTTATTTTATCTAATATCTAAAGAGACAAATTTCCTTTTTTAATTTTTTTTATTTTTACATAAACATGTGTTTATTAGGTTTCCATTTTTTTGTCTTCACAAAATTAAAAAAGCTTAAATTTTAATAACAATAACAATGTTTAAAATAAGGACTAGAAACAAAAACCTCATAAAGAATGAACGAACATAAATACATTCAGAAAAAGAAGCAGACAATTGCTACATCAAAATATTAAGCAATAATAATAATGCAAAGAAAGTAACATTCACATTGTCAAATAAGAGTATGTCTATCATAGAATGCTTTGAGTTTGAGGTTCAGTATGGAGTCATCAGTTAACTTATTATTTTTGTAAGTCTCAAAAAATAGACAACTTATATTTATAAATAAAAGTAACAGATAATTTTGAAAAACAGATCATGCCAAGTCTTATAGACAATAGAAAAAGAAGAAATGCTTCAAAATCATTCTACTTGATCTGGGTACACCTGATATTAAAATTGAAGAAAATATATTATTAAAAAGGGGAAATTACAAACATATGTCACTTATGAATGAGGATGCAATATCCTAAACAACATATTAACAAGTTGAATTAAAAATTAATGTTTAAATAATGTACTTTAAAAAATCTTCACTTCAAGCTTCGAAAATCACTTAGAAAATCACTCAATATTTTAGAAATTGATCGAAAATGATTGAATTTAGTTTGGAACATTTTACTTTTCAATTTGTAGGATTATAAAAAGGAGACTTTATAATTCATCTCAGTTACCCTTCCTGGTGTTATTTTTATTACAGGTTTTATGTGTGTTTCACTTAAATTTTTTTGTGAGATCTTTTATTAGAAAATTGTTTTTTCTTTCCAATGATCAGTATATATGTAATACTTCTAAAAATATAAATTTATTTCTATAAATTGAGGTTGACAAGTTAATTGTTATTTCAGGCAGGAGGGGAGGCCAGTATCTCCAGTACAAGCAATCATACACTTCATTCATGTTTCTCTTCAAGGAAAGCCCAAGAAATGCATCAGCAAAGCAGAAATCTACAAACTGTGCTTGCTAAAGGTCTTAAAGCCCAGAGAAGAGAAAACTGGACAGGAAAGTTACCAACCAAGTTCAATTCTTTCATCTTAAAAAATAATGATTTAGATTAATGGCCACAACCTGGGTAGAACCCCAGATCCATCAAGTTTATTTTCAAAGCCTGAGGGCATGCATTTCCAGAAAACTCAGCAGCTTTAAATACTGCTTAAGAGTTTACATTTAATTAAACTGGATCCAGGTAATCAGGGTCTGGGTTAGAGCTGTCTCACACCATGTGATTGCTGCTCATGGTGCCAGCAGGCAAAGCCCCATTAAAATTCAACAGATCTTAACAACCACTGAACACTGTTGGGATGAGAGTTTGATAATGTGTTGGGCTGGGAGCTTAAGCCTCTGGGTAAAGAAAGGCCAGAATTCTGTGGGTGTTAAAAATGATCACCAGGAATCAGCAGGCAGAAACCCTCGTCTTCTGAAATTGCACAGCATGGAGGGTCTTCCCTGATCTGCTCCACTTGGTATTTATAGAGAACAGAAACATATGCCTTGTGAAACTTCAAAGAAGACAGTGCCTGGGCTTAAGATATGTATGTTTGAAAGAAAATAAAATAAGGTAAGCTTTCCCTGATTCTCAGAAATGAAGTTGAACTTTATAATCTCTGATTTTTCCCTATGAAAACATAACATGATTCCAGGAAGTCTTGCTTCTTAACCTTAAGCTTTTCTGGTACAATTAGACACTGATTTCTAATCTGGTGGTTATTGGCCTTAAATATAGTATTGTCTAATGTTAAAGAACATTTAATGCCACATAAATATGAATTCCCATTTCTGGATGGAATGTGCTAGCATTTGGAGATTCTGTAGGTGTGCTTACTGCTTTCTCAAGAGCAAAAATTATTCAGTCCTGAAAGATCATTTGATGAGAACATATCAGGAAAGAAGAATCAATTCAGAAATGCCTCTGGACAGAACATGTGTCTACAAGAAAATAAGATATAAGGGGTTATCTGAAATTATTATACATTATAACTGTGGAACACAGAAAAAGACTCTCAGAGGTTTAACTGCAAAAGCATTCTCAGTTCCTACTTCAAGCACTTCCTTATATAATTGGGTAAAAAGTAGTACTGTAGGTCAATGAGTTAGTATAGGAAAATGATCAATAGTAATAGTACTATTAAGTTGCACTTAATTGCAGAGGCTGCCCTTTATATTTCATAGTTGAGGAAACCGAGCTTGAAGAGTTTGGACAAAATTGAACTTCCAAAGTTTAATATCTGGTAGGCAATGTTAACCTGCAAAGAGGAATTTTCTAGTATGTATTACATAAAATCAGAAATTTTCTGTGACCAACATAATCTGGACACAGCACCAAAGGGACATCATGGAGATCCCATTTGAGACCTGGACCCAAAAAGATGCATGGTAGAACAGGGGGAAAGATTCAACATGGATACTGAACCAAAGATAGAAAGAGATATTTGATGTAAGTATTTTACTAATACTATGAGAATGTTTATTGTATATTTGAGAAATAATTTAACACTCTTTTAAAGAGATGTAAATCATGGAACAATTGTTTAAAAATTCCAGAAGAAGTAGATTGACAACTGCTATGGCATCATCAACTGGAATGTAAATGTACTAGGATAAATGAAAGGCAAGAGAAGATGGTTATCAGAGAAGTGGGTGATGGAGACTGGCTCGTGAGATGGTTCCCTTGCCATTCTGCGTTCAGAGTAGGTTCCATCTGGGTCACTAGCTGTGGTGAACCAGGGATCAGAGCAGATTTCATAGCATCATGTGATATGGATTAGGAATATACTTAGGAATACACTTTGTGGGGGACAGTGAAAACTTAAAATCAGGTGTCAGTAGGGAGGAAAAAAGGCATGGGGTGGTGGTCAGTTGTCTGTGTCAAAATGACTGGTCAATGGGCTACCTTGTTAAGCATCATTGTGGGGATGTTGGTGAGGATGTTTCTGGATGAAACATTTCAATCAGTAAGTAAAGCAGATTGACCACCCTAATGTGTCTGGACTGCATCCAATCAGATGAAAGCATAAATAGGACAAAAGGTCTGAGTAAGGGAAGCTCTGTCTGCTTGCCTGCTCAAGCTAGATGTTAGTCTTCTCTGGCCTTGAGATTCAGACTGAAACATTGGCTCATCTTGAGTCTTGAGGCTGCCAATTTTCAGACCAGAACGTATATCAGCTCTCTGGCATTTAGGCCTTCAGACTTGGACTGGAACTATCCATTGGTTCCCCTGGTTCTCCAGCTCACCTATTGGAGATCTTGGGACTTCTCAGCTTCCATAATTGCATAAACATATTCGTTTTAAGAATAACCTATGGGTTCCCCATTCTTCTAGAAGTTTGCCATAGTCAAGGCATCATGGGTTCATATTCCATGCTGGTCTCTTGCCTGCCACACCTCTCCTAGCTCTCTGAGGCAAATGTGAGGGCAACATTCTCAGTGAAGGAACAAATAAAGTGACTCTGAGATAGCCAGTCAGTATTGGCATAGGACTAGTACACAGAAATTTCTGAGTTGCCAGCAGCCCAGCTACTAGAGACATTATGGCCCATGGAAAGTTTCCATCCTCTCTGCTCTGGGGAGAAGGCCAATAAGCATCTCAGTGTGGGCGCATCCACTCCTCTGGGAGAAAAGGACATCTGGTCCCAGTTACCTTCTTTTCCAGGCAGCACAGAGCACCATGTTCTCTTTGAATCATCTTAGCCCTTGTATCACACATGGTTGGACTAGACTTGATGGCATTGATAACACCAAGAAAAATGTAATCTTTCTAGGAGGGGCCACATACAGGAAAAGATCAATATAGAAAATAAAGTTTAGTAAATAATAAGTTTAAAGCACATTGACTATTTTCTCCTGCATAATACCATTCCCCCCAATTTTATAGTTTATAGAAGATGTGTATTGAAAGTAGTTGCAAATAAAAACTAATTTGAGTTTAAAGGCTTTACCAAGGAAACATTTTTAAACTCTGTATGATGGGGATGCAAATAAAAACTAATTTGAGTTTAAAGGCTTTACCAAGGAAACATTTTTAAACTCTGTATGATGGGGAATGTGTAGACTGTTCACCAAGTAATAAAATGAAGATGGGGTTATATTAGAAAAGGCAATTGACTATGCATGATTCTCTGGATGGAAGAAAGCAGTGGCCAAAAGATTAGTTGGGATGCCAGTACAGTGATCCATCAAGTGATGAGGGCTCTGGAATGAGGTGGTAACAGGGTTAATAAAAATGAAGGGATGGGCGGCGCCTGTGGCTCAGTCGGTAGGACGCCGGCCCCATATACCAAGGGTGGCGGGTTCAAACCTGGCCTCCGGCCAAACTGCAACCAAAAAATAGCCGGGCGTTGTGGCGGGCGCCTGTGGTCCCAGCTACTCCGGAGGCTGAGGCAAGAGAATCGGTTAAGCCCAGGAGTTGGAGGTTGCTGTGAGCTGTGTGAGGCCAGGGCACTCTACCGAGGGCCATAAAGTGAGACTCTGTCTCTACAAAAAAAAAATAAAAATAAAAAAAGAAAGAAAGAAATCAAATAAAAACATTATTAAAAAAAAAAATGAAGGGATATTTCTGAAAGTTCCTTCAAATTATGGTTCAATAAAATGTGGTGACCCCTTATATAAATGAATGAAGGTAGAAGTCAAAAATAGCTAAAATCACAAAGCTGGGTAACTAGGAATAATATGGTTTCAGTTAGGGCCAATCTAATAAAAATAAAGTCACCTACTGTGACTTTAAGGAAGGAGATGACATTCAAATAAAACTAAATGTAGGGGCTCCATGACCGCTAACATGAGACTGGTTAGCATTTGGCTAAGACTGACTGGAAAGGTAGTAAATCCTATGGATTAAATTGTGTCTCCTCAAAATTCATATGTTGGAGTATGAACCTCCAATGTGACTAAGAAGATGAAAGAGCAAACGAGGTCATACTGGTGGGACCCTGACCCAGTAGGTCTGTTGCCCTTCTTACAAGAGAAAGTGATAACAGAACTTGCTCTTTCACCCTCTCTGGCCCAGTTGGGACACTGTAAGAAAGCTCTAACTAGGAACCAAATCAGCTGACACTTTGATCTTTGACTTTCAGATTTCGCAAACTGTAAGAAATTTATTCATTTCCGTTGTTTAAGCCACCCAGCCTGTGATATTTTGTTATGGCAGCTAGAGCTGACTACCATAGCAATTTTCATCTTTGAAAAATAAAATAATTAAGTTTTATTCTGCCTAATTATTGTGTTATACATAAGACACAAAGCAAGAAAATACCAAGGCAGCAAAAGTAATAATAATTATTACTAAATAGCCTTGCACTAATCTCCAGTATTATGTATGAGGATATGGTGTCTTATAAAGACATTGTGAAGTTCAGCTGGATTTGCTTTAGAAAGGTTTAGCTTCATAGCTAGGCAGGGTGGCGCACACATGTAAACCTACCTTCCTTTACTTTTGGAAACCAGGTATTGCTTGAGGCCAGGGGTTTGAGCCAGCCTAGACAACCCAGCTAGACCCTGTCTCTACAACACATTAAAAACTATTGGTCAGGTGCGATAGCACTTGTGCCTGTACTCCCAGCTATACAGCAGGTTGGAGGATCTCTTGAGTCTAGGAGTTTCAGGTTGCAGTGAATTATGTCAACATCACTGCACTCTAGCCAAGGCAACAGAGGCAGACACTGACTCAAGAAAATAAGTAAAAAAATTTTAGCATTAGAATTACATAGAGTGACAGAACATGTCCAAAGGCCACCAGCATGAGCAGATTCACGATACAGAACAACTTAATCAGAGTACAACTAGTGAGTGACCTAACGTAGCAAAGAGAGGTAGATAAAGCAACCAATTAGTGCATAATAACAAATAATAATGAATGATAATTGAGCACTTGCATCGTGTCATTTATAGTCTAAGCATGTCGCATCTCTTCATTATTCTTTGTACAACCCTGTGCGGGAGGTGCTATTGTTCATCCCGTTTTAGGGATGAAGAACTGACACTCAGTGAGAATCAGAACTTGTTCACAGTCACACGGCTGTAAAGGGTACAAGGAGTCATAGAGGAGAAAGAGCAGAGGCAATTCATAAATCCCACAAGTCGTCACTCTTGTAGGAGAAAATTGCAAAATTTTTACGAGCATTTGTTGAAAAGTTTCACCGAGCAGACAGAGAAATACAAAACTCCAGGCACAGCACAGTCTAACACTCCAGGCAATGAAAAAATGCCTCTCACAGCTGCTCTGGGGGGCCATCCAGGCTCAGAATGAATATTCCTAATGAGATAGTACCTGGCTTTCCAAAGAAGCCTTTCCAAGGTGGCAGGGTGCCCAGTATTACAGAATTCCTCAGTATATTGAGCACAGATGCTATCTGTAACTTATATGCTTTAGTTTGCTTTTCTGTTTTAACGCTAACATTTATTGAGCACTTGCTGTTTTTCCCTCTGTATAACTGAGCATTTATAGAGTTTTGTTATCAATCACACCAGTGGGTGTTATATTCTCATTTTTACAGATGGGGAATGTGAGGCTGTGAACGTTTAGACCACATAATCAAGGCCATTTATAACTTGTGGATTAGTGGTACTTAGTAGGGACAGTCAATAACCCGTGCAGCTACCCTTAGGCTCCAACTTCAACTTATATGACTGGGACAGCAGCACAAAGCATCTTCTTATTTTTACATGAAAGCCCCCAAAGATTGTATTTATTTCATTTTTTAAATGGAATATTGTACTTATTTTTAAAATTAATTTCTATTATTTTAAACCTTTTGCTTCCCTGTTCTCTTGGTTACTTTTTGCAAGGCTTAGTTTTCAGATCCCATTTTATGCTAATTGTCCTTTCCTGCATTCTCCAGGGTAGCTACACTATTAGCTAAAATGGAAAATAATATTCCAGATGTTATATTACATTGGACCATTATCTTCTTTGATCTAAGTACTTTATTTTTGACACTCATTACTCAAGATGATTGTTAAAAACAAACTTTTTTATATTAGAGAATCACTATAGTGCTTAGTATGTAATATTGTTCGAGTACAGAAAAGAATAATATAAATTATTTCATTGATGAGTTGATCATTTTTGTATTAACATCTCTTTCTTTTCTATGAATGTTCATTTTTGTAATATATGAGTTTGTAGTACAGTGATTTTTTTGCGAGTCCTGCTTTTCTCCCTTGGTGCTGATAGCATCAACATTGTATTTGTGATTTTAATGACTATAGGATGTTGCCTTGATTTACTTGACTAGTCTTTAGGATTGATCATTAGAGAGCAATCGTCAGTGAATTATAAGTGATTCAGTAATCAGTATCCTTATAAATATTTTGTTACTTTTTCCCTCATATTTCAAGTTACTGTTTAAGTAAAAATATTCAGAAGTGACATTTCTGGCTGGAAAAGTATTAATATTTGAAAAGTATAGAGTCTTTGAAGTCAATGTCTCTGTCTTCCTCAAATATGCCAGCTACTTCATTGCCCTTTGACTTGTTCAAATTATTCCATCTTTTTTTTTTATTATTATTACTTCAGGTTCACTGAGGTTACAAAGAATTAGGTTACATTGTTTGAATTTGTTTGGTAAAATCCCTCAATGTAATTGTGTACTGCCCCCAAGAGGTGTGCCATACACCATAACCCCCGTTCCCAGTTCCCTTGTTCCCCTGTTACCCTGTCCTGCACCTTGAATTGATTTGAGTTTTTCTTTTATGTATTAGTTTTTCTACTGGCTTCGTATTAGAATTGAGTACATTGGATTCTTGCTTCTCCATTCTTGTGATACTTTCCTAAGAAGAATGTGTTCCAACTCTACCCAAGTTAATGCAACTGATGTAAAGTCTCCATTTTTTCTTTTCTTTCTTTTTTTTTTTTTTTTTTTTTTGTAGTTTTTGGCAGGGGGCTGAGTTTGAACCCACCACCTCCGGCATATGGAGCCTGCACCCTCCCCCTTTAAGCCACAGACGCCACCCAGTCTCCATCTTTTTTAATGGCTGAATACTATTCCATGGTCTATATATATCACAGTGTGTTAATCCATTCCTGGGTTGGTCAGCATTTCTTGAAAATGCTGGTATCCTGGGGGTGGGGGTGGGGCAACATTTATTATTCAAATCCCATTTTAAATGGCACTATCTCCATGATGCCTTCTTTCATATACCCAGGTAAAACTTACCAGTTTTTGATTTGTCCTTATTGTTTTCAATTACCATTGTTGGCTTCCTCATGTTGTATTATTGCTATTTATGTTGTGTCCAAACTAGCTAGACTTATCAAGGGCAGGAATCACAAATACTCATGTTTTAACTGTGAATATCTAAGCCAATCAAAACCAAAGTAGGGTTTTGCTATGACACATAGAAAATGCTTAGTACAAGTCTGGGAAATGAATGGTTACAGTCTTCATTTCCTAGATGCCATCTGTTCAGAAACTAGTTCTGACCTCTGGAGGCTATCATGAAAGTGTTGACAGGGGCTCAATAGATCTGATAGAATAACTAAGACTTCCTAAGTTACTGTGATAGTTCTCACCTTGAATGCTTCAATGTCTTTAATCCAAAACACCATTGAGAAGAGAGTAGGGTACTCAAGAAGAGAAAGAAGAGCATCAGGTGAAAGTCCCTTTGCAGAATTCTTTGTATGCCCACTACATGGGTTGTTAGGCCATCGACGGTTTTTAAATGGCCTGAGGAAGTATGAAATGCAGCATATCATTGTTTTGAAGAAGTAGTGGCGATCCTGTCTTGATTCAGTCCAGTTTCAAGTCGCTGCAGGAGAAAGTTAATTCAAATTTTTATTTGTACTAACAGAAGAAAAAAGAGATGGTAAAAAGTATATCAAATATCAAATATATATCGAATAGGCAGTGTTTTGACAGTTAGAAATATGTGCAAGGAGTAAAAACTTGTGAATGCCATTCATAATTTTATAGTGTTTATTGAGTTCATTGATGAGAATGGCTGCTCCGAGATAAAAGATATAAAACTGAATGACGTAGAAACTCACAATAGGTGGAGCAGTAAAATCTTTGAATTGGTCGCCTACATGGTGTTTTATCTAGCATCTAGATTTTATTGTTTTGTCTTCATAACTTATTTATACATTCCATTCTTCATGTACTAACTTTGTATCTGGCTGTTAGAACATTCAGAGCACAATATGCCAAGAAATGCATAACAGCTTCCTTTAAATGTCATCAAAGCCAGTTGGCATGAAAAAGGATGGTCACCTTTATAAGAGTGGCTGTTTTTAGAACAGATACAAAAAGATGAGTATAGCTTTCAATCATTACGTCATTCACATCTAGGATTTGCATCAGCATTCTTCATATTTTCCAAGATTAAACATGGAGATAATTAGAGGCTTGAGACTTACACTACTAAGTGAAGAAAATAAGCATTCAAGTGTATGTTATAACATGAAAGGAGTTATAAAAGAGATAGGAGGGCTGGGTGCCCATGGTTCAATGGTTAGGGTGCTGGCCACATGCTCTGGGGCTAGTGGGTTAGAACCCAGCCCAGGCCTGCTAAACCAAAAAAGTAGCATGGTGTTGTGTGGCAGGTGCCTATAGTCCCAGCTACTAGGGTGGCTGAGGCAAGAGAATGGCTTGAGCTCATGAGTTTAGGGTTGCTGTGAGCTATGATGCCACAGCAATCTACCCAGGGTGACAAAGTAAAACTTTTGTCTCAAAAATAAAAAGTAAAGAAAAGAAAAAAGAGAGATAGGAGATATGACTCTTACCCCCAGAGAAGTTTGTGGTCATTACACAGAAGTATCTTATATGTAGATAATCCCTAGTTAATATAGTATAATAAAGTGCTGTGTTGGGCAGTTTAAATTTATAGAAGGGTCAGTGTGAACTACAGTGTGTATCAAAATAAAAGGAAGAAACCAACAAGATGTGAAAAGATTTAATAACTTTACCTCTTAAAAATCAAAATTTCTTAGGTTCTAAAATATATTCCTGCTGGTGAAATTCAGAAAGTATATTTTAGAACCTAAAATGTCATTTTTCCAAGTTTGTAGTGGAAAAATGAATTAATAAATATCATTTTCTCAATTTAAATATATGTGCCTAATTTTTTTTGAAATTGTTGTAGCTGCAGCTTTCCATCTAGATTACAATCAAATGCAAGATATCACACGAGTTAGCCCAACATTAAATATCAGGCACTTTTATGTTTATTACATTTGTATAACACGAGGTCTGCAAAGAGCATATGGAGTCATGTAATCTTATACCTAAGCTTAGATTTGGCTGGGTGCAGAGGCACATGCCTATAATCCTAGCACTCTGGGAGGTCAAGGCAGGTGAATTTCCTGACCTCAGGAGTTCCAGACCAGCCTAAGCAAGAGCAAAACTCCATCTCTATTAAAAATAGAAGATCTAGTTGGTCATGGCGGGTACCTGTAGTCCTGGTTACTCAGAAGGCTGAGGCAAGAGGATCACTTGAGCCCAAGAGTTTGAAGTTGCTGTGATCTATGACGCCACAGCACTCTACTCAGGGTGACAGAATGAGACTGTCCAAATTAAAAGAAAAAAAAAAAAGACAAAGAAGCAGCTTAAATTTGACCACATTATGTGGTGAGTTAACTTAAGAAAATTGTTCATTTTTATGTTCCAACAAAAGACTTGTTATTAGTGAGGGACGTTGTCTCATCTAGTATGTTTTCTAGTAAACCAGATTTTCCCTTTTCAGAGGAAAATTAACTTGTGAACTTTGATATTATGTTTTTAATGTGGGAGTGAGCATGATTATTGGGTAAAGAATTTCCTGTGGACTCACTTGTTTCTATTCACTCCACTTGACATTCAATTGTGAAAGGAAACTTGAAAATAGCAGTTCCTCTCACACGCTGGATATTCGGGACAGTTAACAAGCAGACTAAAGGCTAAGTACTCATGATTATAGTTCTCAGGGTCCAAGGATAGATAAGCCAGAAGCACCTTACACAGTGATGACAGTGATTTTGCTTTTCCACAAGAAGAAAAACACCATATTCTTAGAAAATTAAACACAGATTTTTTTCTTCAAATAGTTAAGATTCTAAATTCTAAAATCTTTCTAATATTTTTATAAATAAGTCACACATTTGGATGGGGCCTATTGCTCAGTGGGTAGGGTGCTGGTCCTGTATACTGATGGTGGCGGGTTCGAACCCAGTCCCAGCCAGCTAAAACAGCAATGAGAATTGCAACAAAAAATTGCTGGGTGTTATGGTGGGTGCCTGAAGTCCCAGCGACTCTGGAAGCTGAGACAAGAGAATTGCTTAAGCCCAAGAGTTGGAGGTTGCTGTGAGCTGTGACGCCATAGCCTTTTACAGAGGGCAATGAAGTGAGACTCTTGTCTCAAAAAAAAAAGTCACACATTTGTACGTGTTCAAAAAAATTCTAAAGCCCGCAGGTCCTTCCAAAGTTACATGGAATTCTGCAGTATAATTTAACCCATTCTCTGCAGTATAATTTAACCCATTCCTGTAGGCTTGTTTGTTTCACTAACAAAATTGAATAGGAGAAATAAGGCAGTAATGTGATCCACTCAGTTACTCAGTGTGATGCACAGCAATGTGATCTGGGCAGGGGCTGCCCAGAAATTGTGATCTCTAGGTGCAGCACAGAGTTTAGATTGGATCAATAGCACCATAATAAGAGTCAGCAAGTGTAGAAGAAGGGAGGAAATATATTCCAGAAGTCTATCGTAAACATCTGAGCTAAGGCACACAGTAATCATTGTTCATGCCCAGCTCCAGAAAGAATAGCAATTAGAAGTTAGGAATTCAAACTAGAACACCGGAAAACTAAGATTCTGGAACTTTCCTGGCAAAATTTCTTTGTAAGTAAACAGCCTATTCTCTACTTTCGTTGTATTGGCATCTGAACATCTGAATTTACCTAGAGAAAAATTGTGCACCTGGGGAGAAAAATTGTGCACCTGGGACCAGTATCTCAGGTCATCCCTAAGGAAACTGAGCCTACTCTGTTTCCCTGGAAAATTTGCTATCATTCATGAGATTATTTTATAGCGTCTCCTGTCTTCTCTCAACTCTGATACTCTTTCTTCTTCCTCTTTCTTTTTTTTTTTATTGTTAAATCATAGCTGTGTACATTAGTGCAATCGACTGTACCCATTCTAAGATGCACCATAGATGTGGCCCCACCCATTACCCTCCCTCCACCAAAAATTCTTCCTCTTTCTTATTAACTGTATTCATTTCCTAATTGCCAGGAGAAGGGAAGCCATGGGGAAAGAATGTTTTCTTTTTCTCAACACAAACCTATGGAGCTATCGGCACCTATGCCAGTGGGCTCCACTTCCCTCCTTTTCCCAGGGTGGCACCTCCTCACTTCTACCTAACCAACCTCTCTACTATGTTCTACCCAGCCCCCATCACCCTGGGTGCATTCCTCTCTCTCTGTCCCATATCATTTCCTACTGTATGTAGATAGGATCATTCTCATTAGACATTATAATAGCTTCCATTAAAAAATTAAAACTCTTGTCAGTGTGTCTCCTACAGAAATTGGCCCATAAGCTATACTTAATTTTATAGAAATGATTTTTTGGAAGAGTGTCCTCTAGTCTCATCTTCATTCCATCAATGTTCACCTTCTTGGTTTATTCTGCCAGAAATCCCCTTCAGTTAGGCTTTTCTCTGATTTCTCCATTAAGACAAATCTCATGAAACTAGTCAATGTCTGTATCTTGCCAAATCCAAAGATCTGTCTCAGTTTTATTCAACTTTGCAGAAAACTTTGACCCAGTTGATTACTTCCTCTTTATTACAATTCATTAAATATTTATTTATTTATGTATTTGTTTGTTTGTTTATTGCCTTTCTTCATCAAAAGTATATAAGGGAAGGTGCTGTATTTTATAATCCATGGTCTTGTATGATTTCTTGTATTCTCGATATCTAGAATGGTACCTGGCACATACTAGGTGTTCAACAGTCATTTACTGAATTATTTAAGCAGTCAAATATTTGAATAACAAGTGAGTGAAGCCATAAACACTAACAGAGTTTATAAACAGGACAAAGATTTTGGGGAGTCAGTGGCTTCTTACCTCTACTCTGTTTGGAGCCAGAACAGTGTCAGCTTAAATTGATACTTGAGCTTTGAAGTCTCTTCATTTTCATTTGAATTGAACTGTCCAAGGTGCTGACCAAGCTACACAGCTTACAGTGAACTCTCTACAATTGATCAAGATGAGTAAGCATAGTCACAGAAGCCATTAATCGGAGCCAGTGTCCCATGAAAACACAAAACTAACTGCTTCTATGAAATTATGATCAATAAAAGAAGGTAAGCCCTATATTATCAGGGTCTCTCAGTAGGTGGCCCCTCTCTATGCTGAGATAAGTGCTGACATGGAGCAAAATGAGTGAGAGGCCCAACTGCTGTCTGTCCCCTCCTTGGCCCCCAGCTCAGTCCATAAGTCTCCTCCCAGCTATTGACTTGAATGATCCACCTAAGTTTAGGCTGCAGCCAAAAGCTCTATTTATAGCTCCTGGTAAACTAATACTTTTAACCTGGAAGGCCTTTTTCTTTGCATGTAATTCCTTCCTCCTCTAGGATATAAGTAAACCAAAACCATGGAAATACACGAAAATAATAAGCCTCTTCAACCCCCAAATTCTAACTGCTTCTTTTCCTTAGACAAAAAGGAAACAAAATATTGAAAGAATCTCAAGCTGCTGATGATTGTTTTCAAATGAAATAGTTTATTTAAAGACTATCAGAGAGGCCCCTGGTAGAGGCTTTCACATACTTGGAGATCCTCTTTTTTTCTTTTTTCAATGAAAATATTTGATCATTCCACCACATTGCTTACTTTTTCTGCATGTAACAAATATTCTGCCCTTTAGTATTAAGGCTGTGGAATTGGTGGTAAGAGGTAAAGATCAGGATTTTTTTCTTAAGTTGTTTTATTCAAAGAATTCACCCATAAGAGAGTTAACTGAGATACATGTTTATAGATGTTTGACTAAGTACAGGATTTCTTCTGCCATTAACAAACCATGTAGGCCATTGCAAAAGTCTTAAAGACTTACAATGCTTACAATGCTTTGCATTGTAAGCATTTACAATGCTAAGACTTTTGCAATGCTTACAAAGTGTCTTGTGTGAGAAAATAAGTTAAAACAAGAAAAAAAACTGAGATTAATAGAGCCTCTAATCCTCTATTTTCATCAAGTTCTCCACTTTTGTTTTTAATTAAAATCAATATTTATTGAAAACCTATAGACTCTACTGAATTCTAGATGAATTTATAAGTGAACATAATAGTCTTCCCTCTTAAGGGGGTTTATTTCATGTATTGAAATATTGAAATATGGAATATGAAGAATATATATGTAAGCAGTGTATTGACAATATTATCTATATTTGGCTCAATTACTTCTATCTTCTGAACAGTTGCCTTTGAAAACTAAAGATTTTCTAGAATTGAAGAATCCTTTGAATGCCAAGGAAATATTCTGTCTTGTAATCACTTTTTTATTAACCAAGGTGGAGATCTAGTGAACTCATGCATTTCCGAAAGCTTTGTTTTTTGACAGGTATAAAATGGAAATAAGCCTTTATTAATTGTGTTAATGAGAAAATTCAAGGATCAGAATGAGAGTTCTAATTATACTTCACAACTGTGGATTTTTATGTGTCGATCTGGGTTTACTGAGAATGGATAGATCCAGCAATGAGGAGAGCCCCCAGTTCATGCCTTCAGGAGATGTCCAGTGCAGGGATGAATAATAAGGCTCCTGAGGGAGAGGGATAGAGTAATATAAAGTGCTTATGTCCAGGGAATGACATGGATGACAAAACAAAGGGAATCTGGAACTATGGGATAATGGCTGTAGGTTATTCTTGCAATTTGTACTATTAGGGCAGTGAATGGGAAGCTTGGAGCAAATTGGAATAAGGAGATGTTTTTGCTAAAGCTGAGAATGGAGGTGAGAAAAAGCAGTGAGGTTATTCTCTTTGAAACGATAAATCACAATTCTGTGGCCAGTTGGTATCTGTCCATTTAAAGGGATCTCTCTGACTGACTTGATTTATTCTCAAGATGGTTTTGACATTCAGAAAAGCAGCTTGCTTTCTCATCTTGATGAAAAATATACCAGTTCTCAACTTTAGTTCCAGTAGACAAAAACAAAACAAAACAACAACAACAACAAACTTGGAAGTTATTTTGTTTCTTTTGTTCTTATCATGTCTTGGGAATGACAGATTTGTTTCAAAATTCTGAGAAAAAATAAACAGAGGTTGAAAAACATGAAGTAGTCTGTTTATTCTGCCCATTCCTGAGAAATGTTTTGGAAAGCCTTTCTAAACTGCGAGCTCCAGCTGTACATCACAGGATGCCAGCAAGAATCGTCGGTGGAAAGTTAGAGGAAATATTTTGATTGCTTTAATGCTGTATTCATAGATAGTCTCTTGTGCGTGATAGTACTTTAAAATCATTAGTCTTGAAGAAGAAAATATAGAACTTTTCTAATGCTTGAGCATTGGAAGGGGAATGAAGAAAAACTAGCAGCCCAGTCTTTTGGAGCTGCTACAGTTTTAGAAATGAAAAAACCTTTCACCTCAGCAATGAACAATGGAAAATAAAACTATTAGACTTGGCCATGGCACCCAGCTAGTTAGTGATGTTTCTCTTCTTTTGTATTGAAGGTCTATCTATTGAATAGTCAACATTGAAGAGAAAGACAAAGTAAAGAATTCAAAAAAGAAAAGCAGACATGATGTTCTTTTATTTCATTTATCCTTTGGATAGGTGTTTCTTTAAAATAAAGTCTTTGAATAAGCAATTCTTTTTGGTAATCATAGTAAATTCTAGTAAATGCTTTTTAGGTTTATGCTGATTGCAAAGGGAGCATGGTGGAACATGATGATGAAAATGGATTCATACCATCCTGGGATCACACACTTTACCTGTCCCAGATATGCGCTACTGGTCACTTTCCCTCTTCATCCCTTGGCTTCCTCATTGTTAAGTTGGACATTATTCAACCTAATTAACATAGCTTTTTTTTTTTTTTTTGAGACAGAGTCTTACTCTGTGCCCTGGGAAGAGTGCTGTGGTGTTATAGCCCACAGCAAGCTCAGAGTCTTGGGCTCAAGTGGTCCCCTTGCCTCAGCCTCCTAGAATGCTAGGATTACAGGCATGAGCCATCCCACCCAGCCATTAATAAAGTTCTTTTAAGAGCTGAATTAGCATATGCATGTAATAGCTCAGTTCCTGCAAAAGGAAAGCTGTTATGGTAATATCTTTTTTCTTTTTTTGGTTGGGGGGACAGAGTCTCACTTTGTCACCCTGGGTAGAGTGCTGTAGTGTTATAGCTCACAGCAACCTCAAACTCTTGGGCTCCAGAGATTCTCTTGCCTCAGCCTCCCGAGTGGCTTGGACTACAGGCCCCCTCTACAACACCTGGCTATTTTCAGAGACAGGGTCTTTCTCTAGCGCAGGCTGGTCTTGAACTCCTGAGCTCAGGCGATCTGCCCATCTCAGCCTCTTAGAGTGCTAGGATTACAGGCATGAGCCACCACACCCGGTGTTAATATCCTTATTTATAATAAAAGTAAGTGATTCATATTCCTCCAAGATATATTTTTTATATAAACCTACATATGACATGTGGAAATTGAGAGAAGTAGCTTCAGCCTTGTTAATTGTTTTTGTTATGCTATCATTTTTTATTAAAGTTATATAATTATAACGTATAATAGAAATTACCCATTTTTTCCCTACATTAATGACAATTATATGCCAAAATACAATACTCAAAAGAGGTTTATCTGCCTCCATGCAATTTCTGATAAAGTTTTGGGAAGTGAACTTTAGGCTCATGGGAAATAATGGCCATAGTTGTTTTGATTTGCTTTCGAAAACCAACTTATGTTCAAGGAGCGCCGTGAACAAGCTCCAAGCAGTTTTGCTTCTTGACATACCTACAAGTGAAAATCAATGTTTCTTTCGAGAATTTCCATACATATCTCAGATAAAAGTTGCACCGTGCTCACGTTCTTCTAATATGACATATGGGTGGTTTCAAATGCAAGCCCAGAAGCCAAAATATTGAGAAAACTGTGAAAAGTTATAGTTTAGATACATTTTCTCCCTGAAAAAAAAATAGCAGATAATATTGTTACAGAAAATCCATAAGCCAAAAAGAAGTTTCAAATAACTCCTTTTCCCAAGTTTTTCACAAGCTGTTCTTAAATTTTTAAAGAGCACTTGAATAATAAAATGTGTTGGTTATGGCCCTGTTTTTTTTTTTTTTTTTTTCCTTCCGCCTACCCTCCAAACATTTACTGAAGATACTATTTTAAGCCACCATTTCAACATTTTTACTACTGGTGTGTAGATGATTTGTATTCCGTGTGCAACACAATAGCACACAATATTTTCCCCACTCACTCTGGCAAAGATCATCTGTCTCTTCCGCCAAAAGAACTGAAATGCCATTGATCATGTGAGAATGGTATTGGGGAGGTGTTGCAAGAACAGTCAGGGTAGAGAGAGAGAATTAGGTGTCTCTGTGCCTACCCTAAGAAAAGTAGGTCCTACTTTTCTCCCAAGGAGAAAATTTACCTTTATTCTGCTGCTAGGCAACTTTTACGCCTGGACCAACCTCCTACTCCCCTTGGCTGACACACTGCATTCTTCCCATGTAAAGCATCCTCTGATTCACACCGGCATCTTTCCTGGGTGATTCAGTGGAAAGGCAGGCTTTTGCTACTTTAGATATCAGTGTTAGCTTATGTCCCTCATCATATTTATAATACATAGAGAAAGAAAAGGAGCAAAATAAACTATTATCATGCTATACTGGACTTCTAAGTCAAGAAGGACCAGTACTGGAAAGGGCTATTCATTGTGGAAGACACAGCATTTTGTCTTAATGCCTAGCCAGCCACAGCTTAAGATATTTTACACTTTTATTTCTGGTGATGAAAAGGGAACATTCCAAATTTGTGTCTTATTCTTATGATTTTTTTTTTTTAAATGGGAATGAGTCCTTTCCTTTGAAGGGATCTCAAAGAGTAGTCTGTTGTATATGTGTGTGTATAATCTTGTTTAGCAGTGTAATTTTTAAATATAAACATATTCTATAACAGAGAATTTTATCTTTAGTGGTGCATTTGAATGACAACATAACTGTGTGTGTGTATACAGACAGCATTCTGTATTTGTGGATTTTGCATCCATGTATTGAACCAATGCAGACTAAAAATAATCAGGAAAATAATTACAGCTGTACTGAATATGTACAGACGTTTTTCCTTGTCATTCCTTCTGAAACAATACAATATAACTGTTTATATGGCATTTACATCGTATTAGTTGTGCTGAGTAATCTAGGGAAGGTTTAGAGAATCCAGGAGAGTAGGTTATGCAAATATGCAAATACTAGGCCATTCACTATCAGGGACGTGAGCATCCCTGAATTTTGGTATCCATCGGAGGTCCTAGACACCATCACCTGTGGATACTGAGGAATGACTATGTAATTCAGTCTGGCATACCCAGCCAGAGCTTGGGGACAGAGACAGAGACTTCTCAGCCTCAGGCCGAGAAGACCAATTGATTTTATGTAGGTCCTTTAGTTCCTTTAACTCAAATAGTCTTTTGGTATTTAAATTTCTTCTAGATCCTAAAGGTTCCTAACCCCAATTGATAATGAGGAGAATTCCCTAGTTAGAGCCATTAATAACTACAGATTTCTGAGTTCCCCTTTTGGAGAAACAGGAAGGAAATGGAATTTCAAAATGCTTCAGGGGCTTTTGATGTCACAAGGTTAGCACTGATTGGTGAATGGGCATGCCTCCCTAAGCAGCTTCTCTAGAATGTTTTCTAGCTAGTAAACCAAAGTGTGTTTGAGCACCTCTGGTGACTGCATGAGCACCTCTGGTGACTGTAAGACCATTACTTGCCTAGGCAGCCCATATTCTTTTGAACAGGTTTGATTACATCAGGGAGACCAATATTAAATGAAAATTTACCCATCGGTATTAGTTCTTTCACTTGGGGCCATGGAGAATAATTCAATTCTTATTTCACACAGTAGCTCTTCAATTCCGTTTGTAGGCAGTGTCAGGCACTCCATTCCGATCAGTTCTCCTCTGAAAAATGTCCCTAGTTTATTCAACCCTTTCTTTAGGTGACTTGGGTTAAATGTGTGCACATTCTCCTTGCTATTCTCTGAATTTAACCCTGAGGTTTCTCAGGAGGAAACACTCAGACTCAGCACAAGTCCCAGTAGTGTTGAGTTTATAGGGTCAAGGGTATGTGACCTGTAAAATCCCACAAAGCCCTCCCCCGCCCACACACATTCTTAAACCAAGTTCCAGGCTTGGTTTAATTCTCTGCTCTCATCGTTTTTAAATGTATAATGGTTTTTGTATAAGGGCCCTCACGTTTCGAGACTGTATGGGGTTTGCACAAAATGAGGGAGCCAATTCTGTGTCCTAGCTCTGGTATGATCTACTTGCACACATATTTCATGTCTTGTGTCCTCTGTGCAAATGGAGCAGGAATCTATGCTGTCTGTTTCAGCAGCCACATCACTTTTGAGTCCATGTTCTATAGTCCACCAAAGGCAACCCTGAGATCTTTGTCTATTAAACACCCATGTCTCCTACATGCTGGATTTTTGAAATTGTTGTTGGAAAGAAATACAAGATGTTGTATCGATTCCAGTTAAGCTTAATCTTTAAAGACTTACTCCATAGTTCCAGACTATTAAGATCTTATTAGGTTCTGAGTGCGGCATCCATCGTGTCGGTTGTCTCTCTTAACTGCTTGCCACCAATGACACTTACAACCCAGCCTTACAAAGTGATGAACAATATCGGAGTAGGACACATTAAAAGAAATATGAGGATTAATGGTTGCAGTGAATGGGATCTAATTGCTATGGTGGTTTGAAAGATACCTAATGTCTCTGATTTCAGCAGCAAGGGTATGATCTTTCTTCTTACTCCCTAAAAATGCTTTGATAGCTCTTGTCATTGTGAATATGGATTTGAGACTACGGCAGTTATAATAGAGATTTGTGCTAAAAAAAAGAGTTGTTCCTGAAACTATATAATGTTTAAAAACTCATCTCAGAGGAGTTGCAATTATTTAATGCAGATATTGAAAAATCTAGTGTTTCTATCTTGGCTATGAAGACCATTTGGCCTGGATGTTCTTGGTATCCAGTCCCTTTTGTTAGTGCTTTGGTTCTGTTTAAAAGACACCCTCTGTGAGGAAAGTACATGAGATGTGTAAGTGTAAAACCACTTATAGTAAGTAGACTCTGGATTAAACAATTAGTTGCTTTTACATCAAGTTCATTGTGCAAGATTTTTTAAAAAATTCAGATTAATGTGAGGGTATCAGTGATTAGGTTATGTTGTTTTTGTTTCTAAGGTAAATTTTGAGTTTCAGTTGAGGCAGTTGGTCCCTTCATCCAGGGGGTGTGGTGAACACCTTGACAGTGAGTCCACTGGTGAGAGCTCATCAATCCCCTCCCTCCTGTCCTTTGCACTTTCTCTCTTCCTTCCTCCCCTCACTTGAATATACTGGTGTTGTTCTCTCCCATGGGCATGTAGTTATTTTTCTATCGGTCTCATATTAGTATCGAGTATATCAGATACTTGCATTTCCATTATTGTGGTACTTTAATAAGAAAAATGTGTTTCAACTCCATCCAAATAAACACAAAAGATGTAAATCACCATTTTTGATAGCTGAATAGTATCCCATGGCATACATACACCACAGTTTATTAATCCATTCATGGGTTGATGGTCACTTTGGTTGCTTTCGTGTCTTGGCAATTGTGAATTAAGCTCCAATGAGCATTCTAACGCAAATGTCCTTGTGATAAAATTTTATCACAAATTTTGAATTTCTTAAATCCATATTCACAATGACAAGAGCTATCAAAGTATTTTTAGGGAGTAAAAAGAAAGATCATACCCTTGCTGCTGAAATTAGAGGCATTAGGTATCTTTCTTTATTTTCTTCTGTGTGGATTCCTAGTAATGAAACTCTGGGTTCAAATGGAATGTGTACATTTACCTCTCCACACTTCTTTCTATAAAGGCTGTATTAGTTTGCAATCCCACCAACATGTATAAGCATTCCCTTCTCTCCACGTCCATGCCAATATTTGCAGATTTGAGATTTTGTGATTTGGGCTATTCTCACTGGGGTTAGGTGATACCTTAGGGTGGTTTTGATTTGCATTTCTCTGATGACTGGGGACAATGAGCAGTTTTTCCATGTGCTTTTTGGTCATTCTCTGTCTTCTTCAGAGAAGGTGCTGTTGACGTCTCTTGCCCAATGATAGATGGGATTGTTTGCTCTTATTTTGTTCATTCACTTCAGTTCTCTGTAGATTCTAGTTATTGATCCTTTGTCAGATTTGTAACATGCAAATATCTTTTCCGATTTGAAGGTTGTCTGTTTTGATTGTTGTGTGCTTAGCTGTGCTTTTGAGCTTAATTATCATTTATTTTTGTCTGTATTGCCATTGCTGATGCCATTGTCTTCATAAAAATCTTTCCCCATGCCAATATCATCTAGAATTTTGCCACATTTTCCTCTAGAACTTTTAGCACCTCATGTCTTAGATTTAAATCTTTTTTCTATTGTGAGTCAATTTTTGTAAGTGGTGAGAGGTGCAGGTCCAGTTTAAGTCTTGTACACGTAGTTAACCTGTTCTCTCAGCCTCGTTCACTGAATAGGGATTCTTTTCCCCAGTGTTTGCTTTTGTTTGGTTTATTGAAGATCAGATGATAAGAGGCTAGTTTCATCTCTAGGTTTTCAATTCGGTTCC
The DNA here is from genome assembly GCF_027406575.1 of Nycticebus coucang. Lineage (NCBI taxonomy): Eukaryota > Metazoa > Chordata > Mammalia > Primates > Lorisidae > Nycticebus > Nycticebus coucang. Next base: position 49,019,550 of record NC_069798.1, read on the forward strand.
ATGAATCTGTGTCCTTCTTTTTGTGCATCTTGGACATTTAAAGAAAAATGTCCAAATAGGATGAAGGCAGTTTTCATCTCTGTCATATTTATGGTCAGGTGATGAAATATGAAATATTTTACTTATAAAGTGAATAAGACCTTTAAGTTGGATTAAATATTGGCCTGATTAGTAGTTGACCTAATTATACTTTAAAAAAATATTTGGATATGTTAGCCAGTTTCTTATTTTATCTGAGTAATTATTTGCTCAGAAACGTAGGGCTGAACTCCTCACAAGCCAGTAGATGGTAACATTACATTTGGAAACTTTTTCCCCCACATAAAGCTGTGTGTTTTAGAGCTGTCTCCTTACTTGGTGTGTTTTCTGAGATTTCTCATTGTGTAGTAATAGATTCAAGGATGAGCTTGTAGGAACACCTTGGACCTCTGTGCAGTATAGAATAACATGTTAGTTGGCTTTAGATGTATTATTTACCCAACTCTCTGAAGTGAAGCAGATACAGTGGCCCATCACTGAAGTCTCTTTAATCGCCAGCATTGTATACATCTGTAAATTTGTGAAATGCCTCCAGAGAGATGGGACAATATAAATGATTTATATTATTGATTTACTTGGCAAGTGGAAGGGCTGAGCTCAGAAAAAAAGGCAATTCTATTACAGTTCCATAGTGTGAAAGAACCACACTACTCAGACCTCAAGAAGCACTTTGTAGCAATTAAAGGAACCTTTAAACAGCACATATGAAAATTGCGTTCTCATGTATATATCTAAATATTCGATTATATGTTCACAAAAAATTATTGAGTGTGTACTTTTTGCCAGATGGTGTTCTAGATGCTGGGGATACAGTAGAGGACACATTGATCAGACAGTGACTCTGCCTGTATGGGATTACCCTATGGGGTACAACACGTGTACACTGAGTGTTAAGTAAGTCAGCAAGATAAAGATACTATATTGCGACTCTAGTGAGGGGTTTAGCAGCAAATGAATGTCAGAGATCTACAAAAGAGAGTTTCACCTTCAACATTGTGGTGAGAAGATGACATTGGAGTGAAGATCCGCAGGAAGTACAGTGCAAGCCAGGAAGCCTTCTGGGGGGAGGTGCACTAGACAGAGACAACAGCGGGTGCCAAGCATCCCAGGTGGGAGCTTGCTGTGCCTGAGAACAAACAAGCAGATGGGCATGGAAGGAGGGGAGTAAGCAAGGAACAGAGGAGGATGAGGAAAACCTAATACGGGATCCAGCTGTGCAAACTCTTGTTGACCATTTTAAGGTCCTTTTTAAAAATTCTATTATAGTTCCATAGTTTGACAGAACCGCACTACTTTTATCTCAGGATTTACCACTTGATAGCTTCCCTCTGGCTGCTGAGGTGAAAATAGTCTGGTGCAAGAGCAGAAGCAGCAGACCTGTTGGGAGGCTATTGCATGATCTTTATCCCTTCTGATAGACTAGCACCTATTACTATGCTGGAAGTAGCCTGGTCTTCTACTGAATCATTTACTCATTTACAGCTATCATAGTGCTGTTGGCAGGTATAAAATGCTGTTATTCTAGACTGAAGTTATACAATTTTAACTGCTAAAGTACATACCTCTGTTGGGACCCAAGTTGCCTATTTCTTCTATCTTTACAGTTCAGGACAATCTAATTCAGTTCAATAAAGGTTTTTTTTTTTTATTAAATCATAGCTGTGTACATTAATGTGATCATGGGGCACCACACGCTGGTTTTATAGACCGTTTGACACATTTTCATCACACTGGTTAACATAGCCTTCCTGGCATTTTCTTAGTTATTGTGTTAAGACATTTATATTCTACATTTACTAAGTTTCACATGTACCCCCACCATTTATATTTCTACATTTACTAAGTTTCACATGTAATCCCACCAATCACCCTCCATCCGCCCATCCTCCCCACACCCCTCCCTCAATAAAGGTTTTTTAAGTACCTGCTTTGGGTCAGGCACTGTTCCTTTGTTTAGGATACCTCCATCCATGGGAAAAAGACACTAACATCTCTGCCCACATGGAATTATATTTTAGAAGGTAGAGAAAAGACAAAAATAACACACATAATAATGAATTCAATACATAATTGATGGAGTTTATTAGAGGGTTGTGAGTATAATGAAAAAAAATAATACAGACCAAATTAAGGGGATAGGGCAAGTCTTAGTGGTATTAGAATATTCTGATTAGGCTTTATTAGCAAAATGAGGTTTTAGCAAAGATCAGAAATTTATCCATGGGGATTTCTGAGAAAAGAATATTCCAAGCAGAGGTAACAAGCAGGGGCAAGGAACAGCCTGTGCAGAAGCTCCAAGGGAGAAGCATGACTGTCGTACTCAAAGCATAACAAGGTGGCAAGTGTATCTGAAGCAGAATGAGGAAGGGAAATTAGTAGGGCATGAGCTAGGAGAGGGAGCCAGAGCCAGATGATGTAGTGGCTTGTAGGCTTTGTAAGGACTTTGGATTTTGCTTTGTCTGAAATGAAAAGCCATGGAGGAGAAACGTGATCTGACTTATGCCCCTCTCTTCTGGCTGCTTTTTGTTCTAGATTATGGGGTCAGGTATGAATGCAGGAGAGCCAGTTAGGATGCTGTTACAACAAAGAGATTTAAGGGAGGATGAGGCTCAGGCAGGGTGGGGGCGGTAGAGGTGGGAGGAAGGGGTTACACTTGTTGTATTCAGTATTCTAAAGCTAGATCTAACCCAGCGGTTCTCAACTTGTGGGTTGAGACTCACAGGAACTGTATTAAAGGCTCTCAGCATTAGGAAGATTGAGAACCACTGATCTAACAGGATTTTCTAGTACATTGGATATGGTGTTTGAGACCAAGAGAGAGAACTATTATAACAAAGTTTTAAGGCCTGAAAGACTAGAGGGATGGAACTGCTGCTGTCCAAGATGGGGACAGTTCTAGCAGAAGAGGATTTATTGAGATTTCAGTAGTTTTGCTTTGACAGGACAGAGTTGGGCATCTAAGTGGGGATGTGGTCTCGGCAGCTAGTACACAAGTCTGGAGTTAGGAAGGAGGAGCTAGACTGAAGGGAGTCCTTCTCAGGAGCCAGGAGTCTGGCTGACGGTGGCAGTTAAAGCCTTTAGAGAACAGGAGGTCTCCAAAGAAATGTCTGAAGACAGAGCAAAGATGGCCAGTGACTGAACCCCGCAGACTCCCAAATGAAGTGATTTGAAAAGAAAAAAAACCCCTCCAATTGTATTTGGTAAATTCTCTTGCTATGTGTTACCGAAATAGTTTAAATTCATTTTAGATTTTTTTTTTTTAAGTCTTAAATCATAATCCTTTTGGGATGTACTCAAAGTACAGACTTTAAAAAAAAAATATGATGAGGTTTCCTTTTTGGTGGGAAACTCTTTACATGGCACTGTGTCATGAGTCACTTGGTGGGGAGTGCCTGGGATGCCAGGCTGCAGAAGTGGAAGCTGGACGTGGGTTTCACAGGGGAAGCAGCTCCAGGATGGTTTCTGAGGCTTCCACACCAGCAGAATGGGTGCGGGGCAGCACCTGAGGTTTGCTTAGCTGAGTCTGGATAAATCTCACATATGGCAGCTGCATTTGGGAGGCTGTTACTTTGAGGGAAAGGTCAAACTCTCTTTTAAGAATTACACAAGATTATAAAGATTGTCCACCAAAAGAATCTGTTCATATCTGTATACCTTAAAATATATGTGCATAGTTAAAAACAGACTTCTAGGAGTCATCCAGGAACTTGTTCAGGAAGCCCCGGTGTACTGACTGAAAAGCAGTCTTAACTAGATGAAAAGTTTTCTTTGGACCCTCGCCAGCTTCCCTCTTACATTTGGTGCACTCTGTCTCCTCTCCACCATGCGTAGCAAACAGACAGGAGAGAGTCATTCTGCTTTCATCATTGTTATAATCCCTTCATGGAGAAACTCGCCAAGAATAATTAAAAGTAATTTGCAACTTCACTGCCTTTTATTGGCCACTGAATTTGCAAACAGAAACTAGTTATGGGCCAAGTACCCCATGTTTCATATAGTTTGTCCACTTGTGGTACACTTATAAAATCTTTTCATGCTAACTAAATTAGTCCCCTGAAAGAGAAGTTCCGAATATTACTAAATTTATTTCTAAAAATTTAAACCTATGTATTATATAAAACTACTCTTAGATTAGCCATATGCACACCCCTCTGCCATACCAAATGAAAATGAAAAACTCTTGTTTAATAATAATATGATTTTGCTATCAAACGGAAGGAGAGGTTTGAACAGAAAGAACATTCTGGCATCTAATTACTGTCAGAAAGTATTCCTCAGTCTTCATTACACTAAACTAAAACTCACTGTCACACATCTTTCTTGTGTACCTAGTGCACATTAATTACCTCCATAAAGCAAGTCCATCTCTCTAGGTATTTGGGACACATTTTCAAAACAAGTTCTTCCTGGGTATCGCACTGATAAACCATAGTCCTCAAACCCCAAGATCGGTTGGCCAGCTAATGAAGCTCTTTTAGAGCCTGAGAAGTTGATTTGTAGGCAGCTGTTTTTGAAAATTCTAAACACCAAACATTTATTTTTATTTTTTTTTTATTGTTGGAGATTCATCAAGGATACAAGAAACCAGGTTACATTGATTGCATTGTTAGGTAAAGTCCCTCTTATAATTGTGTCTTGCCCCAAAAGGTGTGTCATACCCCAAAACCCCACCCCCTCACTCCTTCCCTCTCTCTGCCTCTTTCCCACACCCCCTTCCCTCCTTCTTTCTTTCTCTGCTCGCTCTTCCCCCACTCCCCACCTTGTACTAGGTCATTAATTGTCCTCATATCAAAATTGAGTACATAGGATTCATGCTTCTCCATTCTTGAGATGCTTTACTAAGAATAATGTCTTCCACTTCCATCCAGGTTAATACAAAGGATGTAAAGTCTCCATGTTTTTTAATAAATGAATAGTATTCCATGGTATACATATACCACAGCTTGTTAATCCATTCCTGGGTTGGTGGGCATTTAGGCTGTTTCCACATTTTGGCAATTGTAAATGGAGCTGTGATAAATGGTCTAGTGCAACTGTCCTGATGATAAACCCGAAACATTTCTGCCATACTTTATAGAGGAATTCTAAACTCAAATGACCATTGAGGTGAGGTAATTATAAGACCTGTGGTAAGACCTGTCCATTATCCTCTCCTCATAAGCACCAAATAGCGGAAGCAATCCAAATGCCCATCACACCATGAATGGATTAACAAACTGTGGCATATGTACACCGTGGGTACTATTCAGCCATAAGAAGAGATGGAGACTTTACACCTTTTATATTTACTTGGATGGAGTTGAAACACATTCTTCTTAGGAAAGTATCTCAAGAATGGAAAAAAAAATTCAATGTACTCAATACTAATATGAAACCAATAAAAAACAATTACACTGGGTGGCGCCTGCGGCTCAGTTGGTAGGGTGCCGGCCCCATATACCGAGGGTGGCGGGTTCAAACCCGGCCCCGGCCAAACTGCAACCAAAAAATAGCCGGGCGTTGTGGCGGGCGCCTGTAGTCCCAGCTACTCGGGAGGCTGAGGCAAGAGAATCGCTTAAGCCCAGGAGTTGGAGGTTGCTGTGAGCTGTGTGAGGCCACGGCACTCTACCGAGGGCCATAAAGTGAGACTCTGTCTCTACAAAAAATAAATAAATAAATAATAATAAAAAAAACAATTACACCCCCACATGAATGATAAAATACAAATATAGTCTAGCAAGGGATAGGGGAGGGAGAGAGGGGGAAAAAGGAAGGGGGATTAGCAAGAGGAGGGAGGGCAACTGGTGGGATCTCACTTAATATGCACAGTATGAGGGTGTTGAGCAAGCCCCCTGGATGAAGGGCTCTATTACAACTTGAACTTTACCTTGGAAGTGAGAACAATGTAACCTAAAAATTTGTGCCCTCATATTAATTTGAAGTAAAATAAAAATAAAGAAAAAAAAAAACGTACACAAATGTAAGATAAAAAAAATTGTGATAAATAGTGAGCAGATGCCCTGCCCAGGCACACTGAAGGTGTCTGTACCTCCTGGCAGAACAAGCAGCCAAGTCTGCTGTGTCCCAGCACGGAGCTCTCAGGACCCATGTGCTTGAGTTATATTGGCAGCTTCTGGAGAAAACTGATCTCTCACTTGGAGCTCACCCTGTGTGGAGGAGGCTAAGGCTTTCACGCAGTCATGAACACATGAGGCTTTGCAATTTTTATAACTGGATATTAGCCTCGTGCCCTCCTCTCTTGACAGCATCTTCCATCAGCATCACAAACACAAACTCTCCAGCCCTTCTCAGGAAGTCAAGTTTGCAAACTGTTTTAAAGTCCAGTGCAACCTAAGAACTATGATATATTTAAGAAAGATTATAGTGATGGTTCTCAAAGTATAATTCCAGACCTGAAATATTGCTTGATTGGGAACGTGTCATAAATTCCCACTCCGTTTCGACTGAGTCACCAATTCCATATTTTCAGAAGTGCGCTGAGTGAGCCGAATACTCCTTGATGTTTGAGAACCACTGATCTCAGGGAATCCTCTTTAACTTTGCGTGTGCCTCAGATTGCATAGTTAGCTTGTCTGGGGTGTTACTGGATATGTGCATTTACAGCGGTTATAACAACGTGCAAGCTGATATGTCCCTGCTCTACCAAAACAACTGTCAACCAGAGGTTTGGCATAAGATTTCTAATGTATGACTTTATTTTACGAAAATCATTTCGTGCTTTGAATCAAACCTCATCAGAGCTGTTATTTGAGAAATTAGAAAAGAAACACGTTCTCTAGTGACACCATATTTTCTTTTATTCTTCTCTGTGGTTATAAAAGCTACTACTGTAATTTACAATCGTCCAATGCACTCAATAGACTTTAGAATGACAAAGGAATAAAATTTTCTTGTTGGAAAAAATTGGCCTATGCAATTGACTACTACGTGTGTGTATATGTGTGCATACTATTATATGTGCACGTTGTACAGGGCATGCATACAGTATGTGTGTACTATGTGTATTTGATGTCCCTTTCATGTCACTGGTTAGCATTAAAATAGTTTTCCCTTTCTAAAATTCTATGAAGCTGAACAATTTGCATTAACCATTTCCTAAATTTCGAATTTTGAATTTTTTCATGGGCATGTGTTTTTTAAACATACTTTATTTGGCAATTGATTCGTTGACTTAAATGACTGAATTTAAGGTAATATCCTATGAGTGTTTAATAATTAATAAAGTTAGAATTCTGGGTTACCTAATACAACACTGTATACGCCAGGGAAGACTGAATGTTTTCATAAATCCTGAAAGAAATATCTGAGAGAAACACAATTTATATTATAGTCCTTTTTGTTTTCAAAACAGAAGAATAAAACAACTTCAAAACACTACTGAGAGGGCCAGGCCATTCCAAAGTGATTTACTGTCTAGTGTTTTCCCTGACTTTCAAACTTTTTCTTTTTAATTTCTAAATCTGGATTTTCAATAGAGAAAATCTTGCTAATAGACATTTCTTTCACTCAAAGCTTAAAATAAACTACTTCTGATTTGACTACATAGGAATGAGTAAGGTAATATTATGACTGAATATTTTTAGGAGGCAGATTTTGTTTTTATTTTTCTTGTTATACTGTAAGATGCTGTTTTAGATCTATCATTTTGACCCTGAAACTGAAATTGCAGCTCCAAAGAGAATGTTCTCTTGAACAAATTAAAATAGTTTCAGAGTGAATTCATTTAAAAATTAAAAAAATTAACACACACATGCAAACACATTGGTTTTAATGAATATGTATATATATACACACAGATATACTTCAAAAGTCACACTTATTGACTTCAAACTTCTTCCTGATATAAATTGTACTGTTAAAAATGTCTCTTTATCTTGGCATAACATTTAAGAGTTTTTCAAGGAAGATTCAAGTAGATACCGTGAAAATAATAAAATTTGTATTTCTTTGTTTTTTTAATTATTGATAATTTGGGGGTAAGTACTCTCTACTTGTCCTTTAAATTACATGGAATTTTCATTCATTTGACATTTTAGGGGATACTTTCTTGCCTTAGAAAGTAAGTATTTTTAAAACCCTTTCCAGTGACTAATGGATTTATAGAGTTGTTTGAGATAATATTTACATGTACTGGTCAAAAAAAGTAAAATTCTATAACTATATACAGTATCAGTGATTGTACTGGCTAGTAATTTCAGGAACAAAAAAAGGTGAACTATTAATTTTTATGGAACTGGAATATTATAATTCTACCAGTTATTTGTTTTAAACCCACAAATTCAATCATTTAGGAAATATTTATTCAGTCCTTAACTATGAGTCAAATCTTATTTGGAGCTTTGGATGAAATTTTGATCATATATCAACAATATATAATAATTCAAAATTTTTTCTTTGTATAACATTATTTTGTTTTATAAATGACAAATGAGCCAGGAACTTAGTAAGTTAATTAAGAGCTCATAACATGGAAACATGAACTAAAATAAGTTCACCAACAAAGTAGGATTGGAGTTAGAATTTGAAGGGAATCTTTGACGATATGACATATTTAGGGAAATGAGAAAAAGGGGCTAGTATGGTTTAGAGATGAGAAAACACTTTGAATAAAGATGGAAATGAACTTCATTTAACAGAAGACAAGATTACCTTGGCTGGATGGAGAACATATGGAAATTATAAGAGAAAAAGTATATTGACTACATAGAGTTAAGAGTCATTGTACTGCTGAAAGGCAGCAAACATTGAATATCCCCTTAATCATATTACAGACCTTTTATTTAGGAGAAACTCTACATGTGAACCTGCCTCCCAATAACAGTTGAAAATGAAATGCCTTTTTACTAATTGATACAAAATCTCTCTATAAAATGAGGTGGTGAAGTTTGTGCACCTGTATGTGTGTGTTCAGCATATTTGTTTGCTTGGGAGTGATGGAGTCATTATCATAATAAAAAGTTGCAGCCACCCACCTAATTAGGCAGGAGGCCAGCAAAGGCAGGGTAAGGTGAGCTTTGTCTCACTTTGCTCCTGAGACATCTTTGTCCCCTCTACTAATCAGCAGTGACGCTTCAAGTCCTCCTGAGTGACAACTAGAGACTTTTCATTAGAGGAAATGATTGCACAGCTAGGCAGATTGATGAGTGGACTGGTATGTCTGCAAAAAGTGAGCTCCTTCCTAACAGCTCTCTTCTGACAACAGTGTTTAATATTATCAAATATATACATTTGTATTTGAGAATTCAGGTAAATTTTTTGCACATGGAAAAAATGGTGAAGATTGCTTAGAAACTTATGCTGAGAGCAAAATGTAACATGTCTCGCTGAATTGTGTCATCATTCAGAGGTGACTGTGCTTTCCTAGAGTACTTTGTCACTTTCAGTTTGTGCAACAGAACCCGCAATGTCGAGGATCAGTGTTGCATTTTGTTTACACATGGAAAATTATGTAAAATACATGGAGAAAGTTATTTGCTGAAGCCTTGTTAGTTGAAAGCTCAATGTCGGGTTCTGCATCTCGCTCTTCCAATTGCAGGCACCTTCAAGCAAACTATACCTCGCTGCTCCCCACCACAGGCCAGCAGGTCGGCTCAGCCATGGAACAGGGGTTCTCAAACTTGACTGAGCATCAGAGCCAGTTGCAGCCTATTTAAACACGGAACACTGGGCCCTATAATCTGGGGTCTCATTCACTGGCTCTCAAGGGAGTCCTGATTATAATGATTGTTAAAATGTTCCTCAATGCTGCAGACAAAGACCACCAGTTGAAAGCTGCTGGTCTGGAAACCAAGAACTACTGAGTCCTGTTTAAAGGAGTAACTTTCCATTGGTTACATTTGGTCCCTCAGCAGCTTTCCTGGCTCTCACTCCTGCACAATTCTGAACTCTTTCTGCAAATAATCTGCACTTGAATCCGAATAAATGTTTCATCAGCTGCTTCACTTTGGCTTTTCCAGCTGTGGCCTCCAGGTCTCTTCATGAGGCAGACAGGAATTCTTTTTGACTAGAAAAATGCTACCAATAGTGTTTTCTTACATTGAATTTCTGATTTGCTAGTGTCCGGACACAGATGTAAAAACATCAGGCTTACATTCTCGGCGGTACCAGTATTTATAGAACCATCCTAACTGTAACTTTGGTCAAACTAATCAACTTGTTCTTTTTGAAGGATGGTCCAATTGTCAAAATACAGATGTATTTGCTATTCTAAGGGAACATCTGTGAACAATGCTGATTACTTTGACTATAGTCATCATCAGATTTGTTCTTGTGATCTTTTAATCCCAGTGAGCCATGTACAGCCTAAAAGAAAATAACTGAAAATCTTGTCCATAGCTGGAAAAATTGAAGGCTGAACGGTTAAAATATGATCTTCACTCAAACTGTATATATTATTCATACATATATATAAAATAACATATAATACAATAATATAATTATGCACACACACACACACACAAAAGTATTTGCTCAACCTCTACTATATGCCAAGCACTCTTCCAGGTGCTAGAGACACAACAGTGAACTGAAACAATAAAGTCCCCACTCGTGGAACTCATGTTTTTGTGGAGAGAGACATAATTAACTAGGAAACATATAAATCAACCTGAAAACTTTTGATATGCTGGATGCTACAAAGGAAGTAAAGCAGGAAAACATGGCACAGTGTTTAGGAGTTTTGGAAATTGTCCTACGTGGAATTCTCTGTGTAGGTCTCTTCAAGGAAGTGGCATTTGGGCTGAGACCTGAGTGATGAGAAGTTATCTGTCTGTATCGTGCAGTGGGGAAGGTAATGGTAAGGTTTGGTGTGAGGAGAGAGGGAGAGCTTTAAGGTAACGGAAATGGGAAGTTGCAAATCCCTTGAGCCAGAAAAATCTGGGAACTTGTTGATCATGGATCATTTCATTTTATTCTAAGAGCTATGGAGAATCATGATATGGTAACATGATCTGTTTTACACATTAAAAAAAATCACTCTGATGCATCTAGAATGCATTGTATGATAGTCAGACCAGCCCAATTAAGAAGCTATTTTATCAGGCCATTGTTTTAGACAGTGACCTTGACTTTGCAATGAAACTTCTTTAATTAAAATGTAGCTAAGTTATTTCCTTTTGCATATCTACTTTGAATACCAGGAATTTGGCTCCTGTCCTAGATAAAACACTATAAAAGGCATTCTGTCCAAGCAAGGAATTGCCATCTGCTAAGAGTGACAGTGAACTCGGATGGTGTCAGAAGATATAGTGAGAACTGGTGAGATTCAGAACCTGTTCTGAAAATATATTTGGAAAAAAAAATGAGTTCAATAGGGGGCTCTTGGTACACTGTCCAGATCTACTTTTCTGGCTGGAGAATCACCCTCTAATTGTTGTAAGTGTTGGCTGCCCAAATCTTATACCTGCCTCTCTGTCAATCACTTACTTTTGTGTGAATAGCATATTGCCATTTCCTGATCCCCTTTCATCCATATTCCCTCATTCTCTTTCTCCATAAAGCTGTGGTTCTGTAAGGGTGGTCCTGGAAGGAGTATCACCAACATTACCAGGACCATGTTAGTACTATAACTTCTCATAGTTCACCCCATGCTGACTATATTAGGGTTCTGCAGAGAAACAGAAACAATAGGAGGTGTGTGTGTGTGTGTGTGTGTGTGTGTAGATAAATATAAATATAGCAAGAGGGAGACAGGGATTAATTTTAAGGTATCCATTCATATGGTTATGGAGACTACGAAGTCCCATGATCTGCCATCTGCAAGCTGGAAACTCAAGAAAGCTGTGGTGAGATTTCAAGGCCTTAGAGCTGAAAAGATGATGCTGTTGATTTCAGCCCTGGCCTGAAGGCCTGAGAAACAGGGGTGCTGTAACAGGAGTGAAGTGTCAGTTCAAGAGTCAGGTGAAGAGAAAATTCTACCTTCCTCCTCTTTTTTGTTCTGTCCAGGCCCTCCATGGATCGAATGATGTCGATCCACTCTGGGGAGGCTCATCTGCTTTACTCAGGCCAGCAAGTGACATGCTAATCTCTTCTGGAAACACTCTCATAGACACATCCAGCAATCATGTTTAACCAGATGTGACATCACATGACCCAGTAAAGTTGGCATGTAAAATTAACCATCACCATAACTTAATGAGAAGTTCTGAAGGTGGAGTCCAGGGCTTTGTGTTTTAAAAATCTTTCAAAGATTCTGACGCATGCTAGAGTTGAGAACCACTGCAATAGAGCAGTTCCTAATAAAGTACTTGAACACAAATCTCCTTTCATGCTGTCCTTCAGGGGACCTTCACCCCAAGATAGGGAAGGAAAGGGGCAGGGGGAAATGATGGTAATTCCTTCGTTTTTGGCTGGAGCGTCTGGCTAACTTGTAGTTCTGCTGGTTACGGTGGGAAGAACTTGAGAAGAAACAAGTTCCGAGAACTCAAACATTCTATTTTGGACTTGGTTAATATTAAGGTCATTTCAGATGTCCAAGTGGGGATGTCAAATAGGTAATCATATATATAAGTCTGAATTTCATATGTGAGAGAGAAATTGTAGAGTCTTCACTGAATGGATAATAAAATGTAAGAAGAAATCCTAGAAAGATAAGAGAGGGCGTAACAGGAATCTCTGTTTTTTGCACATATTCAAAACTGTAAAATAGACTTATGTGACTTCTTTCTCTAAGGTTATGTAAAATTATCCTATTGCTTCCAAAAATTCTTTTATAGAAGAGAATAATTAATGGCTAAACATATTAAAATGAAGACTACTTGCTGTGTGTATGAAAGGGTTAAAAAGATTTTGCTAATTACTAAAGAACTCAAGGATGACTTAGCTTTAAGGATGTTTGAAGGATTTGTTCACCTTTCTTACCTGCCCAGTAGAGAGGGATTCTTACTGAAGATGACATTTATATATATATCTATATTTGGAAGCCAGAAGAGTAGAACTTAGTGAAATCTCAAGAAGGCAGGTGTAATGTATACCTCCACATGGAGAAATAAAGAATGACGTTTGAACATATCCTAAAAATGACAATTTTTGTACAAACATCTATAAAAATGGGACCATTTATGATAATTTAAAAACTGTGTTATAAAGAGAAATTTTTATAATTTTTATTCAAATTATTAAAACTTATAATTAAATGTGTACAATAACTGTGAATTCTGTGAACACCACTGCTTACTTGGTAATATCACTTCTTATTAGTCTTTTTGTCATTAGTTTAGTAAGGGAAAGTAAATCTCACATGGTTTTTTTTTGAGACAGTCTTACTATGTCACCCTTGGTAGAGTGCTATGCTGTCACAGCTCACGGCAACCTCAAACTCCTGGGCTTAAGCAATCCTCTTGCCTCAATCTCCCAAGTAGCTGGGACTACAGGTACCCGCCACAACACCCGGCTATTTTTTGTTGCAGTTGTCCTTGTTGTTCAGCTGACCTGGGCTGGTTTCAAACCTGCCACCCTCGGTGCATTTGGCCACTGCCGTAACCACTGTGCTATGGGTGCTGGGCCACATGATTTTTTTAAAAAACACACATCATATTCAGCATCTTTTCATCATTCAGTGCCTATTAAAACACAACTACCATGGAGCACATGCTGGCCTCCATTGTGTCAACTGATCATGATGCCAAATTTAACCCAGTTGTCAGAAGCAGATTGCTAGAACAGATCTTAAGTATTTTTTCTACTATTTAAGGACTAGCACCCTGGAAAGCGAATAGGAAATGTGGAGGGAAGGGGGACACATTGGGGATTGACTCATCTTTCAGGTATGATTTTCCTGTAGACAGCGTAAATCCTTTTTTGAGCAGCGTTAGCATGGTACAGTATGGTACTTATGAACAAGGGTATTGAGGGCTGGTGTAATTAATGACTTAGATCTACTACCTACCAATTTTTGAGACTGACCCTGGGTAGAGGAATTAATCTCTTTTTGTCTAAATTTCCTCTCAGTAAACTGAGAAGCCCATAGAGTTATTGTAAATATTAAGTAGTATAACAGAGTAAAGCACACAGAATATTGCTTGGAATATAGGACATGTCCAATAATACCCTCAAGTTCATACACACTGTCCCTCATCTCAGAGCTTCAGGAATGCCCAGTTAGGCAAATGTATCCCGAAATGAGCCAGTGTCTATCTGCGAAGAAGGATAAACTTCTATTAAAACTTAGTATATTGTTAAGTGATGTGAAACAATATTGTACTTTTTTCTTACCTAAATGGAATCTTGCCATATTCTATTCCTAACAAGCACCATCTATGCTTACCTTCTTTTTAATGTTTTGTGTATATATCTGTGTGTGTGTGTGTGTGTATTTAAATTTCAGAATGTTAGGGGGTACACATGTTTTGATCACATACTTTCTTTTTGTGCAGAATGAGCCAAAGTTATACACATAAGTGTTCCCTTTACCCAGGTAGTGCACACTGTACCCAAAAGGTGTGAATTGACCCAACCCTCCATTTCCCCTCCCCTCAGCTTGATTTTCATTGAGATTTATTTCCATATATGCACTTAAGTGTTCAACAATTAGTTGCAATTTGGTATTGAGTACATGTGTTTGTTTCTCCTTTCTTGTGATATTTCACTTAGAAGAGTGGTTTTCAGTTCCTTCCAGGTTGTCGAAAAAGATAGTAGATTGCCCTTTTTATGGCTGAGTAGTACTCCATAGTATGCATATAGCATATTTTATTCTATCACATTCAGAACAATTTAAATTCTAACTCCACTGGAATGATAGAGAAAAAATAAGTCAAAAGTCTACCTTCTTTCTAATTAGGTCGAGAGTAGAACTGGAAGCCTTTTATTCAAAATTCACTATTTGATTCCATTTTATAGCAGTTTATGTCAGAGCATAAAACAGTGAACTGGTTTCATAGAGAGGCGATGTGGTATTTGGAAATGAACTGTAGAACTAGAATTGGGAAACGCATATTCTGTTTCATTTAATATTAATCCATCTATTTATTCAGTAATTACTTACAGGGTATCCTGATATATGCTAATTTCTCTTCTAGATGATGCAGTGGCAAGCCAAGCAAAAATGACTTATTTAATATTCTAGGGTCATAGGAAATTAACAAATTTACCAATAAGTATATGTTTAATGATGTGTGCTTAGAAAACTGCAAGTTGGGTAAGAGAATAGAAATGGTGGGGAAGTAGTGTGTTTGTTTCCTCAGTTTTTAACCAATAATATGTGATATTAGAGTCTTAGATGTGTCGCTCAGCCTTCCCGGGTTTTAGTTTAGCATATCTGTCAAATATGTGGGCAGGGAGTAGTGGGAAGGAAGAAGTGTGTATGAGATTTAGGAGTACTACAGGTGTTTGAGTCATAGCTGCCGCTAACTCAGGGCCCTGTGTGATTGCTCTATACAAGGGTCATCTCCCATTTTAAAGGTGTCATCTTCACCTTGTGCTAGTTCATACTCGGTCCCCTTGTATATTTTGCACATGTACATCATTATCTGCCTTCTATCTCCAGCATTATTGTGTGATATTTTCCAAAGCAAATTGCAAACATTTCTGCCCATTGACTCACCATTGTATTCACTGAATTCTTCACTTATCTCATATATATAGAGATCACTCTCTTGGCTGATAACTATTCTGGAGAACTTAGACAAGTATTATTATTCCTTGTATTGCAGAGGAAAAGAAAAAGTAGAACAATTAAACAGGAACTAGTCCAAAGACAAAAAAGAGATCCCTGTGGAGTTAAAACTAAAATGTATTCTCCTCTAAGGACAGACTGCTTGTGTCTTTTATTCACCAGCAGGCCCAGTGAACTCCAGATGAGATAGGGCTTCCCTCTGATGTTTGTCACCTGATGATGCCAATGAGAAAAGATCTGATTTGAGTCATTGACAGAACTAAACAAGAAGTTCTGAATGAATGGCTCTGGATTTGTGCTTTATAGTCACATACTTGTGAAGTAACTACAGAAAATATTCTTTGGTCAAGGAAAGAGAAGAATTTGCCTTTAAAGAAAGGCATGTTTCTGCCTAACACAACGCAGAGAGCTGTCCAAGAGGTATTCATCTGTGCTAACATCTGACCTCTTCTTGACAAGATGCCAGTGAAAAATGAACTCACTGAGATGCATTCTGGATCCCCTGAGGACAGAAAGACAGAGGACAAAGCATAACACTTAAAAGCAGCCACCAGGAGAGGTCTGAGAAACATTTCCAAGAATATTACCCATGTGTTACCAAGGAAAGGCAACACGCCAGCACTGAGCTGCCCAGTTGGGGTACTTTACTGTGTTGAACTCCTCCCTGAGACCTGTCAGTGCTCTCAAAGAGAGGTATATGTTGAAAACATTTTAAACGTGAAAGATAGTAAAAGATAATATAATTATCACAATCAATGATCTCAGAAATTCTTGAGCAAATAGGAAAAAGCCATCATGTTGCAAGGCAGTCATAGTCCCACTGAAATGATATCCCTAGGAATCCAATTCTGATTCCCAGAAAAAACGAACAAAAAATCTAGAGTAAACAAGTAGAGCCTGAAGCCTGGCACCAGCATCAGACAAGGCACCACCTCCTGAAAACACAGGGAGGCCTATGGCATCATGTTCAACTTCCAGGTAAAAGGCTGCTTCTCCGTTTCAGGATGTAGAATAGAGCCAACAAAATAAACTCGTTTAAGTTTCAGAAGAAAAAAAATGTGAGGCACATTAAATTTAGCAGAGTTTATTTGAGTAAAGAACAATTCATGAATCAGGCCATACTAGGACCAAAAGAGGTTCAAAGAGCTCTGTGTTAGCAGCCTCGGCAGAGAGCTGGTAGATGTGTGGGCTGAAAGCGGAAGCCAAATAAGGAAATTACATAATTGATTACAGATAGGGCATAATCTGGTGGGTATAATCTGGTGGGTATAATTTGGGTAGTCCAAAATTAGAGGTTTGTTATTTCTACCTGATTAAGCTTAAGTTTTATTTAGCTATTTACGTTGGGCTTTGGTGTGCTTGCCAGGGACCCAAGGCAGTAGTTATCCCGGCCTAATGGCTTCCCAATTAATTTTTTTTTTTTTTTTATGGAAGTAATGACAAATGGCATAGGTAACACCATTCATTTCAATTTTCCTTTGCATGTATTTGATTGATTTCCAGCATGTACTAAATTCCTCCACATCAGTCACCTCTCTCACAAGAAGTATGCACCAAAGAAAAGTATCACTAAATTTTTCTCTGTAGCCGGCAGTGCTATGAAAGGAAAAGCCACGCTTAATGAAGAGGCTTTGTGCTTCCAAGAATTAAGCTTTAACTGCTTCCTCTTCTTCTCCCATCACCCCGTCTCTCTCTCTCTCTCTTTCTCCCCCTCCAACTGCACCCCCCCTCTCCCCTCCATCACCCCTATCTCTCTCTCTCTCTCTCATGCTTCTCTTGGTCTGTCGTTCAGAGGGTGAGGGCTTTCAGAAGTGGTGTGTCAGATCCAATCCTATTATTTTAATTTGTAAGTCTAGAAGTAGGAGAATGCTGATGACTGAACTTCATCTGGACAAAATGGTGATAAAGGGTACCTCCATAGGAACTCAGTTATCATTTTGTTTGAAAGTATAAATGACGGAATATTCACCAGCAACCCATGCAAAAAATAGGTAGCTCAGAATGAGAGTGAGCACACAGGCATGTCAGAGGGTGCAAGTGTACAGAATATCGTGCAGATTCTGACAGACTATGCAGAAGTCAGCATGCCCTGACCTCTTTAGCACATTAAGTGTTATATTATGGAGTCTTGAACTTATAGGTAAAACAAATTCATTTCTATGTAAAATACTTTCTACTGAGATTGGCTGTTAATTCAGAACCAATTATTGCTATTATTGTTACTTTTCTTTCCATCTATCCCTTACATAAAATCCCTTCCTGAAATGTACACCTAGAAATATGTTTTATGTTCTTAATTTAGACTTGGTTTGAAAGTTTTGCTGCCTAGCCATTTTCTTTCTCTATTGATCTCTGGATTTCAGGTTTATCTTTGGGTTTATATACATTTGTTAAAGACAAAAATGTTGGACAGTCTATAATATGGCATAAATACTGACCCATTGAAATTGATCATGCTGAAGCAGAATCTGGAAATCTCTTGCTCCAAGGCCTTGGTCCATTGGTTCCTGGATCTCCAGGTGGCCCATGGAGGGACCAGGGTATACACACAGGTATAAACAGCACAACATTTGAGGTGGCTATTTGATTATCAGAACAGAAATGTTTTTAATATTTTAACAAATGGTATAGTCATAATGGTGAGTTAAATTATTCACTTGGAAATCACAAAGTCATAAAAAGGGGCATCAAACTACTAGCCCCATGACAATTCTCTGAATATATGAGGATATTGTCATCAGGTCATCTCTGTAGCCACATCCCCTCCCTCTAGTGCATATATTGGCAACTGTGCAAATTCCCCAATCAAGATTAAAAACACAGCCTTACAAAAGGTTTGGTATGTGCTGTTATTATTATTATTAGTTCCCTGGTTAGACCACAGTGTCAAGATTTATTACTCCAATTTCAGCACAGCTCCCTCCACTTTTTAGTGTGAGACAGTCTGAAATAGGAGAAACACCCCAGTTGAATGATGTAACTAAGTATTAATGTAAGTATAATGTAAGTATTAATTAGTCTTAGGACTTCAGCAGGTCACCTGCCACTTTTTCTCATCTGTAAAGCATGAGTAGGTTGCTGTAATCTTCATGGTTCCTCCAGTTTCAATATTTTGTATCTAGTTGTAGGGCATCAGTTGGTGCCCTCTGACTGTTTTGCCTCATAAATGTTTTGGACATGGTAAAGTAGAGGAAAATAGCTTTTATTCTATACTTGAGAGGAGAAAAAGAAAAGGTTTATTGATTTGATTTTCTAATTTTTTTATGTTTTCCTTTTTATTACCAAGATAACTTATATCAATAAGTAGTTATTTTGGGAAGAAGGGGCACATATCTTAATGCTTTAAATAATGCATTTTACAAAAAACTTTGTAGTTTTTACAATAGAATAATTTAAAAATTTTATTTAGTATAATTTATAAACATTTAATGGCTTTGAGATTTTTTTTATATTTATTTATATTGTCTTTATATCTTTCATCCATTGGAATTTATCCCATTGTATTGATTTTAGTCCAGCTCTGTCTTTATTAATATTTTTCCAGAGGCTATTCTTTTAACCCAACAACACTTAAAGAATTATTTGTCATTCCCTAATCATTTGAGATTAGACATATTTTCCCATATAAAGTAGTTTTGGGGCTTTTCATTTGTTCCATTTATCTTTTTGTACATTCAAGTTCAAATACCTTATGTGGCAATTTACAGTGTAATCTCAGGCTCATTCTGCAACTTCTTTATGATTCAATTTTCTTATTTTTAAAAAGACAGAGATGGTATTATGTACCTCAGAGATGTTGCAAATGTGGATTCGAATAATGCTTCTAAGAATTTAGCATAATATCTGGCCCAGTCTAAACTCTCAGAAAATATTAGATATTATTATGGAGTCACAAACGTTGTTGTATTTTCTTCCTACTGCTGCATTTCATTTATATTTTGCAGTCAGTTCCAATGTACTCTGTGTGTGTTTTTGCATATGCATGCTCCAGAGAGATTTCAGACAAATTCAGTAAGTTTAAGTTCATATAGTTTTGGAGAAAGCTTCCTCAGTCTCTCCTAATTCCCAGAATTAGTGCTGCCCAGCAGGAATCATTATCCAGACAATGTGTTTTCCATCGGACTGCTGTTGCCATCTGCCCCAGGTCATGACTGCCCCAGTTAATTATATCTTGTTGTCTTCCCTTAAAAATAAGATAGAACAGATTTTCTGTTGAATACAAAAACTGATTCGCTACTGGCCCCACTTTCATGAACTCAGCCAATAGCGAAGAGAATCGACTAATTTTGTGTCTCTCTGTAACTCTACCAGGGAAACTTTGCTCATAATCAAGGATGGGACTAGTGCCCTTAGCTGAGCAGCTGAGATTAAATACAGCAACTGTGAACCCAGTACAGGGCAAGAAGAGTGTTGGAAAGAACAGAACACAAAAATTCACAGGCAATGTAGCATCTTTTGTACTTGTTAAGCACAATCTCAACTTTTTTTGTTTTTAAATAAAATATCACTGGCACCAAAATAGGCCCTAAGCAGCAAAGCTCATAAAAAGTAGCTTCTATAACTTGATTATTTATCAGAATGTTTATTCAATTTTTAGGCAGAAAATCTAGCATGGAATTTTATAACAGAAGAAGGAGCCAAAGGGATATAGATTTCTTACACACCAGCCAGTGCCCTGAACTTTGATTCAGTGTTCACGTTTAGGAGGCTTAGTGGAGAGAACACATGGGCTTTTCCACTTTATTTGATTTGGGAGATAAAAAAGAAAAATACCCAAGCCTAGAAAGAAAGTCTTATAAAACACCACTAGAATGCCCCAGGTCAGGAGAGAATACTACCGCTTTGGAGTAAAGAAGAATTGGGAGCAAATAGAACTGGAGTTAACAGGACTTGGATAGTCACTGGGGTTTGTTTGCTTTTGAATCTTCAAATCTATTTTGGATGGCCAAAAAGAATTACGTTTCACCCTTCTGAAGTCAGAGGTCTGTTAAGACAGAGATGATTTCTCCATTTCCACTGATGCTCTATGAAAGGATCTCTAACATCTTTGCCGAAGGGCAGGACTTAAAGGAATATTTTCTGTTGAATTAGAGTAATCTGACAGTCAAACTTTGGAATCACTCCCAGTTCTTTGGAAGTAAAGTTAATTAATCTGGAAGCACATCATTTCTGTATAAGAAATTCAAGAGAAGCATAATTAGTTCAGCAATTAGCTTTAACTTTTCAGAAACATTTCTCAAAATATAGGCATTAAAGTCTTCTCCCGCCTCTTCCTAAGCATATTTTAACTGTTTTATTGCAACTGGTTGTTAAACGTGCTGTCTCATTGGTTGATTTTTGTCGTAGAGGGATAAAAGTCTATTATTGGATGATCTTCAGCTTCATCTATATTCTCATTTGTGACTTACTGTTTGCTCTTCACCAGCACGTGACTAGGATGTGTGATATACAATGTGTTCTCACATTGTATATCATCTTCAGCAGACCATAAATTCATAATGCTTCCTTGAGAGATACTTGTTCCATGTATTCCTTGTAAGAAAACTACTCTACTTGACCTCTAGCTGGGGCTTCACCATCATCCACATGCCTTTTGTTAAAATGCTTTGACAAAAGAATGTGAATACAAGTAACTTAGAAAATAAGACTTAAGTCATGTTTTATATGAATTTTGAGCCCTGTTGTTTCTCCAAAGTTAGAAAATGTGGAACGATCTCTAGGATCAGATTTTATTTTATGTTGCTGAATGTATTCTAAACCCAGATGGCTGTTTAAACAGATTTGATCAGAGAGAAATTAATGAGTACCACAATTATCTTTAATTTCACCTTTCCATCTTTTTTTTTTTTTTTTTTTTGAGCTAGAATCTTGCTCTGTCTTCCAGGCTAGGGTGCAGTGGCATCATCATATATATAATAATAGGTCACTGCAGCCTCAAACTCCTAGGTTCAAGTGATCCTCCTGCCTCAGCCTCCTGAGGGAACTACATGTGTGCACCACCACATCTGGCTATTTTTTTAAATTTTATGTAGAGATGGGGGTCCTCCTACCCAGACTGGTCTCAAACTCCTAGCCCCAAGCATTACTGCCATCTCGGTCTCCCTAATCCTAGGACTACAGGTGTGAGCCACTGCAAACAGCATGTCTTTTATCATTTTCACATTAACAAAATCATGGAGTTTTGTGACTATATTATTACCTCTTTTTAAAAATTGCTTTTGCTTCTATTGATGAATGGACAATCGATTAAACAGGATTTGTATATATTTTTATTTCAAAATTACTGAGAAGAAAAAGCCTATTATTAGGTGGTTATAATCAATGATACATCTATAGTCTACCAGTATCTGAAAGTCTACACTTGCCTTTTCGTTCAAAATGAGGTGCCCCCCCAAAAAAAAATGTATAATGCAGTAGGTTAAGAATAGAATTGGAAACTTATTACAACATATTTAGCCCTTGTAAGAATACATTGTTCTATTTTGTTCTATTTTTATGTACCTTATTCATAGAACATTCTTGATGTTCATACCAGCTTGGTCAAATTTATTAAACACTCATAAAGAAATGTATATAATATTTAAGACTGAGTCCAGAAAACAGCATGTTTATCATAAAGTGGGAGAATTTCCAAGGGAATAGAATTCTCCCATAGCCTTTGCTAATGATTTAAGTCATAACATGAACACTCCAATAAACCACTCAGTATAAAAAATAAGTCACTCCCTTTTTTTTATACTGAGTTTGTAATCCCTGGCCCATAGAAATATATTTGGTTAAAAATATAGGCATAGTTTTGTTATTATTCCATTTTGGGTCACCATTCTAATTCACCATTTCCCATAAGCACAAATTCCCCTGGCCTTCCTAACCAGCTTTTCATTTCCAAATGAGGATCAAATTGAGTTAAGGAGGATCCTGAAATGAGAGGTGTCAAGTCTAATGCTAAAGGTCAGTTGCATGTAAATCGGCATGCTAGAAGTCCGTTTGACATGTACTTACTTGGGCACCTATTCTATGCCAAATCTCATTCCAGCTGCTGGACATTGTAAGAAACGTTGATTAAAAGAGTGATGAACAAGTTTGCAGTCCCACCAGCAGTGTAAAAGTGTTCCCTTCTCTCCACATCCACGCCAGCATCTGCAGTTTTGAGATTTTGTGATGTGGGCCATTCTCACTGGGGTTAGATGATATCTCAGGGTTGTTTTGATTTGCATTTCTCTAATATATAGAGATGATGAACATTTTTTCATGTGTTAACCTTTCTGGAAGGAAGTATGGAGAAACCTCAAAGCACTCAAGCTAGACCTCCCATTTGATCCTGCAATCCCATTACTGGGCATCTACCCAGAGGGAAAAAAATCCTTTTATCATAAGGACACTTGTACTAGACTGTTTATTGTAGCTCAATTTATAATCGCCAAAATGTGGAAACAGCCTAATGCTCACCAACCCAGGAATGGATTAATAAGCTGTGGTATATGTATACCATGGAATACTATTCAGCTATTAAAAAAAATGGAGACTTTACATCCTTTGTATTAACCTGGATGGAAGTGGAAGACATTATTCTTAGTAAAGCATCACAAGATTGGAGAAGCATGAATCCTATGTACTCAATTTTGATATGAGGACAATTAATGACAACTAAGGTTATGGGGGCGGGGGAAGTAGAAAGAGGGATGGAGGGCCTTGGTGTGTGTCACACTTTATGGGGGCAAGACATGATTGCAAGAGGGACTTTACCTAACAATTGCAATCAGTGTAACCTGGCTTATTGTACCCTCAATGAATCCCCAACAATAAAAAATAAAAACAAACAAACAAACAAACAAAAAGTGATGAACAGTGATAAAGGAACTGGTGTTTCAACAAAGTACTGCAATTATCTTACCTATAGCTTTTAACCAGATGATCATTTGTAAGTGGAGACAGGCCATACATGTGGATGGCTTTATGTATTAAAACATACAGACCTCACAAACACACCTCCTTTTGCGATCATACTCAAAATAACTGTTTTTATATATTTTCATATTTCAACAGCCACTATAGTACCATTGTAAGATAACCTTAACTGACAATTGGCATTTTTATCTAAAGAAAAAAAAGGAGGCTAAATTATCAATGTCAAAATTCTTCAGTCTAGCTTACCAGGCATAAAGGCATATGAGGAGAAGAAATCAAAATTATTGTATTTTTATATCTAGGACTGTTACTGTTACTGACATAAGGATATTACAGTAACGTACTATCTAGCAATAAATTTCACCTTTTGTTTATGATTTTATCAATTTTTTTTATTTCAGATTAATATGAGAGGGCAAATGATTAGGTTATATTGTTGGCAATAGTTAGGTAAAGTTCAAGTTGTAGTTGAGCCCTTCACCCAGGGGATGTGCTGTATACCCTTACACTGTGTCCATTAGGTGAGCACTTACCAATCTCCCTCTCTCCTCCCTTTTCCCTCCCCCCCCATTCTTTCTCCCATTTCTTCTTCTTCCTTCTTTCCCCTCCCCCCCATACTTGATTCATAATCACCAAAGTCATGAAACCAACCCAAGTAGTGCCCATCAACACATGAATAGATTAATAAACTGTGGTATATGTATAGCATGAAATATTATATACCACACAAAAAGATGAAGACTTTACATCTTTTATATTGACCTGGATGAAGTTGAAGAACCTTCTTCTTAGTAAAGTATCATAAGAATGGGGAAAAAAGTACCTAATATACTCAATGCTAATGTGTAACCAGTAGGTAAATAACTAAACAACCATATGAGAGAAAAACACAATTTTATATTATTTATAAATAATTTTAAATAAAAAGTTGAGATATTTGCTATTAATCCTTTATCCATTTGATATTTTTAGAACTATATTTGCTCAAAAAATCTAGAGTGACAAGATTTTGAACAAAATAAAACATAATCTCTGAGCACCTAGATTACTTTGTGTAGGATGATTTCCTAATGTTCTAAAATTAAACAAAAGTAAGCAAATAAATATAAGGTAAACATTTTTTAATTTTCTGTAATATTGATTACATATCAAACTCTGTTGGTCTTTGAATGTTAAATAGTACTTTATGTATAAATTTATTTTAGGTAAATAATTCAAGAAATATCAAGTTATTATTTTTTATGTAGTTGCAGTGGGCATTTCTTTTTTTTTTTTTTTTTTTTGTAGAGACAGAGTCTCACTTTATGGCCCTTGGTAGAGTGCCGTGGCCTCACACAGCTCACGGCAACCTCCAACTCCTGGGCTTAAATGATTCTCTTGCCTCAGCCTCCTGAGTAGCTGGGACTACAGGCGCCCGCCACAATGCCCGGCTATTTTTTGGTTGCAGTTTGGCCGGGGCCGGGTTTGAACCTGCCACCCTCGGTATATGGGGCCGGCGCCCTACCGACTGAGCTACAGGCGCCACCCCTGCAGTGGGCATTTCTTTAACACTCTGGAAACTTCTGTTCTTTTCTTGCAAGTCCCAGAAATAACAGGAATGTGGATGTTTAGGAAATAGTTATTATGGATAATAGTTATTATTATTGAAAAATCAATATTTATTAAATTCCTACTATTGAAATTATATATTTATTATCTCATTTAGTCCTCACAGTCACAGTGTGAGGCAAATACAACTATCGTCTCCAGCTAATAAGTTAGTGATTATAAAAACAAGTCAAGGTGAGAGTGATGATTTCTTTATAGTTAACAATTCTACCTCTTGAATACTCCATTTATTTCTGTATTTGTTCTATACTTCTCCAATATTTCTGACTTTGCATTCCTTATCTTGTTATATTCTTCTGTGAGTTCATCTCAATTTTCCAATTCCTCTCCTAAGAACAAATGCCAGGTTTGGGACAGAGAAACACAGAGATGGGGAATTTGGTCACAGAAGGAAAATCAGAGACCAAAGCTACAGGAGGGGAGAATCCAAAGTAGTTGGTATACTGGGTAATCTCATGTCACTTTCATGGGCCAGGATGCAGAAGTTCAATGTCTAACAGAGAGCTGGGCACAGGACAGACCTTCTGTAAGCAGTTTCTAATGAAGAAGTGATGCTCGAACAAAGGAAGACCATCTAAGACCATTAAAATAATTGAAGAGATGGCTGCAGGAGACAGCATTAATTTTAACTATTTATTACATGCCAAACAGTGTATTGAGGAACTCTTCACACTGCATTGAATCTCACAACCGTTTTATGAAATAGCACATCTTCCCTGTGTATAACTAGAAAAGACACCACAAGTCCTGCATTCAGCAGGAGAGCCAAACCGATGGACTTAATCCATAGTACAGGTGTAGTCGAGAGGTCTCAGGGGAGGCTGTCACCACCACTCAGCATTCTGTTTAGGAGCGTGGACTGTCTATGACAGGAAGGTAATCCCAGAGTCGTGAAGCAAAGTATCCAATGTCTCAAACTGCATCAGGCGCTCACTGTTCCTAAGGGAGGGATTAAGACCACAGGTCTCATGAGGGTTGGACTAGCCCAACATGCACAAATGATTATATTACAGCTTATAAGCAAATCAGAAGTACACAGATGAAGCCTGTCTCACCACAGACTTTAGGGTTTTGTGTGAATGAGGGGGCCAGAAGCTATAGTTGAAACTCAAATCACTAGCAGCGAAGAACTTGGAGTTTTGTTTCCACTTCCCAGATCATTAGCCATCTAGTTTTTAGCAAATAGCCTTCCTTGACCTCAGTTTATTGGCTTCGTCATCTGTATAGTAGGAATGGCAAATATTAAAATACATGATAGATGGAATTTTATTAGATTTCACAAGCAGAGGTGAGGTCATGTATCCACCCAGTACCTCTGTTACCACACCCCAGCCTGATCAAGGCAGCACAGTTAACACTCCAAATAAACAAGCCAATTTGACCTCTTGTGATCCTATTTTGCATTGTAAAGATAAAGTATAACCTTTCATTTATTCAATGCCCTTACATTTTTATCTAGTGATTATGTGATTGAGGTAGTCCCTGAAATACTTTTTTTTTTTTTTGTAGAGACAGAGTCTCACTGTACTGCCCTCAGGTAGAGTGCCGTGGCATCACATGGCTCACAGCAACCTCTAACTCTTGGGCTTACGCAATTCTCTTGCCTCAGCCTCCCAAGCAGCTGGGACTACAGGCGCCCGCCACAACGCCTGGCTATTTTTTTTTGTTGCAGTTTGGCCAGGGCTGGGTTTGAACCCACCACCCTCGGCATATGGGGCCGGCGCCCTACTCACTGAGCCACAGGCGCCGCCCCTGACTGAAATATTTTTCTAATTCTTGGAGCGTCTGATGTGAAAGTTTAGGTGAGTATGACTGTGGGGGAGGGGGTGGGTGGAAGATGGAGGGAGAAAAATGAACATTTCTCAGGTTTATTGAAAATTTAAAATTAAGAGTAAACCCATTTTAATACGCCAGGAAGATTCTATGGAATTCTCTCTCTCTCCATATTTTCCTCTTAGGAAAAAAAATATATATATATGTATATATATACACACACACATATACATACATATATTTGAAAGTAAAAAGGATTAGAGTCAATTCACATCACTTAATCATTAAGCAGACATCCTCTATGTAGGTAATTATGAAAGCTTGAGATACACAAAAATCAAGAAGCGTAAAATCTGCGTGGATGGAAACAAATGAAGCCCTCCCAGCAACACCGCTAAGTCGAGCAAGTTGAAATCTGCATGGGTGAATCAGAAAGGACGCTGTTGACTGTGTTTCTTGGAAGTGAAATCACGGTCCATAAAGTGTCACACTTTATGGGGGCAAGACATGATTGCAAGAGGGACTTTACCTAACAATTGCAATCAGAGTAACCTGGCTTATTGTACCCTCAATGAATCCCCCACAATAAAAAAAAATTAAAAAAAATTAAAAAAAAAAAAGAAATCACGGTCCATAACATAGTCTGTCTCAAAACTTTCATAGTGACCCATGTATCTAAAACAGTTGATATACTTGCTAGGCTAACATATATCTTAGATGTGCTGCAGGCAGCTATTAATTCTCTCTTTTTTTTTTATTGTTGGGGATTCATTGAGGGTACAATAAGCCAGGTTACACTGATTGCAATTGTTAGATAAAGTCCCTCTTGCAATCATGTCTTGCCCCCATAAAGTGTGACACACACCAAGGCCCTACCCCCTCCCTCCGCCCCTCTTTCTGCTCCCCCCATAACCTTAATTGTCATTAATTGTCCTCATATCAAAATTGAGTACATAGGATTCATGCTTCTCCATTCTTGTGATGCTTTACTAAGAATAATGCAAGCACTTGCGTTTACAGAAGTTGTTTATTATTGCATGGAGCCTACCAGCAGGGTTTGGGGCTGTGTGTAATTTTAGAAAAGAAATCTTTGGTGTCTTCATATCCAAAGGTTTTTTCACTGACCCATTCATGATGAGCTTGCTTTCTGAGAGGTCTCCCAAGGACTGCAGTATGTTTGTTTTTGTCAGAGCAGAGATAATTGGCCCTCCCAGGAATGAAAGCCATGACCTGGGCTCCTAAGTGAAACTGTCAGAAATTGCTTCCAGGGTCAGACCCACAGTTTAGAAACCCTCCAAACCTGGTTGATGAAAGTAGAATCAAGAGATATTTTGCATACCAACCTGACCTACCCCCTTAAAATCAGTACAACAACATGTGTCATGTTCTGGATACCTCTGGTTTTCCTTAGTAATCTGTAGGAAACTCTCCTTTGTGAAACACTCAGCCATCCCCTCGGCTGCTCCTATCTCCTGGTCTCTGGTGTGCCCCAGCTTCCTCGTCTTGTTCCCGGCATCCTTTTCAGTTTCTGTTTAGCTTTTCTCCTTATCTCCTCTGCTTAAAGAATCCTTGACAAAATATGGCACTTCCAATAATTTGATCTGAATGTGCAGTAAGATTTGGAGAAATTGAAAAAGTAGGTTATTTTGCCATCATTTCTTTCCTGCTCATAATTTCTAGTTTCATAGGTAGAACAGTAAACAAAATAATCTCTTACATTTGTGTATGGTTTTACAAAGTTTCAAAATGCTATTTTAATTAAAGGCATATAAACAACTTATTTTGCCAGAGAATATATAACTATGATATGGTATGAACGCTACACCTACACCTAGTGGTTTAGAGTTTTTATTGTATTTTCAGAAAATGTACATAAACTCTAAGTAATGTGCTACAGATGGATAGATGGAATCTGGACAAATGGTCTTGGTGATGATGACTAAAAATGCTGTTAAGATCTAAGTTTTTATAAAAGTTCGCTTTAATACAGGTGGTCATGAGCATTCAATTGAAAACAACAATCTTTGTTTAAAGAACTTAAGCCAATGTCTGTTAGAAAATTAGTGTATGCTCTAAATAAGTGGTTACCTTAAATAC
This sequence comes from Nycticebus coucang, assembly GCF_027406575.1. Lineage (NCBI taxonomy): Eukaryota > Metazoa > Chordata > Mammalia > Primates > Lorisidae > Nycticebus > Nycticebus coucang. Next base: position 49,048,585 of record NC_069798.1, read on the forward strand.
GTATATGTGTTTACAGGTGTATGTGTGTGAATGTATACACACATGTAAATAAATAATCTTTAAGTCAATGGATTAAAATCTACATGTATAAGCTGATTCTCATCTTCCTTTAATTTTTCCATCTCACAAGTATTTTGCTATTTAATTTGATCATCACCATTCATTGCATGTACTTTTCCAGTTTGGGGGAAGAAATGGTAAAAATTATATCGTGTGTACTCCTTCTTAAAAAGATCGAATACTCTGGTGAAAACAAACACTAAGTAAATGCCTAATAGGGTGAATCTGAGAGTAAAGCACTTTTAGTAAATTCAGCCTGTAGAGATATTTGAGCAACACTTTGCTATCTTTGCTAACATGCTAATGGATGGGCTAGAGGAACATTAATGAGCTCACTCCATTAAATTAGTTTTTTTTCCTTGTTAAATATCCAAAAGAGAAAGATGGTCCACTTCATAAGCAAAAAAATAAAAAGTTTTCATTTTAGTGCATTAGAAGCATGATGCATATTTTCTTTCTAATTTAATTTCTTACCATTAAGACTCAATTCTATAAATGACCCACTGAATTACTTGGAGAGATTAGGAAACTATAAACTGAATGTCGTTTGAATTTGGCTGGCTAGACACCATGATGTTATATAGCATAATTCAAATGTAACATCATATTTTTATGAGGCCACCAAGATAAGCCCAGTGACTTCTGTGAACAATTACCAAGGACGGCCTCAAATAGACTATAGGAACCGATCTCATCTCTGGTCACTGTTTCTATTAATACCATATTGGTCAACGCTGCCAGCTACTGTGATTTGAACTTTTGTCTAAATTGTCAGTTTTGCTCTCAGAATCATAGAAAAGGTTGCTTTCAGTTTGTGGGCTAAGGGAAAAGGATTACAGCGCTAATGAGCCAAATCTGTGCAAATGAGAAGATAATAATCTCCTCATACTTAGAACTCTCTTTTTAGACTAAAAGTTGGTCATGAGTTTTTCAAAAGAAGAAAAACCATTTCATTATTTGGTTAAAAATACATATGTAAATGAATGCCGCAAAGCTTACTGGAAAGGGGGAATTAAAATGACTTGGGGTTGTATACACAAACATGTAAAATGTTGGAACCGTACCCTGATTTTCTCGTCAAAACAATGATTGTTCTTTTCGATGTGGTTTAGATGGCAGTAGTTTAGATATATGGTCTAGATATGTAGTAGAAATGTTGTCTGTTCAAGGAGTAGCTGATGTTCACAGCATAAAAAAACATCACTTGCAGTCTTTCTCAAGCGTGCCCTCTGGGAAGCAAAGCTCGCCTGCCCATTTCATAGATGGAGAAATGGAACATATGCAGCTTCTCAAGGTTTATAGAAATTACTGAATTGAATTAGAAATCAGGAACATCAGCTCCCACATCAAATATACAGATTATAAGTGGTAATGGCAAAAACAGTGATGGGGGAACACATTAGAGGGAAAAGCAATTCATCAACTTTGTCTGTACTGAGTTTATGAGTAAATTTTGCTTAGAGGTCAAAACATATGAAAACGTGTATATATGGTCATGGGTGGATCCTCAGATCTGCCTAGAATATGGTGACATATTACTCAATAGAAGCATAGAATTCTCTTAGGGTTTTGGGGGGTCTTTTCTTCTAGTTTCTCCTGACTCTTAAGGTCTGCTGAGTTCACTGTGTCTCTGAAACCGGACCTTTCTGAGGTTTAAGGCCAAGACTGTTTAGAAGGCAAGTGAGGTTCAAGCCGAAAGGAAGGACAGTGAAGGCAAAGGATGTGAGCTCTCTTGTGCTGATCCTGTGGAAGGTGGATCACAGCAAAGGATCACTCCAAGTAAAGATGGGGTCACTGGTAGAGATGCCCCTCAGATATTACAGCAATGTTTACTCACTTTTTGAGGGTTTCAGGGAAACTAAAGTTCAAAAGCCAAGGAGAATATCACTATTCATTTTCTCAGTTCACCACCATGACACAATGGTAAGATAGTTGGGGCAAGTTTAATCTTATCATCCACACTTTAGGCGTCTTTAAAAAATGGCCCTTAATGGTGACGTGGCTGTCCCCAAGATCACAAAATTCGTTTGGGTGAAGGATGGACTTGCAATTTCTATTTCATGACTCTTGGCTCAGGACTGGTAATGAATTGTTCCAATGCCCAATTCTTCATAAAGAGAACAGGAAAACCACCCCTGTCTTCATTGTTTTACATGGTCTGTGATAGATCTTACTGATAAAGTTGAATATATTCAGGAAATGTATCAAAGTGTGACACTTCAAGGCAAAGACTTTGGTCATGCTGGCCGTTGTTTCTGAGGCCAATATAACAATATTAATGCACTGATATGGTAATTATATTTCATCATAAATAGAGTTCGGTGGCTCTCAGAGAGGGCTTTGATCAGTTCTAATGGCTCAGTGATTATATTACATTTTAAACAATCTTCACTATTTATTACTTGTTTGACCTCCTCTGATCACTTCAAATAAAAAATAGAGCTTGTAAAAAGAAATAAACTATTATATGGTTACAGATTAATTAATGAAAAAGACCTGTAGACAATCTTTAAATTATCCCAGATAAACTGCATTAATCCTACCATCAACCTATTTGAAATGTATTAATATTATTGTGAAGTTCAAATCTTACGCTGATATTTAAGTGCCTACAAAAATATCTACATCTTCCCATGTGTCCCACCCAAAGCTACCCCCAAATAAGCTATAAGACAAGTCTCTTGGGACTCATGGGTCACATTTCCCTCCAAGATACCTTCCTTCAACATGTGCTAAATCTGTCCTTCTCCCTATCTCCCAGTAAACAGTGCACACAGATGAGACAAAAGCATTTTATCCTTTCCCTGTAGAGCTATCGAATCCCAGCTATATGCTTGGTGATTATTGCAGCATTGAAAATAGGGACAAGACGTAGAAAATACAAAGACTTCAGTGAGTAGACATGTAAACCAGCTTGCCATGGAGAAGTTGAAATGGAGTGTTTAAAGTTGTTCCTTGTGTCTCTCCACTCAACCTGGTTCAAAGTTATAGAATTTAAAACCCTCTAGCCCTGCCAACAAGACAGCCCTGAATAGGTGAATAAACCTCAAGAGGCTATCATTTGTCAAAATTTTTATCAAAATTAAGACATATTGTGTCTACAAAAGCCCTTTGATTCACCAAGGGGGAAACAGGCTAGTCAATATAGCGAATGGAGCAGAGTTGGCATGGCTTGATCTTTGTAAAGGACATTGTGGTCTCATGGGTGTATGACAATCAAAGTTAGTAACACAGTAGGTGGCATAAATAGATCAGTACTGGCCAGATGGGTGGTGTTGGTGGGAGCTATATGAGTTTGGATGAGGGCAGGGAGGGAAAGTTTTCCATGAGTAGAATATGAATATCTGCTAATAAGGGATTATCCTTCAGTTCAAAATCCTATGAAAGCACATTGGTGAGATGAAGGATTTTTCTACCCAGGGTGTTTTAAAAAAAATAAGGTATAAGGATTTGATCTAAAATTACTTTCTTTTTGTTTTCTTCTCTCTTGGTCAGGCTTCTTTCTGCTTTCTCTTTGTTCTCATGATTAAAAATCCATGACTACAGTATTTGTATTTTCTTCCTTTGTCAGATAAAAACTCTTCTTTTTTTTTTTTTGTTTGAGTGATGAAGATGAGGCCCTTATAGAAACCATAGGGATTAAAACACATATTACGAACTTAAATTGGCTAAAATTTTCTCAGTGGATTAAGAGGCAAATACATTCTTGTAGAATAAGACATAAAACACTAGTAAGACTTACCAATATTTAAAGAGATTAACTGAATCTTATCTTCTTATCTTATAAATCAATTAATGTTAATGTCAGGCAAATAAGAACTGTCTTTATGGCTTAAAAAATCATAAAGACCCACTTAAGTTATTTAAAATGATTTTTCTCAGCAGCTAAATGTAAGTTCTGCAAAATAATGAAGCTGTTAGAAGCACTTCTTTATAATCAAAATTGACCATTGCCAATATTGATTACTACATGGGTATTTAAATACAAAAATAAAATGGTTCTGAGGTTATAATCAATTTTTGGTGTATCATTTCTTTATTTCCAGGCGTTCTGTGTAGGAAATGATGGGAAGCCTTTGGTCAAAAGTTTTCAGGTTTGATTTTTCATCTAGTTCCTAACCCAACTCCATCTATATCAGCTCTCCTTCAGGGATCTCTACACTGCGATGCCTATGTTTTAGCTCTTAACATCAGCAACAACAACAACAAAACCATAGTTTGTTTTGAATTTTGAAACTATTTTTTTTTTTTTTTTATGATGAAATTGTCAATCAGATGCAACCACAAGAGGAGACAGAGGAGAGGTTCAGGAAACAAGGTTTATTTTGTTCAGTGATCCTAGAGACAGAAGGCACTGCACACCCTACAGGGCCACGTGAGAAGACACCAGTTGGCCAGGAAACAGAGTTAAGGGGATGGAGGGTTAGGAGTGGTGGGAATGGAGTTTAGGCCAGGGTCTTTATTGGGATATTTTTGGGAAAGGCAAGGCAGGGAAGAATGAGCAGCTAAACATTGGCTAGTTTGAAGAATTTTGGTGGGCTTTGGGCTGTGGGGTGGTTCCTAGTTTCTTGGCCATGGGATGCAGAGAAATACTGCCTTCTAGAGCATGTGTGAGCCCAGACCCTAGGCTGGGACTTTTGCTATCAATTTCTCTTAAGAATTTACTAGCTCAAGGAGGGGCAATTTCTTCCCAGCCAGAAAGGCTTTTCAAGATGTCATAACCTTAGAATACATAGAGAATTAAAATACATTGATAATATAGTACCCTTTTCTTTTCTAAAAAAGTTACTTGCTCTTATTTCTCACCAGAACCAATAAAAATTCTCTCTAAAACATTAAAAAATTCTCAACTCAAATGTATAGCTTCAACCTGGAAACGAAGCAGCACTAAATGTAACTTGTTTTAGTTTTTACTAAAGAAAATTTTATATCATTCAGCCAAGATAAAGAGATGTGAAATCCGAACATTGAATGTAATGCTGTCTGGGCTCTCAAAAAAACACTAAGAAATAGATGTAGCAAATTTAATAAGGAATCGAGGAGAACTGTGGTCTCAGGTACCATCCCCAGCTACTGATAAAAACTAAACTTGTAGTCAAGGAAGCTACAGCATAAAATATTCATGTTGTTAGTGGTGCTGAAGGCGACCACTGATATATTTGCAGTTGGTGGTAAAGAATTCATAACAATGCTGTGATCCTCAGCCCTTATAAACCCTGGGAGACTTCTGGATATTTTAAGCTAGCAGTTCCTTTGCCACTATTACCATTCTTTTTAGGGAGAAATGAGCTAAGTCTTGTTATTTGACTGCAGTGTCTTTTGAAGCTTTTCCTCTCCAAATTGAAGCTAAAGGCAAGGAAGTTAGGCTACTGCACAGAGGTATGGTGGTTTCCATACGTCCTGGGCAATCTCTCCTGGAGGAAAGAGATCTCATTCCCACCAGTTTTCTCATCTTTTCCCAGGGATGAAGAAATCACAGCTCCTAATGGCTTGTTTGAAATATGTTAGACCATGTGGGTGAGAAGCAACACAGATGAAATGAAGGGAATGTGTCTTCATCCTTCCTACAATTTCCTTCCACATACTGAAGTGTCCTGCTGCTCCCAGGAATCTATTATTTTGTTGATATCGCTTAGTGAAACAATTTTTACCCAGAGTAATCTAAGGGTATTGAATATAAGAAACCACAAGTTCTATATTATTCATTAGCCAACAAGAAAACTATGGAGGACAATTAATTCAATCATGTGGTATAAATACCAATGATACTACTCTAATGTTTGTGGCCATTTTTCAGTTTTTTATCAAAGACTGAAGAATCTATTGTTTATTGCTCTGCTATTCTTGGTAACTTGTCCCAGATTACATGCTGGCACTGATCTACATTTCTTTTTTTCAGTAATAAATGTCATTTAGAGGTACATTACCAATTTATTAGGATTTAACTTTAATAACCAATTTTAGCAACATTGACCTATGATACATAAATTCTTTACTTGATTCTATAACATTCAACTCTTAGATTAAGAAAGCCTTATATTTATGTGGAATATCACAGTTTATGAAAACCATTTAGATCTGTTTCCTCAAGCTGTAGAACTGTGCTTTATACTGACAATTTCTATATTATGAGCCTTAACCCTTAATCTTTGGGGTTAATTCTGGGTTTTAATGGCTAACAGAAGGAATGGTCTGGATCAGTGCTTCACAAATTTAAATGTACTTACTAATCCCCTGGAGATCTTTGTAAATGCAAATTCTGATTCAGTGGCCCAGGATGAGTTCTGAGATTCAGTTCCTAGCATCAAAAACTTAAATATTTTTTCAGTCCCACAAGCAGTGTAAAGGTATTCCTTTCTCTCTATATCCACGCCAGCATCTGCAGTTTTGAGATTTTGTGATGTGGGCCATTCTCACTGGGGTTAGATGATATCTCAGAGTGGTTTTGATTTGCAGTTCTCTAATAATTAGGTATGCTGAGCATTTTTTCATATGTTTGTTAGCCATTCGTCTGTCTTCCTTAGAGAAGGTTCTATTCATCTCTCTTGCCCATAGTTCTAAGGGATTGTTGGCTCTTTTTATGTTTGCTGGTGGGACTGTAAACTAATACAACCTTTTTGGAAGGCAGTATGGAGAACCCTCAAAGAACTCAAACTAGACCTCCCATTTGATCCTGCAATCTCATTACTAGGCATCTACCCAGAAGGAAAAAAATCCTTTTACCGCAGGGACACTTGCACTAGACTGTTTATTGCAGCTCCATTTACAATTGCCAAAATGTGGAAACAGCTTAAAGGCCCACCAAACCAGGAATAAATTAACAAGCTGTGGTATATGTATATCATAGAATACTATTCAGCTATTAAAAATGATGGAGCCTTTACATCTTTTGTATTAACCTGTATGGATGTGAAATACATTATTTTTAGTAAAGCACCACAAGAATGGAGAAACAAGAATCCTATGTACTCAATTCTGATATGAGGATAATTAAGGTCCTAGTACAATGTGGGAGGTGGGGGATGGGAAGAGCTGATAAAGGGAAGGAGGGAAGGGGTGGAGGGACAAGGGGTGTGGTTCACCTTTGGGTCTGGGACACAATTAAAGGAGGGTCCTTATCTGACAAGGCAATCAATGTAACCTGGTTCTGTGTATCCTCAATGAGTCGACAGCAACAACAACCAAAATAAAACTTGAATATGGGAAGCCCAAATGAGTACTTCTCAGAAGCTGCCTTAGAAATTCATACCTTCCTTGTATAACCTTTAAAACTATCTGTAGCTTTTGCTTTTAGGCTGCCCCTTAAAATATGCACCTACTAGGTTATCAGACCTTCTGTTTCTCTAGCATAGTGTTGCCAAATTTACCAAATAAAAATAAAGGACACATAGTTAAGTTTGAAGTTCAGATAGACAATAAGTATTTAGTATGTCTAAAACATTTCATGGGATATACTTATTCTAAAAACTTATTAATTCTCCAGCTGAACTTCAAATCTTTTTTTTTTTTTTTTTGGAGTTTGCTAAAAATCCATTTTATTTTATTTTATTTTTTCTTGTTGAATATGTGCATTTTTTATTAAATCATAGCTGTGTACATTAATGTGATCAGGGGGCACATACACTAGTTTTATAGACCATTTGACATATTTTCATCACAGTGGTTAACATAGCCTTCCTGGCATTTTCTTAGTTATTGTGTTAAGACATTTATATTCTACATTTACTAAGTTTCACATATACCCTTGTAAGATGCTCCATAGTTGTAATCCCACCAATCACCCTCCTTCTCCTCCCTCTCCCTTTTCCCCATATTCTTAGGTTACAACTGGGTTATAACTTTCATATGAAAGCCATAAATTAGTTTCATAGCAGGGCAGAGTACATTGGATACTTTTTCTTCCATTCTTGAGATACTTTACTAAAAAGAATATGTTCCAGCTCCATCCATGTAAACATGAAAGAGGTAAAGTCTCCATCTTTCTTTAAGGCTGCATAATATTCCATGGTGTACATATACCACCATTTATTAATCCATTCATGGATCGATTGGCACTTGGGCTTTTTCCATGACTTAGCAATTATGAATTGGGCTGCAATAAACATTCTGGTGCAAATATCTTTGTTATAATGTGATTTTTGGTCCTCTGGGTATATTCCTAGTAGAGGAATTATAGGATTGAATGGCAGATCTATTTTTAGATCTCTAAGTGTTCTCCAAACATCTTTCCAAAAGGAATGTATTAATTTGCATTCCCACCAGCAGTGTAGAAGTGTTCCCTTTCCTCCACATCCATGCCAACATCTCTGGTCTTGGGATTTTGTGATATGGGCTAATCTTACTGGAGATAGATGATATCTCAAAGTAGTTTTGATTTGCATTTCTCTGATGATTAAGGATGATGAGCATTTTTTCATGTGTCTGTGGGCCGTGCGCCTGTCTTCTTCAGAGAAGTTTCTCTTCAAGTCCCTTGCCCAGCCTGCTTTGGGATCTCTTGTTCTTTTGTATTTATACGTTTGAGTTCTCTGTGGATTCTGGTTATCAAACCTTTATCAGAGACATAACCTGCCAATATCTTCTCCCATTCTGAGAGCTGTTTGCTTGCTTTACTTACTGTGTTCTTGGCTGTGCAGAAGCTTTTTAGTTTCATCAGGTCCCAGTAGTGTATTTTTGAAGCTGCTTCAGTTTAAAGTACTTGCCCAGATCGATTTCTTCAAGAGTTTTCCCTGCACCCTCTTCTAGTATTTTTATAGTTTCATGTCTTAAGTTTAAATCTTGAATCCAGTGAGAGTCTATCTTAGTTAATGGAAAAGGTGTGAGTCCATTTTCAGTCTTCTGCAGGTTGCCAGCCAGTTCACCCAGCACCATTTGTTAAATAGGGAATCTTTTCCCCACTAAATGTTTTTAATTGGCTTGTCAAAGGCCAAATAATGGTAAGTAGCTGGGTTAATCTCTTGGTTCTCTATTCTGTTCCATACATCTACCTCTCTGTTTTTGTGCCAGTATCATGCTGTTTTGATCACTATCGATTTACAGTATAGTCTGAGGTCCAGTAGTGTGATTCCTCCTGCTTTGTTTTTATTTCTGAGCTATTTGAGGTTTTTTCTGATTCCACCTGAGACAGGTGCTGACTGAGACAATTGATCTGAACTTCAAATCTAATTAGTTCCTGTACTTTATATGGCAGTCTTATCCTAGAAACTAGTGTCTTGATGTGGAGTGGTTTAGATCAACCTCAGCACTATTGACTGTTGGGCCACATAAGCTTCCATTGCAAGAGACTATCCTGTTTGTGGCAGGAAGTCCAGCAGTATCCTTGGCTTCCAGGCACCAGATGACTTCATCACCTTCACATCCAGTTGTCATGACCAAAAATGGAGACATTGCCAATGTCCCTGGGGAGAAAAAGCACTTCCAATTGTGAACCACTTTGTCTATAGACACATCTTAACACACACGCTTTGTGCATAGTGTGTGTGTTAAGATATTAGGAAAGTTTTAGTGACCTGTCTTTTTTAGTCAAATATAACAGAAGAAATATAAGAGGAGTTTCTATGGTAGATTCAGAGAAAGTCATAAAAATAAAAAAATACAGGCCAATTTCTGTCCTATTTTAACTACTTATAAAGCTGTTTTCTGAATATATTATTCCACTTCTGTACCCACGAAATGTATGCTTGTCCTGTGTGTCTATGGGACCAAATTCCAACTGACTTCCCTAGTGTATATGGTCTTCCACTACCTTCCTTCTTCCTCCCTACGCACCCCTCCTCACTTGGGGTATTCCACCATATTTTCTGATGTTCCCATCCACCCATTTACTCTTAACAGTCCGTGTAAACACACTGACACAGTTCACAAATAACTGTGTTGCCCAAACAATTTCCAATCATATGTCTTGGAGAGCTGCTTTCTTTCTACCCCACCTTGTAGCCATCCCATCATGCATTCTTTAAAATCTGACTCTTTCAGGAAACGCTATTTTATTTCCTGAACCTGAAAGAATCACTCTCTCGGAGCATTATACTGTCTGTCTTTTTTATAGCACAGCTCAGTGTCTCCCTCAAGTTAGAAATAGTTATTGACAAGTTATCTTCCATAGTCTATACTAGGTTTTGGGATTGAACCCATGTGACATCATCTAAAACATTATCTACATGCAGCCCCCAAGGAGTCCTCATATCTAGGTATTTGCACATGTGTTTACTTCTGCTTGGGATGTTTCCTCCTATAGCCTTTCCTGGACATCCCATTTAAAATTGCCCAAGCTCCCAGACTCACACACTCAATCCTCTTTTGTGATTTGTCTCACATAGTCACCACCCCCTCTCATACGTTATTTTAAATTATTTATTATCTAATTCCCCTTACAAGTATATCATTTTTACTAGGACAGATCATGGGTGTCTCAAGTATTTCCTACTTTTTCCTTAGTGCCCAGAATAGTTACTAGTATATAGTAAGTACTCAATAAATAATTGTCAAATAAATTAATGTGCTAACATATCTGAAAGTTCTTCAGAAGAAGTCGGTCTCAAATATATTTCATCTATGAGAATATTAGTAGACTAATTGTGAAGGGAAAGAACTCTCTTATCTGTAAAACTTTTAACACATACCCAGGTACCAACTCATCACTTTATAATTCTCTTTTGAGTTTTTATTTCATGCAGAAGGTTTAGGGAGAAAAAACTGAACAATTCCATTGATTGCAATTTGGAAGAAATGGTATTGTAAAAGATTCCCTTATTAAAAATGCTTTAATATCAATCACTGGAAATTCCACAATTGCCATATAACAAATATAGCTTGTTACTGACTGAGCAGCTCTGGAAATCAAATTGGACCTGAAGGAAAGTGAGAGAAAGTTGTTTCCTAGAATTTTGCTTCTTTTTTCCTCTTTCCCTCTTTTATTACCTTTATAAAAGTTGCATTTGAGAAACGCAGGTACCTCCTGGGGCTGTGTTTACATGGAAAGTTAAGGTTTTAAATATTTCTTTTTGTATAATTGATCATGCTGGGCACATATGCTACATTGGTAAATTATTCTCTCAAGTGCACTGACCAAATGCATATGAAATTGACCAGTTAATTTAGAATCCCTGAGTCAACATTAGTATACACAAGGGTTTGTCAAACTTTTTTTCCTAAAGGATCAAATAAGAAATATTTCTGGATTTCCAGGCCATGTGGTTTCTGGTCTCTGTCACAACTACTCAAGTCTGTAATTATAGTTCAGAAGGAGTCACAGACAAGAGGTAAATAAATGGACATAGCTGTGTTCCAATTAAACTTTGTTTCATAATATGGGAATCTAAGTTTTCCATTATTTTCATATCATGAAATACTATTATTCTTCTTAAAATTATTTCAGTCAGCTAGCCATTCTTAGCTTGTGGGCCCCACCAAAACAGGTTGATGGACCAGATTTTGGCCCAGGAGCAATAGTTTGCTGCCTCCTACCACAGGCAACTTCAAGATGATACTGTTGTCCTCCTGGGCTCAGCCAGTGCAATCTGAGCAGGAGCAAGTTGAAATGAAATAGGCACAGGAAATGTGTCCGAGACCATGGGAATTCTAAATAAAACACAAGCCTTCAAGTCAGGCAGCAGCTGGAAGCAGCTATTGCAAATCCAATGCTGAACTTGATCTCCAATTAAGACCTTATGAATTTCTTATGCCTTTTATCTAAATTGTGTTCTCACCAAGCAACTTTTAGGCCTAATTAATACAGGCTCTTCTGTCCTTGTTCTATCTCTTCTGCTAACATTTTAGAAAACTTCACTAGTGATTTATTTTTAAAACTATCATCAACATATATGTGGTATTCACAGAAATACTTGTAAAGTCAAGCATGTTATTTTCTACCATTGTGCTGCCTAATAATTTGTGTTGTGTTTTCTCCAGTTTTGTCATCTTAGCTACAAAGAGGTCATTACAACAAAAGGTGAAGGTGTTCAGAGTTTAATACCATGTAATTAAGACTTAAAGACACTAATCATATAAACTTCTATTTTTAGATCTTGTCTGTAGTGATAGAATAAAAGGTCACTTCCCCTCTCTTTTGATAACAAATATTTTAATAAATTGCTTACAGCATATAGAATCTTTAATCCTTGTATAATACAACCCCTATGGATACTAGAGAATATCTTTTAAAGCCTTAGTTGTAGGTTATTATTTACCTGAACTTCTAGGTTCTCCCCCATCCTCCAGAGATTCAAAAGTTGGAATTTCCACAGCTTCTTTGTCACTTTTCCAACTGTTAAAGGTCATTATTAATATAGTCATGATTTTTCAATCCAATTTATCTCAGCATTAGATAATTTACAGCCTCTGTACCAGATCTAACCATCTGCCCTTAGATGTATTGGTTTGTATAAGCAAGAGACCTTTCTTACACATCTCATTGAAGACATTACAATACTTTTATCTTGCAGGGGGAAACTGGATTTAGCCTTTGAAAAGTAATCTCTTAAGACACTGATAATGTACTTTCAATCAGTAAAATTAGCCGTTATCACTTAAGAAATGAAATGAGTCTCTATCTACTTTATATCACAGAGAATTGACATCTCTTGTCTCTTGTTTTAATTGGAGATTTGAAAGTAAGTTTCCATCTAAATACATTAGCACTAAGTCCCCCCCATCCCCATGCTTCCTGTTTGAAAAGCCAATTATATGGTTTCATTGCTGATTGGCTGGAAGCCTGTACAACTTCCTGGCTGCAAGCCATTAACACCTTGGCCAGGAGTGCTGACAAAAAGATGAAGAGATTTACACCCTCTGATTTTTGTATTAACAACAAGGACAAAACAGTATGTGGTCCTGTCAGTGGATAATACAATTTAAAGATATGATTTCTTTTTCCACAGGTGCATTTGTCTCTGAAAATTAGCAGTTCAGCTTGGTGTGAATAATAAACCATCTTCTCTGATGAGTTTGAATCACATTAAAAAGTCTGTTATAGACAAGTTCAAGATTTATAAGACTATTACCGTTTCTCTAAAGGATAGAACTGAAGTTAGCCTATTTTTAGATCTAAGTTCTGATTACTTAAACAAATAACACTGGGAAGGAATAAGCATGGGAAGTGTTATGTTTTATGAAGGGAAAATGCATACATGTATATTCATGTTGAAAAACTTTTGTTATTAGTTTCAGTTATTTAATATAAAATTTTTTTAACTAAAAACAACACACTGTGGTAATATGATTGCTTTTCCCAGTGAATTCTGCACTGGTTTTAATGATTAACCATCTGTCTTAGCAGGAAGATGTGATGTGTAAAGTAAATGTGTTTGTATGTGCTATGTGTCTACCCAAAACTACATAAAATACAGAGGGATGTATGGATATTTTTGACTACAGTCATACTTACAGAAGTGTATGTGTATATATATGTGTGTATGTGTGTACTTCTTTCTTTATAAATGTCTGTATCTATACATACAAATGAATATTAATCATGCATATAAATGTACATATATACATATGTCAATATAGTAGAGATGAGGTAAAAAAATGTTAACTTCTTATATTTAACACATGTTCTTTCATAAAATAAAATGATTGGTTAAGTTTGATCTCTAAAGCCTTCTCCCGTTTTCAAGTGATGAATCTCAGATTTGTTTAGCATCACACTCCTTTTATGAAATGACTGTGGAATTATAGACACAGTGGGAGATGATTAGGTTATATATGGACAGCAGGTGAAAGAGTAAGCTTTCAATAAGCAATCAAACAATTGCCACTGACCACACACTGCTCCAAAGACCCTGTTCTTGGTTGAGGAGAATTCAAAGGAACTTAAGTCTTGTCCTTGTCTATGAGAAAGTCAGAGAATAATTTTGGAGAGATGTGTAGATGTTGACATCAAAGCCATCATGGTAAAGCAGGGATTGATAAATGGGGTAGAAAATTCATAATTGGGTCCTACCTTTCAGAAACAGAAGTCACTTTAAAAAACATAAACTGTACTATACATCTTGTGTGTACAATGAGTTTTGCTTATAAAAACCCTATGTTAACTGTTTCAAAGAGAATCCAACTCTTTAGGATTTAAATTATTATAAATTTTAAAGTCTAAATTATAATAATACTTTCTTTGTCCATAAATTGAGGCTACCATCAAAACATTATGAAATGAAAAGGACAAGTCTTCAGAACTTTAAGATGAAGTGAATCAGCTGAAGCTGAATATTTTAGAGTTTCCTTAACAGATGGTCCTTTGCCTAAATGGGCAAAATGAGAGTAATAACATCTTAATGTGATCAGAATGAAAACAAAGAGGGTATTATTGGATGGTTTTACTATGCAAGACACCATGCATGACCACAGAAATATAAAACAATATATCTATGTTTGAGGAATCTAAAATTTAATTGGATAGAAGAAAGGATGCATGAAAATGTGGTAACTGTACCAATGAATTGCCAAATGAACGCCTATGAGAACAAATCCTCTGAGATGACCGAGAAGAAAATGGGAAATGTATATTTGATTTGCATTTAGAAGGTTCATTTGTATTCTGATATTTTAGTGATGCATTCGATAGATATTTATTGAGTGCATACTACATACCAACCAATATGGACAGACTTTTGAACAAATCCAACCAAGGCTAAGCCAACCAATTGGGAAGGTGGGAAAGAGGAAACTAATTGGACAGAGGGTTGCAGGGAAGAGGGAGGCATAGATGATGAGTTAGATGGAAAAGTGCAAAGCCATGTTTAGGAGCTGAGTGAGAAGACCAATTAGAGTAGGACATGTGATTATTAATGCAGAATTTAAGGAAGCAAGAATGGAGAGTGAATGAACTGATAGATTCAAGGGAATCATGGTCTACGATGGGAGGGAACTTGAGAAATAATGATGTAAATCAACTTAAAATTCCGTCAACTCTTTGCAATTTACTTGTGAAAATTTACCTACCTTGCACATCTCTTGTAGGGGACCTCAGATTGATGGACTACTGGTGTCTTAAAAGATGGGTCTAGATCTAAGACACAGTTCAGTAGCAAATTTCCTAAAAGAACAAACTAAAATTGCAGTAAGATGTTAATACATGTCTTAGATACTATTCTGATGTAAAAGTGCCTGTAAATCACAGAAGACTGTCTCAAATCCTCAAATACCGAGGCCAAGAGAAGAGTAAAGTACATTAAAAGAGTTCGCTTAAAAGAAGCCACAATTTGATTCAAAGCGAATTCAAAAAACTTGGCTAAATTCTGTGTAATTCCAACTGTTTTAAACTAGCAATTGATCTTCTCTTCCTCGGAAAGGTGAATGACTTTAAGATAACAATATTTAGACAACCTTTGAGAACCAATGTTCTGTCTACAGACCCAAAATAAATTAGAGTAAGTGACTCTAAATTAAGGAGAAGGCTCAATAAATGACAAGATAGTTGACTTATTATTACAAACAAAGGAAATAAGTTGTCTAAATTAACTTGAGTTGGTCACTTTTTTCAATATTGGGGTTTTCATGGACTCTTCTCTTACCATGCCCCTCCAGCCTTGTTTCTGAGTTGGTCTGTGATGAGCGCTCTGGATAAACATAAATGCTGCTTGGTGAGCTCTGCATTTTCTCCTAGATGGGCAGGTCCCTTGTGGGAGAGTCAGGGGGAATGTTTAATCTACCTTCCTTTCTTCAGTGTCCAGTGTACCTACTACATTAGTTAAATGTAGCCCAGTGAATGTAAAGTCTACCTGCATGTTAGTGTGTTCAAATGTAGAACCACAAAGATATATAATTTTATAAATGGAAAGAAACTTGATGGTCAGCATCTCTAATCCTTTCAATTTTGAGATTCAGAGATTATGGTCCAATGATTTACTTGATCTCTTACTCCTGTTTAATTTTAAACACCACATCTCTTGCTCAAGTGTCTTCTTTTTTCTTGCTGACTTCCATAAGGCCACATTTTATTCACATAACCTTGCAAAATTACAACCTCAATAGTTTATTTGAAAATCAAGGTTCATTCCTGACCTGTCCTTTCCCTCATAAACCCCACTCAATCTTGAATAGGTCCTGTGGATTTACCTCAAAATATATCTAGACTCTCCTTTCTCCATTCCCATTGTCACCTACCTTGCCTCTGCCATAATTCCTCTCACTTTGACTACTGTTAATTGCCACCTGAGATTCCAGGTTCCACTTTGGCATTCCCCTCCACTGCCTAAAACTATTCTCTAAGCAGCAGCCAGAATGACCTCCAAAATACATAAATAGGATCATTCCACTCCCTTGCTTAAAAATCTCTTAATAGCATCTCAATGTAGTTGAAATGAAATGCAAACTTACTAACATGCTATATAGCATCTGAATTATCTACCCTGCCTGCTGCCCCAGTTTAATCTTTTACTGTATTCCTCTTTGCCCATTGATCTTCAAAGCTCATGTTCTATTGAACCATGCTTCTTTTTAATAAATGCTTCTTAATGCTTTAATACTTCTTTTTAAGTTCATAGATGGTAGCATCAGGAAAGATCATAAGTAAGCTTGGAAGCAATATTGTGGCTGATCTGATTCTATCAAAACTGCATATGTCCTAAGCCTGCTTTGAAGGAAAGATTTACTTCCTACCACATGCACTGGCCTCTGGCTTCGGGCCCGTTAGATGCAGGAGAGAAATACATCTTTGACTTCCTGGGTGTGCCCTTATTCCTTCTTTCTCCTAATCCAGGTGTCATATAACCCGTTGGATGCAGGAGAAAGACCTCACAACTGAAAGATATTCATGAAGGATGGACTGTTATCCAACTTACAGACATTCTTCTATAACTTAATGCTTGCTCTTGAGTAAACACACCAAACCAAAATGTGTTTGGGATAAAGGATCCTTGCAGGCTCTTGTCATAGACTTTGAATGAGTTGGAGACACATTTCAAATTACAAACTTCAGAGTCACAGTTCACCCATTTCCCTTTGAATGGCTCATTTTATCAGGTTGGTTTGAGTCAAGCTACTGAAAATTCAGTAATTCTTAAAAAGTTTTGATTTTTCTCAGGTTGAAAATCACATAAGTTAAGTGGAACTATTTTGCTTTCCCAATTTCATTGTGTGAGGGCACAGAATGCAAATTTATTTTATTAGCTCCAATTTTCCCCCAGTAGGTACTTCCAAATTAAAATTAAAATTATATAGATTTACCAGAAGTCTTTAATCTAAATTATTATTTCTTTTGGGATTTCTTGCTTTTCATTTTACAAAATGGATTTTATGGGGGAGAAAAAAGATATTAAAATTATGAGAGAAAAAAACTAACTCCTTTTGATATATTTGATGTGAATCTTGGCTATTACCAAATTAACTTTAATGAATTATATAGTACTGAAATAAAGGCTTTGAGAAGATACTACTCTTTCTGATGCCTCCTTGTACTGGAAACTTGTTCCCTTTAGGTTTTTCCTTTCTTTAATCTCTGTCTACTACATGTTTGGAATATGGGATGAAGGCAGATGCTTTTGGCAGAAAAAAAGATGATTTCTATTGAGAAGAATTTGGTCCTACCAAACAAATGTAAAGTAAAATATATGGCCATAGAATCTCAGCAGGGGCATTTACAGCAAAATAAAGGCAAATATCTTATACTACTATATTTTATATAGTGCCTAGTATGTACCCAAACAGTACTATTGGTCAGAAGAAACATAAGCACTTGGGTTAATATAGTGGATAATCAGGTAGAAGGTAATGTAATCCTTTGGATAACATGCTCATTAAAAGTTTGAAACAATCAGAACCCAAGAGATTTTTGTTTCAATGACTTTTGAAACCAATAGGGGAAAGTCATGCTAAGTTTTCAGGCTTAGAGGCTTCGCTGTTATTGAGGCTTTGTAATGTCTCACTCAGAAAATATGCTGAATGTGAATTTTATACTCCTCTCCTGAATTCCAAAATCCAGAAGAGTGATCACTTCCTGAACAGTAATTGCATCTTAACATAACTATAATTTGTTAACGAAATATAGCAGAAACTAATAATTTGTTCATTAACACAGAGATTACTAAATTACAAAGCATTTATTGTGCTACTCTGTGTTGCTAAGGAGTAATACAAAAATATAGGAGTCATAGATTCCACCCTCATGGAGCTTATTTTACTACCATAGTCAAAACATGCTTGTTTTATTATAAAAAGAAAACAATGCCATATTCTGTTATATGGTGGAGAAAAAGCAGTTTTAGAGACCTTTCATTTTCTCCCATCACACAGAATGGGTAATATGGATGATTGGGAAATTTCCATTCAGTAACGTAATTGGTGCTGGCAGGGAAGCATGGTGAGGGAGCCTGGATAAAGTTGGAAAGGGATGATGACATTGACATGGTGAAGAGCAGAATATCATACTAACTTTAAGGGTTTGCTTTTCTGTTATGTGGTTGATTTGCCTGCCTTGAATTATGTATACTCTCCGGTAGGCCCATCAAATATCAGCCGTCTTCATAATCAACTTTCATGAGAGTCATGGCCATTCATTAGCCATGCATCGTGAGAGTTAAGCTTGATGGAGGGTCTGTGCCTGAACTCTGTAAAATTATTCATTGCTATTGATTATAAACCAATCTTAGGTTTTTATAAAAAGAATTCTGTCTGTAGAGTAGAGAATGAAAATAAACATATTGTCAAAGCCTGTGGAGGTAAACATCTCTTCATGAAATCAATATACTCATGAAGAGTTACTTGCAATTTATACTGAATATAATGCACTGAATAGGGTGTTGGAAACGTTATGAAAGTTTCCTTTTGTATTTTTAAAGATATGGTTTTTTTAGGGAAAAAATGAAAAAGAAATCATTTTCTCTCATTTTAAAAATGTTAATGATATAATTGTCTATGGTTGTATATAATGTTACAAGAAATGGTTATGCCATAATTTGCTTAACCAATTACCAATTGCGCAGTTGGCCCATTTCTATTTTTCACTACTTTAAACAATGTATTATCTATCATTTATATATTTAACATTTTTTCTCCACATATTTTGCATAGATTCCCAGAAAATAAAATTATCTGGATAAATTGTTATGATGCCCATAGCCAAATCACTTTTCAGAAGTGGTAGTATCAATGTAATGCATACTTTCCGAAACATTGTTAATTATCATCTTAAAAAGTCTGCAACATTGATAGGCTAAAGTGCTATATCATTTTTGTTTATATGATCAGTTTTTGATTAGTAATGAACATTTTCATACATTAGAAGTCTTGTTTCTTTAAAGAATTCCTATAGAATATCTTATAGTAAAGTAAAATAAGCAAATGAAAAACTCCTGATCAATCTACGTGACTGAGTTTGCATTTGGCTTAATGCACACTCACAGGTAAAAACCTATGTTAGTCATTAAAGATAGGACAGCACAGCCTAGATGAAGGTAGTTGCCACTATACCTGGTTTGCTTTGCTATACAGTTCCATCCCTAGGAAGGATTCCATTCTATCATCTATGTACAGTAATAGATTTTAAGAGGAATCTATACCCGGGAAGATACTACAGGTGAGTTAGAGGAAGAGATGTGAGAGCTCTCTTCATTATTTAATCTGAGAATAGATTTTATAGGGTAGCTCAGATGGATAAAAGAAAGCTATTAAAATGTGACCTTGAACAGTGCTTCCCCAGACTGCTTCTGAAGACCCTGAAGTTAATTGTTGATATGGATGGGCCAAGCCCACTCTTGCTTTTCTGATTGTTGATAGTAAAGACAGGAGGAGCAGGGCAGTTAAGCGCATGAGTGTAATTCATATTGTGTGTGATTCATGCGTCATTCATATATATGTCATTCGTATCATCTGATGACCATGTCCAGGGGAAAACGAGGTGGGGCCTGAAGTCCAGCTGTGGATTTGCAGTCTGATCCTGTGCAGTGCCTTTAAGAAAGCTCATCCCCTCAAGGATGGCACCTTTTCCTAATTCCTATAAAGGCACAGTGCAGGGCGGCAGAAGTCCTGAGAATGATACCAAGAAGGATGATTTAGGAGCATTCTGAATTACACCATGGATTTAAAGGCCAAATAGGAAAGAATCTAGTGGGCTACTAGGTCTGATGATGACAGGCCAGCATTCCAACTGGCTCTCCACCATTGAGAATTAGGAGATTCAAATGACCATTAGGTACTGGGCCTCATGTACAGTCAGTCCTTTGTTGTTTCAAGGATCCTGGGCGGCACCAGCCCTTCAGAGTATGTTTTATTGGATAAAACCTAGAGATGATTCTAAGATAGACTTACTTGATAACATTTCCTGTAAATATTTTGGCCTAGGAGATGAGTTCACTAGGTTCTGCTAAATTTGCAGAGCTGGCCAAACAATGTAATTTGCCTATAATACTGTCCTTTCCCTTTTGCAATTCTTCTATTGCATCCTGCTGAGTTTCCCTTAATTGGCCACATGGATATTTCTTAGGAGATCCTAAGTACTGAGTACAGATCCTGAGTACAGCTGGCACCCCCAGGCACCCTCACTAGACTTGCAATGTCCACAATCCAGCAACTGCTCTTCAGCCAACCAACTAAGAGCCTGTGTTTTTGCCTATGAAAATGAAACAAACAAACAAAAAAATGTGGGGTGGGAAATAAAGGGAAATGGAAATACACAGAGGGACGTAGGATATACAAGCAGAAAGGAGCTTCTGACAAGTTTCAGGAATATCCTTTCTTGGTCTTCTGGCTGCTTTTTAAAAATGGGCTAAATCTAGAGAACTTCTCTTTGCATTGCCTCTATTCTCTGCCCTTCAGCTAATTTGAGTATTAAAAAAAGGGGCAAACAGGTCTGACTTTGAAGGGATGTAACCTTGAGGCTTTAATTTGCTGCAAACAAAGCATTTACAGCAGCTCTCCTGTGGCTGGGAGAGCATTACCACATTGCTGAATATTTAAAAGCAAGGCATGTTTCCAGTCCCATGGTCTGTCCCCCAATTGATAAGTCTCTTTTTATTAAATGAACTTTAATTACTTAATAATTAGACCTTCCACAGGAGAAGATGTGGATCCTGATAATCTGCCAACAAGGCTAAGGGGCAAGTCGGAAGAATGTGCCATTTTCAGATTAGAATTTGAAAGAAGGAGCAGGCCCATTCAGGGGTGTGTGGGTGGAGGAGCGGCCTCCCTGGAGGCCTCCAGTCTGGGCATAAACCTAGACTGAAAAAAATTTTTTCTACTTTTTCCTAAAAGCTAGAATAGTTTAAAGCAAAAAGAATGGGAATTTGTGTCTAAGACAGTCCAACTTTCAGACTGTCCGGACCCGATGGAAAGATTTCTCTTAGTTATGTGGTGTGCATATGCTCAGGCGGAAGGGTAGGGAGAGACAATTGTTCACTTTATTTCAATTCTGAGAGCCTAACACTTCTGATGCCCCCTACAGATTTAGCGGCTTTCCATTCATTGCCATGGTGATTTTTTACCTCATTTTTTTTTAACATCACAAAGGAAAAGCCCAAATGCAAAATGTTTGCTGCTTTTGCTATTAACATTTCTACTGCTTAGTGATAGCAAATATTTTAGCTGTGCCTAGCATCTGAGGAAATATGCATTGGCCTGAGGAGAGTGATGACCAGGCCATTACTCTGACAGTGCCAGCAAGTAGGGGCTGACCCTGTCACCTCTGATCACATTGTTCCTGGGGACAGTGATTTCAGGGGAGGATGGGGAAATCCCGTTCAAAATATCTGCTGATTGATGATTTAAACTTAGGGGGCTTAGACAAAATGTTCATGGACACACCCCAGTCTTTTTTCATATGAAAGTCTCCATGGACTGAGAGACAAGATGGCGGACTGAAGCCAGCTTTCAACAAAGGCTCCCGTCCAGAAGGAGAGTTAAGGGACAGGAATTTAGTAAGTATCCTGGTGGACTTGAGCCTCACCAAGAGAAAAGGCTGAAGAACGCACATCAACACCGCTGAGGCAAGTTGTGATCACAAGGACGCAAACAAAAGGTACAAAATCCACCACCAAGCGGACGGGAGTCCCCCTCCCCCATGAGACCGGCTCTGTAGCCCCACAATTGAACAAGTGGGCAGAAATTAAAGCGCCTCCCACTACACTCCACGGGAGAGACCTTCTAAAAACTGGACCTACCTCCCCTACTGGGGTGCCGTGGCGTTCTCCTGCCGGACATAGGGCTGAATAAAACTTTGGGAATCCTTTGCCGGCAACCCTGAATCCCCGGCGCTCCCTTCCCGCCCACTGAGGTCTGGAGGCCTGTCCCCCAGGACTTCGGATCCTTGGGTGATTTCTCAAGGGGAGTGGACAGTCCCCGAGTTGCGTCTGGTCAGCATTGACTCTGAGGCGCGCCGAGTGAGGAGAGGGCACCGGGCTGAGGGGGAGTCACGCCTCGCGGCACTTCCCTGCGGTGCAGTGCACCAACCCTCCCCGGGCATACGGGGCCCAAGACTGAATCAGACTCTGGCCTCCCCGCTGAGAGCTGAGAACCCCTACTCTCACTCGGGGTCTGAGGGCCTATCCCCCAGGAGTTCGGCTCCTTGGGTGATTTCTCGAGGGGAGTGCACAGTGCCTGAGCTGCGTCAGGTCAGCGCTGACTCTGGGATACGTGAGCGAGGAGAGGGCACTCCGCTGAGGGGAAATCAAGCCTTGGCGGCACTTCCCTGCAGTGCAGTGCAGGAGCCCTCCCCGGGCACAAGACTGAATAAGACTCTGGCCTCCCCGCAGAGAGCTGAGAGCCCCTACTCTCACTCGGGGTCTGAGGGCCTATCCCCCAGGAGTTCGGCTCCTTGGGTGATTTCTCGAGGGGAGTGCACAGTGCCGGAGCTGCGTCAGGTCAGCGCTGACTCTGGGATACGTGAGCGAGGAGAGGGCACTCCGCTGAGGGGAAATCAAGCCTTGGCGGCACTTCCCTGCGGTGCAGTGCAGGAGCCCTCCCCTGACCGTAGTATTGCGTGAAACTGAATGAAACTCTAGCTTCCCCCCGCCCCACTCCCAATCCGGGTCTGGGCGCCCATCCCCCAAGAGTTCTGATTCTTGGGGGATCTCTTAAGGGGTGTGGACCCAGCACAAACTGCGGCCGCTCAGTGCTGACTCTGGGGCGCGGGACAGAGGAGAAAAGGGTCGCCTGAGTGCCCACACCAGAGCAGCAGTTCCCTGGAGGTAGATCAACAGCCGTTTTTTCTTTAACGGCAGAACGCTCACTTCTGGATATTCTGAGGCCACACCCCCTGTCTCCCTGGGCAACCAGAGGAGGCCACCTGTGTCACGACTCACAAACCCAGAAGCCTCCAGGGCGGGGCCGACCCAGAGAGGTGTTCAGACGCAATTCTCCAGCAGCAAAGACGTTTGAACTCAAAACAGCCCGTCTCCTGTAGGCGACGACAGGAACAGAGACAGAACCTCACAAAGTTGTCTGTTCTGTTCTGTTCTGTTAGCAGCATCCATCAGGGACGGGGCTAAGCCTGAGTGAACACCTCCTTCCCATCACCTGCATCAAACACTCAAAGGTGTCAGGCCCCATCTCCTCCTGCTAGATAGCGGCAGTCTGCGGGGGCCTGGCAGACTTCCTCGCGATTCAGGCAGGTGCAAACCCCTGGAGTGTCTGTTCACTGCAGGCAACTGGGTTAGCCATCTGCAGAGATACCAGTGACTGGGTCCGACGGAGGGGCAAAGTGGGGAAGGAGACGTCAACCTTCCCAGACTGCTCTGTTTGCGGGGTGGCTCCTCCTGACTCCACGCTGCACTGGAGTGAGCTGTCTCAGAGGAGTCACCAGGCCCCTGTGATCCAGTTCCCAGAGACCTCTTGAACCCTTCCACCTGAGACAAGTGCCGATTGAGACAGTTGATTCGGACCTTTTGAACTGGGCTAATAGACTGAGGACTTTTCAGGTGGTACCCTGGGTGTGCGATTGTAGGAAGGTTTGATTCTCCTTTTCCAACTGGGGCCAGAGGTGGGCAGGCGGGGTGACTTAATTGCTGATTTTTCCACACAGCTGAGACTTCAAGCCAGAGTAGAAGTTGCAATAGGATAGAACAGAAACCAGCTGAAAACAAGACAGAACCACTTTGCTCCACCACACCAGACAGGGCCCCAGTTTCTCAGGCCACAACACTGTACGGGCCCTCGATAAAACCCCAGGGGAAAAACCAAAGGGAGTAAACCATGGGGCGGAATCAGCGGAAAAACTCTGGTAACATGAATAACCAGAATAGATCAACCCCCCCAAGAAAAGATACGGCAGATGTGATTGAAGATCCCATTCATAAACAACTGGCTGAGATGTCAGAAGTCGAATTCAGAATTTGGTTTGCAGACAAGATTAATAAAATGGAATTAGGAATTCGTGGAGAAATTCAAAAACTGTCTCAAGAATTTAACGAATTTAAAGACAAAACCACCAAAGACTTAGACACACTGAAACAAGAACTTACAGCCCTCAAAGATATGAAAAATACAGTAGAATCCCTCAGTAACAGAATGGAGCAAGCAGAAGAAAGGATTTCTGACATTGAAGATAAAGTCTTCGAACGCTCCCAATCTCTCAAAGAGGAAGAGAAATGGAGAGCAAAAACGGATCACTCACTCAGAGAGCTCTCAGATAATTCGAAAAAACATAACATAAGGGTTATAGGAATTTCGGAGGCTGATGACGTGGCAGCCAAGGGCACAGAGGCCCTTCTACATGAAATTATGAAAGAAAATTTTCCAGACATGCCTAGAGAATCTGAAATTCAGATAGCAGACAGCTTCAGAACCCCAGCACGATTCAACCCCAAAAAGCCATCTCCCAGACATATCATAATTAGCTTCACTAAAGTTAACATGAAAGAGAAGATTCTCAAAGCAGCCCGGCGAAAGAAAACTATAACGTACAAAGGTAAGAATATTAGAATAACTGCAGATCTCTCTGCTGAAACTTTTCAAGCAAGAAGAGGCTGGTCATCAACTTTTAATCTCCTAAAGCAAAAAAACTTTCAACC
The DNA here is from genome assembly GCF_027406575.1 of Nycticebus coucang. Lineage (NCBI taxonomy): Eukaryota > Metazoa > Chordata > Mammalia > Primates > Lorisidae > Nycticebus > Nycticebus coucang. Next base: position 49,073,577 of record NC_069798.1, read on the forward strand.
CAGGATCTTGTATCCAGCTAAACTGAGTTTCATCTATGATGGAGAAATTAAATACTTCAATGACATTCATATGTTGAAAAAATTTGCCATAAGTAAACCAGCTCTTCAGGATGTTCTCAGACCTATCCTCCACAATGACCAACCCAATCCTATACCACAAAAGTAAACTCACTCAGAAACTTCGGATCAAACTCCAACTTCCACACTGGCGAAAGGATTAAAAATGTCCACTGGACCTTTGAAAAACTCGATACCCAAAATTCCACCAGACTTATCCTTACTCTCCATCAATGTGAATGGCTTAAACTGTCCTCTAAAGAGGCATAGGTTAGCTGACTGGATACAAAAACTTAAGCCAGATATTTGTTGCATACAAGAGTCACATCTCAACTTAAAAGACAAATACAGACTCAGGGTGAAAGGATGGTCATCCATATTTCAGGCAAATGGTAATCAGAAAAAAGCAGGTGTTGCAATTTTATTTGCAGATACAGTAGGCTTTAAACCATCAAAAGTAAGGAAGGACAAGAATGGTCACTTCATATTTGTTAAGGGTAATACTCAATATGACGAGATCTCAATTATTAATATCTATGCACCCAACCAGAATGCACCTCAATTTATAAGAGAAACTCTAACAGACATGAGTAACTTGATTTCCTCCAGCTCCATAATCGTTGGAGATTTCAACACTCCCTTGGCAGTGTTGGATCGATCCTCCAGAAAGAAGCTGAGCAAAGAAATCTTAGATTTAAACCTAACCATCCAATATTTAGATTTAGCAGACATCTACAGAACATTTCATCCCAACAAAACTGAATACACATACTTCTCATCAGCCCACGGAACTTACTCCAAAATTGATCACATTTTAGGTCACAAGTCTAACCTCAGTAAATTTAAAGGAATAGAAATTATTCCGTGCATCTTCTCGGACCATCATGGAATAAAACTTGAATTGAGTAACAACAGGAATCTGCATACCCATACAAAAACATGGAAGTTAAATAACCTTATGCTGAATGATAGCTGGGTCAGAGATGAGATTAAGAAAGAAATCACCAATTTTTTGGAACAAAATGACAATGAAGACACAAGCTATCAGAACCTCTGGGACACTGCAAAGGCAGTTCTAAGAGGGAAATTTATAGCACTGCAAGCCTTCCTCAAGAGAACGGAAAGAGAGGAAGTTAACAACTTAATGGGACATCTCACGCAACTGGAAAAGGAAGAACATTCCAACCCCAAACCCAGTAGAAGAAAAGAAATAACCAAAATTAGAGCAGAATTAAATGAAATTGAAAACAAAAGAATAATACAACAGATCAATAAATCAAAAAGCTGGTTTTTTGAAAAGGTCAATAAAATAGATAAACCTCTGGCCAACCTAATCAGGAAAAAAAGAGTAAAATCTCTAATATCATCAATCAGAAACAACAAAGACAAAATAACCACAGACTCATCAGAAATCCAAAAAATCCTTAATGAATATTACAAGAAACTTTATTCTCAGAAATATGAAAATCTGAAGGAAATAGACCGATACTTGGAAGCACGCCACCTTCCAAGACTTAACCAGAATCAAGTGGAAATGTTGAACAGACCCATATCAAGTTCAGAAATAGCATCAACTATACAAAACCTCCCTAAAAAGAAAAGCCCGGGACCAGATGGTTTCACGTCAGAATTCTACCAAACCTTTAAAGAGGAATTAGTACCTATATTACTCAACCTGTTCCAAAATGTAGAAAAAGAAGGAAGACTACCCAACACGTTCTATGAAGCAAATATCACCCTGATCCCCAAACCAGGAAAAGACCCAACAAGAAAAGAAAATTATAGACCAATATCACTAATGAATATAGATGCAAAAATATTCAACAAGATCCTAACAAACAGAATCCAGCAACACATCAAACAAATTATACATCATGACCAAGTTGGTTTTATCCCAGGGTCTCAAGGCTGGTTCAATATACGTAAATCTATAAATGTAATTCAGCACATAAACAAATTAAAAAACAAAGACCATATGATTCTCTCAATTGATGCAGAAAAAGCTTTTGATAATATCCAGCATCCCTTCATGATCAGAACACTCAAGAAAATTGGTCTAGAAGGGACTTTTCTTAAACTGATAGAGGCTATCTACAGCAAACCCACAGCCAATATCATATTGAATGGAGTTAAATTGGAATCATTTCCACTCAGATCAGGAACCAGACAAGGCTGCCCATTGTCTCCATTGCTTTTCAACATTGTAATGGAAGTTTTAGCCACCGCAATTAGGGAAGAAAAGGCGATCAAGGGTATCCATATAGGGTCAGAAGAGATCAAACTCTCGCTCTTCGCAGATGATATGATTGTGTATCTGGAAAACACTAGGGACTCTACTACAAAACTCCTAGAAGTGATCAAGGAATACAGCAGCGTCTCAGGTTACAAAATCAACATTCATAAATCGGTAGCCTTTATATACACCAACAACAGTCAAATTGAAAAAGCAGTTAAGGACTCTATCCCATTCACAGTAGTGCCAAAGAAGATGAAATATTTGGGAATTTACCTAACAAAAGACGTGAAAGATCTCTATAAAGAGAACTATGAAACTCTAAGAAAAGAAATAGCTGAAAATGTTAACAAATGGAAAAACATACCATGCTCATGGCTAGGAAGAATCAACATTATCAAAATGTCCATACTACCCAAAGCAATATATACTTTCAACGCACTCCCTATTAAAGCTCCACTGTCATATTTTAAAGATCTTGAAAAAACATTACTTCGTTTTATATGGAATCAGAAAAAACCTCGAATAGCCAAGACATTACTCAGAAATAAAAACAAAACAGGAGGAATCACACTACCAGACCTCAGACTTTACTACAAATCGATAGTGATCAAAACAGCATGGTATTGGCACAAAAACAGAGAAGTAGATATCTGGAATAGAATAGAGAACCAAGAGATGAATCCAGCTACTTACCGCTATTTGATTTTTGACAAGCCAATTAAAAACATTCAGTGGGGAAAAGATTCCCTATTTAACAAATGGTGCTGTGTGAACTGGCTGGCAACCTGCAGAAGACTGAAATTAGACCCACACCTTTCACCATTAACTAAGATAGACTCTCATTGGATTAAAGATTTAAACTTAAGACATGAAACTATAAAAATACTAGAGGAGAATGCAGGGAAAACCCTTGAAGAAATTGGTCTGGGTGAGTATTTCATGAGGAAAACCCCCCGGGCAATTGAAGCAGCTTCAAAAATACACTACTGGGACTTGATCAAACTAAAAAGCTTCTGCACAGCTAAGAACACAGTAAGCAGAGCAAGCAGACAGCCCTCAGAATGGGAGAAGATATTTGCAGGGTATAACTCTGACAAAGGTTTAATAACCAGAATCCACAGAGAACTCAAACGCATCAGCAAGAAAAAAACAAGGGATCCCATCGCAGGCTGGGCAAGGGATTTGAAGAGAAACTTCTCTGAAGAAGACAGGCGCACGGCCTTCAGACATATGAAAAAATGCTCATCATCTTTAATCATCAGAGAAATGCAAATCAAAACTACTTTGAGATATCATCTAACTCCAATGAGACTAGCCTATATCACAAAATCTCAAGACCAGAGATGTTGGCGTGGATGCGGAGAAAAGGGAACACTTCTGCACTGCTGGTGGGAATGCAAATTAATACATTCCTTTTGGAGGGATATATGGAGAACACTCAGAGATCTAAAAATAGATCTGCCATTCAATCCTGTAATTCCTCTGCTGGGCATATACCCAGAAGACCAAAAATCACAACATAACAAAGATATTTGTACCAGAATGTTTATTGCAGCCCAATTCATAATTGCTAAGTCATGGAAAAAGCCCAAGTGCCCATCGATCCACGAATGGATTAATAAATTGTGGTATATGTATACCATGGAATACTATGCAGCCTTAAAGAAAGATGGAGACTTTACCTCTTTCATGTTTACATGGATGGAGCTGGAACATATTCTTCTTAGTAAAGTATCCCAAGAATGGAAGAAAAAATATCCAATTTACACAGCCCTACTATGAAACTAATTTGGGACTCTCACATGAAAGCTATAACCCAGCTACAACTTAACAATAGGGGGAAGTGGGAAAGGGGGGGGTGGGTAGAGGGAGGGGAATCGGTGGGATCACACCTGTGGTGCATATTACAGGGGTATTTGCGAAACTTGGTAAATGTAGAATATAAATGTTTTGGCACAGTAACTGAGATAACGCCGGAAAGGCTATGTTAACCACTGGGATAAAAATGTGTCAAATGGTTTATGAAGTGAGTGTATGATGCCCCATAATCATATCATTGTATACACTTATGATTTAATAAAAAAATTAAAAAAAAAAAAAAAAAAAAAAAAAAAAAAAAGAAAGTCTCCATGGGTTGACTTGATATATGTCTATTAACTTAAGCTCTTTTCACTTTCCTGAATAAATCACTTCTTCCTCCCTCTAACTCTTCGTGTCTCTAGTGATTTCTGTCCTTCTAAGACTTCCCAATGTTTAGGGCCTGGGATATTTGCCTAAACCGAGTGCCTTCACAATTATATATATGTCTTCATTCAACAAATATTTGATGGTTTGGTATTTGCCATGCTCCATGGTGAGTGCTATAGTAACAAATGAAACAGACCTAGGCCCTGCTTTTGTAGAATTTATTTTTTTTATACTAAGCTGGTTATTTATTTATTTATTATTATTAAATCATAGCTGTGTACATTAGTGCAGTCAAGGGGTACAATGTACTGGTTTCATATACAATCTGAAATATTTTCATCAAACTGTTTAACATAGCCTTCATGGCATTTTCTTAGTTATTGTATGAAGACATTTGTATTCTGCATTTAGGTAAGTTTCACCTGTACCCATCCTAAGATGCACCATAGGTGTGGCCCCACCAATTACCCTCCCTCCACCCCAACTTCCTCCCTACCCTCCTCTCCCTTGGCCCTTTCCCCATATTCTTATGCTATAGTTGAGTTATAGCCTTCATATGAAAGCTATAAATTAGCTTCATAGTAGGGCTGAATACATTGGATACTTTTTCTTACATTCTTGAGATACTTTGCTAAGAAGAATATGTTCCAGCTCCATCCACGTAAACATGAAAGAGGTAAAGTCTCCATCTTTCTTTAAGGCTGCATAATATTCCATAGTGTACATGTACCACAATTTATTAATCCCATGGGTCGATGGGCACTTGGGCTTTGCTTTTGTGGAATTTACAAGTTAGCCAGGAAGGTAACTATTAAATAAACTCCATAGTTAATTAATTACAATTGAAAACATGAAAGAGGTAAAGTCTCCATCTTTCTTTAAGGCTGCATAATATTCCACAATATACATGTACCACAATTTATTAATCCATTCGTGGGTCAATGGGCACTTGGGTTTTGCTTTTGTGGAATTTACACATTAGCCAGAAAGATAGCTATTAAATAAACTCCATGGTTAATTAATTACAATTGATATAAGTGCTACAAAGGGGTCCTGTAGGGAGAACTGGTTCTGTCAGGGCTCCAGAGAGGCCACCATGAGGACATGAGAATTCTCATACTGCCTGGGTACTGTTAAATCCCAGCTATTCAAATACTGTGCAACTGAAGAGCCATAAAGAATAAAACCCTTTCTCTTCTTTGCATGAATAGTTGGTAAATATTCTTGAAAACAATTGAGGTTATGGATGTTTCACAAGCCTTTTAAAACATTTAACAAAGTAACATATATAAATAGATATTTAATGAATCTTTTTAGTGTTAAAATTAGTATTCGAGAATAATTTAAAGATCTTTTACAGGAATCAAAATAAACAGGAGAAAACCCATTTCTCCCTTATGTTCTCCTGGTGGCTGTACATCTCCTGCTAATAGCGCTTAATGTTCACTACACAATTATAATTAGGGTTGTTGACATCGATGAAATTTCTGATGCTGAAGCCTAGGTGCTTTGACAGTGTGTTAGTTATGTATAAAATCTGAATTAAAAGTGTCTTTATCATTTTGAAAGCAGAGCTCCCATATGTGCCTAACTTTTCTATAAGTAAAACAAAATGATCTTTCCTTTTTTAGTTCCTCACTAATAGATTCTGGTCTTTATTAAGACAGGGAGTTACAGATAATGTATAAATGTGCAATTGACTGGAAGGGGGGGGCACCCTTCCAAGTCCACAGGTGATTGCACTAATGTACACAGCTATGATTTAACAATAAAAAATAAATAAATAAATAAAAAATAAAAAAAATAAAATAATCTGTCATTGCATCTCCAGCCAGGCTAGAACAGCTTAGTGGTTCAGTTAACAAGAGATCTGAAAAGGGACACAAGAACATAGATTAGAATGAGAATAAATGAGTGGAAGAGAACAGATCTGGACACATTTCCTCATACCCCATTAAACCAGTCTCCCATTCTTGGAAATAGGTCTTCATTAATCTGATGGAGAATATTTATCTTATCTTTTAACAAGTGGAGGGCTCAGTCTCTACTTGCCTTGAGTGACCATCATTTTTGCCAGTAATCATGCTGGCTCTTCTTGAGCTGTCAGGGCATCCAGGACCTGGTGGTTTTCAGATACGACTGAGGCGAGGCTGTTGGCTTCCTCCTGATCTGGAAAAGCAGCAGGAGGTCCACTCCAGAAGGGGTTTAGCTTGGACAGAGTCCTGGAAAAACTGCTTTTCTCTTGTCTTGTTTGCAGTCAGAAAGTCTGCTTAGGCCTGGAAAATGGGAGTCATTGTCAAGCTCCGAGTGGGAAAAACCTTGTGTCAGAATGTAGGGTTTGATTGTAATACTGCCCTAGAACGTCACCCAGTAAGATCGGCATCATTCCAGATTTCAATGCAGGGGGAAAGATTTCTTACTTTGGGATGAAATTTTCTGAGCACCTTCAACCTGGAAGCCACATTGTAGTAGACAATTCCTTTGTCCAGCATTTGAAGTTTACAACAATACCATTACCTCCCAAACAGAGAGATTACTTCCCTTGACAGGTTATCAGTAAATAGATACAGTTAAGTCAGTCACAGCAAGAGGATCTTATTAGTAAAGATCCTCAAGTAAAGATCATGCTGGGAAAAATTCCCAAAGCTGTACGTCATTACACAAGGTGGTTGGGTTGGTTTTCTCGTCAGAGGGCAATGAGGAGTGATCTGATAGAATATGGTGATGGGGTGATGCCAGGAAGCATGGTCTCACTGGATCCTGCCACATGGTGACATTAGGGCTTGATCTGTTTGGATCCTGGATCCTGCCATGTAATGTCCACTTCTTAATTCAGTCCTAGCTCCTTGGTCTAGTCCAAGCACTTAGGTTCCACCTACGGTTGCACTCATGGTTCATCTGGGCATGCTCAAGTCGCCACCTTCAACCTGGGAGTTCTTGACAACTGAAAAACAACTCACAACGTTGTTACATAAAGGTTGAGCCAGGGCCAGGTGCGGTGGCTCACACCTCCCAGCACTTGGGAGGCTGAGGCAGGTGGATTGCGTGAGCTCACGAGTTTAACACCAACGTGAGCAAGAGTGAGACCCTGTTTTTTAAAAAAAAATAGCCAGGTGCTATGACAGGTACCTGTAGTCCCAGCTACCTGGGAGGCTGAGGCAAGAGAATCGCTTGAACCCAAGAGGTTGCTGTGAGCTAAGATGCCACAGCACTCTACCAAAAGAGACAAAATGAGACTTTGTCTCAAAAAAAAAAAAAAAAAGTTGAGTAGATTGGTCTAGTGTTGTTACAATACCAGAAATTTGGGGAACCTGAGATTTTCCTGAGTGAAGCAAAAACCTTGGTGATTTAGGAGACTGATGTTTTGGCTCTGTAACGGATGTGAGTGAAGAAAGTAGTGAGACTGTTCCTTCTGTGACTGTGGAAGATCAGGTGTGATCTAAGAAGTCTGCACTAGGCCTTTTCCTGAACAGGCTCTGTTGAGAAGGTAGCTATTTTTCACAAGGAATTGGTTAAAATTATATTTGTATCTCTCTGTGAATGAAGTTCAGGAATCATTTGTATTACATTTTAGAGCATCAAATGCCTCTTCTGAAAATACTGTATTTCATATTTATGAGTTACAGTGAGTTTAATGTTCATTATGCTCATGGGCATGTCTTGAAAATGTAGTACTAAGCTGATGGCCTATAACTACTACTTCTTTTAAAACAGTTGCTGGTTTGTTATACCACCATGAGCTGTAAGTACTAAAATTTAGCATGATATTGGGAGCATTAATTCAAACCACATAGAGCCTTGTAAACTTAGAATTGCTTTTTGATGAGTAACATTTCCTTTTCGGAGACAAAAAGAAAAGGCCACAAATCATGTTCATAATTTTCTACTATGACAAATAATCAAATATTTAAAATTTCCAAATGTTGCTTAGTAGCTTTTAAATAGGATGCAGTTCTGACCCTGTTAGTAAGATCTGAGATCACCAAAGTGTGCACACTGAGTCAGCATGCAGAACAGCGGACAGTTCCATCAGAGCTGATTATATTAACATGGAGTTTCATGCCTCACATATGATTCTTCCAAGTAGATGAAGTTTACATAGGAAAAGAATTGTTGGGTGTCAGTTTTAATTACTCTTTCATTTTATTTTTTTTCCATGCCCTAGAACTTACTAGCAAGTGCATTTTTTAATACCACATACATTTAGATGTCAAGTAGATATTTTAAATTCAACCAATGTGTATAACTTACACAGAATGATAAATCTGAATGTATAAAATTTTTCAGATGTTTTGTCAATTTATCAAAATATTTTATTCTTTTCTACATACACAAAACATATAACTTGTATATATAGGAAACTTATTCCTGACTATATTTCTTTAAGTACAAAATAAAATACTAGGGATGAAGATCAAGAAGAAAACTATTAAATAAAAAAGGAAGAAATTTGTTTGAAATCTGTTGCCCCACATAAGCTTTACATCTATCCCTCCTTATTACAGTTTGTTTTGTGTAGGATAACTTCTCTGTTTAAGTACGTGTTTTAATTCCATACCTAAACCAATCAGTAGTAGATTGATGTACTTTTTCTCCTTCTTTTGAACAGACTCAAAATTACACACCACAAACATCCTGGAAATTGGACTCTAGGAAATGAGCCAGGGCATAAGTTAACTGATTCCTTTTGTTCTTCACCCAGTGGTAGATCCAGCACAATTGCAGATTAGTTCTGATAATCAAAGAAGGATGGATTAGGCAAGTGGCTGGCGCCCCCTATAGAAACATCTGTGGTGTTGATCCAGGGAGTTATCACAATAATCTTCATAACATCCAGATTCCATAGCCTTACCTTAGGAGTGAGACAATTGATAAATTAATATTTGCATCAACATGAAGATTTCTAGATGGGATAGCTTCAATCCTTCTTACCAAAGAACAACTTTAATATTGCATCTCTAGGATTCCAGGCCTGTTTAGATGGGAATCACTACAAGTGGTATCTTTTAACAGCTTGTACCTGTGCAACTTCATATTTCATAGATTCAATTATTTTGTGGTTCAAAACACATCTTCTGGGGGCAAGACATGATTGCAAGAGGAACTTTATCTAACAAATGCAATCAGTGTAAATCAGTGTAACCTGGCTTATTGTACCTTCAATGAATCCCCAACAATAAAAAAAGAAAAAAAAAAAAAAAACCTCTAATCTCTGAAATTTACATAATTCCACCTTCACTTAGGGAAGGAGACTCCTGCATTACCTTTCTTATTGTCTCTCATATTAAATTATGATATTTGACCCGGGCTATTTTGCCTTTGCTCTGTTGGCCAGCACTTTTATCAGATTGTAGGGACAATTAGGATTATAAAAATTAATAGACCCAAATTAAAACTAAAAGTAATTAAGACTGAAAATAGTAAAATTTTCATTTTTGCTAAATATTGAATTTTGCTAAATTTTGCTAAAAAAAAATTTTATTTTGGCTGAATGTCGAAACTTCTTGACAGAATTTAACCCTGGATCTTGGAAATATTGACTTAATTGAGATAAATCAGCAAAATTAAAATATTAGTAACATAAAATATTAGTAAGACTTGACATGAACTCCAAACTGATGAGTCAAATTCTGCTGTGAAATGTACACAATAGTAATTCCACGATGATTAAAATGCAAATAGAAATATCAGAATATTAACTGTGATAAACAGAGAATATGACTACAGAATTAGAATTGTTTAGTTGAATTAGCTCTAGAAAATAAAATTGTCAATGTTCTACCAATGATGGCATAATTCACACAAATATGTTTGTTTGCAATTATTAAACAAAAACAAAAGTTCTCATTGTCAAGGGGTTAGAATCAGAAATATCCACCTTTTTATTAGTGGGAGTTCAAGAGGGCAGGCTCAAAATAGCTTCTGCCCCTTTCGTGTACAACAGTATGATAGAGAAGCCTTCTCTCTCATCATCCTTATACTTATTAATGGCTAGTTTTATTATATTTTTCTTTCTTCCCTGTGTTTATGTAATCATTCACATGAATATACCGTTTGCAAGTTATTTCATGTGAATTAGCTATTATCCCATTTTATAGCCCAAAGGAATAAAACAAGTTACCAAGGGACTCATACAACCAGATCGGAAGCACAAGCTATTCTAATCGCTACTTTAGGACTTTTCACTATGCCACAGAGCTATGCCTAGAAAAAACGAATGGTTCTCAACCTTCCTAATGCTGCAGCCCTTTAATACACCGCAGGTTGAGAATCGCTGCTTAAGCAGTCTTTTCATAAAAGATTGTTCTTTGCTGTAATTCGCAGTTAATATCACCTATCTGTCTTAAAACTCATGTAGGTTATGCCCTATGTATGAACTTCCGTAACTTCATAATCCTTTGTCCAAAGTTGGTCACAGGAATTTCATCCATAGTACCAGGAGCCAAAGGAACAAGTTCTCATTGACAGGATGGCTTCAGACAATGTGTCTGAACTCAAGTGCAGAATTTTACTTCTTTGAGCCTTGATTTCCTCATTTGTAAAATTAGGATGATCATATCTGCCCTGCTTCATTTTCTGGATTGTTTTATTAACCAGTAATAAATAAGCTTCTAGAGATGAACAGCAAGATGTTCATTGTTTTTAGCCACAGAAGCTACTGTAGTCACAGATAATGTGATAAAGAGTAAACAGCAAATGAGATGGGATTTGTAGATTATAGTTTTTAATAGAGAATATAGTATGTGATTACTCTTATTGGGGATTATCCTGCCTCATCTGAAAGACTTACCCTCCCTGCTTTGTTTTTCCTCTAGGACCACTGAGGTTTCTTTCCCAGACAGAGTCGGTCACAGCCTTCATGGGAGACACAGTGCTTCTCAAGTGTGAAGTCATTGGGGAGCCCATGCCAACCATACACTGGCAGAAGAACCAACAAGACCTGACCCCAACCCCCGGCGACTCCCGAGTGGTGGTCTTGCCCTCTGGAGCACTGCAGATCAGCCGCCTTCAGCCAGGGGACACTGGAATTTATCGCTGCTTAGCTCGGAATCCAGCCAGCTCAAGGACGGGAAATGAAGCAGACGTCAGGATTTTGTCAGGTACTGTGGTCTTCTTAACTCTCTTCAGAATGATTTTCTCTGGCATAGTTTGAACAATATTTTTTCTTTAACATTTCTAATTGTTTTAAATTCTATGTTGTTCATTGGGTTTTATTTTCTATTATTTCTCCCTTCCTTGACTAAGATGGGGGTGTGCCAAAACTGTTCTTATTTTCTCACGCCTTGTTGTTGAAGTTTCTCTAGGAACAGGTAGTTCTCCTTAAGTTTGGACTCATTTTTTCATGCACTCATTCTTAACATTTAATGAGTACTTCTTCATGCAAGGCCCATTGCTAAGCATTTCTTAGGCATAATTTCATTTTCTTCTGACAATAGTCTAAGAAGTAGTTATTATTATCCCCATTTTTAGGGAATGAAGGTAAGGATTAGCAACATTAAGCACCTTCCCATCCAGGCGCAGTGGCTCATGCCTTAAGCCCAGCAACTTGGGCTTAAAGCAGGAGGGTTATTTGAGCTCAGGAGTTTGAGGCTTTAGAGAGCTATGATTGCACCACTATACCACTCTAGTCTGGATGGTAGAGTGGGAGCATGTCTAAAATAAACAAAACCAAAAGAACAAGTAACCTTTCCTTCGTTAGTATGGAACTTCAGAGTCATGGTAAGTAATAGGGAGACAGCAGGGACTAAGAGCGACACAGAATCTGGCCCATTAGTGTTCTGGGTGAAACAGACATGTAAGTAATTACAATATATTTTGATTAATATCATGAAAAGGAAAGTCATTTCTCTTCATCTCTCATCGACCTTTCTCTTTGGCAAATCTCTCAGACTCTGACATCCCTCTTCTTTCCTAAACTGAAGTTGGATTGGATGGATGTTCCCTGAGATCGCTTTTCTTCTAACAATTGCCACTATTGTGTATCTATGGGATATCTACATTCTCATTTAGTTTTACTTGTAAGACTTGCTTAGACTCACTTGTGAGAATCACAAAAAAAGACATGCACATTATTAGAACTGAATGCTTATCAGGGACTCTGCACCTTCACTGTGAGTGATTATCACAAGTGCTTCAGATCTTCAGACAGTAACGTTCTGAAATCATTCTAAAAGCAAACTGACAATTTGGCTGAAAGTTTGTAGGTGCTTTAATAAAGACATTCTAAAATCCCCAACTCTTTTATATAGTCTCTCTTCCATTATTCACAGGAGTGCAGATTAAATGTGTCAATAACCAACAACACTAAGATTTCATCCACCAGGCAGCAACAGAGACAGAGGTAGAATGTATCCCAAACACATACAAACAATGTTACATATTTATGTTCACATATCATTAATAATGCCTCTGTTGAGTATGTCACATACGAAGCCAAGATAGACCATACACAAAATTGACAAGAATATGTTTGATTGTCTTAATATGACAGAGAGGGCTGTTTTCCAGCGGTATTTAGGAACCAAGCTGGACTGATCACTTATCAAATTTGAAATGGAAAGTTTTAAAAGACATAGAGGCATAATCATAAAATTGATATTTACCTTTATTTGTTCACATTGTAAAACATCTTCACATTGTAATCCATGGAGATTTATTTAAAACCAAATTTCGTATAGTTAATTTGGCTAAAATTAAGAATATGTTCATGTACCTTGGAGATGTGTGGCAATTATTACTGAATAGAAACTATTTTACAAAAACATTACATCTAATGAGAATGATTATCTGAGTTCTATGAATTCAAATATAAACTTCAAACAGGAATGATGAACTGAGGTCACACACACACAGATTTATGATCACAATCGACTAACCCTGTCTCATAGTCTCCTGCCTACGTAAGGAAGGAAGATGTCTTTGACTCCTGTGTCCCAAAGTTTATAAGTTGGTTTATAGGTCAAATACCCAGATCTACATTAAGTACAAGATTGAGTGAGAATAAATGAATAAATGGCCAGTCCCAGCTTCTTTAAGTTGCCGCTTGTCAGTCTCTCATTTCTTAAATCATTCTAATCTTTTCTTAATCAATTTCTACTTTCTATAAGTACCAATTTGAGGGAGTAATAAATTACATGCATATATTGTCCATTCACTATTGTAACTCATATTTAATTGGGAAAGATAGTCAATTAAAATAGAAGCCCATCATGTTCATAATATGATCGATCTAGGAACATAAGAAGTGGTATCAGAATGGTTGGAACTTTGGAAAAAATGTATTTTTCCTTGGTCACTAAACCACCACGTTGACCAGAGTTGTTTATTTCTTTAGTTTGAAACATAAATGCTAATGTGAAGTTTTGCAACTTTTTCTAACACTTGTTTTTATCATGATCTATCAAGAGAGTGTTTGACTTTCTATATATGTGTTTATAGAGAGTTATTTGGTTTTACATAATATTTAATGTACTTATCCAAGTCTATGTGAAACATATTTCAGGTTATCCCTTTTATGTATCAGGCACCTAATGTCACCAAGTAACTTCGGTATACACAATTCATATTTTAGCAATCAAACTGTTTTTAAAGTGCTGTCTTTCAACAATCAGTGTCAGTTTATTCATTAATGAATATTCAATGAACTTTTGGGTGAATTTCAGATACCTGCCATCTTACTGGTTGCTAGCAACAAAATATTGGAAGATTATGCCATCAAACAGCTTATAGTCCAGTGGAGGAAATAGATAAAGCAAGTAGGTTGTGCTCTGAAACAAGAAAATCCAGGGTGCTATTGCTGTACTTAATAGAGAAGTACCAATGAGGAACAAGTAGGATCTAAGCAAAGAGATGGTGTACCAGGAAAAAGGCACAAGGGACACAAAATGTGGAGGGAAGACACATCAGAAGCTTTCCAGAGGATCTACACACATCCTCTTTGATTGGCGCATGGCGCACAGGAAATGACAGAGCAGGGATAAGCTGGAAGGAGAAGAGTTAAACTGGGTAGGGAGGGAAGGTGACATGCTACAGCATTAATCCTGGAGAGAATTAACCAGCAGCTGTGACTGAGACCCTACCAGAAGGTATTCAGAGATGAAGATGGTTGGGGAGGTACTCAGGAAACGTCCTAGAAACAGATCCCATGTGGCTTATGAGGGAGGGAATGGAATCCAGACCCTGACAAAAGTTAGTGGCACTTCTCATTGACACTGGAAGTGGGAGAGTGATGTTATTGTCTAAAATAAATGATAGATTTTTAAAAGAGATTTATCTCTAGCATTTTATCTTTTCTAGATTAACAAAATTATTGTTTCATTCAAAGGCAGGGAAATTGGTAACTGATTTTATTTGTTGATTAATGCTTTAAGACAAATTGAATTTTTACTCATGAGGCGTTATAAATTTTTACCAGATAAATTAGTAGTAAACTTTTATAAAGGATTTGTTTTTGAAATGCCAATAACAAAACACAAAGTAAGAGCTAAGATGTTTTAAAATACCATCTAATGTGTGATGGAGAATATATGATGGATTGAAGGGTCATTCTGTCTGTCAGGTTCACTCAATCCACATCTCACCACATCTAAGTGCCAAGCAAGAGATTGAATTGCAGAATTATAAATCAGCTTGGGGTCCTAGGTTGACTAAAATAAGTGGCCCATGCACTGGAATTCTTATTTTACTTTTCTTAATGGCCTAATGGAATTGATCAGCTGGTAATTCAATCTATTGTTCATTTATTTAACTACAATTTGATGACTCTGGGCTCTGTAGAGACCTGAACTAAACATCTGTGTAATTAGACACAATGGCTTTTAAATGAAATAAATTGGACTGAAACACATTTTGGATGATTTTTATGTATAGTATTTATTTTTGTTAAATTTCGAACATTAAATATCAAACTTTATCTAGTTTAAAAGGGAAATTCTGTTTTTAGTTTTAAAACCAATAGTTTTAGACTTCTATTCATCACTAAAAATTTATTACTGACCTTATTACATTAAACGTTTCAGTTTCACTAGGCATTATATTTCAAAATTAATTTAATGTTACTGGAATCTATTTTTATAATTTCTGCATAATAGTGATCTTTAGCGGTTAAGAAGGAGGCACATGCTTTGCTTTTTAAATTTATTGTTAAGCTGGGTATTTAGTTCACGTAGCTGTCTGACTAACATGTGTCTCAGAGAAGGGTAAATTCAGGTAAACATATCTCATTCCAAGTCAGCGCAAAGAGCAAATCAAGTCTAGATAGAAAATTTGGAGTCTTCCTAGATCCTTACTGTTCTAGATCATAAGGGAGAACTGTTTGTAGAATAATTCCTGTAGATAATAAATGTGGAAGGAGAAGTTGAGCTCACTGTACAGAGAGTGTGGAGTCCCGTGTCTGGGAATTTAGACTTGATTTATTAACATTAGTCATCGTTGGGACCTCTCGAATATTTTTGAGAAATGCATAGTCTGAAATAAAAAATTCTATTTGGGGGGACATCAAGGTTCAGCATTTCAAGATAAAAATAAAAATACTGGAGAACCTATTATATTTTTCTTGCTACACCTTATCATTCCAGGGTCACCGATGACCTTATCCTGACCAAGTCCACCGGATTTTTTTCCATTTTTATCCTTGACTTTGACTTATGTTAGATCTTAATTATATGTTATATGTGATATTATAGATATGTAATATATAACATAAATAAAATATTATATCTAACATTGTGATTTCCTTTTCGCAACCATTTCCTGAAAGCTTACTATTTCTCGTGAAGTCAAAAACAAAATCAATGTACTTGTATTTGTCTTCCACATAAAGATGTGACTATTTCTTGGAAAGGAAAAAAACGTGTCATTTCCCAAAAGTCTAATGTGGTCAACATATAATCAATTCTGCATTTATTAGGAATATGACCTTTAGCAGCCCTGAGGGGCAGACTGTAGGGGCAAACACTATTTTGTGACTCCCATACAAACAAGAAGCCTTCCCTGAGGGCGAAATATGAAACCTACAGGCTATAAAGCAAAAGTCACAACAAATAGTGATGAGATTTGTAGAGCTTGCTTCCTTCTCTGCTCTTATTTGACATAGATTTTATTTTGGGAGCATAAACAAAGGATATTTAGTCATAAGTTATGGGCATACCTTTATTGATTCAACATTGCATATAGAGGAAATAATCCAAATATTTTGGTTCATTATCAAAAACAGGAGATAGAAACAAAAACTCACTACCTGTCTGGAATGTTTTAAATATTTATAAATATTTATCTAATCTATTTATCTATCTATCTATATAGATTAGAAAGAATTTTAGATTCTCTTTGACACATCATAATAAATTTTTCTCCAGGATTCTCCTTTCAATGCACTACTAAAACAATTCTGAAAAAAAAAAAATACTTCCTTTAGACTTCCTACAAAAATGAAGCTGATAGACTCAAAATTTGCCTGTGAGACAGAAGGGATATAGCCATAAGCCAGTGATAAGAATAGATGCTTTCCTTTCTTCTGCCAAACTCTTAACTACAAATAGCAATGTGTGTGTGCTACATGAAGAAAGAAAGAGGAAATATGAACAGATGTAGATATATTTACAGAGACGGAATGTCATTTATAGTACTGAATTGGTGTAAATGAGGAAGAAAAATAATAGAATTATAGAGTGGTGAATATTAGCTCCTGAGAAGTGGCCCCCTTTTCCCTCCACGTTCAAAGTTCCTTGGCTTATAGCCAAATACAATTTTTCATTTTTTATTAAATAAATTCTGATTCCTATGATCAGTTTCAATTAGACCTGTTTGCCCTTCATAGAGTGCTGTGGCATCACAGCTCACAGCAACCTCCAGCTCTTGGGTTTAGGCAATTCTCTTGCCTCAGCCTCCTGAGTAGCTGGAACAACAGGCGCCCGCCACACGTCCGGCTATTTTTTGGTTGCAGTTTGGCCGGGGCCGGGTTTGAACCCACCACCCTCAGTATATGGGGTCGGCACCCTACTCACTGAGCCACAGGCACTGCTCTAGACTTGTTTTTCAATAAAAATCATTTACGGCGTTAATTTCTTTTTTCTCACAACACAAATGTATTATAATGCCTCCTGATATTTGAAGTCACCTGGTACCTGCGGAATTGTCTAACATCTAACCAGATGGGGGGTGGCTATGGAGCCAGCAGGTGAACAGCAGCGTAGCTTGAAATTGAGGGTGCAGACAGAACAAACTAGGTCTGTGAAGTTAGATTAATCAAAGAGAAAACCCTTTGGTAACCTGCAGTGCCCTTTCATTTCCAATTGAAAAAGGTTTAATATTTCACCAAGGAAGGAATTTAATAAAGAAAAGCAAGGAGTACACAATGTGAAAAAAAAAATGGGTCTGTGTATTCAGAAAGCATAAAAATTAAAAGCAACCACTGGTTATTTTGAGGGAGACAGTTATTAGGTTGTGAAAACGGCTGTTTTTTCTTGCTGACACAGAAGCCAACAGTCCATAATTTAATTTCTTTATGCCTCAGTTAGTCTTTAGATTCAGCCCTTGCAGGTTTAGCGCTGAGATTCCTAAATCACAGTTCAGGAAAATGGCCCCATTTAAGGAAGGTTGTCGTCACCACAGGGCACGTGTGCTTCCCACGCTACTTGGGATAGTCCAGGTCATACCCAGTGTCCTAAAAGAATTATTCAGAGTGTTTCACTCTAAAAAAGTATCTCAGGTTGGATGATTTATATAGTCCACCTGGTCATCCACCAGGAGAGAAGACAAAGTTAAGTGGCCCTCTGAAGCATCTGGGAAAATCTGTGAATGTGGAGAGTGAAATCTGACTCCTGGCAGGCCTCAGACTCAATTAATGGGATCATTGCAATGTGTGATAATAACTTTTAAAAAAGTGCTTTCAAAAACACTCTCTCCGATTTCACTGGTATACCTTCCCATTCCTCTTTAGGGCCTGAGGCCTATGATCGCTCAGTTTTGTTTTTATTTTGTTCATGGTAGCTAAATGTGTCGAGCTGTGTGATCCAAGACGCACCTTGGTGTTTAATAAACTGTTGCTCAGAGATAATGTATGAATGTATTTAACGGCTCTGGCTGTCCCCGGAATTGGAAAGAGGAGGAGGAGGTAAAGGAGGCAGAAGGGGAGGGAGAAATACATTGAATTTATCAGTTTCTACTCACAAGATGCAAAACCCTTTCTATGTTGAAAGGAAATGCGCTTCTTGATATTTCTGCATAATTTCCTGTATCAATTCTCAAAGGATAGTCTGTGGAATTTTGATGTTTCTTAAGATGCTTTGGGGGAATCAGTGAGGTCAAACCTCATTTAATAGTAATAATAATGATGATGATGATGATGATAATATATCTTTCTTATGTTTTTCACCATGTTGACTTAAGAATGTCCTGGATAAAATAGTGAAAATTATTAACTTTATTAAGACTTAATCCTTAACTACGTATCTTTTTAGTATTCTGAATGTAAAAACAAAAATACAAATATATTTTTTGAAGAAAATCAAAGGTTTTGCACAGTGAATGTTCTATAGTCATTTGAGTTTCAAGCTGAACTAGTTACCTCCCCCCTACCAATGGAATACAAGTTTTGCTAGAAAAGAAAATCAGTGGAAAACCTATGTCTATTCAATATTCAGACTTGGGTACTTGTTTGAAATTTCCTCAAACAGAGCCAGTGATACAGCCGCTTCAAGGAAAATAATATTTGTTGGGCTTTTTCCATGACTTAGCAATTATGAATTGGGCTGCAATAAACATTCTGGTACAAATATCTTTGTTATAATGTGATTTTTGGTCTTCTGGGTATATACCTAGTAGCAGAATTATAGAATTTAATGGCCCATTAAGTGCCCATCGATCCACGAATGGATTAATAAATTGTGGTATATGTACACTATGGAATATTATGCAGCCTTAAAGAAAGATGAAGACTTTACCTCTTTCGTGTTTACATGAATGGAGCTGGAGCATATTCTTCTTAGTAAAGTATCTCAAGAATGGAAGAAAAAGTATCCAATGTACTCAGCCCTACTACAAAACTAATTTATGGCTTTCACATGAAAGCTATAACCCAGGTATAACCTAAGAATATGGGGAAGAGGGAAAGGGAGGGGAGGGATGGGGGAGGTTGGGCAGAGGGAGGGTGATTGGTGGGATCACACCTACGGTGCACCTTACAAGGGTACATGTAAAACTTACTAAATGTAGAATATAAATGTCTTCACACAATAACTAAGAAAATGCCAGAAAGGCTACATTAACCAGTGTGATGAAAATATGTCAAATGGTCTATAAAACCAGTGTATGATGCCCCATGATCACATTAATGTACACAGCTATGATTTAATAATAATTTTTTTAAAAAGAAAATCATATTGTTGCCAAGGATGAAATTCAAGTTTTTAAAATTTGAAATTTGCAAAGCTCATGTCTATAACTGAGAACCTGACAGCATCCTAACATTAGTAGACCTTTCTCATAGGATTGGTGAAGATAGTAACAACTGAAACTTTTTGCTACACTATAAATAGGTTCACATTTGGAAGATCCGTCTAATGAAGATATCATTCAAAATGAAAGGAAATAGGCTTTTGAAGTGTTTCCACATACTGTGATCGATGTGACAAAATCACCCATGGGTGAAAGATCTACTCAAAGTACAGGGTATCAATGGATTTTTTTATATACTGTAGCATAGAATATTTATTGATGCATTGTCAGATCCCACATTACAACTAATTTCCAGAAACTGGTATTGTGTAATGGTGTATTGCTCAAGGATTATATCTACTAATATCTGAAAATCTAACAAAATATGCCTACTTTTCCACCCAGGTGTCTGAGGTCAGATTGTTTTCATATAAACAACCCAAGCAACATATCAGAACACTGGGAATGCAGAAAGCAGCAATAACAATTTAGTATTTTTTTATGAAGCCACTCATTAAAGAAATTTACAAAAAATGAAAAGAGCTATCACTATTCTCAGTACTATTTTTATTACAGAAAATATAAATTTTTTTGAAATATTTTTCACAAGATGTGAATAAACATTTGATAAATAATTAATTGTAAATGTATTTTGATTTTTCATATGGAAAATATTTTAGCTGTAATGGAAAATATTTATAGCTATAAACTGCATGAACAAAAGGTTTTTGGTGTCCTTAATAATTTTGAAGAGTACAAATCTTTCCTGTTACCCAACAGTTTGAGATCTGCTATCTGTATTGTTCTTCTTCCCAGTGGTTAGAAATTAGTTTGTTCCAACTTAAAAATTAAGCTAAAGTAGGACAAAATTTCCATTTATATAAAGTTAAGAAAGAAAGGGAAGAATAGCAAAGTCAACATAGTGCCATATGGTGGTTCTACACAGTAAGGCAATCTGTGTAGTCCCAGATCAGTACCTCTCCACGATTGGTTTCATATTTATTTTTTTATATGCTACCTTTTTGCATTTTATGGGAGGATTAACTAAACTGCCACTAGGAAAATAGATTAGGTCAAATAATAAGGCCAAAATTTTCTTTCCAACAGAAAAACACTAAACTAGGTGATTTTTTTTTTTAATAGTTCAAGCAAATTATGGCTCTTTTAAACCAATTTAGAAAATAGCTGGTCAATTTTATGCATTAATTTTTTTGTATCACATTTAAAATTTGACTTTTGTAGTTTTTTTTTTTTTTATTGTTGGGGATTCATTGAGGGTACAATAAGCCAGGTTGCACTGATTGCAATTGTTAGGTAAAGTCCCTCTTGCAATCATGTCTTGCCCCCATAAAGTGTGACACACACCAAGGCCCCACCCCCCTCCTTCCTTCCCTCTTTCTGTTTCCCCCCCCATAACCATAATTGTCATTAATTGTCCTCATATCAAAATTGAGTACATAGGATTCATGCTTCTCCATTCTTGCGATGCTTTACTAAGAATAATGTCTTCCACGTCCATCCAGGTTAATACGAAGGATGTAAAGTCTCCATTTTTTTTAATAGCTGAATAGTATTCCATGGTATACATATACCACAGCTTGTTAATCCATTCCTGGGTTGGTGGGCATTTAGGCTCTTTCCACATTTTGGCGATTGTAAATTGAGCTGCAATAAACAGTCTAGTACAAGTGTCCTTATGATAAAAGGATTTTTTTCCTTCTGGGTAGATGCCCAGTAATGGGATTGCAGGATCAAATGGGAGGTCTAGCTTGAGTGCTTTGAGGTTTCTCCATACTTCCTTCCAGAAAGGTTGTACTAGTTTGCAGTCCCACCAGCAGTGTAAAAGTGTTCCCTTCTCTCCACATCCACGCCAGCATCTGCAGTTTTGAGATTTTGTGATGTGGGCCATTCTCACTGGGGTTAGATGATATCTCAGGGTTGTTTGGATTTGCATTTCTCTAATATATAGAGATGATGAACATTTTTTCATGTGTTTGTTACCCATTCGTCTGTCGTCTTTAGAGAAAGTTCTATTCATGTCTCTTGCCCATTGATATAAGGGATTGTTGGCTTTTTTCATGTGGATTAATTTGAGTTCTCTATAGATCCTAGTTATCAAGCTTTTGTCTGATTGAAAATATGCAAATATCCTTTCCCATTGTGTAGGTTGTCTCTTTGCTTTGGTTATTGTCTCCTTAGCTGTACAGAAGCTTTTCAGTTTAATGAAGTCCCATTTGTTTATTTTTGTTGTTGTTGCAATTGCCATGGCAGTCTTCTTCATGAAATCTTTCCCCAGGCCAATATCTTCCAGTGTTTTTCCTATGCTTTCTTGGAGGATTTTTATTGTTTCATGCCTTAAATTTAAGTCCTTTATCCATCTTGAATCAATTTTTGCGAGTGGGGAAAGGTGTGGGTCCAGTTTCAGTCTTTTACATGTAGACATCCAGTTCTCCCAACACCATTTATTGAATAGGGAGTCTTTCCCCCAAGGTATGTTCTTGTTTGGTTTATCAAAGATTAGGTGGTTGTAAAATGTTAGTTTCATTTCTTGGTTTTCAATTCGATTCCAAGTGTCTATGTCTCTGTTTTTGTGCCGGTATCATGCTGTCTTGAGCACTATGGCTTTGTAGTACAGACTAAAATCTGGTATGCTGATGCCCCCAGCTTTATTTTTGTTACAGAGAACTGCCTTATCTATACGGGTTTTTTTCCGGTTCCATACAAAACGCAGAATCATTTTTTCCAAATCTTGAAAGTACGATGTTGGTATTTTGATAGGAATGGCATTGAATAGGTAGATAGCTTTGGGAAGTATAGACATTTTAACAATGTTGATTCTTCCCATCCATGAGCATGGTATGTTCTTCCATTTGTTAATATCCTCTGCTGTTTCCTTTCTGAGGATTTCATAGTTTTCTTTATAGAGGTCCTTCACCTCCTTCGTTAGGTATATTCCTAGGTATTTCATTTTCTTTGAGACTATGGTGAAGGGAGTTGTGTCCTTAATTAGCTTCTCATCTTGACTGTTATTGGTGTACACAAAGGCTACTGACTTGTGGACATTGATTTTATATCCTGAAATATTACTGTATTTTTTGATGACTTCTAGGAGTCCTATGGTTGAGTCTTTGGGGTTCTCTAAGTATGAGATCATGTTGTCAGCAAAGAGGGAGAGTTTGACCTCCTCTGCTCCCATTTGGATTCCCTTTATTTCCTTGTCTTGCCTAATCGTATTGGCTAGAACTTCCAGCACCATGTTGAATAGCAAAGGTGACAGAGGACAACCTTGTCTGGTTCCAGTTCTAAGAGGAAAAGCTTTCAGTTTTACTCCATTCAGTAAAATATTGGCTGTGGGTTTGTCATAGATAGCTTCAATCAGTTTTAGAAATGTGCCACCTATGCCTATACTCTTCAGTGTTCTAATTAGAAAAGGATGCTGGATTTTATCAAATGCTTTCTCTGCATCTATTGAGAGGTTCATGGGATCTTTATTGTTGCCTCTGTTAATATGGTGGATAACGTTTATAGACTTGCGTATGTTAAACCAGCCTTGCATCCCTGGGATGAAGCCTACTTGATCATGATGAATGACTTTTTTGATGATAAGCTGTAATCTATTGGCTAGGATTTTGTTGAGAATTTTTGCATCTATATTCATGAGTGAGATTGGTCTGAAATTTTCCTTTTTGTTTGGGTCTTTTCCTGGTTTTGGTATCAGGGTGATGTTTGCTTCATAGAATGTGTTGGGGAAGATTCCTTCTTCCTCAATTATTTGGAATAATTTCTGCAGCACAGGAATAAGCTCTTCCTTGAAGGTTTGATAGAATTCTGGAGTGAAGCCATCTGGACCAGGGCATTTTTTGGTTGGAAGCTTTTTTATTGTTTCTTTGATCTCAGTGCTTGAAATTGGTCTGTTCAGGAGCTCTATTTCTTCCTGGCTGAGTCTAGGGAGAGGGTGTGATTCCAAATATTGATCCATTTCTTTCCCATTGTCAAATTTCTGGGCATAGAGTTTCTGGTAGTATTCAGAGATGATCTCTTGTATCTCTATGGAATCAGTTGTTATTTCCCCTTTATCATTTCTGATTGAGGTTACTAGAGATTTTACTTTTCTATTCCTCATTAGTCTGGCCAATGGTTTATCTATTTTATTTATTTTTTCAAAAAACCAACTCCTTGTTTCATTAATTTTCTGAATGATTCTTTTGTTTTCAATTTCATTGATCTCTGATTTGGTTTTGGATATTTCTTTTCTTCTACTGAGTTTAGGCTTAGATTGTTCTTCTTTTTCCAATTCCATAAGACCTCTTGTGAGATTGTTGATGTGCTCTCTTTCTGTTTTTCGAATGTAGGCATCTAAAGCGATGAATTTTCCTCTCAAAACTGCTTTTGCAGTATCCCACAGGTTTTGGTAGCTTGTGTCTTCATTGTTGTTATGCTCAAGGAAGTTAATGATTTCCTGTTTTATTTCTTCCTACACCCATCTGTTATTCAACAGAAGATTGTTTAGTTTCCATGCCTTTGGGTGGGGTTGAGCATTTTTGTTAGAGTTGAGTTCCACCTTTAGTGCCTTATGGTCTGAGAAGATACAAGGCAAAATTTCAATTCTTTTGATTCTGTTGATATTTGTTTTGTGTCCCAGGATATGATCAATTTTGGAGAATGTTCCATGCGGTGATGAGAAGAATGTATATTCTTTATCTTTGGGATGGAGTGTTCTATATGCGTCTATCAAGCACAGTTATTCTAGGGTCTCATTTAAATCTCTTATATCCTTGTTTAATTTCTGTTTAGAGGATCTGTCCAGCTCTGTAAGAGGAGTGTTAAGGTCCCCTGTTATTATGGTATTATCAGATATCATATTGCTCAGACTGAGTAAGGTCTGTTTTAAGAATCTGGGAGCATTTAAATTGGGTGCATAAATATTTAGAATTGAAATGTCTTCTTGTTGTATTTTTCCCTTGACCAATATAAAGTGACCATCTTTGTCTTTTTTGACTTTAGTTGCTTTAAATCCACATGTATCTGAAAATAAGATTGCAACTCCTCTTTTCTTCTGAATTTCATTTGCCTGAAAAATTGTCTTCCAACCCTTGACTCGGAGCTTTAATTTGTCTTTTGAAGCCAGGTGGGTGGAAGCTGGTAACCCAGCGACCAAGTAGCCTAAGGGCAGGGTCTGAGCCGCCTTGCAGCCCTCTGTGACCCAGAGCCAAACACTATTAGCTCTGTCTGGCTCAGCGGCTCAGACTGGGGCCCTAGACAACGGCCAAAGTTCTCCACACTCCCGCTCAGGCTCTCCCCAAGGCAGTTCAGCTGAGTGCCAGTCCAAAGACACCAAAACAGTTCACAGGTAGGGCCTTTCTGGTTTGCAGTCTCACTGCTACTGAACTTTCGGTTGCGGGCGGGTTTAGACGGATTGAACACACGCGACCACTTGCCGGTTTTCCACTGTTTTAGTCCTCCTCTTGGGGTCCAGAAGTCTCTCGCTGACTTGCTGTATCCTCTCAGGGGTGATGATAGGCAGATCCCACCAGCCAGAGATGCCTGGAGTCCTATCTCCCCAGACTCACGGTGCCCAGATGCAAGGAAGCTGTTACTCGGCTGCCATCTTGCTCCGCCTCTCGACTTTTGTAGTTTTTAACATAAAAATTTGAAATTAGAAAGACATCAGTTTTCTGCTTTGATTGTAAAGCTATTGCCAGATGTGTTTTTGAGGATTCAGTTTAAAGAATAAAATGAATATACTTGTACCTATTAGCCAGTTTATGAAATAACACATTACGAACTTGTATTCTGATGACCTTTCCTATAATTAATAAACTAAGTTAATTCTCTGAAAAAATATCTTCATGTTCTTTTAGGATCTGAATAGTCAGTGCTCAATCGTGAAAACACACATGATTTTATTGGTAATTTATAAATCCATCACCATTCTATTAAAATCAATTCAGTAAATAAGAGTCATGACCCTAGAATCTGAAGTTCATACCTCCCAGAGATTTTTTTCATCTATAATTTATGGAGCTTAGACAAAATTCTTTCATTGCTATTAAAAGTGTGCCATGAATTTTAGTCATTTTAACTTTCACAAATTTTTGTTCTTCTACAATTACTATATACTTTCATCAATAGAATTCATAGTATCTTTTCTTTCAAAATATTATGTGTTGGTGGCACCTGTAGCCCAGTGGTTAGGGCACTGGCCACGTATACTGATCCTAGTAGTTTCAAACCTGGCCCAGGATAGCTAAGACAACAATGAAAACTACAACAAAAACAATAGCCAGGCATTGCAGCGGGCACCTATAGTCCCAGCTACTTGGAAGGCTTTGGCAAGAGAATCATTTCTTTAAGGCTGCATAATATTCCATGGTGTACATATACCACAATTTATTAATCCATTCATGAATCGATGGGCATTTGGGCTTTTTCCATGACTTAGCAATTATGAATTGGGCTGCAATAAACATTCTGGTACAATCTTTGTTATCATGTGATTTTTCACGTTTACATGGATGGAGCTGGAACATATTCTTCTTAGTAAAGTATCACAGTAGTGCCAAAGAAGATGAAATATTTGGGAGTATACCTAACAAAGGATGTGAAAGATCTCTACAAAGAGAACTATGAAACTCTAAGAAAAGAAATAGCCGAAGATGTTAACAGATGGAAAAACATACCATGCTCATGGCTGGGAAGAATCAACATTGTTAAAATGTCCATACTGCCCAAAGCAATATATAATTTTAATGCAATTCCTATTAAAACTCCATTGTCATACTTTAAAGATCTTGAAAAAAATAATACTTTGTTTTATATGGAATCAGAAAAAAACCTCGAATAGCCAAAACATTACTCAGCAATAAAAACAAAGCAGGAGGAATCATGCTACCAGACCTGAGACTATACTATAAATCCATAGTGATCAAAACAGCATGGTACTGGCACAAAAGCAGAGAAGTAGATATCTGGAACAGAATAGAGAACCAAGAGATGGATCCAGCTACTTACCGTTATTTGATCTTTGACAAGCCAATTAAAAACATTCAGTGGGGAAAAGATTCCCTATTTAACAAATGGTGTTGGGTAAACTGGCTGGCAACCTGTAGAAGATTGAAACTGGACCCACACCTTTCACCATTAACTAAGATAGACTCTCACTGGATAAAAGATTTAAACTTAAGACATGAAACTATAAAAATACTTGAAGAAAGAGCAGGGAAAACTCTTGAAGGAATCGGCCTGGGTGAATATTTTATGAGGAGGACTCCACAGGCAATTGAAGCAGTATCAAAAATACACTACTGAACTTTATTAATATCAAAATCTGGTGCTCTGCAGAAGAGGACAATGTTAAGAGAAAGAAAAAGCAAACCACAGACTGAAAAAAATTTTGCAAAACATATCTGATCAATGATTTGAATTCAAAATATATAACTGACTCTTGAAACTCAATGATAAACAGCAAATTAATAAAAAATAGAAAAAAATATCTTAACTGACACTTCACCAAAGAAGTTGTGCAGATGGAAAGTAAAGCATGTAAAATGTGCCCAGTATCACGTGTCGTTAGGGAATTGCAAGTTAAAACAACTAAGTTATACCTTTGTACATACTTCATCTGCTAGAATGGCTAAAATCCAAAAAACGGCAACACCAAATGCTGGCAAGGATGTGGAATGACAGATACTCTTATTGCTTGAGGAAATGGAAAATTGTGCAGCCACCTTGGAAGATAGTTTGGCAGTTTCTTACAAAGCTAAACATACTTTTACCACACAATTACCATACAACTCTATGCAATTGAGTAGAGTTCAGTTTAGAAATTGAACTCTAAAGTATTCACTCACATAAGTTGAAAATTTGTATTTAATGAAAGTCTACATTTGGCTGTTCATAGCAGATTTGTTCATAATCACCTAAACCTGGAAGCCACCAAGTTGTTCTTCAACAGGTGAATGAACAAACTATGGTAAATCTAGACAATAGAATGTTGTCCAGCAATAGAAACCAATGAAGTATCCAGCCACAAGAACATGTGCAGGAATATTAAATATATATTACCAAGTGAAAAAAATAGTCTGAAAAGGCTACATGCTGTATTATTTCAAGATGACATTCTAGAAAAAGGACAATTACAGACATAGTAAAAGATCAACGGTTGCCTGGTTTTAGAGGTAGGGTTAGTAGGGGAGAAATGAATGGGTAAAGCTTGGGATTTTTTTTTTTTTTTACATTCTTCGATTGCTTTTTTTAATTTCAAATTAATATCAGGGTACAAATTTTTAGGTTACGTTGTTTTCAATTCTAAGGTAAAGTTTAAGTTGTAGTTGAGCCCTTCACCCAGGGGGCAAACTGAACATCCTCAATTGCTCATTAGGTGAGATCCCACCAATCGCCCTCCTCCTCCCGTCCCCCCTCTCTCTTGCTAGGTTTTAGTTGTGTTTTATCTTTCTTGTGGGTGTGCAGTTGTTTATGTATTGGTTTCATATTAGTATTGAGTACATAAGATATTTTTTTGCAAATTATTCAGCCATAAGAAAAAATGGAGACTTTCTATCTTTCATGTTTACTTTAAGTTGAAACTCAGGGGACTTTTAAAGTGGTTAAACTATATTTTACTGTAATGTGGGTGCATGGTGTTGAAACATTTGTGAAAACCTATATAATTATAAGGTAATAGTTAACCTTAATGAAAACTATGGCCTTTAGTTAATATTAACGTATCAGTGTTGGCTTATTAATTATTACAAATAAACCATGTGAATGTAAGATGTTTATAACAGGGGAAACTGCATAGCAGGGGCAAAGACCTGATATATGTGAACTCTCTGTTCAATTTTTTGGCAAGTGAATATTAAAAACTAAATTATTTTTTTAAATAACAGTTTTGTATTGTATTTTTTTGATAAAAGAAATGAAAATAGTTCATGTTGAAATATTGTCTCTTCCTTGTGTAAGTAAGTGGCATTACATGTAAATCCCACGTACATTTTCTCTTAGTTGGAAGATGAAATTCAGTCGATATTACTGAATGATTTACACTGGTGGTGTTAGGGGATAGTATTATATGGTATATGTAGTGGAAACATGTCCACTGAGGAGCAGGTAGTCAAAGTATAGCATTGGCTGGATAGGCCCTTGTTGGAAAGACAGCTATTCGTAAATGCACATTTTGGAAACTTGTCTATTTCAGAAAATTTATTTCTAAACAACATTATCTTTCAAACCATTTTTGTTGAATTTTAACAGTCACTTTGAAGAAGAAAAATGAAGCATACCAACAGCAATTTTCACGTTTCAAGACATTTTCTACAATATTGATATAATAAGGATTAACACATTTGTAAAATGCTTTCAATATTTTCATTGTAAAGAGTATTTATTTTTGTTACTGGAACTACCAGACAGATGTGGGAAGACTGAGAAAATGTGAATTTCTCTCTTCCCATGCATTAAGTACTTCAAATAACAATTACTATCCCGATTATTAGCCTTAGTGTTGGTGTTCTTTTATTACCCTGAGATGCACCTGTGTGGAGTTAGGCCAGGCCAAGGAAGATGAACAACAATCATCTTTGTTAAAGTGTGTCCCAAGTCCCCTTCCACCTCACTTCCTCTGTGACCACCAGCAACTCATGTTGGAGCCAATCTCACTCAGCAATTCCCCAGTCACCCCAACCCTAACTTGCAAGATTATGTTGTCTCGTTGTCTTGGTGCCAAGATTTTGATTTGAATTTGCAAAGGAAAAAATTCAAGATTTTGATCTCAATTTGCAAAGTGGCTAATTCCACGTACTGCATCAGGTTGAAATAGCCCCAATTAAACCAATACAGAAGGATGCGGATTTTAATGGGATCTGAAAACACAGCATCTTATCTTAAATAAATAAACTTTGAGTGATAGACTTTTAGTCGATAAGTCAAGTCAGAGGCTGTTTCCACAATTGGGAACATCTCCAGATCCACCCTGAGATGGCGCAGGGATGATGATGCTGTTCGTGTAATGAAGAGAAACTCTTGACTCATGAGGATCTTCCCTGAAAAGTGAATCCTGCGCTGTGTTTAGGACATTATGAATCATACATTTTTTGCTTATTTCACCAATACAATCTTAGCAACTTTGGATCAAATAAGTTCTAAGATTAAATCAAAAGGATTCATGGGAGGTGCAGACATTGTTTCAGTTGCCTGCTGGTAAAATGAGGAAGTGGATATACTTGAGAACTACTGAATGCATCAGCTGAAGCAGAAGGCTACAGAGCACGGTATTCACCCAGGCCTCATGCCTAGGAGCAAGTTTTCTCTTTAGAATATTGTTAAAAAATTAAAAATAAGCAGAAACTTAGACACACTCAGACTTGTTATAAGACAAACTTTAGTTATATAAATGTAGCTTCCTAGCCAAAGAAAGCAGACATTTTCTTCAGTATCTGTATATTCTAATTTTCAGTAACCTATATTCTATTTAACATAATTCTAATAGTTTAATAGTTTATCTTATTTCCTAAGCCACAGATGCAATAAACAAAGCTGATGAAAGTAGACCAGCTGTGAATGGCAGGCAAACAGAATATAGGAAAAAGTTCTAGATGACATTTAGAAAAGTTGCTGATCACAGCCTGTAGCCCATGAGTGACTTGTAGCCTCAAGCGTATGGCCTTTGCTTTAGATTAGGATGCTATCAATAGCTAAGAATATTCTAATATCATAATCCTAGAACTGAGGATGGAAAAACTCTTTTAGAAGTTTATTTCTAAATTTCACTGGTATTTTTCTTTCTTTCTAACATCTCGTGTCTTATTAAGAAAAAGAATAGGTCAAACTTCGCAATATTTTTCATAAAATATGTGATCTTTTATTTATTTCTCCATAGATCCAGGGCTGCATAGGCAGCTGTATTTTCTGCAAAGACCATCCAATGTAGTAGCCATTGAAGGAAAAGATGCCGTCCTGGAGTGTTGTGTTTCTGGCTATCCTCCCCCGAGCTTCACCTGGCTACGAGGCGAGGAAGTCATCCAACTCAGGTATTACACATTTAAGACCTTGGTCAAGTATATGTGACTCTTTCTCTGATTTGATATGAGTACCTAGAAATATAGGGATTTTCTATAATAATTGAATATTTTTCCACATTCCTTGTGATGATACAGTGTATGAACAACATTTGACTAAGGAATGAGGGTATAAAAAGTGAGGTGGGAAGGTTTGATGGAGGGTAAATGGCGGGACCACACCTATGGAGCATATTGCAAGGGTGCATGTCAAATCTGTCAAGTGTAGAACATAAATGTCTTAACACAATAATCAAGTAAATGAGGCAAAGCTATATTAATTAGTTTGATGTAAGCACATCAAATTTTATTAAAAAAATCAACACATTGTACCCCACATATACATAAATGTTTTTATGATCTATGTGTATATGACTTAATAAAAAAAATAAAGAGTAGAAATCCGTGAGATCTATTCTGGAAAAAAAAATTGAGAAAGCCAGGGTTGCCGTGGAGATGGTCCTGCCCAAAAGGTCATCAGTAAGGATATTTTAGAGAATCTCATCCTAAGGAAGTGGTTTAAGGAGAAGATGGGTTTTAAATATTCTTAGCACACACACACACAAAAAGATATCTATGTGAGTTGATGCATATGATAATTAGTTTGATAGTAGGAATAATTTCACAATGTAGACATATACCAAAGCATCACATTATATGTTATAAATATAAATATTATTTTTATTTTTCAATTATACCTCAATGAAACTGAAGGGGAAAAAAGAAACCAAAATTCTGTGATAAATATGTTGCTTGTCATTGTAGGGTATGAGCAATTTTTTTTTATCTCCAGTTATTTCTCTCTTCATCCCAGCTATAACAAATATTTAAGGCAAGACAGGAGAACTTAGCTGGATTTGGATTGCAGGAACATTAATAACAAGGTACAGTTAGAAAGTATGTTCTTAATGGAATGTAGCACTTTGTGGTTAAATGGCTCTTACTTAAGAAATGAATTTCATTGATCTTGAGGACTGGTGGACTTTTTAACATTGCTTTTGCGATAAGGTAAGTCCATAAGTCATAAATTAATCTTTAAGTCTCATCTACCTTAAATATTTAGCTATATAAAATAGTATGGTATCACACTATTTCTGAGAATATTAAAACATCTTTAGCAGGTCAGGATGTGTCTCTGGATACAGCCAGGCACTCTTGGTGCAGAATAAATATCACTTTGCACAAAGATCACTAAACTGGAAGTTGGGACACTTGACATTGACTTTCACCCTGGGGAATCACTTCATTATGGTTGTCAATCCAAAATGAGAGAATTGGACTAGCTTATGTATAACTTACTTTTTAGCACTAAAGCTAGGTCCAAGTTTAACCTATTTATTTTAGTTGACTATTGCACATAGCCTTCCAATGGAAGTTGTTGACCTTCAATGAATTTTTGATCAATAAGTAAGATGTCATCAAGCCCCTATGATACATATAGAGTTTCTTTCTGATTTCATAATTTGAGCTTTTGTGATGTTCATTTAAGCTCTGACTACTTTGCCTAATACTATGTATATATATTCATACATGGAATTTAATTTATTCTCTAATTATATATGCCTTATGTCTTACAGGTCTAAAAAGTATTCTTTACTGGGTGGAAGCAACTTGCTTATCTCCAATGTGACAGATGATGATAGTGGAACTTACACCTGTGTTGTCACGTATAAAAACGAGAATATTAGTGCCTCTGCAGAGCTCACAGTCTTGGGTAAGTGAATGGCTAGGGAGGAGTTGACATTGTATCCTTCAAAATTTATCATCATGACATTTTAAATGGTCATCACTGCATTGCCTCCTGTGTTTCTTAATGTGGATTGCCAAGTCCCCATACTCCACACGTGGTCCACACGTGTCCTTATTCTTCTTTGATGAATTGTATAATGGGTGATTGCAATGTGTGAATACTCAACATATTGATTACAATCCAGATAGATTACTCTGTATTCATGTTAGAGATGCAATTGAAAAGTACCAAAAATCATTAAGGGACAGATATTTTGACAAACAAAAGGGGGGGCTCAAAATATGTGGGAAAAATAAATGAGAAAAAAAATGATGGAATTGTACAAAAACGATGCTCTTGAGGGGGAAAGGCAGATGCTATTTGAACTGATGGGGTCACTGACATTAAATTCAGTATGTTGATGTGATTGTTTTATTAATAAGAAAATGCTACAGGCATTCTGTTGAAAGTGAACTGTTAAAATCAAATACATGTAAGGAAAACTAACATATCAAGAAGATAATTTAAAGACTTTCAAGGGGCATGAATGGTTCATCTTATTCTGAAAGGCAAGGTCACCCACATATCTTTGTAAATCAATAATTCTTATACTTTTGTTGTTTTGTTATTTACTTCAGATTTATTTTAACCATTTTCATTTGAATCATATAATGTGGAGAGAGTACCTTAACATTTGGATTTCAACTGCTTTTTTCCTGTAACAACAACAAAAAAGTTGGTTATTAGTTATATAATTTTTTCTTCTGGAATTCATCTTTTTGTATTTTAGGCTATTTGAAATTTATTAAGTATAAATGAAAAGATATTATGAGCTGATTATATTTTCTAACCTCTATTGTAATATTATTATGCCATCCACTTTGCTCTTTGTCTTTATAGTTTATTAAGAAAATACTTCCATCTGTGGACAGGGCTATAATGTACCTGATGGGTTAGGAAATAGAGTTGCTTTTCCTTGTTTCAAACCATAAATATCAAATTAAGAAAGGGCACAAAGCTTAAATCCTTCATATTTAGCGGTAGCATTATTCTAACTAAGATATCAGCTACTTTTTAAATGGCAAAAATTTAATTTCATCACACTTTAGAAGAAATGGCTTTTACATTTGTGATGTCAAAGTAACAAAGTAGGGCTGTCTAGATATTATATTGTACTATGTGGTAGTAATAATGAGGCAAATATGTGTATGGAATAGGCTAAAATTTATATTTGTCATTGATAAACCTTTACTTGCAAATGCATGAGGTCAAATTTTATATCAAATTAATGCACAATATTTTGACATGCAAGGTTTCATTAATATCCAAACATAATATATATGTGAATACTGATTTCTTTTTTTTTTTTATTGTTGGGGATTCATTGAGGGTACAATAAGCCAGGTTACACTGATTGCATTTGTTAGGTAAAGTCCCTCTTGCAATCATGTCTTGCCCCCAGAAGGTGTGGCACACACCAAGGCCCCACCCCTATCCCTCCGTCCCTCTTTCTGCTTTTCCTTTCCCCCACTATGACCTTAATTGTCATTAATTGTCCCATATCAAAATTGAGTACATAGGATTCATGCTTCTCCATTCTTGTGATGCTTCACTAAGAATAATGTCTTCCACTTCCATCCAGGGTAATACGAAGGATGTAAAGTCTCCATTTTTTTTTAATGGCTGAATAGTATTCCATGGTATACATATACCACAGCTTGTTAATCCATTTCTGGGTTGGTGGGCATTTATACTGATTTCTGAGGATAAAGTCAATTAACCAAGATGTGTATGTATGGATATACATGTGTGCACACATATTGGCGTTCTAATTTAATGAATTGTGTAACTACACAATATTTATAGGCTATTAGATATGTATGAAACTATCTAAAAGAGCACAAGGAAAACATATTGATAACTTTTTTACTCTAGGCGTTGCCTTTATATCCCTCTGAAGTGAATACTTTTAATGACCTGGCATGTTTTATTCCATAAATTCCTCCCCTCTCATCACAGTTTGTTGGCTTACATGAACTTTTGTAGTTACATCCCAGTGCAGTGGGAGGCCTCTTTGATCCTTCCTCCCACCAGGTGATTAGTCTTTACCACTTCTATTGAGTTTGGTTTTTTTTTTTTTTTGGAATATCACATAAGAAATACTTTCAGTATTATAATACTGACAATAACAAATTAATATAGTCCTAAAATTAATCTGTAATATAGTCATTTATTTATATGTCTATAAACATTTCTGTGCACCATGCATGTGCCTATTTTTGTGAGATGCAGTATACGCCTGTGTCTATTTGACACGTAGATACATGAGCAACGGCATCTACTGAGTTCAAACAATGTGAGACATGGATTTTTCACAGTGTTGTCTGTGAGGAGTGTGTAGCTGGAACCCATTAGACAGCAGTGCTTGTGCTGACTCCAGTTCCATGCCAGCTGAAAAATAAGAAAATGAGTAAGGCACAGAATGACTCAAATGGCAACTTCATTTATTTATTTATTTTCTAAAAAGCAGCCATAGAGCACGTGCTTTGCCTCTGCATGAGGGAGATGTGTCTACCGGGCCCCTGGCA
Organism: Nycticebus coucang; assembly: GCF_027406575.1. Lineage (NCBI taxonomy): Eukaryota > Metazoa > Chordata > Mammalia > Primates > Lorisidae > Nycticebus > Nycticebus coucang. The sequence goes on from NC_069798.1 coordinate 49,108,863, forward strand.
GCCTGGACCTGGGCAGATGTCACTCAGTCACACGCCTTTGTCCCACTGGATGGTGGCTGATGGCAGTGGGGAGGACTTGCACCCTAGACCAGGGCAGATGTCACTCAGGCCTTTGTCCCACTGGATGGTGGCTGATGGCAGTGAGGAGGACTTGCAGTCTGGACCTGGGCAGATGTCACTCAGACACAGGCCTTGGTCCCACTGAATGGTGGCTGATGGAAGTGAGGAGGACTTGCAGCCTGGACCTGCGCAGATGTCATTCAGGTCTTTGTCCCACTGGATGGTGGCTGATGGCAGTGGGGAGGACTCACTCTCTTCGATCAAATGTGTTCCTAAGAGAGCAACAGGTGAAGGGAGCCTCTTTACCTTCCAGTCTAATTAAATCATTTGTTCGTTTACCCTGATCCAGCTTCCTCCTCATAACCCAAGAAATGGTGCATATTGAGGTGGGGATGGTGAGGTCAGGAGTCTCTCCCTAGAGGGCCCCCACTCCAGGGAAAAAAACAATATATAAGGAGAAGCATTCACCGTTCTCACCCCAACCTTAGGTTTTACTGTCAACTCTATTTCACAAATGAGGACCTTTTGGCACAGGAGGATAAGTAAATATACCAAGGGAGGATCCAGATCCAATTCTAGGCAGTCTGGCCCAAGAGACCCAGGTCTACGCTTTTTTAGTTGCCTAATCACACACTTCTCCTTCATCTTTTTCTGAAACTGGTAGAACATGAGGCAGGTTTGTCTGATGCAAATGAGATGATTCTGAAATTTCAGTTTGGTTATCAATGGCTTACGTAGTCACATCAGATAAGTTCTGCGAACATACCATAGTAACCTTGACATGGCAGAGAAAGGTTAATAAGCAAGGAAAGGAATATAGCTGTTCTTTGGGAATGAGGTTAAAACAATTGTCATAATCTGTGGACAAATAGGCAAGTGAAAAGTATACTTGATGTCCTGTATTGCTTATTCATTAATGGTAGCTTATCTTTTCAAAGCTGTGAATCATTTACGTAATCAGAAAAATAAACATGGTATAAAATGCAACAGGGATATGGTTCAAACGAGATAAATATGAGTTAAAATTAAGAAAAATATTGGTAATACCAAGCTCATGAGCACATAATCCCGTTACCTGGACTTTGCAGACACGCACACACACACACACACATTCACTTATAAGTGAGATCTGTGCTGTATTGTAACTTTATTTTCACTTTGGGATAAATCACAGTGTTTTCTGTATGCCCGCGCACGTGTCCATGTTCTCCAGTTCTTTATTGTTGAACACCATTGTGACACCTGCCCACAGTCCTACCTACTCAGAAGACTGAAGTGGACAGGTCCTTCGAGTCTGAGAATTCAAGTCTAGGCTAATAATATAGTCAGAACCATCAAAAAAACAAATTATTCTTAAATGTATTTGTCATTTATTGATTATATCATAAGGAAAAAACATCCCAGAAATGTTTACACCCTCACCAACTGTGCAAGAATTGTTCTTTCTCTAAAAGAGTGTACTTCCCCCCACCAGTAATATTTCCCTATCTAACGATGTCACAAAATGAAGTCACCTTGTAAGAATTTACATTCCCATTAAATTAAATTTTTGTGTTAAAGTTTTTCTGGACGTTGAATTTGATGTTTAGTAAGTTTGCTTTTAAAACAATCGCAACCCAAGGAGGGGTGGTCAGGAACACGTGAAAACGAACTTTCCTTAACCCGCCTCCCCACACATCTGTGATTCTTCCTTGAACCTTCATATCGTTATTAAGCATTTATCTTTATTGTGTTGATTTGAAGGAACTGGTTATATAAGAAGAATAGAAACTATGTTGTGCTTTTTTTTTTAACGTTTTGTATCTGACACCAAATCTTTTCTTTATAGTTTCTGCCTTTGTTGCCCTTAAACTTAACATTTTTTATTTTAAATGAACCATATTATTTCCAAAACTCTGGATTTAGATTACACACTATATAATATATATAAATTAGAAGTATCATTTATTTTCTAAGAAGTATGCCTATGTCGATATATTGAATTTTGGTGGTCTTCATGTTTTATTTTTTTCTACTTTTATAATTGAAGAAATTATTTGGTATCTGGGTGTAGCTTTTTTAAAGGTCTCCCACAGACTCTGTATGATTTATAACTATTGTAGAAGTTTAATTTCATTCGCGAGGTGGTTTGGTATACTGTCTTAGCTATTCCACGCAGAATCTAAAAATGAATATTTATATAATAAAATCTTTCATACAGTCTTTGGTTAGTCTGATAAGAAGGTAGGATCATCCTGCTGGTATGAGGGTCTATGGAAAATGGAATTTATTGCCTTTTTAAGGAAGATGAGAAGAAAAACACTTTATTATCAATGTTATTCAATTTTATTTTTATAACTTTTAAGGATTTAAGCATATTTATATCTTTCATAAGATAAAATCCCATAAGAAATCCAAGCTTGTCCTCATAAAATTTTAATATACATTTTATCAGACTCTTGTTTTGCCTTCTTTCAACTTGCAGTGCTTTCTTGCACTTACCCTGGACGTGAATGTGAATCTTCATGAAGGACCAGGCTTTTCAAATAGGACATCATTTTATATACAAGCTAAAAGGAAATGTTGCCCTCCTCAGCAATTTTGGAGTGAATACACATTACATGGAATTTGAAGCCCAGTGTTTGAATCACCTTCCCATGAAATAAAAATTGAAAGTTCCATGATCATTAAACTTTTGAAGAAGTCTCCATGAGACAACATGACAGCTAACCTTGTTTACAATGCATAAAATATAAATAAGCTTTCAGATGTTTTCTTAATAATCATTTATGATTTTCTTACATAGTGGAATAACTTTTAATAAGTGGCAATGTATATCTTTTGGCTACAATATGGCAGTGGGCTCAGGGAAAACTACACAAAGGTTTGAAGCCTAATTCCCATGGGCTTGTGGTATCAATTCATAAAATTGGCTGCCTTAATGCCTTCTGAAATATCCGCTTTTCCACATTACATGGAATGATGACTATGGAAAGGTATGAAGAGTTGATTCTTGCCACTCTTGTGGAAGACAGGAACTGAACACTCTGTACACACAGTGGGATAGCCCTCAATGAGCACTCTGCACACATAGTGGGACAGCCCTCAAAAGCACTCCACACACACAGTGAAACAGCCTTCAGAGAACACTCTGCACACACAGTAACACAGCCCTCAAAAGTACTCCGTACACACAGTGGGACAGCCTTCATAGAGCACTCTGCACACACAGTGGGACAGCCTTCAGTTAGTACTCTGCACACACAGTGGGACAGCCTTCAGTTAGCACTCTGCACACACAGTGGGACCGCCCTCAAAAGCACTCTGCACACACAGTGGGACAGCCCTCAGTGAACACTCTGCACACACAGTGGGACAGCCTTCAGTGAACACTGCACACACAGTGGAACAGCCCTCAATGAGCACTCTGCACGCATAGTGGGACAGCCTTGAGAGAACACTGTGCACACACAGTGGGGCATCCTTCAGTGTGCACTCTGCACACACAGTGGGACAGCCTTCAGTGAACACTCTGCACACACAGTGGGACCACCCTCAAAAGCACTCTGCACACACAGTGGGACAGCCTTCAGTTAGTACTCTGCACACACAGTGGGACAGCCTTCAGTTAGTACTCTGCACACACAGTGGGACAGCCCTCAATGAGCACTCTGCATGCACAGTGGGACAGCCTTCAGTGAACACTCTGCACACACAGTGGGACAGCCCTCAGTGAGTACTCTGCACACACACGTGGGACACCCCTCAATGAGCACTCTTCACACACAGTGGGACAGCGCTCAATAAACACTTGGAAGATTTGCCTTTGCTTCAGCTCTAGATTGATTCAATTTCTGAGGCAATGCAGAATCCTTTTGTTATAAAGACATTTGATATTTAACCAATAAAGTGCCTGGCACTGGACAAGCCCTATGTATTATCCTTACCAGAGATGGGTGGAAAATTTCCCTGGAGAAGGATCTTGAGTAGAACCTATTAAATCCAACACCGGTGAGAAAATACCAGTATTTTTGAACTTTTAATCTTTAAAGCAGTCTGCAGCAACACAAAAAATGTGCTATTAAAAGTTTACCTTCGTATGTGGATATTCCCAATTATTTTTCTTATAAAAATTCCTGAGAAACATTGGCACGGGTTGGCACAGACTAGTTTTATAGGGCACGTGTAATTCTTCTAGGTCAGCCTTTTGCATCAAATTGAAAATTTTACACTGAATTTTAGAGTTATTTGTGTCCTCCACCCCTTGAGTGACATGTGCCACTTCACATGGTGCTCGGGTTCAGACGTCCCATCACGTGAAAGCACCTCTGAAAAGAAGCTGCTCTCCGAGGCAAGTGTTAGCCCTCCCTGAATCTTCTCCCAGAGGACGAGGACCCGGGGGTCTCCATCTAGGAATGCGTTATATTGAGTTCTGTTTACCAGAGCATGTCTACCTTACATAGATATGTTATTTCAGCCTGTGAATTCAAAATATTCAATTATATTTCAATTGCCTAATACAGTATATACATCTACATTTGTATGTGTACAAATGTATACATATACGTGGTGTATATGTAAATATGTGATGTACACATATTTTCTATTTCTAGAAAAATTTCTCTTCAAAACCTATTCTCATTTTTTTTCCAATTTATATGAGTATTTACACCTGCAGTGCATCTTACAAGGATACATGTGAAACTTAGTAAATGTAGAATATAAATGTCTTAACACAATAACTAAGAAAATGTCAGGAAGGCTGTGTTAACCAGTGTGATGAATTTATGTCAAACGGTCTATAAAACCAGTGTGTGGTGCCCCATGATCGGAATAAAGTACACAGCTGTGATTTAATAATAAAAAATAAAATAAAAATCAACCATTAAATAATGTTCCAATCTGCAAATAAGAAGAGAACAGATTAAGATGTATGCAAGAAGTTAAATATCCCAGTTAAAAATTATCATTTTGCAACATAGTAGGATGGAAAAGTCTACATTAATACCTCACTTTCTGCTGGTAGTGCTTTGAAAAGTTAAAAATATGGCTGTGTATATGAGCTAACCAAATACAATGTCTAGTCCCAGGTATTCAACTGAACCACACTGTTAGTAGTAAACCAACAACCAACTGTTGAGTATCTTTTGCATACTAAGCATTTCATCAAGTAATCTTTGGGCATAGAAAGGTAGGGCATCCAGACTTAAGACTAGTTAGGGAAACAGATGAGAAGCCAGGAATTACTAAGAAAGCCTGTGGAGAAAGGAGATGTGAGTGGTCCTAAAAATAGTCTTCAATAAAGATGGGAAATGAGAGTGGGGGCAGCGAGGGGCCAGGGGGGAGCATTCTGGTAGAAGGAAGAAAGTGTGCAAAGGACTGGAGATTAGCAAGGGATGGGGAAGGAAAAAAGAGTTCATACACTGGGTACAAACAAATTTGTTGCTGGACTAGAAAATTCATATACGTCTAGAGTATTTTGCTAATGTCATTAGATTATATCTTAAGGAAAGGACAATGGGAAGATATAGAAAGATTTTTGATTGTGGTTTGCTATATGTTTAACCTTAGTGAGTTATGTAAACCTCTAATCCTCAGTTTCTTCATTTGAGAAAGAATGGTAATTACTTCCTTACAAGATTTGGTGACTGGGTATCAGAAAACCAGAAGAAAATTCTGGAATAGCAAGGCATAGCTTTGGTTGCTCTGGAAAATAAAGATATATGAGATTCTCTTCTAGCCCTCATCATAAGTTGTACAAACAAATAAAAAATCAACCCATCCCCCTCACCCCAGCCAACCACAGTGGCTCACACCTCTAATCCTCATTCTCTGGGAGGCCAAGGCAGGCAGATCACTTGAGCTCAGGAGTTGGAGACCAGCCTGAGCCAAAGGCTCTGTCTCTACTAAAAATAGAAAAAAATAGCTGGTAAATGTGGGAGTATCCTGGAAGTCACCTGTAGCCCCAGCTATTAGGGATTGTGAGAACAGAAAATTTCCTGAGCCCAGAAATTTGAAGTTGTGGTGAGCTGTGATGACACCTCTGTGTTCTAGCCTAGGGGTATAGAGCAAGACTGTGTCTCAAAAAAATCCATAAGTCCCCCCAAACAAAACAAAAAGCCTTCAATACTATAAATATTAAACTATATCATGTACTTTCTGCAGACCCAGTTTTCCTCATCTGTAAAATGTAGGCGGCAACACTTCTCCTGTGTGTTGGAGGCATCAGTATAATGAAGTCCTGTAATGAGATGCAGAAAGTTCTAGAAAAATAGGCATCTTTCTGTTGGAGAAGGATGATATCCATTTCTGAAGAATTTTATATGTGTGTGTATATATATATATATATATATATATATATTTTTTTTTTTTTTTTTTTTTGTAGAGACAGAGTCTCACTGTACCGCCCTCGGGTAGAGTGCCATGGCGTCACACGGCTCACAGCAACCTCTAACTCTTGGGCTTACGCGATTCTCTTGCCTCAGCCTCCCAAGCAGCTGGGACTACAGGTGCCCGCCACCACCCCCGGCTATTTTTGGTTTTGCAGTTTGGCCGGGCCGAGTTTGAACCCGCCACCCTCGGCATATGGGGCCCGCACCCTACCAACTGAGCCACAGGCGCCACCCTATATGTATATTTTTAACTTTCTTTTGTATTTTTATACCCTGCTGTTCATGTTTTCTTCTCAGCTAAGTAGAGAGAAACTCAAAAGGGGAAAGCCTGATATCATTCATCTGGATCACTTGAACTCTTGTGTTGTTGTCTGGCTCATCTGAGTTTTAAACTCAGGGAACATAATTGAATATGCATAAAACATAAGTGACCTAATTTTCTACCAAAATATTTTATACACTTTCCATTGACACTCGTTTTTTTTTTTAATTGTGTACCCTCAAAATAATCCCCAATGTGATTGTATTTGAAAAATGATTTTTAAGGATAATTCAGGTGAAATGATGTCATTTCATTCTCTGGGAAGGGCTCCCCAGTAATGACATCATTTGGGGACACCAGAGCACTTTCTGTGTCCAGCCTTGCACACAGTGATGAGGCCATGTGGGGACACAGGGAGCAGGTGACATCTGGAAGGAGAGAGGCCTTATACAGGCCAACCCTACCCGTACCTGGTTTTGAACTTCCCAGCCTTCAGAAGTATTAAAAACATACTTCTGTGTTTAAGCCACCCAATCTGGGGTATTTTATTATTATATCTCACACAGACTAACATAACCTCAGAAAAGTAATTTTTCTATGCATTATATACTATCACAAAGATTATTTGGTCAGTTGTATAAAGAAATGAGCAACAATGGACAAATATATTATCAACCTTTATTATGTATTAGTAGCATAACCCCCGATCTCCAGGAGTGTGTAAAAATGTTCCACTTGCAATAGTAATGGATCAAAAATCTTTTCTGTTTACACAATGGGTTTTATATAGTTCTAAGATCCTTATAATTTGATGTTTTCTCCAATTAGTTTTTTTTATTATCGTTATCATCTCTTCATTTAATTAATATTAAGTATAAGGTACGATTTTAAGTTTAGACCTTACATTTATAAATGATCTAGCCCCATTTTAACAGTAAATATATCAATAACTGTGAAGAAACTGTATTCGTATTTTCTAATCAAATCTCAGATATGCTCAGTGCATTCAATTTACTACATACGAGCATGTGTATCTTCACACACCATCAACTCTCAGATGGATCTGGAAACGGAAGGAAATATCATAATTCAAAATTGATGTGGCTTGTTATGTCTTTATTTTTTTGCATGTGGTTTAGTTTTGTAAGTTCTCACTGAAGCATATATGATATTATTTGGTCTTTTCTGAGCATGTACAATTTGGTTGAGTAGAGCATTAACCCATCCATGTGTTTGCAGAGAAAGAGGTACATCCACCTCAGAAATCAGGTATTCAAACTCCTTCTATGTTAGCTCCCTAAAGAATTACCTGTGTTGGGTTTTAGGCACAGGCTCTTTGCCAAAAATGTGAAGTAGCTATAATAGAATATATTAATTAAGATAACATTTATCTTTTATTACAATGTAGAACTTTTCATTTGTAAACTCTTCAATTTAAACATCATTGCCTCTGCCTAAAGAGCAGTTCTTAAATTTTACATATATCTGTAATTGCTCTGATTAGCAGGGACCCCCCCTCATTCGTACATTTTTATGATCGTGGTCATAAAAGAAGGGCCTTAGGTAGGTTTATATTGATTCTCCTTCACAAAGCAATTACTAAATGGATCATACTGAATTGAGTTAAGAGGGTGTGTGTGTGTGTGTGTGTGAAAGTGAGTGTGTGGGCATGGACAGCCACATGTATGTTTAAAGATATGCTCCTCATGGGAAGATGCTAGTATATAGAATAAGGCAGAATTAATCTAGGAAAACATTAAAATCAAGTAATAGTTGCTTCTCTCCATTTTTGTGTAGATTTCTTACTTTCCTCATCTGAGACCATGGTTGTCACAAGAGTATGCAAAAGTTCTGTCCAAATAATGTTCGAAAGATTCTGCTGAATAAGTATGTGCATTTGAAAAAGGGAAATTCTATGCTCAGGCTGTTAGGAATAAAAAACAATTTGATGTTTCAATTGACAATCAGAGCTGGTAATGGAAATACAAGCTGAACTGGTATTAGGATTTGTTTATTCATTACACAGATATTTATTTGAGGGTCTCCCATAGAAGGTGGGCACTCTCTCTACTCTTTGTCTCCTTCCACAAGCAAAAAAACTTTAGACAGTATTTTACATTGATCCTTGAAGAAATTATGAATTTAATTTTTTCTTTCTTGCACAGATGAAGGAGGAAATGGAGGCCCCAGAGGGAAAGGCAAAAGCTGTACTAATTCAGAGCACTAAAAAGGCAATCAAAGGATATGGTTTTATTATCCCTAATAATCTAAACAAGTTAAAGTGACAAAGTGTGGCTCCAAAGAAGAGGTCCTGACAGTCAGAAAAAATGCCCCGAAGGGCATTTCATCCCAAAGTTGCCCTGAAGTACCTGTAATTCTCCTAGAAGGAGTTTGACTCCGTGATGAGACTTAAACTATATGAAAGACTTATTAATAGTATCAGTTACGCTTGCCAATTTTCAAAGACACAGTAAGCAAACCATGGTATTTCTTTATATCCTTTCTAAGGATTTTATTCTGATTTATTAATTAATATATCTTGGCATAATCCCTTCAGTGATTTTACATAATATGATGTGGATTCGCTTTTAAAAAACGTCTGCTATATTTAAGCAGTGAGTCACCAGAGGAGTGGAATTGCTGGGTTACATAGTAACTCTATGTCTAATAATTTGAGGAAATTCCAGACAGTGTTTACACCATTTCACATCCCCACCAGCAGTGTACGAGTAATTCTATTTGCCTGTATCCTTGCCAGCACTTGTTGTTGGTTAACTTTGATTCTAGTCATCCTATTGGTGGTGTCTCCTGGTGGTTTCTCTGATATTGGTGCTGTAAACATCTTTTTAGGGGTTTATTTATTGGCCATTTGTATAACTTTGTTGGAGAAAGATCTGTTCACATCCTTCCTCATATTTTATGGGGTAATTTGTCTTTGCAATGTTGAGATTTCATGACCATATCTGTGTAGACTGAGGTACGCCATTTTTACAGGAACAGGCTAGAAGGAATGCCCCCTGGAGGAACCCTTAGGGGGACTAGAAAGTTGTTGACTACCTGCATTAAAGTCTTTTAGGTCACAAAAGTTGTTTTGTCACACTTTGCTGCCCTCTTAAGCTAACACTGTGCCACATGTGCTCCTGCCTTGAGCGTTAGACCTGACATTGCCTGTCATAACCCTCTCTCCTCTGTGCCCTCATGATTCCTTATTAATCCTCCTGTTAACACCCCATTCAGTAGGTAGTTTGCATAGAAAGCCATACAGTGAATTGTAATCACATATAACCCAGATGATTTCTTTTTTTTTTATTTTTTTGAGACAGAGTCTCACGATGTCGCCCTGGGTAGAGTGCTGTGAGATCACAGCTCACAGCAACCTCAAACTCTTGGGTTCAAGTGATTCTCTTGCCTCAGCCTCCCAAGCAGCTGGGACTACAGGTGCCTTCCACAATGCCAAGCTAGCCCAGATGACTTCTTGAGGGAGGGTTTTTGTCTTAGTCATTTTCATTTCCCCAGTGTCTTCAATATGAGTGGATTTAGACTTTCATCCTTAACGTTGAGTTTCGGTATATGAAAAGAAAAAGTCCTACCACATTTGCTATAGTTTGTGTTTCCCCTAAAATTCACTTATTAAAATTTTAACCCCAAAGGTAATGGTATTAGGAGGTAGGACCTTTGGGAGGTGATTTGATCATAAGGGCAGAGCCTTTTATAGTTAGAATTAGTAACCCTATTTAAAAGGCCAGCTTGCCTCCACCATGTGAGGACAGGCTGGAACAATATTGTTGTGATTTCTTATACACAATCCTCAGACTCTAAGCCTTCTTTCTCATTTAATTTATGTTTTTGTTATTCAGAAAAGCTATTACTAAGCTCTCAACTAATGTGCACAATATAAGGGCGTACAGCACACCCACTGGGTCAAAGGCTCAACTACAACTTGAACTTGACCTTAGAACCTCAAACAATGTAACCTGATCATTTGCACCCTCATATTAATCTGAAATTTAAAATAAATTTAAAAAAGAAGGAAAAACTGTTATCATGGATGACATTTTAACTGTAGTAAAATTAAGACACAGACAAATGTTCTAAATTGTAGTAGAAATATTTTGGTAGTTATTCCCTGTGAAAAACATTTTGGATAACAATTTTGTATAAATGAGATGGGCACAATTAAAGATGTAGAAACCATACGATCCAGAGAGACACCTAATAAAAATGAAGACTAAAACTTCTTGTTCACCCAAATTTTAATTATTAGGTATTCCTAACAAAACTGAAAAAAAATAAAAAAAGCCCTCTATGCTGACCTCAATTTGCATAATGCATGATTAAGCATACTTAAACAGGTACATACCATACAACTTCATGAATTTCTACCAGGTTAATATTTGGGAAATGTATGTGCAATTAGCAGAGGCCCTAGAATTAAACCCGTTTGTTTTTCTGTATTTGGGGACTAAGAGAGCGCTGTAGGTGAAGAGTCTCTAATATCAGCAGTGAAGCTACACCAGTTGGGCTTATGTGTAGCAACTTACTATACACATTTTTATGGAAATTGCCTACCCAATTAGAAGGGACTTTTTACCATAGTTAATGGGTGTAGACAATTTTTTGTTCTTATAGTTCAGACCCATTATACATTCTGTAAGAAGCAACATGGTGCCATTTTAATCACAGCACAGTGCTTCCCTCCTGCTAGGAAAACTAAATGTGATGTTTGTGAGTTTTCATCCATCATTCTTTAGAGGACCAGCAAAGAAAATAATTAGCCCAAGTGATTAAATTATATAATTCGATTTTCCCTGGGTATGTTCTTACTGACATTCTAAAAGTAGTTAGTGAATCTGACCGCCTAATATTTAGTAATAACATTTTATCACTAATTTGCAGTGCATGAAAACAAAAGAAACTTTAATTGACCTGGGTCATAATGTGTGAGAGTATGTGTGTGTTGCGGGGGGAGATTTTTAAAGAGTGATTAGCGAGACAGAAGTGGGAATTGTGCAAATAGCATTATGTTTCTTCTTTAGAATGGTAATTTAGCTTAAAAAATACCTTGGGAGTTAAGATTATATTGGGTCATTCTGTGTGTGTGTGTGTGTGTGTACATATATATGCAGAAAGCTAGAATCAGAGCAGAGACATTTTCCTTGTTTGTTTTTTTTAAACCATGATCAAATAATAACAAGTGAAATTCTTGCCTCAGGAAAAAGTATCAGTGACTACACTTTTCTCTTCAGTGCTCCTCACTCCCAGGAAAAGAGAGGAACAAAACCATTTCCATTTTCACTTCTACTGCAAACCCTTTGGTTGTATGGATAATTTATGCTCATCAGTATCATCCCTAAAATCAAGAGCATTTGCACAATTGTGACTCTCACCTTCCATTCTGTCCACACCTCTTCTTCTCCCACCTTATACCCCTCTCTGCTCCTCTGACCAACTCCAGTTTAAATGTAAGCATGTTCCTGGGTGAGGAGCCATGAGCACTTTACTCAGTCTTTTAGTTTTATCTGTAAAATGGGACCATTGCATTTAACCTGCCGAGTTGTTCCCAAATTAGACTCAGTGCAATAGTCCATGCTCAGAGCATCTTCAGCTCACTGCCTGAAATATAGCCAGTGCTCCCTAAGTGGCGTTGTTATCACTACTGCTGTTAATATGTTGTTAATGTTGACACACTTCTTCCTTGATTACTCAAACTCCAATCAGCAAGTTTTATTCAAATCTCATGTCATAAATGTGATGTTTTGGCAAAGTTTGATATGTCTTGACATTTTAGGAAGATTCAAGATAGGAAAAAAAATATCTGTGATGAAGAAGCATGCTGGAGGTGACTCTGAGGATAGTGGAATTCAATCAAGGCTGTCGGGTGTATCATAGATACAGGATCATCGAATCAAAGTTGTGGAGATAGGATTTGAGCCGTAGTAGTAAGAGAAGATGGATGAGATTGGGGGTTGGGGTAGGCTCTATAGCCTGTGGATTGGGCCTGGACCAGAGTTTGGTGCCTATGAAACATTATATAAATATAAGGTATTATTATTTAAGAAAATGAATATGAGCTAAAAATATTACAGGCTTTCTTAAGGGAACTTAATACTTTCATTATTTATACCTTACCAAAGACTATGAGAAATGTCACCTTGTGAGTTATTATAAAAAATCATCTAGAAAATAAGTATTCACAATTAAGTTAGCCTTGGATAAAAGGTAATATTCATCATTCATATTTAAAATGCATATAAAAACTGTCAAAGTAAGTAAATAGGGTTTGGTTTAATGAATATGGCCTCAGTGTTGTAATATATTAAACACAGTCATGAGCCTTAAGCCTTTTTATCTTAAATCTTACATTAAATCCATAACATTTCAGCCTCCAAAATATATTTCATATACAGGGTAGCCATAAAGTCCTCGTGCAATTTAACAGACTGTGCAACTTAAAAGTACACATGAACTTTATGGTCACCCTGTGTATCCCCCCAGTTCCTCCCATCTGACTTCCTTCACCCTAATTCCAGCTGTTCTCACCTGACCAGTCTTATACCCCGCTAACTTCTCTTCCAATCTCACCCAGTATGATCTTATTAACAAGTTGCACCTTCATAGCAGTTAAACTCCCAAGGGCCTTCCCTTTCTCTTCAACCGCACTAAAATCTCCTTGTCAGATCCTGCACACCACTGTGGGATGTGGCTTGCCTTCACTTTTCTAGTTTCATCACATTCTACCTTTATTCACTAGGCTCTTATCAATACTGTCTCTCACCTTTTCCTGAAATACACTAAACAATTTCCAGTCTCAAGACATTTGCTTGGGCAGCTCCCCATGTCTGGAATTCTCTTCCTTCAACTCTTCTTATGGCCAACTTCTGATCCAGATCACAGCTCATTAGATGTAGTAGCCCCCCTAGCTACTCTGCCCTACCCTACTGTTAATTTTCCTTTTGTAGTGCCTTTCACGGTCTGTTATTATTTCTCTACTCAATTATTTCCTGTTGTTTTTTTTTGTGTCCCCAGTGAAAATGGAAACGACTAGAGCAGAATATGTAACTGTTTTGCTCACTATGATGTTCCCTGAAACAAATAAATGTGTTAAAGTTATGAAACATTGTCATCCTCATCCACATTGATGTTCTCTTAACAGATGTTTATTGGACACCCATTATGTGCCAGCCATTTTGCAAAGTGCCTTGATTTTTCTTTTTATAATTTCAATAATCAGTTAGGGAGATACTGTTTGTGATCTTTGTCTCTCCACTTTATAGATGAAAAAAATGGTCAGGTGTGGTGGCTCAGGCTTGTAATCCTAACACTTGGGGAGGTCAAGGCGAAAGGATTGCTTGGGGTCAGTAAAATTGATGTGACCATGGGCTAGGCTGAGGCCATGGTACTCTAGGAACGTGACAGAGAGTGGCTCTGGCTCAAAAATCAATCAATTAATTAATAAAGATGGGTATTAAGCCTCATTACTTCCATTCTTATCAGCATCTTCCTCCTCCTCATCATCATCATTTCAGGAAGAAGAATTAGAATTGGTGCGATTTTCCTTTCTTCTGCAATGGTCAGAGGAAGAAATAAGCCTTGCAGGTAGAAAGCATGCCACAGCAGCCCGGATAAGCTGGTCAGGGGTGTGTGTCACCAAGGGATGCTTCTAGCAAACAAAAAATGAATGAAACTAATAAAATTCTGTGTGGTTTTGGGGGTGTAACTTTGCATAATTTTGTCTGTTTCTCAAAGTGTGTTCTTTAGGCCATTGTATTGGTATAACCAATGAGCCTGTTAGAAATGACCATTCACAGGCTTCACCCGGGCCTGTCGAAGTGGAATCTGTAGGGTTGGGGCACAGGAAATTGTGGGTTAATAAGCCTTCTAGGTGCTTCTTAAATACTGCTGTAGGAAAAGAATGGCTAGTCTGGTGGCAAGTAAGGAAATACATTATTAACATGAGTAAGACAAGGCATTTATATTAAAAAGACAAACCAAACAAAAGTAGGGCTAGCAGGCTTTGCACATAGGCCTGGACCTGTTAGTAAAACTGGAGTATAAAGGAGGGGCTTGGTTATAAGGAAGAGCAGTCAAGATATAGAACAGGGTAGGACGTCAGGGTAGGGCTAGATGGCATCCAAGCAGACTTGATTTTCTCACCTAGAGCACTTTTGCTTCCCTTTAATACACAGGATTAGTATCAGAGCATAAGATTGGACTAATGCTGAAGTCAAGCAAAAATAGCTTAACATAGCTCCAGTTACATAAATGGGACAAATATGCACCCAGGGAGGAAGACGGGCCATTATAACTGAAATGAGAACATCTTTAACTTTGCAGTTGACTCCAAAGTTGTTCCAACTGGTGAGATAAATGAGTCCTACAAGAACATTTTATAAAGCTGTATGAATAGGCGAATAATAGCTGATAAATTTCAGCTATGGAAAGTATAAGGTAATGTATCTGGGGAAATATAATCCAAACTATGGTGGTAAAAAAAGGTACTCCGTCTGCTATCACTTGTTTCTAGAACAGTGGTTCTCAACATTCCTAATGTCACAATGTATTTTCATTGTGACATAGGGGTCATGACCCACGGGTTGAGAACCACTGTTCTAGAACAAAAGATATCTGTACCTATGTCAACTATCCCTTGAAGATAGTCGGATGTAAAATAGCAATTCAAAAGATCAAGCAAACACCAGAGATCACCATGATAAAATTGTAAAACAGAATTATGTGATTTTGTGAAATCTTTGAACAGAACTAATAATGCTTTTGTATTTGGAGTAGAGTTCAAAGTTCCGTTCAGTACATTATGATACAGTCACAAAGCAGTTAGAAAGGTTAACCTGAAAGGTCAACTGAAATGATCAAAGTAATGAAGTACTAGGGCCAGATGAGAAATTTTCAGGGTGGAAAATGATGGGTAAAAAGGGACACGATCAAATTCAGGTCCATGAAGGTTGTTAATAAGTGAGACATGAACTTGTTCAACATATTTAAGAATATTGTACTGAGGAGAACTTGCGTGAAGCTTGAAGGTAGTTTTAGGACAAAGAAAAAAAGGTGTAAGATCTTTTATATAGCCAGTAGTAAATTTATTGATATTGATATTGTTTCTCCTTGAGGGTCCACAAGCTGGATAATTAGTAACAAAAAGAATGGAGGATGAAATTCAAAATGATTTATAAAAGGTAAACTACAGATTATTTTGGATATTTCCTTAGTATTCAGTAAAATATCCAAAAGTAAAATATCCATTTTCATGAAAAATAAAGTGATGATTCATACAGTATTGTACATTCTTTAACACACAAACACATATGTACATATGTGTATCCCTGTGTGTATTATGTATAAACATTCATATATATTCACACATATGCATATAAATGTGTAAATTTACATTCATTTTTCTTTTAAAGTAAAATATTTTGTCATTATGAAAGAAACACATAAACATTAATTATAGGTAAATTTGGTAATACATAAAACTAGACCCCAGAAATCGCATGGAGCTTCATTATCCAAAGGGAACTACAATTAATATTCTACTGTATAATTTTCTCTGTGTGTTTACTTTTTTATATTTTCTGATTTTTCAAAGTAATTACTGTCTACAGGATTTTCTACTAATTATGTAGACTTTTGGTTTAAGATAGGTCATATTTAACCATAATAATGTGAACATCCCAATATACCAATGAAATTCAGTTTACCAGGGTTCAGGGATTTTGCTACATATTAAAAATGAATTTAGTCATAGATCTTTTGTTTTCTGTTTTAATCTGGTTTTAGGATTCAAGTTTGTTCCATTCATGAATTAAGCACTTTTCTAATTCTGTGTTATTTCTGCAAATGTCTCATTTTGTTTTATATTTTTTAATGTCACTCAATTTGTGTGTAAAGACTGGGTGTATTTTAATAGTGTGCAGATGGCTTTAGTGTTTCTTCCTATCCAACAAATTTAAAATATTTTGCCACTTCCAAGAAGGTTTTTGCTTACTCGTATGTCTTGCCATTACACTAAATAATTGTCAGGAGATATTTGAAACAAATAGGGCCTGGCTTTGAATACTAGCATTGTTTACTGGCTATATTAAAAGTTATATGAAGATGTAAATTTGATAGTGGGTTTAAAGCACTTAAAAAAATACCTGCCATAAAGTACACATTCAAATTATTATTATTATTGTGATTATTTCCAGTTTTACTTTATAGCCTTGATTTTTATTTTAATACCATTCAAATTTTCTTTTGTTTATATTTTCTACTACACATATTTTTTATTTTGTTTTAATTTTAGTAGTAACTCATAGAATAGAAGCACAGTCACAAATTTAATAGGCAAGTTAAGTTTAGAATGATGTAAGTAGTTACTTAAATCTATAATTCAAAATATGAAAGGCTGAAGGAGAATTTAGAATACCATTGTTTTTTCTCTTTGAGATTTCATTAATCATAACGCTTTGGCATTAGATAAATTTTCTTCATTTAAAATTGTTTTAGCAGTTTGTCTTTGATTTTTCGTTCTATCTGCTATGATCATTACACATACTTAATCATATCCACATAAGCACTTTAATTATTCACGAAAGAAGGAGAAGGTGATATGACAAGAAAATGACTGAGGTTTAGTGAAATATTTGGAAAGTATGACTTAAGAATCCCTGGATACAAACAGGAAAACTGTTTTACAATGTCTGTATTTATATAATTGTAGTCCTTTAATTGACGTGTGAAAACACGTTCTGCAACACTTACACAGGGCCCATATGTCTTTACAGTTAAAATTTAAATCCTTAAGACAAGAACAAGCATTTTTATGTTTATTTTTATTTTTTTAACATTCAGAAAAACTGAGGGAGACTTTCTGTGTCAATGAAGTAAATGGTAAATTCTCAAAAGATGGGCAACTGACAAGTAATCAGTGTATCAAAGTTTGACAACCAACCTGGGTTTTATTTATTTATTTATTTATTTTTATTTCCTTGCTTTTTTAAAAATTTCTTTGCTTTTTTGTTGTTGTTGTTGAGACGGAGTCCCACCCTATGCCCCTGAGCAGAAGGCAATGGAGTCATAGCTCACTGCAACCTCAGCAGGACACCCACAACCTGGGGCTGTGGGTGTCCCGCTCCCTCAGCCTTCCGAAGCCACTGGGATTACAGGCAGTAACTGTGGCACTCAGCTGGGTTTTTCCATTTTTTTAGGAGTCAGGGTCTCACTCTCGCTCAGCCATGTCTTGAATTCCCGAGCTCAAACAATTCTCCCTCCTCAGCTTCCCACAGTGCTGGGATTACAGGGCATGAGTCACAGCACCGTTTGTTTGTTTGTTTGTTTTTTTATTGTTGGGGATTCATTGAGGGTACAATAAGCCAGGTTACCCTGATTGCATTTGTTAGGTAAAGTCCCTCTTGCAATCACGTCTTGCCCCCAACCTGGGTTTTAAATAGAAAGACATCATTTCTCTATCTCACTTTGTACAAGAAATGAGAAAACTAATGGAAGAAGGGCTGCTTTGCTGGTAGTGTGCATGATTAAGCAATATCTGCCTATTTAAACTGAGAGCAATATTTTGGGTGCCTGAGAAGAAAACTAAGGGTGTCAGATCTGGGAGATTATCTGTACTTCCTGGGAAATGATACTTTGAAGTCCTGACTTCACTAAGTCTGAAAGCTAAAGGCAAAAATCACTCAGGACCAGCGACTGAAACATCACCCTGTATCCACAACTGGCTGTGTGGTTGCTGCAAAGAAAATCTGAAGCCTACAGGCATAATTTATGTCTGATGAAATCAGAGAAGTCTTAGTTTTTCTGCAAGAGTTTTATCAAGAAGAACATGTGGAAAGCTCTGATAAGTGACAAGTGAGGGGAAGGAAGGGAGTACATTTCTAAAAAAGCAAAAGTCATCAATAGCAATAGTGCTTTAAGAGTGGTCTTCAACAAGCAATAGCATCACTTGTGGGGATGTGTTAGAAATTGTAAAATCTTGACCCCCTCTGCCCAGACCTATTGAAAAAGAAACTATTGGGGGAGATAATCTGCAATCTGTTTCTTCTGAGTGATTCTGATGCAGGAAAATTAATCAAGGGCCTCTTAGCATAGAGACTGACAACCGCATCTCCCTCTCAAGCCATTGAGGCGTCATTGTTATTACGGCCCTGATTTGGTGTTTATGATGATACCCTTAAAGAATTCAGAGTTTTATTTTAGTTGTCTGTTTAGTTTAGTCTAATCTTTTTATGAAGGCAGATAAATTATATATATTTAATACTTTCTCATCAACCTTCTTGGAGGTATTTGACTCATGTTCCAACTTGGTTTGGGGTTTTGGCTGTAACAGTAGGTAGAAACAGCTTTGGTTAGTGGCCAGTGTTTTTGAATTAGGAAATTTCGCAGAGTAATTAAATTTCTTTCATAGCTGTTTACAATAACGCAATCATGAAGTACAATGTTCTGGTTTTATATACAGTTCAAAATATTTTCATCAAACTTGTTAACATAGCCTTCATGGCATTTTTTTTAGATATTGCGCTCAGACTTTTATATTCTACATTTAATAAACTTTACCTGTACCCTTCTAAGATGCACCGCATGTGTGGACCCACTATTACCCTCCCTCCACCCATCCTCCCCTCTCCTCTCCCCTCCCTTGCCCCTTTTCCCATATTCTTGTGCTGAGATTGGGTTATAACTTTCATATGAAAACTATAAATTAGTTTCATATTAGGGCTGAGTACATTGGATACTTTTTCTTCCAGTCTTGAGATACTTTACTAAGAAGAATATGTTCCAGCTCCATCCATGTAAACATGAAAGAGGTAAAGTCTCCATCTTTCTTTATGGCTGCATAATATTCCATGGTGTACATATACTGCAATTTATTAATCCATTCGTGGATTGATGGGCACTTGGGCTTTTTCCATGACTTAGCAATTATTAATTGGGCTACAATAAACATTCTAATACAAATATCTTTGTTATAATGTGTTGTTTGGTCTTTTGGATATATACCTAGTAGAGGAATTATAGGATCGAATGGCAGGTCTATTTTTAGATCTCTAAGTGTTCTCCAAACCTCTTTCCAAAAGGAACATATTAGTTTGCATTCCCACCAGCAATGTAGAAGTGTTCCCTTTTCTCCACATCCACACCAACATCTCTGGTTTGGGGATTTTTATGATGTGGGCTAATCTTACTGGAGTTAGATGATATCTCAAAGTAGTTTTGATTTGCATTTCTCTGATGATTAAGGATGATGAGCATTTTTTTCATATGTCTGTAGGCCATGTGCCTGTCTTCTTCAGAGAAGTTTCTCTTCAGGTCCCTTGCCCACCCTGAGATCGGATCACTTGTTCTTTTCTTTCTAATATGTTTGAGTTCTCTGTGGATTCTGGTTATTAAACCTTTGTCGGAGACATATCCTCTCATTCTGAGGGCTGTCTGCTTGCTTTACTTACTGTGTACTTGGCTGTGCAGAAGCTGAAAATTAGACGGCATGCAATCTTGACCTTCCATTCCTACCCGAGCACAAGTCCCTGGAGCTAAGGAGAAGCTTTTCCTCTAAGGAGCAACATGTACTCTGGAGTCCCCAATCTCCACCTGGCTTTCTTTTGTATTGCCCTTTAGCCCTGATCCTGCTGAGTCTTTTTCCAACATTGATCCCTTCTTAAAAAACTCCCCTGACTAGCAGTAATCCAACCACTCTTGCTTGTATCTTCATTTTGTGCATCAGCCCAGATATTTGTATTGTAACGTATTAGAAATTCAAGTCTCCAGGAATGTTACTAATGCATGATTTAAGATACTCACAGAATAAAAGGGTTTAAAGCAACTAATTTTTAACATATAACAGCTTTAATTTGTAAAAATGAAATTATGTGAAAATAACATATTCTCCTAAAAGCCTTTTAGAAAAGCATGCATTAGTCTTCAATAATGCAAAACGACAAGGGCCTGGCATGATGGCTCACACCTGTAATCCTTGGGAGGATTACACAGCTTCAAGACCAGTGTCACTCTGGCTCATCTCTAAAAATAACCAGGTGTTGTGGCGGAAGCCTGTAGTCCCAGTTACTTGGGAGGCTGAGGCAAGAGAATTGCTTGAGCCTAAGAGTTTGAGCTTGCTATAAGCTATGATGCCACGGCACTCTATCAAGTGTGACAAAGCAAAAAAAAAAAAAAAAAGCAGCAAAATGTCTGATGTTTATATTAGCCAACTCCTTATTTTGTCCAAATCCTGAATTTCATCACCCAAACAAGACCACCTTGATATGGGACTCTAGAGGGATGTAAATGGTTATTTACATGAATGAAAATTCCCAAAGTTGGCGATAAGGGGCTAGTAGGAGGGCTGGTACAGTAGTAGTTTTCCAGTCTCCCTGGGGGTTGTCTATAGAGAGTTTTAGAACATAAGTGAACTCTTTGCACTTTGTGGAGGTTTTACCACAGATATCCCATCATCTCTTGTGTCAAAGAGGCAAATGAAAAGCAATCACCTTATTATGCCAGAGTCTTTAAATGCTTTATATTTTCCAACATGGAGTTTGAGAAGTGGGCTCTGGTATGCTCAAGGAAGAATACTGTGGACTTCATCTCACAGAAGGGTTTTCCCATGCCACCTGCCGGAGATGACAGCATGCTACAGCTGACTGCCGGCCTTCCATGAAGCCTATTCCCAGTGTGGGAACTGAAGTTGCATGTTCACGAATCTATCAAAGACTCCTGCTGAATTTCAAGCTTAGAGACCACTGCAGCAGAGTTTGTGAGGAGGTATCTGGCACATATTTAAAAAGAACTGATAAAAGTGATATCTGGAAGAGAAGGGTCAACAACTTTAACCTCTTGAAGGTATAAAAGAAAGAAATATAACCATTTAAAAATGATATTAAGGAAAACCATGTAAAGATGTATATCTCTGTAGGCCTTCTAGCTAAAAAAGGTAAAATAACATTAATAGCATGAAAATCTTTCAAAGGGGGAGAGTCAGTGGAAAAGTCTAAGATAATATTTTGATTCTGGATATATAAAATATTTTTGCCATGCTGTTATTTTGTGTGCTATCATGACTGTTTTATTTTAGGGTCCACCCTTTCTAAGGACTCCACAGGAATCATTCCCAACTCTCACCTTTCACTAGAACCATTATACTTAATGAAACCTTTAGTTTTTCACTTCTGATTCTTCTTTCGTAGTATGTGTCTGAGAACGCTCATGTGTATATCTGTGTAAATTATTCCTAATGACTGGAGAATGTAATGGGGGGGGAGGTTCTAGCATTAAGAATGTTATAATATTGAATAATATAATCTATCACTTATTAAACACCACCTGTGTACTAGACACTGTAATATATTTCACATGCACTTCTTTTCAGTATAACACAATAAAAGATGCATCTATCTCCATATTTTAGAAATTAGAAAACAGAGATAATAAACATAGATCTCCAAATTTATGACCCATGTCCCCAAATTCTTGTCTCCCATCCTGAATTTCTATGGGGAAGCCTTAACACAGCATTCAACCTGGACACCATGCTTCAGTTACTCTGCAGTTTCCTTTCTTATTAGGATAATAATAGCCACTGCATTCATCCAGGGCTGATGACAGCAGACCCTGTTTTTAACATTTGCATATCTCCTTTAATCCTTCCATGATTTGTATTATCATTGTTCTCCATTCTATAGGTTAAAAAAAGTAAGGCTCAGAGAGCTTGAGTAAATTGTCTTGATCACACAACTAGGAAACAGCTAAATTGAGATTCAAACCCAGATCAGGACATCTGGAGGACAACTCCAGATGTCACGCTCTTCGCCATCACGCAAAGCTGTCACTAGCCATGCCACGCTCCCACCATGATGCAGTGGGAAAATCACAGACTTTAGATGTTCTTTTTTCAGATGTGGCTACTGCCAAGTCCTGCTTCTTCATCTGAAAGCTGTGATTAATCGTTCCTGCTCTGCTCAAGTCGTATCACTGCTATGAGACTTCAACCAGAAACAAGGGTGGGAAAGCTTGAACTGCAAGCTTTTGTGAAAATACTGTCAGTGACTTGAGAGGCTGAGACTGCCGTAATGATTTGTTTTGTATCTTGCATGAACCCAGAAGAGTTCTTAACTCGAAAACTTTTCAGGACTCAGCTAGAAACCAAATGCTCAGCAAGCGTTCTGGTAAGAGAGATAAGTGAGGGCATTTCTTAGAAGTGAGAAAAGGATCTCTTTTCCCCCTAAGGAGCAGAACCACCAAAAATGTAATCAAGAGCATGGTCTGCTTGGGTTATTGTTATTTCAAATTAATACCTTTTCCTATTATTTGTTTCAGTTCTGTTTTTCCCCTAATTTGTTGCTAACTGGAATGAACAAGAACTAAGAAATGCCAATGGCTGGTGATCTGAAATAGTCTTTAAACTCAGCCTGAAGTTCTGATGACCTAAGTATTTGGGGTGGTGAGATGATAGCTATGCTCTTGCCTCCAGAGTGGTTTTCAGCTTTATTGAACCTGCAGGGCAGTGAGCGCAATGCTCTTGCCAAGGAGCTGGA
This sequence comes from Nycticebus coucang, assembly GCF_027406575.1. Taxonomy (NCBI): domain Eukaryota; kingdom Metazoa; phylum Chordata; class Mammalia; order Primates; family Lorisidae; genus Nycticebus; species Nycticebus coucang. The sequence continues at coordinate 49,132,094 of NC_069798.1, forward strand.
GGCCTCAGATTCTAATGTCTTAGCATTTTGCCTTTCTTTCTCCAAAACACTCTATCTAATGATTTGGGAACAAAAATATATAGGCATTTCTGGCATTTCTTTTCCAAGTTACCTCTCCTCCTATCTCTTTAGTCCCAATGTAGGTTTACTTTTATCATAGACACAAGAACTGGGAGTGGTGCCTGTGGCTCCAAGGAGTAGGGTGCCGGCCCCATATACTGGAGGTGGCAGGTTCAAACCCGGCCTTGGCCAAAAACTGAAGAAAAAAAAAAAAAAGAAAGAAAAGAAAAAGAAACAAGAACTGGCAGGCCAAAGTTACACCAGAAGGACAGTATTCAGAGCATGTATTTGACAGTCATTACCTGAGGACCGAATTACACGAGCACTCTGATAGGTACTAGGGAAAATGTTGGCTATTTTCTGCCCTAGAGAAGCTTACACTTTCCATTTCTGTATTGTTTGAAATTGTTATCTTCATGATATTTTTACATTTTTTCTCCATCAATATGTGTGTGTTTCTCTCCTGACCCATCTTATTCTATCAAGTTATCCCCAATACATAGGCTATAAGGGAAATTTCACAGGAACTTGAATTTCTGATTCTCTTTGAACTGAAAAGAAATTCTTTGTCTCTGGATTTACTCTCTCTTTCTTCACAAACTCAATGGTTAATTTTCTATCCTGGCCCATGTCGTTCAGCTGGGCTATCTCATCTTCCCTTTTAATAAATCGACTCTTTCAAAACCATTACCACCTTATAATACATTTGAGTATCAGCTCTACAACAATTGAATGTAATTTGGTGGCAGAAGCCTCTAAACAAGATTCTTTGCACAAGAGATGTGTAGATTATATAACTCACACCCAAAGATGTTTAAAGTAAATCAGTGTGGCTGTGTCACTCACAAAGAGAACCATGACAATCAGTTACTTAAAAACCTCCATCTGTGGGCAGTGCCTGTGGCTCAGTGAGTAGGGCACCCTCCCCAAATACTGAGGGCAGTGGGTTTGAACCCAGCCCCGGCCAAACTGCAACAAAAAATAGCCAGGTGTTGTGGCAGGTGCCTGTAGTCCCAGCTACTCAGGAGGCTGAGGCAAGAGAATCACCTAAGCCCAATAGCTGGAGGTTGCTGTGAACTGTGATGCCACAGCACTCTACCAAGGGGAACAAGTGAGACTCTATCTCTAAAATAAAAACAAACAAACAAAAAAAAACCCTCCATCTGTTTCAGTTTAAGGATATTGGTATTTAAAGTCTGAATATTTCTCTTTAGCTATGACTCCCTTAACCAACATTTTCCCCCAAAATTCCAGATTTCTTGCTCCCAAGCCATTTGGGTTTTAGTCATTCCTGCATTGCCAGTGGGCTAGGAGCCATTGGAAAGTGATGTTACATTGGCGGGATGCATGGCCTTGAAGGGTTAGTTTGCAGGATAATTCATTCTCAGTGGGCAGGATTGGCACTGACATGGGAAATTTCTACTTCCAGAGTTATAGTCCATGGTTTTCTATTATACCAAGCTACTCCCACAGGGCATATTTATTTCATAAATCCATCAAAAATAAGTTTATATTTGCAAAGCAGGATGTAGAATCCTAAGAGAAAAGTGTCATTTCAAAATGAAGATATCTAAGTATTCCAAAGGTATTAATTAATGGTTTATTATTCTCCAAATATAGTTAGATCTCCAATTGAATTATGTTCAATGTTTTGTCATTATTGCATAAACTGCAAAATATCATTACAATTTGTATTATTCTTACTTACAATGGGGCAGATAAGCATATATGCTCATTCCCATGATAAAGAGAGAATATCCAAGTATGGGAATTTCAATGAATTATTCAAAGTACACATGATATGGAACAGTATTTCCATGTTTGTACAATATTGTTTGGGTAATGGATATATTAAAATTGTCTGGGATAAGTGTATTTGATCCTATGTTAAGGTCAAAATACTCTGCCTACTGCTACTTGAACTTGACACACTTATTCATGCAATGTGGCCTTTCATATTCCAGATGAGATCTATCTTTTCATGTTCTGTATGTCTTAAATTGTCTATGTCTTTATTTTCCTTTTTTCCTGAATTTTTAAAATTATTTTTAATTAGTAAAGGAATATTGCAATCAATAAAAAAAACAGTTATAGTTCACCATTATCCAAAATGAAATGTAAATGTCCCCTCTAATAATGTCCTGCTCCCATTTGCTAGGGAGGCATATCCGTAGGTATTTCTCACATCCTTAACCATCTTCAGTAGAACCTAAATCACCAGAGAAACATCCATGTTGTATGTGGAGGGAGATGCGTGACCTTAAGACAGGAATTAAATATCTTTTCAGAAGCTGAGTTTTCAGTTGTGAAATTGGTTAGTAGTTTTTTCCCTTCTTATATCCCAGGACTTTTGTGATGACCACATAAAATAGGGAATATAAAAGTTATGGGCAAGTTAGAAGAGTTAGAAGGGCTATCCTATTTTTAAGTGATTGCGTTCAATATATAAAAGCCACTTTACACAGCTCGAGTGTCCCCTTTTGTCTGTTTAACAGCTTTGGCCTTGTTAGAGAGTTTAGTTTCATTCTCATAAACTAAACCAATTTACTTATTTATATCTTAACAATTACTTTCAACCAAGCAGAAGTCATTTCTCACTTGTTTAAATCCTATAACATTGTATTTGTACCTTTTTCAGTTTTCTTACACCTTTCAGTGATATTTTTATCTGTTTAGGAATCTCAAACAGATCTCCGGCTCAGCATCCCTCCAGCAGTACCCAACATCACTTTTCAAAAAAGACATGCTTATCAAATATTTAAGTTGTAAATGAATTAATAAATCAAGAGATGGATGAGTAACAGAAACCTTTTAAAGTCCCCGTGACACTCATTTTCAGCACTCGAGTAATGAATCCTGCCGACAGGTGCTGATGCGTCTGTGTGTCTTCACCCCTCCCTTGTAGTTGTCCCACTGCTGTCAGGGCAGTTGCTAATGTGAGACATCAATGCAGGGCATCGACCGCCTGCTTCCACTGGGCTCTGTCTGCCTCTCTGACCTGGGCCCAATTCTCACACATGATATATTGAGTTATTCCTGCTGAGTTCAACCTGTATCTGCCGGTTCCATTTGCCAGTGGAGTCCTTTGGACCTTCCAGAACAGTGACCTGTCTCTACCCACTGAGCCATTCAAATGAAGCACGAAGGCCAGGCCATGTAGCTTAGCCATTTGTATCCCTGACTTTCAAAGCTGCCTGAACAAATGGTTCTGCCTGGATTTATTTCAAAGCATTGACTATAGCAGACAGAAAGCTTCCTGCCAGGCAGTTATATTTACCACACAAATTTGTCAGCTTAACCAAACATTTCAGTGTGTTAGGGAGCAGAAATTTGAACTGATTGATCTAAAGGGCTCAAACACTATAAAGAGATGAAGGTGCATCAGTCGACATAGCATTCTACACGGCTCCAAAATGATCACTAAATAAATGTTGCTTTTCAGAAGAACTATGTTGTGCTCTTCCCCCCTCCCATATTCAGCTCACAAAGCCAATCAACTTTCATTAGTGTTGACATATTTAGGATAAAACAGGACAGTTGTGTTAGCATCAATCTTGAGGTGCCCTGATAAATTGCAGAGCAAAAATGCTCTTATAAACTAAGCAAAATCAGAGAACATAGTGAATGCTTATTTTAGAATTTATATCATCTCCATTTTATATGTACCTGTGCTCAACTACCCGTTCAGTAAAATGGGAATTACTCATTTGCTATCATATTGCTGTCATACTTTTTCCATAAATGGACTTTAGGGTTGTGATAAAATTCTTTACAATCCAAATTCTATGGAAATACCTGTGGTGTAAACCAATACAGACAGTATAGCATAAACTGATCATTTACGAATATAACACTTATAACCATTTTGGATACACTAGGAAAATATATTATCACTTGTTATTCTTTTGAACATCTTTTGGAGATGAGATAATTATACTGGTTGTAATTGTCATAACTACTACCAGATTTATGTCATTAGTCATTTCACTATTTTCTTCACACATAATTCAATTTAGCCGGACTTCTTTTATTTTGCCAATAGTTGTTTGAGGAAAAAATAAAGATATAAAATAGAAGTTTCCAAAAAAAATGAGAAGTTTCCAAATATTTAAAACCACTGATAGGCAATAAACCACACATTTTTCAGATGAGTTTTAGGATTACCCTCAGAGAATGGCACGGACGTATTATTTGAGGAAGGTCTCATGTTTCTCCAAGGATCTTGCAAATCTACAAGGCAAATTAATAGCTCAGTCCTTTCCAAGGGACTATTGCCAAATTTCATACAGCTAATCACTCAAGAAGCAATTTTTAAAAAGCTTACGCTATTCAAATTAATTTGCCAACATTACAAATGAAGCAAATGGCCTTAGTTCTTTTTTCCTTAGTATCCTATAAGTCTGTTGTGGTAAATTCATTATGTACATAGAAGAGTGGCATAAATATTTTAATTTCAATTTCTTTAAGCCATAACTAAAGACCAGCTTTAGCTAAGCCTTAATAACTTTTTAAAATTAATAAACTTTATTTTTTCTGAAGCGGTTTCAGGCTCAAAGCAAAGTTGAACAGAAAGAACAGAGAGTTCCCAAATCCTTCCTGTCCCCAGACTTGCACATCCTCTTCCTGGGGTCGTCCCGTGCCACAGAGGTACATTTGTCACAGTCGGTATACCTGCCTCAAGACATCATGGTCACCCAAAATCTGTAATTCACATTTGGGTTCAGTCTTGATGTGCATTCTGTGGGCCTTGACCTTCATAGATGAGGTACAATGACAGTCATCTAACATTGTAGCATCAGACATCATAGTTCAATGGTCCAAAGAATCCTCTGTGCTGTGTCTGTTCATTCCTTCCTGCTTTGTGACCCCTGGCAACCATTCATCCCTTTACTGTCTCTGTAGTTTTATCTTTTCCAGAATATTATACAGTTCAAATCATACTGTGTTTATTCTTTTTAAATTGACTTCTTTTACTCAGTAATATGCATTCAGGATTCCTCCATATCTTTTCATGGCTTAATTCCTCACTTTCTTTTAAGTGCCAAGTAATATTCCACTGTTCAATGTACCACGGTTTGTTTATTCCTTTTACTACTGAAGGATATCTCGATGATTACCAAGTTTTGGCAATTATAAACAGAGTTTCTATAAATATACATGTGCAGATTTTTGTGTGAGCATAAGTTTTTAGTTCATTTAGGTAAAGATCAAAGCATCTGATTGCTGGGTCATATAGTAAGAGTATGTACAGTTTTGTAATAATCTGCCAAACTGTCCTCCAAAGTGGTTGTGCCATTTTGCATTACTACCAGCAATAGTGAGAGTTCCTGTTGCTCCACAGCCTGGCTAACACTCGATGCTGTCTGTGTTCTGGATTTGAGCTATTCTAATAGATATATTGTCATTTTTTACAGTTGATTTTATTTTCAATTCTCTCATTTCATGCAATGTTGAACATTTTTTATGTGTACTTATTTACCATCTGTAAATGCTTAGAAGTCTATTTAAGTCTGTTGCCAATTAAAAAATCAGGTTGTTGTTTTCTTTGTTTTAAGAGTTTTATCAGTTGTGTCTTTTGCAGATGTTGTCTACAAGTCTGTGGCTTGTCTCACCATTCCTTTAATCTTGTTTTTCACAGAGCAGAGGTTTTACATTTTAATGAAATTCAGCTTATCAATGATCTCTTTTGTATTGATCATGCCTTTGGTGTGGTATCCAAAAAGTTATCACCATACACAAGGTCATTTAAGTTTTCACCTGTTCCAGGAGTTTTGTAGCTTAGCATTTAAAATGTAAGGTCAAATAACATTTTGAGTTAATTTTTGTGAAGTATATGAGGTCTATGTCTGGGTTTATCTTGTTTTTGTTTTGCATGTGGATGTGAAGTTTTGCCAGTGACAATTGTTGAAAAGATTATCTTTGCCCAATGTTAGTACTTGTGCTCAATTGGCAACGGTCAAATGACTATGTTTGAAGCCCTCTATTTGGGGGCTTTCTCTCTTGATCTATTTATGTACTCTTTCACCAAGACCATACTGCTTTATGGCAGAAGATCATGAATTTGGGTAGTGCCTGTCCTCTGATTTAGTTCTTCTCCTTTAATATTGAGTTTGCTATTCAGAGTCTTTTGCCTTTTCATATAAACTTTACAATCAGTTTGTTGACAACCACAAAATAACTTGCTGAGGCTTTGATTTTGGTGTCGTTGAACTTACAGACTAAGTTGTAAAGAACTGACATCTTGACCATAATCAGTTATCTTATTTATGACCATGGAATATATTTCTGTTTAGCTCTTCTTTGATATCTTTATCAGGTCTTAACTACATTGTTTGCATAACAGATTGACTTGTAAACTTACAGTATTTTAATCAGGAGGAAATTATTTCCCCTATGCAGGTTAAATCACGTAAGTCTTATCTAAAAGTGACCAAACTTAGACTGGATTTTAATAAAGGAATGCATAATTTTCCCAGTTGAGTTAAATTTATCTTTAGCGAAGTACAGACAGCCATATGTCTTCCAGTCTCTTGTCACTTCAATGCCTAAAAATTGGTGGAAACATCTAGTCATTTCTGGGTGCAGACAATTTTCTCAACAGATGAGTAGACTATTTCCTGAGACTTTGCAAAGGCGTTGGTTAAGAAAAAGGAGAACAAAAGAACAACCCAACGGTAAAGATATGTAAGAGAACATATTGCTCAAATCACAAGGATTTCCTCAGCAGTAAAATTGAAAAACATGTAATTTTTATGATCTTTTAATTAAAAAAATTTTAATTACAGTATATAAGTGTTGTATATATTTATGGGGTCCATATAATGTTTTAATACAGGCATACAATGTGTAATGATCAAACCGGAGTAGTTGGGGTATCCATTACCTAAAACATTTATTATTTCTTTGTGTTAGGAACATTAAAATTCCACTCTTTTAGTTATCAAAAATGTGCAATAAATTATTATTGAAAATATAAATAAATAAATATAAATAAATTATCATTAAAAATATTATCCCTAACAAAAATTAGATCTTATTCTACTTAACAATATTTTTATACCCATTAACCATCCCTACTTTATCTCCTACTCCCCATTTACCCTTTCCAGCCTCTGGTGTGCATCATCCTACTCTGGATCAATATGAGTTCAATTGTTTTAATTTTTAGGCCTGACATATGCGTGTGAACATGCAAAATTTGTCTTTCTTTGCCTGGCTTATTTCATATAACATTATCTCCTTATGGAATTCCTTTCTTTTTATGGCTGAATAATATTCCATTGTGTATATATACCACATTTTCATTGTCCATTCATCCACTGATGGAAACTTAAGATTGCTTTCAGATCATGGCTGTTATGAATAGTGCTGTAAGAAGCATGGGCGTTCAGATATCTCTTTGTCATGTGATATGATTTCCTTCACTTTGGACATATACCTAGCAGTGCCATTGCTAGATCATACGGTCATTTTATTTTTAGCTTTTTGAGGAAGAACCTCCATATTGTTTCTTCATGGTGGTCATATGAATTTACATCTCACCAATAGTGTGTGAGGGTTCCCCTTTCTCTAGATCCTCGCCACCACTTGTTATTGCCTGTCTTCAGGATAAAAATCATTTTAACTAGAGTCAAATAATATTTCATAGTAGTTTTGCTTGTATTTCTCTGATGATTAGTGATGTTGAGCATTTTTTTCATATACCTGTTGGTGATTTGTCATGTACATGACTTCTTTTGAGATGTGTCAATTCAAACGTTTTACTCATTTTTAATTAGATTATTTTATTTTTCTGTTTAGTTGTTTGAGTATCTTATATGCTGTGGTTATTAATCCCTTGTTATATGGGTAGTTTGAAAATACTTTCTCTCCTTCTTTGGGTTGTCCCTTACTTTGGCGATCGTGAAGAAGCTTTTTAGCTCAATATGATTCCATTTCTCCATTTCTGCTTTGGTTGCCTGTGCATTTGAAATACTACTCAAGAAAACTTTGCCTGGACCAGAATCCTGAGAGTTTCCCCAGGGTTTTCTTTTCATAGCTTCATAGTTTCAGCTTTTATATTTAAGACTTTACTCCATTTTTGACTTTTTTTATATAAAGAGAGATAGGAGTCTAGTTCGTTTTTCTGCATATAGCTATCCAATTGTCCCAGCACTATTTTTTTTTGTTTTCAGGTTTTGGCCAGGGCCAGGTTTGAACCCACCACCTCTGGTAAATGGGGCTGGTGCCCTACTCCTTTGTGCCACAGGCGCCTCCCACCCCAGTACCATTTTTTTTTTTAAAGAGATAGCCTTTTTACCCAATGTATGTTCTTGTCACCTTTATCAAAACTTTTTATGATCTTTTATGTTCTTTGTGAACATCTTGCTAAAACCCTACTATGAATCATTGGATCCTTTCTAGCCATTGGTTAATATATTCGTTCACTAAATGTGTATTGAGAACACATCACATAACTCCAAGATAGTGGATTACAACTTTGCTGGGGAACTAGACATTCGTAAATAATTATGACCTAAAGATATGGAAGGTGGAGCAATTTATATCTCCAAGAGAAGAAATAATTTGAACTGGTCCTTGTACTATTAGAAGGATTTCTATTAATAGAGTGAAGAAACTACAGAGGTACAAGAGAATAGTGTTTTCAAGAAATATTTATGGAAAATATGCAAAATACCACCCACAAAAGTACCAGGTTCATTCTCTCATACATTTGGTAGAGTCGTTATCTAGTGATCATAGAACTAGTGATTAAATATAGCAACTGTGGCTTGGTGCTCATAGCTCAGTGTGTAGAGCACCAGCCACATATACCAGGGCTGGTGGGTTGGAACCTAGCCTGGGCCTGATAAAACAATACTGACAGCTACAATGAAAACAACAACAACAAAAATAGCCTGGTGTTGTGGCAGTTGCCTGTGGTCCCAGCTACATGGGAGTCTGAGGCAAGATAATTGCTAAGCCCAAGAGTTTGAGGTTGCTGTGAGCTGCGATGCGACAGCACTCTACTAAGGGTGACATAGTGAGACTCTGTCTCAATGAATAAATAAATAAGGCAAATGTGTTTATAAGAGCATGAAAATATATGTGCACAGAAGAAGGCTATCTCACTCCACTACAGGTTTTTAGTATGCTGCCTCTGAAACATTGGCGTCCAGGTCAACATTTGGGGGAACAGAAGATCAAAAGTTCACGAGATATGGAGTAAACCACACACTATATGTATTAAGAGTTCCATAGAATGGAAAGGGGATAAATGATAGAAAATAAGCCTAAAGAGGCAAGAAGGAACACATCATACAGAGCCTGCAAACTACATTAAGAGCAATGGGATGTCATGGGATAGTTGTTATGGAGGAAGCAATGGGTTTAGAGGAGCAATCAACACAAGTACACCCACATTATTATAAAGCACGGATCGGGGAGGGCAAGATCAGAAGGAGAAACACTAATAAGTCTGTTGCATTGATTCAAGATGCCATAATTTCCTGAATTAGAATGTGATGAGAAATGGAATCTAGAAGACAAGCAAGCAAAAATGTGATTATTAAAGGCATAGGTTCTGATATCAGAATGCTTATTTTATTTCTGTGTTAAATCAGCCTATTCTTTTTTTACATTGTCATGTTTTCTTTTTTAATTATGGTTTTTATTTCTTCTATCTTTTCACTATTTTATAATATTTATTGTATGGTGCCTTTTAGACTTTTGTATAATCTGCATTTTTTTATGATATGAATCTACAGTTTGTTGATGCCCTTCAGATCTGACATAGTTTGTAATCTTCCTTAATAATGAGATCATCTTTGAGGAAAATATCTTTTTTCTTCCCCTGTTGTGATGCTATCTCTATTGGGTTGTGAAAATTCCCTGTGGAATGGAGTTGTATTTTCTTCTTTTAGTCCATAGGGATTCAGTGTGTCTTCAGTAATTTTATATGAATTTTCTGGCTTCTTATTTTTGCACTTCACAAATATGATTGTCATGTATCTTCTTGATTCAGGGTCTTAGGACAAATTGCCTCTTTCTCTTTTCCTGCCTGGCCACCATGTCATCAATTTATACAATTACTTTTATTGCACCTTTTCCATTTTTCCCCTGATATTTAAGAATTTCTCTTTATATGTTTAAAATATATTTTTATAGTGTTATATGTGTTCCATGGTGCAAGCAGTGAGCCTTTGGCATGTCCTGTCTGAATCAGTAGAATTTACCATATTGTCAGGTGACTGGCTCCTCGGTTGGAATCCTGACTTCAGATTTTACTAACTTCAGGGGTCCTCAAACTTTTTAAACAGGGGGCCAGTTCACTATCCCTCAGACCATTGGAGGGCCGGACTATAGTTTTTAAAAAAAACTCTGAACAAATTCCTGTGCACACTGCACACATCTTATTTTGAAGTAAAAAAAAACAAAACAGGAACAAATACAATCACACCGCCTCATGTGTCCCACGGGCCACAATTTGAGGACCCCTGAATTATGATTTTCTGTGCCAGTCATGTAAAAATGACTCAAGGTGTGTAAACTGGTTTCATTAATATTTATCTATGAAGATTATAACTTGGAAATATATACTTGGAAGGAATAAGTAGTTGGGAACAGAGAATCCTAAAATGGGGATATTATCCTTGTAAAAAAAGAATAAAAAATAGCTCTCAGATATTAAATCCATATTTTCAAAAGATAATTTTGAAGGATGCTTAAGACATGTTAATATTAAGATATAAGCGGCATGAAATACTTTATAGGTGAGGAAATACTTTAAAACACTGAAATCAGCAGCATTACAGACAGTGACAGAGAAAATGGAGATGTGGAAATGCTTCAGAAATAGAATGAGCAGGACTTGGTGGCCATAGACATTTAGGATGAAGGAGGCTGTGGACTGAAAGCTGAACTCACTTGAGTGTCTGGTGAGGAGGTGATATACTTAGTGGAGTATCAAAGAAGGAGAGATGTGTGGGTGAGAGTGGACCAGAATGAGTTCATTTCTGGACACACTGAGGTTGAAGGGCTCACAGTATTTATTTTGGAATTCCTCAAAGTGATGGAAATTAGAAATAAGAGTTTAAAGGTCATCATAGTTTAATTCTCATAAATAAACATTTCCCAGGGAAAAACCATAATTGTAAGAGGGTCAAAAGGGTGACATTTTGAAAATCAAAGTGATCAAAAAAAGAGTTTTAAAGGAATTCAGTTGGGTGGATTTGATCTAATAAAACATGGAGAAGTAACTAGGTAGAAGCTGGTTTGCTTTCCTGAGCACCCATGGTTAGGCCATCCTCATTAAATGTACCAGGTTAACCCAAATTTACATGACATAGAACATTACTTAAGCCAACTCATTCACTAGCTGTGTGCTTATGGAAAAATTATTGAACCCTCTAAAGTTAAGTTATTTTAACTTTTAAATGTAGACAATAAAATTTTGTTTATAATTTTTATAGGCACTAGTCATCATTTTTTTTAAAAATCATCACATTGTCTGGCCCATGGGAGGCACACAATAAATTATATTTATTAATAATAATACTAATGATAAAATGACTGCCAAGCAGACCAAGATTTATCTGTTGTCTTCACTACAAATCTGGTTTATAGAGAAATATCAATATACTATTAGATTTACATGAGATACTAGTATACTTTCGTGAGCCTGTTTGTAAACACTGAGCGACAAACAGGTGGTTAGTGAGGGGATTCAGGCAGTGATTCTGAATCATGACTGCAGCTCTGAATCTCCTCTGAAACTGTGATTTCTGTGCCCACAGTTTTGAGTCCTACTAAGTCTCTGTTGAACTTATGCTGAACATTGAAGAAATTATCAGAAAATAACAACAATATGAAAATTCCATAGTTCTTGCTCTCAAGGGCTTTAATAAGATTTAGGAAAATATATTTAAACCTGTATCTATCTATGTGTCTGTATCTGTATCTCCTACTTTTGAGTATCAAAAGACGTCAATCATTCAAGAATGTTCCTAAAGGAATTTGACAATTCAGGGACCAATAGCATGCACTTCAAACACTGCGTGCTAAGACTAGTTATGTTTATCCAACCCTTTTCCACTCCTTTCTTTCCCATCTGCATCCTCATCTCAATCTTCATGTACCATATCCTCATAAATAACTTATAGCTGCTCAAAATTTCCCTGGTTGCACATCTATGGATCTTTGACTATTTCTACTTTTTGTACACACAAGATACCCCACAGTGTTAGAGAATGACAGATTAAGGAGGGAAATCTTTTATCAAGTGAATATCCCTGAAGCCTTTTCCTATAATTAAAAATTTTTAACATTTGTAATAAATTACATCAATCATTACACGTTATATTGCCAGCAGAAATTGGGTTTAGAGTCCTACGGAATCCAACTTCTGGGTCTGTCACTTTTAACATCTACATTTTTAATATTGCTTTAGGCTTTCTGTCTCTTCTTTACTAATTGTCATACTTTCCTTTTCTTTTTTACTTTCCCCATTTGAGAAAATCATTTATTTTTCTTCCATAATCTCTCTTTTTTTTTTTTTTTGTAGAGACAGAGTCTCACTTTATGGCCCTCGGTAGAGTACCGTGGCCTCACACAGCTCACAGCAACCTCCAACTCCTGGGCTTAAGCAATTCTCTTGCCTCAGCCTCCCGTGTAGCTGGGACTACAGGCGCCCGCCACAACGCCCAGCTATTTTTTGGTTGCAGTTTGGCCGTGGCCGGGTTTGAACCTGCCACCCTCGGTATATGGGGCCGGCGCCCCACAGAATGAGCCACAGGCGCCGCTCTTCCATAATCTCTTAAAGAATTTACCATGGTTCATTGTAGTTTGTTATCCAGTGACTTCAAAATCAAGGTGACATAGTCAGTGTAAATAAATGCTGTCATCTTTCATCCACCTTTGGGAAACATTTACAGAAGACCAACTTTATAATATTTTCTCATACTCTTAACTGACTTCATTGACAAAGTGAGCTTTGTAGTTAGGCTTTCTTTACTTCTCTACCTTTAATCCCTCCAACAGTTACTCTCAAAGACCAGTAAAATTCAATTTCTGTGAACTCCAAGGGATTATTTACAATCAAGAATTTATTGATGGACTTGTGTTTGAAGTAAATGAATAATAGACTTAAAGGTATTTTTGTCATATAATAATATTATTTTATGACATTTATATTTGTATTGTAAGGCTAATGTAGGATACAAACTGAATTGTGATGGCCCTTCAGAGAAGACCTTCCATTTTCATCAATTTATACCATCAAGATCCATACAACCCATAAACACATGCTTATGTTAATTGTGGAGATTTAAAGATCAAAAGTAAATTCTATGGTACAATACCGCCAAACAATGTGACATTTTATGTTGTATACTAAGAAGTTATTTCTGAAGAAAGCCTCAGCATGCAGCATTTTCTAGGAAAATGATATTAAATGGAGACACATGCATGTATTGCTAACTGAGCATAGATTTCTTTAATGATAAATGATCTTACAAAAGCAGAAAGTCATACTGCAAAGCAAAGGCCTGAAGATCAAGTACAATTTGATGAATAAGAGAGGGCTAGGAGAACATGAGAAAGTATGTACAAGGGGAAAAGGGCAGACCTGGGGCACATTGAGGGTGTGTCCTGGGAAATTATGAAGCAGAACAAGGAAAGAAGGTAAGTCTCAAGTCTGAGGGGGTTGTGCAGCCAGGTTGAAGGAGAAATGTTGAAATACAAAGGGAAAAATACAATGAACCCTTAACCAGTTGGCCCGGGATATGCACTTGTTTCAGAGAGTATTTTGACACTTCCAAGACAATTTTAAACCATGATAATATTTTTGCTTTGGAGTAATTACTCATATTTTATATATAGACAGATAGATAGATAGATATAGATATATATAAAATTTGATATTAAAAACCATTTCTTATACTCTTTAGTTTCTTTGAATATTCCCTGAGCATTAGCAAGTGCATTAACTTTAGTCTATGTAAGAATTAGTTATTTCCCAAGACATTTATTTAAGGTTTACCCTACACAAGAGAGATTAAAAGAAAATGTGCATAAAAATGATAGAACCTTTAAAAATGCACAGTATAATCATTAGACTCTAATGGACAGAGAAAGTCTTGTAAATAATTATGATAGGATAAGTGTGATTCAGGAGAGAGGTATATCAGAGGCTACAGTGCGTAAAGGAAATAAAAGACTATTTTTTATCAGCAGTAAATTCTAAATTGCCTTTTAGAAGCTCAACTTAAGGAGAGTTGAAATTGGGCAAAGAGTGTCTTCTAATCCTTCATGATTTTTGTTAATCTCTGATTTTGTTCCTTTTTTTTTTTCTTTAATCCTTGGTTTAAACTATAGTTGATGCCTCATGGATCAGTAGAACTCATAGTTGACTTAGTATTGTTCAAGGAATGGGAGGTATTATTTTCTAGTCAAACACTTCTCCATAACTTTCTTGAGATAATAAGAAATTCATTAAATACTGATATGTTTATTGCTTTGATTAAATGGGAAAATTTTAGGTCATTCCAGAGTGCTCCATTTGAAATATTCTAAGACGTTTCTACTAGCTTTCCATTACCGTTTACAGTAATAGAAACTCTGAAATCCCTTCCTCCTGCTGTGATTATATTTAGGCCATCCAGATTATCCCCTCATCTCCCTATCTCATGATCCTTAAGCTCAACATGTCTGCAAAGTTCCTTTCACCAGGTGACGTAATAGGTATACAGGTTTCAGGGATTAGGACATGGACACTGAGGGTAGAGAGGGGCAGTGTTCAGCTTATCATGAAGGTAATACTTTAAATCCTGCTATGATCCATCACTATTATCTCACAGAAGAGCTTTATAAGAAAAATGTTCTTAGGAAAATATTTAGTCCAATATTAAACCAAATACTACAAGTCTAGACTAGATTGAGAAAAGAGGCTAGAAAAAATGTTTGTTTGTTTTTTTCTCTTTAAAAAATAAAGTACTGCAAAAGGGTAAAAATAAAATTCTCCCTCAAAAAAAAAAAAAAAAAAAATTTGTCCAGGGCAAAGTCCTAAGCATTCCAAAGGTCAAAATTTTATCCCTTCTTGTTTAGCTGATTCTATCTTCATAAACCATATATATTTAAATATTCATGGTTTTGTAAGAGTAAATTCTATTCCAAAGTGAGGTTTAAAACTATCGTCAGAGAATAGTAATACTTATTATTTTTTTTTCTTTTCTTCATTGTTTATTCTTCAAGCAGATATTTGGTCATTTCAATGAATGCCTTTAGAATTTAGAGCTAAGATTTTTTAAAATGTTCTTCTGAAAGGATATTGGAAAGAAACTATCCCAAATATTTTTCAGAGAAAGTACAGGGTGTCATAAATAATTTACATTTCTGCTCTGAGACCCTCTTGTTACTCAGTAGTAAACTCAAATGTGCTTCTCAGGTTTTCTGTCTCCCAGTTTCAGTTCTCTTTCTACTGTATCTGTTCACTCAGGGATTTGCATTTGCGTTTAGATCTCAAGGCAGCATAGAAAATACCTGGAGCCTCTTTCTTTCCTAAACAGGCAAGGCTGAGAAGCAGGAGCATTTTCTCAGCACATTCCGCACTGCTGCGCTCTGCGGGGAGTCGTAAAGGAAGATCATGCTTGTCGTCCGAAAGCGCTTCTCTCCATTACTAAAAAACTTGAAAACATCTGAGATAGACTGCTAGGAATTTTCCCCCCAAAATCCATAGATCATTTCCCATAGCAAACATATAATTCTATCTAACCTTTTTCCCTTGCTATTGTGAAGCTAAGATCTGCTCTGAAGCAAAACTTGTTTGGGGAGGGGGTTACTCTGTGCTCCTGCTGCTCAGCCTGGCCTGCTTATATACTCTGACAACTTGAATGATTCACTTTCCAAAAATGAGTAACATAAGGAGAACACTTATTTATTTATGCTTTAAAACACCCAAGAGAACCTTAATAATTTTTGTTCTATTTTTTGAATTGCTTAGGCATTCCATACGCTTTAGAGAGCAGGCTAGTATCCTGAACAATTTCAGTTTTTTCATTTACTCCCACCCCTAAGCTATACTTCATTCATCTCCGCCATTCAGTGCAGCCTAGGAGACTGGCCCCTTGGCTTTCCTGGCTCCTGGTGGCTGTGCCAGGGGAAGGCACCAGAAGGAAAAGACACAAAGGCCAGAGGGTTGTTGGTGCTTTTCTCCTCTCCCCACTGGCTGTCCCCTCCCTGATGGTGGCCTCTCAGAGGACCCCTATTCTTAGTGATCTCAGGATGGGAACCACTATTTTCTCCTTTTGCCCCTTTGGGTTTGTCTTGGTCATGACTTCCTCTATTGCTAATCCTTGGATGTGTCTTTACATCCAGCCCACACATAGGGAACTAATGTTTTTATTAAGCTTCTGCTTAATAAATTTGAACCATTTGAAATGAATTTTGTTTTCTAATTAATAAGCCAAAGTCATCGACAAGCATTTTTCCCATGATGTAAAAGGAAGCCCACGAGTAGTCATCTGAAATCTTTTCAGCCGGGCTGTGCTCTGTTATCAGGCTGTCCTCCCCGCCCATCTGGCCTGCCCACCCTGTGTGATGCAAGGGAACTCAGAAGCTGGCTGCTGAATCCCTCTGAAATTAGTTGAGTCACCACCTTTTCCCAGTCCAGGATCTTTATTTCTATGGCTTTAATCTCTGGTAAGTAGAATAGCCCAGGCAATACAAGAAACCACGTAATTTTTTACTTTGGCTATTTAGACCAGAGTGTCTAGAGAGTATTTATGAGTGAATTGGCAGATCCAGCTTTCCTGGTCTTTTTTTTTTTTTTTTCATAAAGCAAACCTAACCCAAACTCTACAAACCTTCCCCTAAGGTGGACTAAACTCAATATAGTTGGCCCCACTTATCAATACTGCTTATTTGATTTGCAGGTGGTTTTCTGAATAGCCATGTGATTACACAAATGTTGAGAGTTTTGTGCCAAGGCAGCCAAGTGTGTGATATGCATCATAAAGTTTTGACCAGGACCTTCAATTCAATTTGTTTGTTTCTGTATTCTTGGTACTAATTCTTATGATAAAAAGAATTCGAACCATTCCAAAGTTTTCCTTTTAAAATTTAAAGATTTTCCTTCT
Organism: Nycticebus coucang; assembly: GCF_027406575.1. NCBI lineage: Eukaryota > Metazoa > Chordata > Mammalia > Primates > Lorisidae > Nycticebus > Nycticebus coucang. Next base: position 49,149,265 of record NC_069798.1, read on the forward strand.
TTGTTTTCTGTCTTTTTATAAGTTCTGACTCTACTTTCTGGTTAACTATATTTTCTGCTGACTTTACCACCTTCATTTTCTGCTGCTGCCTCCTCTTCTGCTATGTTAGATGTCCCTCTAAACAAGATTTCAAGTTCAATATGTTTAGCTTCTGATAACTTCAAAAATATGTTTAGGGAGAATGAAGATGTAACCCTTAAGTACAACAAAAAATGTAATAACACAGATTGTATTTTTTAGCAATATAGCTGAGGCTCTTTTCTATACTTTTTATGAAAGCAAATACTAAATAATGTTGTATGGATGGTTGTATATGTGTGATGCAACATACACCTATATATCTGTTGACTATATACTAACTTGAGGTTTGAATAAGTCTTAAATTTTATTTTATCCAGTAGTCACCAGATTCTTGAAATTTCTCTATGTGTAGTTGTTAGAGCCAATGTAAACAGAATAAAGGAATCTGGAGAAAGTACAAACTATTCTTCTAGCATTTATTAGCCATCTATACTGGGCCAAGAACTCAACTAGGCTTGGCATTATAAAATTTAATAAGGCAGAGCTCTATCTTCTAGCTGCCCCCCGAGGAGTCAGGGGTACGCAGTATAATTATAAGACAGAGTTTACAGCATCGTGCTGGAAGTTTTTAGAGTGACAGAGGGAAAGAACTAATAACTCTGATGAGGGTGGCGAGGCACATTTTCTACAAATGGTGTGGGTGTTGAAGGATGAATTGCAGTGCCTCAAGCAGGGGAAAAAGAAGAGGATTAATTGGAAGACAGCACCGTGCTTGTAGAAACATGCACACAGCAAAGGGGCTTACAAAGGGCTTGGCTGTGGGTGGGAGGGTCGGGATGGAGCAGCGGGGTCCTCAATTCAGCATCACAAACACTTCTTTTTTTTGCTTCTCTCCTTTCCCTCTTGTACTAACTCAGAGGCCCAGACTCCCATACTAGGTTTTTCCCTTTGCATCGCAGCTAAGATCTCATAGGAATATGTCAAATATACTCCCTGCTCACCCACTCATTAGCAGTGGAAACTGTAATTTGAGCAATCCAATTAAATTATTTTGTAATGTGGTTGATAAAGGCTACTCTTGCCAGAAGCCGTGGAATCTCTTAGGTTCTCGTATAATTTGACTAGAGTTGCCAAATAAAATGCAGAATTAAATTAAAATTTAATTAGTAAAATTTAAATTTTATATAAAGTGGAGGCCTTTTTAGTGTTAAGCGTGTTCCAAGCAATATTTTTGTGACATGCTAAAAATTAGTTGCCGTTTATCTGAAATTCTAATTTAGCTGGGACTCCTGTATTTTTACTTACTGAATCTGGCAACCCTAAAACTTCCAATTTTGAGAAGAGACGCTGAACTACTCAGTGCTCTCTCTCCTTAGCATTTTTTTGTGAATTGCCTTTTTTTGTGCTGGTTCTCACACTTTCTCTGCTCCTCTTCCTCCAGCAGCCTGTCCCCAGTTGTTCCTGTTCTCTAGGCCTCTGCTGTTTGTTCCTTCCTTTATGCCAACACGCTTTCCTAGGCAATCTGATCCCCTTTCCTGGATTTAAATATACTCACCAATGACTCTTAAGTCTCTCCCCCCATCCCCGATCTGGACCTCTTCACCTCCAGACCTGTATATCTAGTGCCCATTGAATATTTTCTTCTGGATGCCTGATAGGCATCGAAGACCCTACATACATAAATAAACATGGAGTCCTTCTCCCCAAACGGCTTCTCCCTTGTTTTCCCTATGTCAACAAATGGCACCACCACCAACCCAAATACGGAAGTGGAAACCTGAGTACAGTCCCAGATTCATCCTTACCCTGCACTCCATTACCCGTTGCCTCAATCAGCCAAGAAGGATTCCTTCTGATTCTTAATTTAATTGGCCCTCTCTTCTATAAATGTCATGGATCCTCCCTAGTTTATTCCCTTATCATCTCACCCAGAATATTAGATCACCACGCTTGCATGCACACACACACACACACACACACACACACACACACTCACACATACTCATCGGTCATCTCCAACACTTCTATAACTTAAAATATGAATATATTCTTTATCATCCAATGTTTTTCAATAACTTCTTATTTTCTTCAGAATAGGCTTGAGATTTTAAATTTGGTGGATTATTCCCTGTACAATCTGACTCCTGCCAGACTGCCTACTCTTTCCTCTGAGGATTAAAGGAACACATATGGTCTGGCTTCCTTGCTTCTTGCTTTGTGTGTAGTAGGTATTTAAAAAGAACTTATCATATGAAAGAATGATAGAGTTTTTACAGAGAGGGCGCTGTTTGTAACGATGTCAGAGGAAAGAACATTCAATGTGCAATGACGACAAAGTTTTTTTTTTTTTTTTTTTTTTTTAATTTGGCCGGGGCTGGGTTTGAACCCACCACCTCCGGCATATGGGACCGGCGCCCTACACGCTGAGCCACAGGCGCCGCCCAGACGACGACGACAAAGTTTTTACATTTGGAAGACTTAATATGACACGTGAAAATTATTTTGAAATTTAATTTAATTTTTTTATTTTGAAAAGTATTTTAAAAATTATATAATGAAGAACCATGACGTTGTAGTATTTCTATGTAATGGTCATCATATAAATATCTGAATATGTAGAAATCTTCAATGCTCCTGGGAAGATGTACATTTATGTAAATGTTTAAATATATCAAATCTGCTTTACTATTTGTTATAGCCAATAAATATTGACATTCTGACTATTTAAATCTTATGAATAATCACCATTGTACTAACAGTTTGAATATATTAACATAAAATCTACACTATGCCACATGGGATATAATTAAACCCTTGTCACATGAAAATATAGTTTAGAAGCTGTAGCATTTTATTTATCCATTATTCATTTTAATTGATGAGAAAACCGAGAAAACTATTTTTAGACTACAAGTGTTTTTCAGTTTCCTAAAATGCAAAAATATCACATAACATATAAAATGATTTATACGTATACACACATACACACACACATACACGCACATCAATGTTACTCTCCAATAATTTTAAGCATGGAGTTTTTCTGAGCAGAAACCTAAAGCATATTGTTTAGAATATGGAGGAAATAAATATCTCTTTTAAAGATTAAGGACCACTCAGAGCATTGTTATCTACTAAACATGCATGGAAAATTTAATTTTGCCTTCCAAGGTGTATGAATGGAAAGAATTGTTAAGTGTAGTAATAGCAAGGAGATTACTTGCCCTTAACAAAAGGAGTTTCTTTTCATGTGGAATAGCCTGAGCACCGGGAGAACTCATGTTGGATAACACAATCCCATTTGAAGCCTCTGTAGAATTATTTCTATTTAGTTAGTAACAAGTGGAGCTTGGGGTATTATTAGGCAAAATTACAACAGCAGTGCACGACTGTGCAGAGAAAGATCAGGGCATTTCCTTTAAGCAGCATCTTTAAAACTCTGACTCCTGAAACTAATGTTGTGAGGCTTCACTTCTTTTGAATTGAAACTCCAGGGAATAAGAAAGGGTCATAATTATTAGCTAGCAATTGATGCTGAATTTGTTTATTCACTGATTTCCTACCACATTCTATAGTATGTTAATGAGAATTTTACTTAGAAAAAACATTGCCTCTTTGAGACAGATGACAGCTGTTCAAGCCCAGGGGGAAGAAAAAAAATACTTTGTTTTTTCCTTGGCCTTTTCTTCTTCTTTAGCACAGCTTTCTTCCAAAGCCTCATTGAGTTTTCCCAGGATTCCCTGTGCAGGAGCTTTCAAATTCTGATTGATCAGTCATCATATCAGAGCTTACTGCTTAGCAGCTCCCCTGCTACCAATTGCACATTATGAACTGGGCCCAGAAAATTGACTTGCTCAGCACCATTGGGATCGTGGCCTGTTTAACAATGGGTGCATAATTCCCTATGACTGTAGTTAGTAGAGTTGGCATCAGAGTGATATGACCAGAATGTATTCAGAGAGGAGTCTGAACATCTTTTCAAAGTTTGCAATTCTACCCTGAGATAAAGGGAGAGGCAGACACACACATCGATACGCTGGGTGCACATCTCCTCTTCGCAAGGAAGCGTATGGACTGGAGTAGGGAGGGACAAAGGCAGGAGAAGGGGACTTGTTCTTATGGGAGAGAGGGCAAAGGTGGTTTTTAAGAATAATTGAATCTGTAATTTCTTTTATTCCACTTCCTATGTTCTATCATATTCCATAATATCCCCTGAAAAATGACACAGAGTTCATGCCATTGCATCTCACTTTATGAAAACGTCATAGGGAAGAGAGAGGTCAGGCTATGCAGAGAGCTGACCTCTGGCAGTGCTGGTCTCTCCTAGGTGAAGTATGGAGAGAGCTGATCTCTGGAATTGCTGGTCCCTCCTAGGAGAAGTGTGCAGAGAGCTGACCTCTGGCAGTGCTGGTCCATCATAGGTGAAGTGTGGAGAGAACTGACCTCTGGCAGTGCTGGTCCCAACTAGGTGAAGTGTGGAGAGAGCTGACCTCTAGCAGTGCTGGTCCATTCTAGGTGAAGTGTGGAGAGAGCTGAACACTGGCAGTACTGGTCCATCCTAGGTGAAGGATAGATAGAGCTGACCTCTTGCAATACTGGTCCCTCATAGGTGAAGAGTGCAGAGAGCTGACCTCTAGCAATGCTGGTCCAATCTAGGTGAAGTGTGGAGAGAACTGACCTCTGGCAGCGCTGGTCCATCCTAGGTGAAGTGTGCAGAGAGCTGACCTCTGTCAGTGCTGGTCCCTCCGAGGTGAAGTGTGTAGAGAGCTGACCTCTAGCGATCCTGGTCCAATTGAGGTGAAGTGTGGAGAGAGCTGATCTCTGGCAGTGCTGGTCCCTATTAGGTGATATGTCCAGAGAGCTGACCTCTGGCAGTGCTAGTCATTCCTAGGAGAAGTGTGCAGAGAGCTGATCTCTGCGAGTGCTGGTCCATCCTAGTTGAAGTGTGCAAAGAGTGGACCTCTGGCAGTGCTGGTCCCTTATAGGTGAAGTTTGTAGAGAGCTGACGTATGGCAGTGCTGGTCCCTCATAGGTGAAGTGTATAGAGAGCTGACCTCTGGCAGTGCTGGTCCATCCTAGGTGAAGTGTGCAGAGAGCTGACCTCTAGCAGTGCTGGTCCAATCTAGGTGAAGTGTGCAGAAAGCTGACCTCAGGCAGTGCAGGTCCCTCCAAGGTGAAGTGTGAAGAGAGCTGACCTCTGGCAGTGCTGGTCCATCCTAGGTGAAGTGTGGAGGAAGATGACCTCTGGCATTGCTGGTCCATCGAAGGTGAAGTTTGGAGAGAGCTGATCACTGGCAATACCTGTCTATCCTTGGTTAAGTGTGCACAGAGCTGATCTCTGGCAGTGCTGTTCCTTCCTAAGTGAAGTGTGCAGAGAGCTGACCTCTAGCAGTGCTGGTCCATCCTAGGTGAAGTGTGCAGTGAACTGACCTCTAGTAGTGCTGGTCCATTCTAGGTGAAATGTGGAGACAGCTGACCTCTGGCAGTGCTAAAGCTAGGTGAAGTGGAGATAGAGCTGACCTCTTGTAGTGCTGGTTCCACCTAAATGTAGTGTGCAGAGAGCTGACCTCTGGCAATGCTGGTCCACTCTAGGTGAAGAGTGGAGAGAGCTGACCTCTGGCAGTGCTGGTTCATACTAGGTGAAGTGTGGAGAGAGCTGATCTCTAGAAGTGTTGGTCCCTCCTAGGTGAAGTGTGGAGAGAGCTAACCTCTGGCAGTGCTGGTTCATCCTAGGTGAAGTGTCCAAAGAGCTGACCTATGGAATTTTTGTCCATCCTAGGTGAAGTGTGAAGAGATTAACCTCTGGGAGTGCTGGTCCATCCTAGGTGAAGTGTGCAGACAGCTGACCTCTGGCAGTGCTGGTCCCTCCTAGGTGAAGTGTGCAGAGAGCTGACCTCCGTCAGTACTGGGTCATCCTAGGTAAAGTGTGCAGAGAGCTGGCCTCTGGCAGTGCTGGTCCCTCCTAGGTAAAGTGTGCAGAGAGTTGACCTCTAGCAGTGCTGGTCCCTCCTAGGTGAAGTGTGAAGAGAGCTGACCTCAGGCAGTTCTGATCAATCCTAGGTGAAGTGTGCAGAGAGCTGGCCTCTGGCAGTGCTGGTCCCTCCTAGGTGAAGTGTGGAGAGAGCTGACCTCTGGCAGTTCTGATCAATCCTAGGTGAAGTGTGGAGAGAGCTGATCTCTGGCAGTGCTTGTCCCTCCAAGGAGAAGTGTGCAGAGAGGTGACCTCTGGCAGTGCGGGTCCATCCTAGGTGAAGCGTGCAGAGAGCTGGCTTCTGGCAGTGCTGGTCCCTCCTAGGTGAAGTGTGGAGCGAGCTGATCTCTGGCAGTGCTTGTCTCTCCAAGGAGAAGTGTGCAGAGAGGTGACCTCTGGCAGTGCGGGTCCATCCTAGGTGAAGTGTGCGGAGAGCTGGCTTCTGGCAGTGCTGGTCCCTCCTAGGTGAAGTGTGGAGAGAGCTGATCTCTGGCAGTGCTTGTCCCTCCAAGGAGAAGTGTGCAGAGAGGTGACCTCTGGCAGTGCTGGTCCCTCCTAGGTGAAGTGTGGAGAGAGCTGATCTCTGGCAGTGCTTGTGCCTTCTAGGTGAAGTGTGCAGAGAGCTGACCTCCGTCAGTACTGGGTCATCCTAGGTAAAGTGTTCAGAGAGCTGGCCTCTGGCAGTTCTGATCAATCCTAAGTGAAGTGTGGAGAGAGCTGATCTCTGGCAGTGCTTGTCCCTCCAAGGAGAAGTGTGCAGAGAGGTGACCTCCGTCAGTACTGGGTCATCCTAGGTAAAGTGTTCAGAGAGCTGGCCTCTGGCAGTGCTGGTCCCTCCTAGGCAAAGTGTGCGGAGAGTTGACCTCTGGCAGTGCTGGTCCCTCCTAGGTGAAGTGTGGAGCGAGCTGATCTCTGGCAGTGCAGGTCCCTCCTAGGTGAAGTGTGGAAGAGCTGATCTCTGGCAGTTCTGGTCCCTCCTACGTGAGGTGTGCAGGTGGCTGACCGCTGGCAGTGATGTTTCATCCTAGGAGAAGTGTGCAGAGAGCTGACCTCTGGCAGTGCTGGTCTGTCCTAGGTTAAGTGTGGAGAGAGCTGATTTCTGGCAGTGCTGGTCCCTCATAGGTGAAGTGTGGATAGAACTGACCTCTGGCAGTGCTGGTCCTTCCTAGGTGAAGTGTGCAGATGGCTGACCTCTGGGAGTGCTGGTTCATCCTAGGAGAATTGTGCAGAGAGCTGACCTCTGGCAGTGCTGGTCCATTATAGGAGAAGTCTGGGGAGACCTAATCTCTGGCAGTGCTGGTCCCTCGTAAGTGAAGTGTGCAGAGAGCTGACCTCTGGCATTGCTGGTCCCTCCTAAGTGAAGTGTACAGAGAGCTGACCTCTGGCAGTGTTGGTCCATCGTAAGTGAAGTGTCCAGAGAGCTGGCCTGTAGCAGTGCTGGTCCATCCTAGGTGAAGTGTGCAAAGAGCTGTCCTCTGGCAGTGCTGATCCATCCTAGGTGAAGTGTGCAGAGACCTAACCTCTGGCAGTGCTGGTCCATCCTGGGTTAAGTGTGCATAGAGCTGACCTCTGGCAGTGCTGATGCATCCTAGGTGAAATGTGCATAGAGCTGACCTCTGGCAGTGCTGGTCCATCATAGGTGAAGTGTGTAGAGAGCTGACCTCTGGCAGTGCTGGTCCATCATAGGTGAAGTGTGCAGGGAGCTGACCTCTGGCAGTGCTGGTCCCTCATAGGTGAAGTGTGGAGAGAGCTGACCTCTGGCAGTGCGGGTCCCTCATAGGTGAAGTGTGGAGAGAGCTGACCTCTGGCAGTGCTGGTCCCTCATAGGTGAAGTGTGGAGAGAGCTGACCTCTGGCAGTGCTGATCCATCCTAGGTAAAGTGTGCATAGAGCTGACCTCTGGCAGTGCTGATGCATCCTAGGTGAAATGTGCATAGAGCTGACCTCTGGCAGTGCTGGTCCATCATAGGTGAAGTGTGTAGAGAGCTGACTTCTGGCAGTGCTCGTCCATCATAGGTGAAGTGTGCAGGGAGCTGACCTCTGGCAGTGCTGGTCCCTCATAGGTGAAGTGTGGAGAGAGCTGACCTCTGGCAGTGCTGGTCCCTCATAGGTGAAGTGTGCATAGAGCTGACCTCTGGCAGTGCTGGTCCATCCTAGGTGAAGTGTACAGGGAGCTGACCTCTGGCAGTGTTGGTCCATCCTAGGTAAAGTGTGCATAGAGCTGACCTCTGGCAGTGCTGGTCCATCCTAGGTGAAGTGTGTAGGGAGCTGACCTCTGGCAGTGTTGGTCCATCATAGGTGAAGTGTGGAAAAAGCTGACCTCTGGCAGTGCTGGTCCATCATAGGTGAAGTGTGGAGAGAGCTGACCTCTGGCAGTGCTGGTCCATCATAGGTCAAGTGTTCAGGGAGCTGACCTCTGGCAGTGCTGGTCCATCATAGGTGAAGTGTGCAGGGAGCTGACCTCTGGCAGTGCTGGTCCATCATAGGTGAAGTGTGGAGAGAGCTGACCTCTGGCAGTGCTGGTCCATCATAGGTGAAGTGTGGAGAGAGCTGATCTCTGGCAGTGCTGGTCCATCATAGGTGAAGTGTGGAGAGAGCTGACCTCTGGCAGTGCTGGTCCCTCATAGGTGAAGTATGGAGAGAGCTGACCTCTGGCAGTGCTGGTCCATCATAGGTGAAGTGTGGAGAGAGCTGATCTCTGGCAGTGCTGGTCCATCAAAGGTGAAGTGTGGAGAGAGCTGACCTCTGGCAGTGCTGGTCCATCATAGGTGAAGTGTGGAGAGAGCTGACCTCTGGCAGTGCTCGTCCCTCATAGGTGAAGTGTGCATGGAGCTGACCTCTGGCAGTGCTGGTCCATCATAGGTGAAGTGTGGAGAGAGCTGACGTCTGGCAGTGCTCGTCCCTCATAGGTGAAGTGTGCATGGAGCTGACCTCTGGCAGTGCTGGTCCCTCATAGGTGAAGTATGGAGAGAGCTGACCTCTGGCAGTGCTGGTCCATCATAGGTGAAGTGTGGAGAGAGCTGATCTCTGGCAGTGCTGGTCCATCAAAGGTGAAGTGTGGAGAGAGCTGACCTCTGGCAGTGCTGGTCCATCATAGGTGAAGTGTGGAGAGAGCTGACCTCTGGCAGTGCTCGTCCCTCATAGGTGAAGTGTGCATGGAGCTGACCTCTGGCAGTGCTGGTCCATCATAGGTGAAGTGTGGAGAGAGCTGACCTCTGGCAGTGCTGGTCCATCATAGGTGAAGTGTGGAGAGAGCTGATCTCTGGCAGTGCTGGTCCATCAAAGGTGAAGTGTGGAGAGAGCTGACCTCTGGCAGTGCTGGTCCATCAAAGGTGAAGTGTGGAGAGAGCTGACCTCTGGCAGTGCTCGTCCCTCATAGGTGAAGTGTGCATGGAGCTGACCTCTGGCAGTGCTGGTCCATCATAGGTGAAGTGTGGAGAGAGCTGACCTCTGGCAGTGCTGGTCCATCATAGGTGAATTGTTGGTTCATTCTCTTTCGTCTTGTCTGGGCCTCTCTTCCCAGTCATAGTCCCCATGTCCAACAGAATTTACCCTCTCATTATGCATGACTTTCTTGAATACCCTGTGTTCTCTCACAGCCCGAGGACTCTCTTGCCTCTGAACCCTGGCAGGTAAGCTCAGAAACTAACTCACATCAAAGTCCTGATGGCTAATTTGAAGTTAATGCAGAACCTCCATCAGAGTGATATGGATTTACCGCAGAGCTATGAGGAGAGACGATATATGAACATGTAGAAACACATCCAGCCACTTACCTTATATCATGCTGAAGATAATCAGCTTGGTAGATGCTGGAAAGGAAATTATAGCACAGATAAAAAGTATTTACATTTCCTTTAGTTTCTAAACTATGGGCTGAGACTACTGATAGAATGAAGAAAGCAAAGCATGTTTATCACATTAAAAAATTGAGTTATGATTTTTAAATGTGCCTTTCCAAAATAGGTTGCCTTGAGGTAGATTTCTGCAATGTGGAACTAATTAAAAATACCACAGAGTAAACGTAAATAAGCTGAAACTTTCATTAACCTTAAATTGCTTCTTCATTTTAGGATAAAAGAGACCTGTAGGGAGCAGGCTCCATGGCCCCCAAATCAGGAAGTAGATGCGTGAACATCTGGTTTGGAAATGTTTGTATATTAAGGGACATACACATCGGTGTACACGAACATTTCTCCTTTTTTTCCCAAGTAGCTCCACTACAGTTTTCACCGCATGTGTATGTCAAGTTGGAGGTATATATGGGCATATAGTAAGGTAGTAAGGTATATATGGGCATATGTAGTATTAACATGTATGAATATACGACGAGTGGGCAAAAAGCAACGGGTAACTGCGGTACACTGAGGAAGTGAGACCTGCCTCAGCCCCGCTTTCCTCTTGTTCAGTGCTCTGTGAGCATGCATGGCCTTCTCGACTGAGGTCATCTGCTGGAGCTGCCTGCCCTTCTGGATGGTTCTTGCCTGATGCAACTGAAGAGGAGACATCCTGCTCATCACAGCTTTGCCTGCCCTCAGCCACATCGCTGGATACGGCTGAGAATGGCTCTCTGCTGTACGTAACACAATTGCTGGAGCCTGGTTGGCTCAGTAAATACTGAATGGCTGAGTGATGAATAGATGCATTATTTTTGTTAACTGGGTCTTCTTAAAATCTAGATCATCAATACAATGTAGCCTACAGAAGATCGGCTTTTAGCAATAGATTTTTAAAATGTACAATCATTAATATTTAATTACTAAATTATTAAATTTAGTAATTTAAAAGAAATAATAAAATATTCAAATGGATATCAATGATAAAGGTTTTTAACTTACATCTTGGTTTGAATTTTTAAATCAGTGTTAACGTTTATTAGGTTTATACTAAATGACCCCTAGGTTTATACTAAATGTTCACATCTTATACATTTTTCAGATCATGACGTGCAAAAGTACTGGTTATATAACTTTCTGACCCAATCACGTGCAGCTCAGCAAAGTAGGTTTTGGCTTTTCCTCTGTTGCCTTTCTGCTCTTGAAGTGAAATGTTACCTCCTCTCATGTCTCATTTTTAGTTACAACTCTCTGCTTCTTCATTTCTTTCCTTTCTTTTGTATTTTTGGGGATTCATTTTTGGTTAGACCTAGCTTGGGATTTTGTTTCTCCCCACACTTTGTCTTCTGTGAGTTTGCAGATAGCACTTAGCATCTGAAGGGACCTCAGTGATCTGTGTACTAGCTTGTTTACTGTAGTCAGAAGAAATTACCAGGAGGCCCAGAGAGAAAATTCATGGGATTCAAAAACTGGGGATGAATGGAGGGGAAGAGGAAGCTAGACTTCTGGATATGTTTTTCTTTTACTTTTTCTTTTTCTTTTTTCTTTTGAACCAATATATTTTCATTTGGGGCTTATTTATCTTTAATTTCTGTAAGAGTGGAAAGCCAAATATTTTACAAAGTTCATTCAGTAGGTCAAAGAAGACTCACTGAAAGTCTTTTCCTAGGCTTAGTTTTGGCCCACACATATACTGGGGTGTGTTGTGTGTGTGTGTATTTATTTGGATTACTATAAGGGTACATATGATTAGGTTACACTGCTCACATTTGTTAGAAAAAGTCCAAGTTGTATTTGAGTCCTGCACCCAGAAGGTGTGCTATATACCACTACCCGTGTCCATGAGGTGGGTGCTTACCAAGCCCCTTCCCAGCTTCCCCCCTCCCCATGTTGAATCTAAATGTGCTTTTCCTCTCATGTGGGCCTATAGTTTTTTATCTACTACTTTCAGATGAATATTGAGTACATGCTATAGTTATTTTTCCATTCTGGAGATACTTTACTAAGGAAAATGTTCTTCAACTCCATTCAGATAAATATAAAGGGTGTAATGTCTCCATCCTTTTTATGACTGAGTAGTGTTCCATGGTACACATATACCAAAGTTTATTAAGCTCTGCATTGGTTGATGGGCACTTGCGTTGTTTCTGCATCATTGTAAATGTAAATTGAACTTCTATAAACATTCTAGTGCATATGTCCTTATGAGAAAATGATTTTATTTTCTTTAGGGCAGATACCTAGTAATGGGATTGTGAAACCAAATGGAAGTTCTGCTTTTCGCTCTTTGAAGATTCTCCATACCTTTTTCCAAAAAGGCTGCGTTCATTTGCAGTCCTACTAACAGAATACAAGTGTTCTCCTCTCTCTGTACCATCACCAGCATATGCAGCTTTTAGACTCCATGATGTGGGCTGTTCTCTAACTGGGGTTAGGTAATATCTCAGGGTGGTTTAATTTGCATTTTTCTGATGAGTAGGGATGATGAGCATTTTTTCTTCTGTTTGTTGGCCATTTTTCTGTCTTCTTGGAAGAAAGATCTGTTCATTTCTCATGCCCAGTGATTAATTGGTTCGTTTGCTCTTTTCTTGCTGATTTGCTTGAGTTCTTTGTAGATTATAGTTAGTGTGTATGTTTTTAAGAAACAGATGATCCTTTATCTTAGGTACAGTAGATAAAAATTAAATTTAGTGTGTTAGCACTTTTCATGCCAGTGCTTTCTCTTTTTCAGTGCAAAATGTCCTCTAAATGGAAGAATGTATTATGCACATATATAACAATTGTTTTATCTTTAGGTGGAAATTGTAATATCGAGTTGTATTCAATTAAAAACAAACTTGATAGAAACTGTATTGTGGAATTCTGGTCTGTGTATCCTAAGAAAGTATACTCTAATGTTCATGTAGGTAGCATAATGCCCTGAAAAGCCCCAGTGCCTGGGCCTTTTATCTGTTGCTAATATCGCTGGGTGGGAGATGGGGAGGTGAACTAGGTCATTATTAAGTCCATTCTAGCTTTAACAAGCTATTAATGAAATGTTGATTGCCCAACAGAAAATGTGCGTTTTATTGGTAGAAGGAGTTGCATTTGCATGAGGCTGCCCTGAACCACTGTAATGTTAATAAGTGCCAGAGGATTTGCAGCAAATCAAAACACAAGTGCTGCTAAAATGAATTTATAGAGGAAAAAAAAAAAAGAATGATTATTTTGCTTGAAAAGCCACAGGGTGGCCTGTAGAATCTAATGCAGGGAGGCTTTGAGAATGTATGAGAATAAACACTAACAGGGTTATCTGAGCTTGTGTTGTAAAAGGAATCTAAACGATCCAATATGTTTCCCTGTCTTTTTCCACTTGCTACTTAGATAATTTTTATTTTTCAGTTTTCATTTTAAAACGCACCCCCCAAATGATGACTGCAGTAAAGACCAAAAGCTGTAGTGAGGAAATTATAGTATGGCATCTTGTCTTTAACCTCTACAAAGTATAATTGACTTGTAGTAATTTCATGTTCAATTATATTCTGCTGTAAGTTAGGTCACGTGCAAAATACTCCGAACGTTCACCATGGATATGTGGAAAGTTTTTTGGATTTTATTTCCAGACAATTTCATTTAACCTATTTCTCTCTGGCCTCACACTCTACCCTATATGCTGGGTTTTTTTTAAGAACCAGAAAATGGGCTTTTTACTTTCTTTTGTACTTTCTGTTTTCTTCAAGCCATCATTGCTGACCCCAAAGTAAAGAAGTCTACGTTTGTATTAGTTTTCCCTGGCTACCATAACAGAATATCACAGACTTAGCGGTTTAAACAATAAACATTTAATTTATCACAGTTTTAGTGACTGAAGGTCCAAGGTCCAGGTGCCCATGGGGTTGAGACTGGTTTTTGGTGAGGACTCTCATCCTGGCTTACAGATGGTAGCCTTTGAGTTATGTCCTCACATGGCAGAGAGAGAGAGATTTCTTGTCTCTCTTCTTTTAAGGGCACCCATCCCATTGGATTAAGGCCCCATCATTTTGCCCTCTTTTAACCTTAATTACATCCTTAAAGGCCCTATCTCCACAGGCAGTTACATGAGATATTAGGACTTCCATATATGCATTCTTCATGGAGACACAATTCAGTACATACAACTTTTAAAAATTATTTACAAATATAATTTTTTCCCTTCACAAATACCTTAATTCACCAACTGAAGATAATTTCACATTTTCTTTTTCAGTCTAATTCCAGTTAAAAAATAAAACATACCCCTCTCCTCCCTCCTTCATCTTGGGCCATAGTTGTGATCTATTCTTCATACTAAAGTGTGAATGATTGTAAATTGGTTTTATAATAGTACTGAGTACATGGTTATTTTTTCTTTCATTCTTGAGATACTTTACTAAGTAGGATATATTCCAGTGCCATACAGGTAAACATAAAAGAGGTAAAGTCTCCACCATTTTTTAAGGCTGCATAATATACCATGGTATACATATACCACAATTTATTAATCCATTCTTGGGTCTAGGGGAGGGGGGACATCAGATCGAGGAAGGGTGAATGGTGGGATCACACCTATGGTGCATAATGCAAGGGTACATGTCAGATCTATTAGTATAGAGTATAAATGTCTTAACACAATAATTAAGTAAATGAGATAAGGTAAATATTAACCAGTGTGATATAAACATTCCTAATGCTATATAAAATCAGCACATTATACCCCATAAATGCATTAATGTATACATGATCTATATGTTTATGATTTAATAAAAAAAAATTTTTTTAAAGGAAAAGAAAACATAAACCCCCTGGGATTTTTTTCCCCCTGAGATAATTCTATTCTGTGATTCAATTTTTAAATGCAAGCCTACTTCTTAGAGGAGAGGAATCATAGTCACCATCTGTTTCCATTGTCTTAGGGATGCAAACACAAAGAGTTTACCTTTGTATCTATTTGTGAAGGATACACAGTTCTGCAAATGAAAGCTGTGGACAGAAATATTTTCTGTTCTTCTATTTAGTAGAAGTTCTTTCATTAATTCATTCTAATAAATTTTTAATGAACACTGTATTTCAATCATTATTCTGGGCATTGGTGTGCCACTGGGGAGGAAAGTGGGAGCTCAGACTATCCCAGTCTGGGTAATTTATGGTCACCCTTATCCTTTTCTGTGTTTGCCTATTGGTCTGTTGGCTATTGTTTTTTGCCATTATTTTTTGCTTAGCACTTTTTGCTAAGCTCAGTTATTTTTTCTGGGAAAATACTGATTGGAAAATGAAATTGAGTGTGTCATAATGTGCTCATCTGAAAAATGGTGGGACAGACTGTGTCAGGGGTCCTCAGCCCTGGCTTTCCATTAGCATCCCTGGGGAACTTCACAAATGTGCCCTGCACAGACTCCAGAGGTTCTGAATTATTTGGTCTATGATGGATCTTATCTCCGGGTGTGTTTAAAAAACATCCCTGGGTGCATATATTTATTTTTTATTTTTTTTATTATAGCATCCTTATTTTTTTTATTAATATTAAATCATAGCTGTGTACATTAATATGATCACAGGGCACCATGCACTGGTTTTATAAACAGTTGGACACATTTTCATCACACTGGTTAACATAGACTTAGTGGCATTTTCTTAGTTATTGTGTTAAGACAATAATATTCTACATTTACTAAGTTTCACATGTACCCTTGTAAGATGCACCACAGGTGTAATCCCACAAATCACCCTCCCTCCGCCCACCCTCCCCCCTCCCTTCTCTCCCTCTCCCCCTTCCCCATATTCTTAGGTTATAACTGGGTTATAGTTTTCATATGAAAGCCATAAATTAGTTTCATAGTAGGGCTGAGTACATTGGATACTTTTTCTTCCATTCTTGAGATACTTTTCTAAGAAGAATATGTTCCAGCTCCATCCATGTAAACATGAAAGAGGTAAAGTCTCCATCTTTCTTTAAGGCTGCATAATATTCCATGATGTACACATGCCACAATTTATTAATCCATTCTTGGATTGATGGCCAATTGGGACTTTTCCATGACTTAGCAATTGTGAATTGGGCTGCAATAAACATTCTGGTACAAATATCTTTGTTATAATGTGATTTTTGGTCTTCTCTACCTAGTAGAGGAATTATAGGAATGGCAGATCTATTTTTAGATCTCTAAGTGTTCTCAAAACATCTTTCCAAGAGGAATGTATTAATTTGAATTCCCACCAGCAGTGTAGAAGTGTTCCCTTTTCTCCACATCCTTGCCAACATCTCTGGTCTTAGGATTTTGTGATATGGGCTAATCTTTTTGGAGTTAGATGATATCTCAAGGTAGTTTTGATTTGCATTTCTCTGATGATTAAAGATGATGAGCATTTTTTTATATGTCTGTAGGCCGTGCACCTGTCTTCTTCAGAGAAGTTTCTCTTTAAGTCTCTTGCCCAGCCTGTGATGGGATCACTTGTTCTTTATATCTTCTCCCATTCTGAGGACTGTTTGCTTGCTTTACTTACTGTGTTCTTGGTTGTGCAGAAGATTTTTAGTTTGATTGGTCCCAGTAGTGTATTTTTGAAGCTGCTTCAATTGCTCGGGGGGTGGGGAGGTACTCCTCATAAAATACTCACCCAGACCAATTTCTTCAAGGGTTTTCCCTGCACTCTCCTCTAGTATTTTTATAGCTTCATGTCTTAAGTTTAAATCTCTGATCCAATGAGAGTCTATCTTAGTTAATGGTGAAAGGTGTGGGTCCAGTTTCAGTCTTCTACAGGTTGCAAGCCAGTTCACCCAGCACCATTTGTTAAATAGGGAATCTTTTCCCCACTGAATGTTTTTAATTGGCTTGTCAAAGATCAAATAATGGTACTTAGCCGGATTCATCTCTTGGTTCTCTATTCTGTTCCAGACATCTACTTCTTTGTTTTTTTGTGCCAGTACCATGCTGTTTTTTTTTTTTTTATTGTTGGGGATTCATTGAGGGTACAATAAGCCAGTTACACTGATTGCAATTGTTAGGTAAAGTCCCTCTTGCAATCATGTCTTGCCCCCATAAAGTGTGACACACACTAAGGCCCCACCCTCCTCCCTCCATCCCTCTTTCTGCTCCCCCCCCCATAACCTTAATTCTCATTAATTGTCCTCATATCAAGATTGAGTACATAGGATTCATGCTTCTCCATTTTTGTGATGCTTTACTAAGAATAATGTCTTCCACGTCCATCCAGGTTAATACGAAAGATGTAAAGTCTCCATTTTTTTTAATGGCTGAATAGTATTCCATGGTATACAGATACCAAAGCTTGTTAATCCATTCCTGGGTTGGTGGGCATTTAGGCTGTTTCCACATTTTGGCAACGGTAAATTGAGCTGCAATAAACAATCTAGTACAAGTGTCCTTATGATAAAAGGATTTTTTTCCTTCTGGGTAGATGCCCAGTAATGGGATTGCAGGATCAAATGGGAGGTCTAGGTTGAGTGCTTTGAGGTTTCTCCATACTTCCTTCCAGAAAGGTTGTACTAGTTTGCAGTCCCACCAGCAGTGTAAAAGTGTTCCCTTCTCTCCACATCCACGCCAGCATCTGCAGTTTTGAGATTTTGTGATGTGGGCCATTCTCACTGGGGTTAGATGATATCTCAGGGTTGTTTTGATTTGCATTTCTCTAATATATAGAGATGATGAACATTTTTTCATGTGTTTGTTAGCCATTCGTCTGTCGTCTTTAGAGAAAGTTCTATTCATGTCTCTTGCCCATTGATATAAGGGATTGTTGGCTTTTTTCATGTGGATTAATTTGAGTTCTCTATAGATCCTGGTTATCAAGCTTTTGTCTGACTGAAAATATGCAAATATCCTTTCCCATTGTGTAGGTTGTCTCTTTGCTTTGGTTACTGTGTCCTTAGCTGTACAGAAGCTTTTCAGTTTAATGAAGTCCCATTTGTTTATTTTTGTTGTTGTTGCAATTGCCATGGCAGTCTTCTTCATGAAGTCTTTCCCCAGGCCAATATCTTCCAGTGTTTTTCCTATGCTTTCTTGGAGGATTTTTATTGTTTCATGCCTTAAGTTTAAGTCCTTTATCCATCTTGAATCAATTTTTGTGAGTGGGGAAAGGTGTGGGTCCAGTTTCAGTCTTTTACATGTAGACATCCAGTTCTCCCAACACCATTTACTGAATAGGGAGTCTTTCCCCCAAGGTAAGTTCTTGTTTGGTTTATCAAAGATTAGGTGGTTGTAAGATGTTAGTTTCATTTCTTGGTGTTCAATTCGATTCCAAGTGTCTATGTCTCTGTTTTTGTGCCAGTACCATGCTGTCTTGACCACTATGGCTTTGTAGTACAGACTAAAATCTGGTATGCTGATGCCCCCAGTTTATTTTTGTTACTAAGAAATGCCTTAGCTATACGGGGTTTTTTCCGGTTCCATACAAAACGCAGAATCATTTTTTCCAAATCTTGAAAGTACGATGTAGGTACTTTGATAGGAATGGCATTGAATAGGTAGATTGCTTTGGGAAGTATAGACATTTTAACAATGTTAATTCTTCCCATCCATGAGCATGGTATGCTCTTCCATTTGTTAATGTCCTCTGCTATTTCCTTTCTGAGGATTTCATAGTTTTCTTTATAGAGGTCCTTCACCTCCTTCGTTAGGTATATTCCTAGGTATTTCATTTTCTTTGAAACTATGGTGAAGGGAGTTGTGTCCTTAATTAGCTTCTCATCCTGACTGTTATTGGTGTATACAAAGGCTACTGACTTGTGGACATTGATTTTATATCCTGAAACATTACTGTATTTTTTAATGACTTCTAGGAGTCTTGTGGTTGAGTCTCTGGGGTTCTCTAAGTATAATGACCTCTAAGATCATGTCGTCAGCAAAGAGGGAGAGTTTGACCTCCTCTGCTCCCATTTGGATTCCCTTTATTACCTTGTCTTGCCTAATTGTATTGGCTAGAACTTCCAGCAGTATGTTGAATAGTAAAGGTGACAGAGGACAACCTTGTCTGGTTCCAGTTCTAAGAGGAAAAGCTTTCAGTTTTACTCCATTCAGTAAAATATTGGCTGTGGGTTTGTCATAGATAGCTTCAATCAGCTTTAGAAATGTGCCACCTATGCCTATACTCTTCAGTGTTCTAATTAGAAAAGGAAGCTGGATTTTATCGAATGCTTTTTCTGCATCTATTGAGAGGATCATATGATCTTTATTTTTGCCTCTGTTAATATGGTGGATAACGTTTATGGACTTGCGTATGTTAAACCAGCCTTGCATCCCTGGGATGAAGCCTACTTGATCATGATGAATGACTTTTTTGATGATAAGCTGTAATCTATTGGCTAGGATTTTGTTGAGAATTTTTCCATCTATATTCATGAGTGAGATTGGTCTGAAATTCTCCTTTTTGCTTGGGTCTTTTCCTGGTTTTGGTATCAGGATGATGTTTGCTTCATAGAATGTGTTGGGGAAGATTCCTTCTTCCTCAGTTTTTTGGAATAATTTCTGCAGTACAGGAATAAGCTCTTCCTTGAAGGTTTGATAGAATTCTGGAGTGAAGCCATCTGGACCAGGGCATTTTTTAGTTGGAAACTTTTTTATTGTTTCTTTGATCTCAGTGCTTGAAATTGGTCTGTTCAGGAGCTCTATTTCTTCCTGACTAAGTCTAGGGAGAGGGTGTGATTCCAAATATTGATCCATTTCCTTCACATTGTCAAATTTCTGGGCATAGAGTTTCTGGTAGTATTCAGAAATGATCTCTTGTATCTCTGTAGGATCAGTTGTTATTTCCCCTTTATCGTTTCTGATTGAGGTTATTAGAGATTTTACTTTTCTATTTCTAGTTAGTCTGGCCAATGGTTTATCTATTTTATTTATTTTTTCAGAAAACCAACTCCTTGTTTCATTAATTTTCTGAATGATTCTTTTGTTTTCAATTTCATTGATCTCTGATTTGATTTTGGATATTTCTTTTCTTCTACTGAGTTTAGGCTTAGATTGTTCTTCTTTTTCCAATTCCATAAGATATCTTGTGAGATTGTTCATGTGCTCTCTTTCTGTTTTTCGAATGTAGGCATCTAAAGCGATGAATTTTCCTCTCAAAACTGCTTTTGCAGTATCCCACAGGTTTTGGTAGCTTGTGTCTTCATTGTTGTTATGCTCAAGGAAGTTAATGATTTCCTGTTTTATTTCTTCCTTCACCCATCTGTTATTCAACAGAAGATTGTTTAATTTCCATGCCTTTGGGTGGGGTTGAGCATTTTTGTTAGAGTTGAGTTCCACCTTTAGTGCCTTATGGTCTGAAAAGATCCAAGGTAAAATTTCAATTCTTTTGATTCTGTTGATATTTGTTTTGTGTCCCAGGATATGATCAATTTTGGAGAATGTTCCATGGGGTGATGAGAAGAATGTATATTCTTTATCTTTGGGGTGGAGTGTTCTATATACGTCTATCAAGCATAATTGTTCTAGGGTCTCATTTAAATCTCTTACATCTTTGTTTAATTTCTGTTTAGAGGATCTGTCCAGCTCTGTTAGAGGTGTGTTAAAGTCCCCTGTTATGATGGTATTATCAGATATCATATTGCTCAGACTGAGTAAGGTCTGCTTCAAGAATCTGGGAGCATTTAAATTGGGTGCATAAATATTTAGAATTGAAATGGCTTCTTGTTGTAGTTTTCCCTTGACCAATATAAAGTGACCATCTTTGTCTTTTTTGACTTTAGTTGCTTTAAATCCACATGTATCTGAAAATAAGATTGCAACTCCTCTTTTCTTCTGAATTCCATTTGCCTGAAAAATTGTCTTCCAACCCTTGACTCGGAGCTTTAATTTGTCTTTTGAAGCCAGGTGTGTTTCTTGCAGACAGCAAATGGATGGCTTGTGTTTTTTAATCCAGTCAGCCAATCTATGTCTCTTCAGTGGGGAATTCAAGCCATTAACATTTATTGAGACAATTGATAAGTGTGGTAGTATTCTATTCGTCTTATTTGGTGAGAGTCCATTGCTTAGTTTTATCTTTTGCATCAGTGTGGAGGTTAGGTTCTGTCCTTTGATTTCTGAGTTCTTACTTTGCTGCTGATCCATTGTGGTGGTCAGTGTGCAGAACAGGTTGAAGTATTTCTTGTAGAGCTGGTCTTGTTGTGGCAAATTTCCTCAATGTTTGTATATCCGTAAATGATTTGATTTCTCCGTCAATTTTGAAGCTTAGCTTAGCAGGGTACAGAATTCTGGGCTGAAAATTGTTCTGTTTAAGTAGATTAAAGGTAGATGACCATTGTCTTCTTGCTTGGAAAGTTTCATTAGAGAAGTCTGCGGTCAATCTGATGGATTTGCCCCTGTAGGTCAACTGGCGCTTACTCCTGGCAGCTTGCAGAATCTTTTCTTTTGTCTTGACTTTGGACAGGTTCATCACAATGTGTCTTGGAGATGCTCGGTTAGAGTTGAGGCGACCCGGGGTCCGATATCCCTCTGAAAGCAGTGTGTCAGAATCTTTGGTGATGTTTGGGAAATTTTCTTTTATAATATTCTCTAGTATGGCTTCCATTCCTCTGGGGCTTTCTTCTTCCCCTTCTGGAATTCCTATAACTCGTATGTTGGAACGCTTCATAAAGTCCCATAATTCTGGCAGTGAACGTTCTGCTTTCTCTCTCTTCTTTTCTGCCTCTTTTACTGTCTGAGTTATCTCAAGAACTTTGTCTTCTACCTCTGAAATTCTTTCTTCTGCATGGTCTAACCTGTTGCTGATACTTTCCATTGCATCTTTAAGTTCCCTAATTGACTGTTTTAGTTCCTTCAGCTCTGCTATATCCTTTTTATATTCTTCATATCTTTCATCTCTTATTTGATTCTGTTTTTGGATTTCCTTTTGGTTATTTTCCACTTTATTAGCAATTTCCTTCATTGTTTCCGTCATTTCTTTCATTGTTTTCAACATGTATATTCTAAATTCCCTTTCTGTCATTCCTAACATTTCTATACTGGTGGAATCATCTGCAGTAGCTACCTCATGGTCCCTTGGTGGGGTTGTTCTAGACTGGTTCTTCATGTTGCCTGGAGTTTTCTGCTGATTCTTCCTCATGAGTGATTTATTTTATCTGTTTCCTTGCCCTAATTTTCCTTTCACTTCCTCTTGCTCTTTAAGTTCTTGTGCCTGTGGAAGTTGTGGGCGGGTTTAGACAGATTGAACACACGCGACCACTTGCCGGTTTACCACGGTTTTAGTCCTCCTCTTGGGGTCCAGAAGGCTCTCGCTGACTCCCTGTATCCTTATAGGAGTGATGATAGGCAGTTCCCACCAGCCAGAGATGCCTGGAGTCCTATCTCCCCAGACTCCAGTACCATGCTGTTTTGATCACTATGGATTTATGTATAGTCTGAGGTCTGGTAGCATGATTCCTCCTGCTTTGTTTTTATTTCTGAGTAATGTCTTGGCTATTCAAGGTTTTTTCTGATTCCATATAAAATGAAGTATTATTTTTTAAAGATCTTTACAATATGATAGTGGAGCTTTAATAGCAGATATGATTGTATATCTGGAAAACACCAGGGATTCTACTACAAAACTCTTAGAAGTGAGCAAGGAATCCAGCAGCGTCTCAGGTTACAAAATCAACATTCATTAATCGGTAGCCTTTGTATATACCAACAATAGTCAAGCTGAAAAAACAGTTAAGGACTCTATTCCGTTCACAGTAGTGCCAAAGAAGATGAAATATTTGGGAGTTTATCTAACAAAGGACGTGAAAGATCTCTATAAAGAGAACTATGAAACTCTAAGAAAAGAAATAGCTGAAAATGTTAACAAATGGAAAAACATACCATGCTCATGGATGGGCAGAATCAACATTGTTAAAATGTCCATACTACCCAAAGCGATATACAGTTTTAATGCAATCCCTGGGTGCATTAAAAAAAAAAATCCCTGGATTATGCTAAGGCACAGCCAGAATTGGGACACCTGAGCAAGAGGATCACCAAGACCCCTCCCTGTTATGTTTCCGTGAGCTCCTGGGCTTTCTTCCCAAATCCTACCTTATGCTCTAGAGCAGTGATTCTGAACCTTCCTAATGCCACGGGCCTTTAATACAGGTCCTGTGTGTCACGACCCACAGGTTGAGAACCGCTGTTCTAGAATAAGATGGACAAGTTATTCTTGCTCTTTTGCATCTGTATATCTAAGGGGCTATACATGATGCCTCCAGGAACAGATCCCTTATTGGCTTTAATTTAAAATAATGTCCTTTGTTTTTAGATTTATATAAATATCAGGGAGATTGGATCCAATTAAATTTATATAAGAATCAACTACTTTAAATGTAGCATAAGGTGTGCAGGATACATAGAAAGTTGCACAATTTTGAACTGGACAGCAAGGGAGGACCTTGCATATCAGGCTAAGTGCTTTGGAGTTTGTCTGGAAGGTGATGGTTTGCTGTGGAAAGATAGAAAGAAAAAGAAAATACTAAAGAGCCCTTCTTATATTTTAGAAAAATCAGATGGGATGCAGAGTGGGTAATAGTTGGAAGAGGGGCAAAACCAAAGGCAATTAGAGAAGTGATAGGCCATTGTATCAGTCAAAGTAGAAACGAGGACAATGAGGAGGGGGGATGGAGAATGCAGGAACATGTATCAAGAGACATTTTGAAAGGATGAATGAATAAAATATTTGGGAAATAAGGCAATCTCTGCTTTCAATTTTGGAAAATGGCTCATTAAGGTAGGAAGGGCAGATTTGGATAATGGGTATAAAATATGCTGCATTTGTAGTAATACATTCAAGGAGAGTAATTCAGTGCAGTCTAGTCCTTAAGGAAAGAGTCTTGGGCTGTAGAAAAAACTGAGATGTTATAATTTATTAGAAAAAAGGGAAATGGGATAAAATTGCTCCTTGAGAATGTGCAGTTCAAGAGGGAGGGATGAACAGAAATGTAGTTGAAGGGAAGTGGAGAAAAAGAAGAGAGCGATCAAGCACACAGAGAAGTAAGCAACACCTTGAATAAGTTAGATCCTCAAGGTCAAAAGAGAAGAGACTTTCAACAAGAAGAAAGTGGTGAGCAGGGTCAAATTCTGCAGAGCACCTGAGTAATAATTTCTGTATGTATTGAGTACCAGACAATTTTCTAATTGTTGTATGCACATTAAGTCACTTAACACATAACTCTGGGCAGTAGCTGTTATTATTACCCTCATCTTCTAGATGAGGAAACTAAAGTGCATCTAGTGTATTGGCAGGCCACACGCTTCATGAATGGCACTGTGAAGGTGTGAGCTGCAGGAGCCGATTCCAGAAACCCAACACTTAATGTCCCCACTGAACTGCCAAGTAGGACCCACAGTGAGGGCTACAAAGATTCCATCACTCCAAGAAGCCAAGCAGTGACTTGAGTAAGAAGGGATTTCAGAACATACTGTGTTGCCCACACTGGGAGCGGGGGGGTGGAGGAGAGACTGCCTTGAGATACCTTGAGGCTGACTTAGTGTAATTGTATGATTATATTTAAAGATGGAAAAGGTGGAATGCCTTTATATTCTGTTAAAAAACTTATAGCCAAGAGAAACACACAAGATGGAGACGCAGGATCTGAATCATTAAAGCAGTTTTCTATGTGAGTGAAGGAAATGGGGAGTCAGTATTGACGACATGTTCTTGGGAGAGAGAAAAAGAGATGTGAGAAGTAACCTCGCGTACGAGGCAGAAAGTGTAGAGTATTTCCCCAAAGACGACTTTCCTTCCTCCCTGTGAAGTGACAGGTCCAGGGCGTGGGCAGAGGGTGTGTTAGCCTGTCAGCTGTATGCATGACAGTGCTTCAGCCTCCTCAAGGGCATCAACATGGTTAACTCACTTACTCCATATAGAGCCATCTTTCTCAGTAAATTCTTCAAGTTTCCTTTATTGAATTCAGTTAATATTTCCTCCTTTCAATACAGAGGAAGACCGGTGTCAAAAGAAAACACCTCTCCATCAAATGATAGAAAAAGACAGGATTTTGCATTGCTTGCGTCTATATTCATCCATAAGGAGCCATTCTCCGCTCCCACTCCATGTACTGAATTAGAAGAGCACCAATGGGTAACATGACCAGCCAGATTGACAGTGATCAGCCTGCCTGTGGAAAGCATGTGAACTGAATTAATAATACTTTGAAGTGAAGCTGAAAGATTCGGAGGAAAGATGTCTTCACATGAAATCCCAAGAGAACACTCCCTCCCTCTCATTTAACAGGCGGAGTGGTTGCAAAGGGCATCTTCCACAACTTTACACAGGCAGCCCAGACACTGTCTCACTGACTGTGTAACTTGAAAAGGAAAGGGGATGTGAGTTCTACAGACAGCACTCGTCCCCCGAGACACAGGCATGGCTTTCGTGTTCAATCACTGTATTTAATTCAATTATCTGCCCCTGCCACCCCCAACTGTCTGCCTTACAAGGGAGGTTGAGAAGAAAGTGATGCTTGATGTTTCTGCTGGTCCCCAAAGATGTGCATTCTTTATTAGGGAATTCAATAAAGGATGAGCTCTTACTCATCCAGCTGCTTCCTTTGGGAAGTCATCATGGAGCTCCAGCTGCCTGCAGCAGCAGGATTATAAGGTCTACAAGATACATTGCTTTTTTTGTTTGTTTGTTTAAGATTTACTTCAGCTACTTGTCTTTTTAAAAATGAGTGCTTAGTTTAATTCAACTTTAGACATTCATATTTTTGGTGTAAAAAATCCACAAAATCCTGTCTAAAATGTGCAGAGTTGAATTATCTAGACATAGTTACAGTCAGGTCTACTGATGCCCCATCCTTCTTTTCTCTGTCTTATCTGTCCTCTTGTTGGCTCATTTCAAGGAATCAGGAAAATCAGTGTTTCTCCAGCAAAATGAGGAAGAGGAGAAAAAGCATTAAAGTTCGACATTCTGTGTTCACTTTAGTTTTAGCAATAATTCTAATAAAATAATGCAATCAGAAATTTGTAAGATGAATGCAAACATGTTTCTGAAGTAAAGAAAATGAGAAACCATTATATTTTTGCCCACTAGTAAATGCATCCCCTGTTAATGAAGTCTATTTGGTAGTTAAACTTCCCTTAAGTAAAAAAATAGAAAATGCTTGGTTGGTAAAGAAAACTACTACCCCATTTACTACATAAAATTGTTAACTCAGAAAGTTATGAAAAAGAAGGAATAAGCCATACGAGGACCATCAAGGGAAGAAAGTGAGGCTAATCTAATTCTTTTTTTTAGAGACAAAGTCTCACTCTGTCGCCCTCTGTAGAGTGCTGTAATGTCACAGCTCACAGCAACCTCCAGCTCTTAAGCTTAGGTGATTCTCTTGCCTCAGCCCCCCGAGTAGCTGGGACTACAGGCACCCGCCACAACACCCTGCTATTTTTTGTTGCAGTTTGTCCAGGGCTGTATTTGAACCCACCGCCCTTGTTGTATGGGGCCGGCGCCCTACTCACTAAGCCACAGGCGCCACCCAAGGCTAATCTAATTCTTGCACCAGTAAGTCACAAACCTTATAATTGTTCAGAAAACAAACTACTATCATTTTTATTAAATAGATCAATAATCACCATGAAGCATACTATGATGCAGTGTTTTCCATACTTGAGCTATTAAGTTCTCTTTAAGAAAAGAAATATGAGACCCTTAGTAACATGCACTTTCTGAAAGTGAAAAATCACACAGTTGAAAAATACTGCCTAAAGAACCCAAATGTTATATCATGGAAAAATCTTTTAACTGCATATAGTCACAGCAAAATGCAAAATCTTTATATGCCAAAATTGTTTTGGATTCCAATCTCAGAAAAGGCTAAGAAACAAAACTACCAAAGAACTGTAGAACTTACAGACCTACAGTTGATGCCCTTACATTCAGTATGAAAAATACTCCTTGAAACGCTATTTAATCATTACTTGAAACTTTTTAAGAATTCTTTTTTTATACTTGTTTTAAATCACCAACATTCTCTGAACCTTTTATTTAATTCAGTCCCTGAATCCTGCTCCTAAGTTTGCCACATCCTTGTAGGATCTGAACAATAATGAGAGGATTGACAACGGTGACTATCTTCCAAAACTCTTTCCCCACGGTATTGACAAGACTATTTCTTTTTCCTTCCATTCAGACTGGAACAAAATTGTCTCATTTGAAAGCTGAACTCATTAGGAGCTTATTTAGTTGCAGATACGTCTTCTTAAGTGTTGTCAACAACATATATTTATTGAGTAAGAGTTATGTGTGTGGCAGTAATACCATTAATCTGATAAACAGGCTATGACTAATAGTTCTACATCTTTATGGATAATTTCAAAAATGTAAGTTTGTATTTTTATTTGCCATCTCATGGAAAGAATAGGATGGTACACGTTAGAAGATAATGATTAATACAAGTAAATGAACAATGAAATTAACAGGCATGGGGAATAGAGGGGAGAAGCTTTTGGAGGCAGTGAAATTTGAGCAAGGTCTTGAAAGAAAAATTGGACTGGGGCAGACAGAATTGAGGCAAAAAGGCATTGTGGGCAGGAAACATCAGAATTCAAGGTAGGAAATATTATTTAGAGGACAGAGATTAGGACAAAAGGCTGAAGTCTGATGCTTATATAAAGAACTTTCTAAGATAGTCCAGAAAGACCGATGATGAAGGACTTTGGACTTAATTGCTGGAGGTGTTTGAGCAGGGCTCTGAAATGAAGAAAACAGTGCTTCAGAGGTTTAACTTTGCAGAGACAGAAAGATTGAAAGGAGAAGGAGGAAGGAACTTGAAAACTCAATTCAAACAATTGCTTAGTTTTTGTTTCCTACAGTGAAACATTAGAAAAGGGTGTAGTATGTACACAGCCCTACTATGAAGCTAAATTATAGCTTTCACATGAAGACTATAACCCAACTATAGCACAAGACTATGGGGAAAGGGCCAAGGAAGGGGAAGGGAGGGGGGAGGTTTTGGTGGAGGGAGGGTAATGCGTGGGGCCACATCTGTGGTGCATCTTAGAATGGGTACAGGCGATTGCAGTAATGCACACAGCTATGATTTAACAATAAAAAAAAAAAAAAAGAAAGAAAAGGGTGTAGACATGAGTTGCCTCCCATTTCCAGCCATTTTCTCAAAGACAAGGACTGGAAGCTATGTAGGAATGAGAGCTGTGGGTGACCCTGGAACTCAGAAATCCTCCCCCAGTACCTTCCCTGCTCAGGCCTGAGTGGTGACCCAGTAAATCTAAACCCTGCATCTCTCCTCTACCCTTATTCTTTGCCCTTCTTTGTTATTTTCTGCTCATCACATTGCCTGATTAGGGCAGACTTCTCAGCCTGGGCAAATGTTGACATTCGGCCTGAATAATTCTTTGTTCTTGCAGCTCCTACCTGTGCTCATTAGGTGCCAGCAGCACTCTCTACACACGACCCTCCCTCCAAGTTTCAAAAGCCAAAAATGTCTGCAGGTATTGCCAAGCATCCCCCAGAGCACCAAATCCCCACCCTCCCCCCGCCCCCCCCCCCCGTAGAGAACCATTGGTTTTAAGAAACATAGATTATACTGTTCGCTGTTCGGCATTTATGATAGGAGAAAAGATTGATTGATTGATGGGTTGAGTTTTGCCTTATTAATAGTAGGATCGTTCCTAGGCCAAGAGCTTTGTAAGGACTGGAGGCATCAGAGTACCATAGATGTCAACCATGTGGTACTACATTATTATATTGTCTGACTATAGCATGAAACTGTCAATTAGCTAGTGAATTGCCAAGGTGTCCTGGTTTGCCTGGGAGAGTCCTAGTTTGTATCTGTTTTTCTCATTTCTGTCTGATTATTACCTCCTTCTACTCTATAAATTGTCCTAGCTTAGACTATAGATCACTGTTGTAATATGGGAAATTACGATATGTGTCAACTATGAGAGAGCCATAGGTGAATAGATCAAATGTAGGAAAGGGAGGCCACAGGGGGTGAAGTGCCCCTCTGCCTGCCCAGGTAATGTTTCCTAGAGAAGGCATTGGAGCTAAGACATGAAAGAACATAAGGAGTTAACCAGGAACAGAGACTAAGATGTTCACAAGATACAGGGAACAGGATGTTTTATAGACTGAGACTCTGAAATAGATAAATGGAGGACTGAGACCAGCAGGCTAATATAAAAATCCAAAAGTCAGTTTTGCAAACTTGACTTGAATTTTGAAACTATCTATCAGACTGTTATCCCAGCTGGTGAAAAAAGGGACAATGGCATTTTGGAGCTATAAATTCTAAATGTAACCAAGATTTATTTTTTGCAAACAAAAAAGGATTGATAGCTATAAATTGTCCAAAAGGAGAAGGAGGGCCAGTCCCCTAGCTATGGGTTTGCATGTATTGTGACATTGCAGTGCACTGATCACCTTCTTTTCCTTTTATCTGCATGTTTGTGGCCAAGACACAGCTACAGAAGCTTCAGCCTACCATTACCCATATAGATTTCAAAGACTTGGGAAGAAATCTTATTTCAACATCTGTATTGGTTTTATTAAAAGCAGTTTAAATTCCCCTGCCTAGAGCAGTTGGGAATTAAAGAGATGGGCTGCAGAAATTTACATTTTAATTGAGGCAGAACACAAAATAGGGCATGGTGCAGCATTCACACGTTACTAAGAAGAATAAATAAGATATGTATCAGCTGGGAGAAAAAAAATGAGTGGTCTTTTTTCACTGCCTCCCACACTTCATTTTTTTCATATGGCGGTGAGCTGAGTTAGTCCTGCTAAGCAAAGACAATTTTTCCAGTCAAAATGTTTACCATTTCAGAAATTCTGTGAATGGAAACATTTCCACACAGCAGAGCAAACACACAAATATTCCAATGGGCATTTATTTGTCTAAGTATGTATAGAAGTACCTGTAAATATAAATATAATATCCCAAATGTCTATAAATATGAATAACAAGTTTCAATGAATATCACAGGAAGTGATTTTAAAGAATAATATGGAACTGAGAATGATTGACAAGCATATTTTATCTGCTAAACAGTATAATAATTTGAGCACTTCTTTTACGGTTTCATAGAAGTAGAATATAAATTTTATAGAAATAGAAATGTTTTCTGTACACAAATTGTTGATTAGCATAGGAGTCTCTCATAGAGGAGAAAGACCCAGGTTGTCAAACTTGAGGATTTACTTGTGTCCGCCAATCACCTTAAGAAAACACCCACTTGACTTTATAGCCATATTTGTTACGTGGATATGTTTGGTTTATGCATAGAAAGCCAAGTAGAGATTTCACTTCTTATGAGGGAAAAATAATATCTGTAGGAGGTATACTATAATAAAGGTTTTTTTAAAGTAAGGTATTATATTAATATCAAAATGATTTTTTTAAAAAACTGCTATAATTAAGCACGTTTACTCATTTTTGGAACTTCACCAACTTCATGACATCTATCAAGTGCACATGCATATTGTATTCATACCTGTTCTTTGTCAACCATAATTAGAAATTCGAAACCAAGAAACCAATAGATAACACATTGCTCCAATATGATTACCCAATTATGTTATGTTTCCCTGCAGAAACAAGAAACATAGTTGGACCCCAAAAAAGAAAATGTAACTTTGTTGTCCCTAGCATGTGTCAAGCATGAAGATCAGATAGATTGTCTACCTTTAGCCACTAAAACTTACCTCCATTTGCTTTATTGTTTGACTGTGACTTTCCTTTTAGTTTTTCCTGGAATTTTAAAATGATGTTTCACAGTCTTTAAGAAAATAAAGACATGCCTTCACCTTATCACTAAGATTACACATTTATTAATTACACATGTCCTATCATTAATGTGAAAAGACATTTTCCCAAAGGTTTTATATTTCCTGGAGCTATCTAGATCACTGTTCTAATTTGGATTGATGATTTTGCAAGTTTTGCTACGTCTCTGCCATTTTAGGATGTTTTCACCTTTCATTCTAGTTTGCTCTTCTTTATTTATACTTGCTGAATTTTGATCTCAGTACTTTTCCTCCATTCTTAAGTTTCTGTTGTTGTTCTTGTTTTATTTATTTATTTATTTATTTTTATTAAATCATAGCTGTGTACATTACTATGATCATGGGGCACCATACACTTGGTTCATAGACCGTTTGACACATTTTCATCACACTAGTTAACATAGCTTTCGTGGCATTTTCTTAGTTATTTTGCTAAGACCTTTACATTCCACATTTACTAGGATTCACATATACCCTTGTAAGATGCACTGCAGGTGTAATCCCATTAATCCTCCTCCCTCCACCTACCTCCCCCCTCCCTCCCCTCCCTTTCCCCTTTCTCCCTATTCTTAGGTTGTAACTGGGTTATAGCTTTCATGTGAAGGTCCTACATTAATTTCATACTAAGGGTGAGTACATTGGGTACTTTTTCTTCCATTCTTGAGACACTTTACTAAGAAGAATATGTTCCAGTTCCATCCATGTAAACATGAAAGAGGTAAAGTCTCCATCTTTTTTTAAGGCTGCATAATAGTCCATGGTGTACATATACCACAATTTATTAATCCATTCGTGGATCGAGGGGCTTGTTCTTGTTATTGTTGCTTTGTCTTCCTGAGATTCCAAAGTGGTGTTTCAGAAAGATATTTAGAAAATAAAAATTTTGAGTCCTTGGAAAATATCAAATGTCATTATTTGCTATCCTACTTCATGGCACAGCTGAAAGTAAATTTTGAAGGTCCACATTGTTTCCCCTGAGAACTTTGAAGACCAGTGCTTGATTCTCTTAAGGCATTCAGCATTGCTGACAAAAAATATGATGACAGTTTGATTTGTATTTTATTTTTTGGCAGTTTTAGGAAATTCTATGAATCTTTGGGGTCCTACCATTTCATTGAGTTGTGAGTAGGTGTGGGTCTTGCTGGCTACTTAACCACATAATCAACCACTTCATACTGAAGGATGTTGTCAATTTTTCAGTTATAGGGTATTTTTTGCCTTGAAATTCTTTTTTAACCATCTCACTTTCTATGTCTTCTTAAAATTCTTATTATTAATAGATGGCTGCTGGCATCTTGGTTTCATTCTTTGTGTATTTGTATTCTTCTTGCAGTTTTTATTAATTTATTTTCTTATGCAAAAATGAGATTCTTTATCTTCTCAGATTTTCCACTAGTTTCTTGCTAATTTGTAAGCTCTAAGAACTATTTCTTCTTAGAGTTCCCCTTGACACCTATTCTGGTTTTATAGGTACAGCAGTTTCTCTAATCAGTAATGGGATAATTATGAAGTTCCTTGGCTGTTCTATTTGCTCAACTTGTTTCTTTTGAATTGTATTATTAGTTTTCCCAATGTGTTGGGTAATCATTGATAGTTCATTTATATGTATAAAGGAAATAGTATGTTGAGTAATGTAAGTCTCTGTCACTATGTACAGTTTTAGCCCCAGAGGCCTCTATACTCCAAAGTAGGGCTGACCAAGAGGTGACCTGACTGGTTTTACTACAAGCGTATCAGGAGGGGTAGCAGGGAGATGTGTGACAAAGCTTTCAAAATGACAGTGGGTTAAGCCTCAGCCTTACCTATGAAAATCATTAACATTTCTTCAGAGGATAATTTTATGATTGTGGGGATTAGAGGAAATGTCACTGGTGATGATCCTTCAGCATGTACCAGACCATGGTGGGGGGCGAGTGGCCCAGGTTTTCCTTTAGACTTGGCCCATTTGTTTGCCTCATGTCTGATACTAATATTTACTCTGTGTCTCTGAATCTATGTCTTGAAGAACAGCTCCTACTTCCTTGGAGGCTTCATCCTGTGAATGTCTTACATCTTACTTTCACCTGCTATTTAAAAAAACAAACAGCAGGTGGGAGGCGGAGCAAGATGGTAGCCCAGTAACAGCTTCCTTGCATCTGGGCACCATGAGTCTGGGGAGATAGGACTCCAGGCATCTCTGGCTGGTGGGATCTGCCTATCATCACCCCTGAGAGGATACAGGGAGTCAGCGAGAGACTTCTGGACCCCAAGAGGAGGACTAAAACAGTGGAAAACTGGCAAGTGGTCACGTGTGTTCAATCCGTCTAAACCCGCCCGCAACTTCCACAGGCACGAGAACTTAAAGAGCAAGAGGAAGTGAAAGGAAAATTAGGGCAAGGAAACAGATAAAAGAAATCACTCATGAGGAAGAATCAGCAGAAAACTCCAGGCAACATGAAGAACCAGTCCAGAACAACCCCGCCAAGGGACCATGAGGTAGCTACTGCAGAGGATTCCACCTATACAGAAATGTTAGGACTGACAAAAAGGGAATTTAGAATACACATGTTGAAAACAATGAAAGAAATGATGGAAACAATGAAGGAAACTGCTAATAAAGTGGAAAATAACCAAAAGGAAATTCAAAAACAGAATCAAATAAGAGATGAAGGATATGAAGATAATAAAAAGGATATAGCAGAGCTGAAGGAACTGAAACAGTCAATTAGGGAACTTAAAGATGAAATGGAAAGTATCAGCAACAGGTTAGACCATGCAGAAGAAAGAATTTCAGAGGTAGAAGACAAAGTTTTTGAGATAACTCAGATAGTAAAAGAGGCAGAAAAGAAGAGAGAGAAAGCAGAACGTTCACTGTCAGAATTATGGGACTTTATGAAGCGTTCCAACATACAAGTTATAGGAATTCCAGAAGGGGAAGAAGAATGCCCCAGAGGAATGGAAGCCATACTAGAGAATATTATAAAAGAAAATTTCCCAAATATCACCAAAAATTCTGACACACTGCTTTCAGAGGGATATCGGACCCCAGGTCGCCTCAACTCTAACCGAGCTTCTCCAAGACACATTGTGATGAACCTGTCCAAAGTCAAGACAAAAGAAAAGATTCTGCAAGCTGCCAGGAGTAAGTGCCAGTTGAACTACAGGGGCAAATCCGTCAGAGTGACCACAGACTTCTCTAATGAAACTTTCCAAGCAAGAAGACAATGGTCATCTACCTTTAATCTACTTAAACAGAACAATTTTCAGCCCAGAATTCTGTACCCTGCTAAGCTAAGCTTCAAAATTGACGGAGAAATCAAATAATTTACGGATATACAAACATTGAAGAAATTCGCCACAACAAGACCAGCTCTACAGGAAATACTTCAACCTGTTCTGCACACTGACCACCACAATGGATCAGCAGCAAAGGAAGAACTCAGAAATTAAAGGACAGAACCTAACCTCCACACTGATGCAAAAGATAAAACTAAGCAATGGACTCTCAAAATAAGACGAATAGAATACTACCACACTTATCAATTGTCTCAATAAATGTTAATGGCTTGAATTCCCCACTGAAGAGACATAGATTGGTTGACTGGATTAAAAAACACAAGACATCCATTTGCTGTCTGCAAGAAACACACCTAGCTTCAAAAGACAAATTCAAGCTCCAAGTCAAGGGTTGGAAGACAATTTTTCAGGCAAATGGAATTCAGAAGAAAAGAGGAGTTGCAATCTTATTTTCAGATACATGTGGATTTAAAGCAACTAAAGTCAAAAAAGACAAAGATAGTCACTTTATATTGGTCAAGGGAAAAATACAACAAGAAGACATTTCAATTCTAAATATTTATGCACCCAATTGAAATGCTCCCAGATTCTTGAAACAGACCTTACTCAGTCTGAGCAATATGATATCTGATAATACCATAATAACAGGGGACTTTAACACTCCTCTGACAGAGCTGGACAGATCCTTTAAACAGAAATTAAACAAGAATATAAGAGATTTAAATGAGACCCTAGAACAACTGTGCTTGATAGACGCATATAGAACACTCCATCCCAAAGATAAAGAATATATATTCTTCTCATCACCCCATGGAACATTCTCCAAAATTGATCATATTCTGGGACACAAAACAAATATCAACAGAATCAAAAGAATTGAAATTTTAGTTTGTATCTTCTCAGACCATAAGGCACTAAAGGTGGAAGTCAACTCTAAAAAAATGCTCGACCCCACCCAAAGGCATGGAAATTAAACAATCTTCTGTTGAATAACAGATGGGTGAAGGAAGAAATAAAAGAGGAAATCATTAACTTCCTTGAGCATAACAACAATGAAGACACAAGCTACCAAAACCTGTGGGATACTGCAAAAGCAGTTTTGAGAGGAAAATTCATCGCTTTAGATGCCTACATTCGAAAAACAGAAAGAGAGCACATCAACAATCTCACAAGAGATCTTATGGAATTGGAAAAAGAAGAACAATCTAAGCCTAAACTCAGTAGAAGAAAAGAAATATCCAAAATCAAATCAGAGATCAATGAAATTGAAAACAAAAGAATCATTCAGAAAATTAATGAAACAAGGAGTTGGTTTTTTGAAAAAATAAATAAAATACATAAACCATTGGCCAGACTAACGAGGAATAGAAAAGTAAAATCTCTAGTAACCTCAATCAGAAATGATAAAGGGGAAATAACAACTGATCCCACAGAGATACAGAGATCATCTCTGAATACTACCAGAAACTCTATGCCCAGAAATTTGACAATGTGAAAGAAATGGATCAATATTTGGCAGCACACCCTCTCCCTAGACTCAGCCAGGAAGAAATAGAGCTCCTGAACAGACCAATTTCAAGCACTGAGATCTAAGAAACAATAAAAAATCTTCCAACCAAAAAATGCCCTGGTCCAGATGGATTCACTCCAGAATTCTATCAAGCCTTCAAGGAAGAGCTTATTCCTGTACTGCAGAAATTATTCCAAAAAATTGAGGAAGAAGGAATCTTCCCCAACACATTCTATGAAGCAAACATCACCCTGATACCAAAACCAGGAAAAGACCCAAACAAAAAGGAGAATTTCAGACCAATCTCACTCATGAATATAGACACAAAAATTCTCAACAAAATCCTAGCCAATAGATTACAGCTTATCATCAAAAAAGTCATTCATCATGATCAAGTAGGCTTCATCCCAGGGATGCAAGGCTGGTTTAACATACGCAAGTCTATAAACGTTATCCACCATATTAACAGAGGCAAAAATAAAGATCACATGATCCTCTCAATAGATGCAGAAAAAGCATTTGATAAAATCCAGCATCCTTTTCTAATTAGAACACTGAAGAGTACAGGCATAGGTGGCACATTTCTAAAACTGATTGAAGCTATCTATGACAAAGCCACAGCCAATATTTTACTGAATGGAGTAAAACTCAAAGCTTTTCCTCTTAGAACTGGAACCAGACAAGGTTGTCCTCTGTCACCTTTACTATTCAACGTAGTGTTGGAAGTTCTAGCCAATACAATTAGGCAAGACAAGGAAATAAAGGGAATCCAAAAGGGAGCAGAGGAGGTCAAACTCTCCCTCTTTGCTGATGACATGATCTTATACTTAGAGAATCCCAAAGACTCAACCACAAGACTCCTAGAAGTCATCAAAAAATACAGTAATGTTTCAGGATATAAAATCAATGTCCACAAGTCAGTAGCCTTTGTATACACCAATAACAGTCAAGATGAGAAGCTAATTAAGGACACAACTCCCTTCATCATAGTTTCAAAGAAAATGAAATACCTAGGAATATACCTAACGAAGGAGGTGAAGGACCTCTATAAAGAAAACTATGAAATCCTCAGAAAGGAAATAGCAGAGGATATTAACAAATGGAAGAACATACTATGCTCATGGATGGGAAGAATCAACACTGTTAAAATGTCTTTACTTCCCAAAGCAATCTACTTATTCAATGCCATTCCTATCAAAGTACCTACATCATACTTTCAAGATTTGGAAAAAATGATTCTGCGTTTTGTATGGAACTGGAAAAAACCTCGTATAGCTAAGGCAGTTCTGTGTAACAAAAATAAAGCTGAGGGCATCAGCATACCAGATTTTAGTCTGTACTACAAACCCATAGTGCTCAAGACAGCATGGTACTGGCACAAAAACAGAGACATAGACACTTGAAATCGAATTGAAAACCAAAAAATGAAACTAACATTTTACAACCACCTAATCTTTGATAAACCAAACAAGAACATACCTTGGGGGAAAGACTCCCTATTCAATAAATGGTGTTGGGAGAACTGGATGTCTACATGTAAAAGACTGAAACTGGACCCACACCTTTCCCCACTCACAAAAATTGACTCAAGATGGAAAAAGGACTTAAATTTAAGGCATGAAACAGTAAAAATCCTCAAAGAAAGCATAGGAAAAACACTGGAAGATATTGGCCTGGGGAAAGACTTCATGAAAAAGACTGCCATGGCAATTGCAACAACAACAAATATAAACAAATTGGACTTCATTAAACTGAAAAGCTTCTGTACAGCTAAGGAGACAATAACCAAAGCAAAGAGACAACCTACACAATGGGAAAGGATATTTGCATATTTTCAATCAGACAAAAGCTTGATAACTAGGATCTATAGAGAACTCAAATTAATCCACATGAAAAAAGCCAACAATCCCTTATATCAATGGGCAAGAGACATGAATAGAACTTTCTCTAAAGACGACAGACGAATGGGTAACAAACACATGAAAAAATGTTCATCATCTCTATATATTAGAGAAATGCAAATCAAAACAACCCTGAGATATCATCTAACCCCAGTGAGAATGGCCCACATCACAAAATCTCAAAACTGCAGATGCTGGCGTGGATGTGGAGAGAAGGGAACACTTTTACACTGCTGGTGGGACTGCAAACTAGTACAACCTTTCTGGAAGGAAGTGTGGAGAAACCTCAAAGCACTCAAGCTAGACCTCCCATTTGATCCTGCAATCCCATTACTGGGCATCTACCCAGAAGGAAAAAAATCCTTTTATCACAAGGACACTTGTACTAGACTGTTTATTGCAGCTCAATTTACAATCGCCAAAATGTGGAAACAGCCTAAATGCCCACCAACCCAGGAATGGATTAACAAGCTGTGGTATATGTATACCATGGAATACTATTCAGCCATTAAAAAAAATGGAGACTTTACATCCTTCGTATTAACCTGGATGGATGTGGAAGACATTATTCTTAGTAAAGCATCACAAGAATGGAGAAGCATGAATCCTATGTACTCAATTTTGATATGAGGATAATTAATGACAATTATGGTTATTGGGGGGGAAGCAGAAAGAGGGAAGGAGGGAGGGGGTGGGGCCTTGGTGTGTGTCACACTTTATGGGGGCAAGACATGATTGCAAGAGGGACTTTACCTAACAATTGCAATCAGTGTAACCTGGCTTATTGTACCCTCAATGAATCCCCAACAATGAAAAAAAAAAACAGCAGTGCAATTTGCCCCATTTTGTCTCTTCCAGGGTTCTATCCAAGAAACCAGCTCCTCTGAAGCCTGGTTATCTTTCAACCCAGTTTTATCTTAGAGCCATTATGGGTTTATTACAGTTTCATTTATCTCTTCTAACTTTACTAGGATTTTTGGAAGGAGGCAAAAGAAATTCATGTCTGATATTTTGTACCAGAAGCAATATTTTTTTAAGGTAAAAACAAAATCCAAGTGCTGTTCACTCCCCCTTCTATCTATACACACATTGTGGGTAAGAAGCAGTAGCAGGAATCAAAGTTTCTCCTAAGACAAGGGGCTTTGTGGGTCTTTGTTCTGCCCCACCTATCCATGCACAATGGCTGCCAGAAATGACAGATATGGCAAAACGCAAGGCATGTAGATTTCCAAGAAAGTTCTCAGCTTGCGGGTGTAGTAGAATCCAATTGTTTTACAAACGGAGACTATCACCTTGTGACTTCACTATTTGTTGACTGCACAACTGGTGCCAACTCTACCCCAAATGTTCCAAAGGAAAAACTTCAGAAAGTACTTGCCTGTTGGTCCTTGAATAATCTTCATCCATTTCTATTGGGTTTTCTCTTTATAACATTATTAATAGAAAGCAGAGTGGGGTGCATTTCTGAGGAAATGGGCAGTGAAGCCCAAGTGATTCAGTCCTGTTAGAGTTCTCTATTATAATTAGTTGACTTCATCTGTGTGTGTGGTAAGCTTACCACATTCCTGGGATCATAAGCATCAAAACACCAGGCAATCCTCATCAACGTTCCTATTATTCTCGAAGGACATCTGAATTCCCTGATTTACCACATTCTCTTTCAAGTAACATAACATGAAAAATATTTCCAAACTATCTGAACAAATGCATTTTACATACTTGGCGCATTTCCTTCTACTGAAATAATAGTTTTCCCTTCTTATCAATATTGCCCAGCAAGAAGCTCAAGCCATTTCGTCAGCAAAGCTGCCAATATTTACAACCTTTTGAGTCAGTAGAGGAATTTAGGTAATTTGTTTTTTTAGCCTTTACGGGTTAGTTAATGAATATTTGCTTGCAGTTTTGTTCATTTATATTCTACCTCATTCCAACAATAATCTGAAGGATCTTGGACATTGCAGGACATAATATGTAAAGAATTAGGAACTGAGTACTGTGTGAGAGCAAATTTTTATCAAATTAGCTTTAACCAAATTGGAAAACTTTGGAGATTTATATAATGCTATATAATGCTATGCATGTTTTAAATTTCTGAGTGTTTCTTTAAAAAACAACAACAACAAAACCCCAATCTTTCCTTTTACTTTTTACAATTATTAAAGAAAGATAAAGCAGAAAGTCCATGCACTACAGAACTATTTATTTTATACCGAAACACTCGGATGATTGGCAGAATTTTATTCCATTTATGAGAGGATTGTTCCTCTGTAGACATAACTAAAATCATATCGAGAGGTGTTCTTTAAGAAAAATTCTCACCTCTTTAAAAAATAAAAAACTTCTCAATTATTTACTTTATTCTGATTCATATTCAGTTGTCCATTATTGTACAATTTTTATAAAT
The DNA here is from genome assembly GCF_027406575.1 of Nycticebus coucang. Classification (NCBI taxonomy): domain Eukaryota; kingdom Metazoa; phylum Chordata; class Mammalia; order Primates; family Lorisidae; genus Nycticebus; species Nycticebus coucang. Next base: position 49,188,883 of record NC_069798.1, read on the forward strand.
CTGTAATAAATTACAAGTTCATAGTTTAAAATATATGATAGAAACAGTATAAATGATAAAGCATTTTCTTCTCTAATGTTTATGTTTCCATTAGCTTAAATTTTTATTCCTGTTTATGTGTTGTACATGTAAAAGTTTAATCTTTCTATTAGGAAGGAGAAAGATACAAATTGTGTATAAAAAATTTCCAGTAACATTTCTGTATGTTCTTAAAGCAGCCTTAAGTGAAGAAATTACACACATGTGGGCCACGTACTACCCTCATAGTCACTCAGTATTTACTGTTAGCTTTGAATTGACTTGTGAATAGTGAAACACTACAGATATTTTTCACATGACTATTTTAAAAATTCAAGCAGATGTCCCTTTATCATCTACTATGATGTTATAACTTTAGCTACCTATATGGTAGATTTTTTTTAAAGAAATTCGTAACAGAGAACATCCCTTCTATTTGGAATCTCTTAAAACGATGTGTTTTAAAATTCTTACATATACAGTTATAGTTATGGTGAGTTGAAGTAGAGAGAAGTATTTAATTCATACAATTTCCCTCTCTCAAAATAATCATACTTTGGGTTAAAATATAGATTGTTTTAATCTTCAAAATTTGCTAATTGTTTATTTATCTATTTCATATTAATATGAGGGTCCGAATGATCAGGTTACAATGTTTGCATTTGTTAGGTAAAGTCCCGGTCGTAGTTGTGTCCTGCACCTAAGAGGTGTGCCATATACCCATAAACCGTGTCCATTAAGTGGGAGCACACCAATATCCCTCTCTTTTCCCCTTTCTCTCCTCTTCCTCCTCTCCCTCCCCCTACTTTTAATTGAATTGAGTTTTTCTATTGTGTGTGCCTGTATGAGTTTGGCTACTGGATTCATAACAGTACTAAGTGCATTGGAAACTTGCTTTTCCATTCTGTGATACTTTACTAAGAAGAATATGTTTCAACAACTCCATCCAGATTAATACAAACAATGTGAAGTCTCTATCTTTTTAATGGCTGAATCGTATTACATAGTATATACATACCACAGTTTATTCATGCATTCATGGTCTGATGGGTACTTAGATGTTTCCACATCTTGACAATTGTAAATTGAGGTGTGATAAATAATCTAGTATAAATGTTCTTATGATAATTTATTTTTCTGAGTAGATGCCTATTAATGGGATTGTGGGATCAAATGGAAGGTCTATTTTGAGTTGGTTGACGATTCTCCCTACTTCTTTCCAAAGAGTTTACAGTCCTACCAATAGTATGAAAGAATTCCTTTCTCAACACATCCATACCAGCATTTGTAGCTGTCTAACTTTGTGATATGGTTTATTCTCACTGCGGTTAAGTGATATCTTAGCATAATTTTATTTGTTGAAAATGAACTCAATGAATGGGCACAGGATGGGGGTGTCTGTCACACCTTTTGTGTGTGGGACATAACCATAAAAGGGAGTCTACCTCACAAAATCAAATATTTTATCCAGTGAGAGTCTATCTTAGTTAATGGTGAAAGGTGTGGGTCCGCTTTCAGTCTTCTACAGGTTGCCAGCCAGTTCACCCAGCACCATTTGTTAAAAAGGGAATCTTTTCCCCCACTGAATGTTTTTAATTGGCTTATCAAAGATTAAATAACGGTAAGTAGCTGGATTCATCTCTTGGTTCTCTATTCTGTTCCAGATATCTACTTCTCTGTTTTTGTGCCAATACCATGCTGTTTTGATCACTATTGATTTGTAGTATAGTCTGAGGTCTGGTAGCATAATTCCTCCTGCTTTGTTTTTATTTCTGAGTAATGTCTTGGCTATTCAAGGTTTTTTCTGATTCCATATAAAATGAAGTAATGTTTTTTCAAGATCTTTAAAGTATGACAGTGGAGCTTTCATAGGGATTGCATTGAAATTATATATTGCTTTGGGTAGTATAGACATTTTAATAATATTGATTCTTCCCAGCCATGAGCATGGTATGTTTTTCCATTTGTTAATATTTTCAGCTATTTCTTTTCTTAGAGTTTCATAGTTCTCTTTATAGAGATCTTTCACGTCCTTTGTTAGATAAATTCCCAAATATTTCATCTTCTTTGGCACTACTGTGAATGGGATAGAGTCCTTAACTGTTTTTTCAACTTGACTGTTGTTGGTATACATAAAGGCTACCGATTTGTGAATGTTGATTTTGTAACCTGAGACGCTGCTGTATTCCTTGATCACTTCTAAGAGTTTTGTAGTAGAGTCCCTAGTGTTTTCCAGATATACTATCATATCATGGATATGATATATGGATACCCTTGATCACCTTTTCTTCCCTAATTACAGTGGCTAAAACTTTCATTACAATGTTGAAAAGCAACGGAGACAATGGCAGCCTTGTCTGGTTCCTGATCTAAGTGGAAATGATTCCAATTTAACTCCATTCAATATGATATTGGCTATGGGTTTGCTGTAGATGGTCTCTATCAGTTTAAGAAATGTCCCTTCTATACCGATTTTCTTAAGTGTTCTGATCATGAAGGGATTCTGGATATTATCAAAAGCTTTTTCTGCATCGATTGAGAGAATCATATGGTCTTTGTTTTTTAATTTGTTTATGTGCTGGATTACATTTATAGATTTACATATATTGAACCAGCCTTGAGATCCTGGGATAAAACCGACTTGGTCATGATGTATAATTTGTTTGATGTGTTGCTGGATTCTGTTTGTTAGGATCTTGTTGAATATTTTTACATCTATATTCATTAGTGATATCGGTCTATAATTTTCTTTTCTTGTTGGGTCTTTTCCTGGTTTGGGGATCAGGGTGATGTTTGCTTCATAAAAATACTAGAGGAGAGTGCAGGGAAAACCCTTGAAGAAATCAGGCTGGGCGAGTATTTTATGAGGAGGACCCCCCCGAGCAATTGAAGCAGCTTCAAAAATACACTACTGGGACTTGATCAAATTAAAAAGCTTCTGCAGAGCCAAGAACACAGTAAGTAAAGCAAGCAAACAGCCCTCAGAATGGGAGAAGATATTTGCAGGTTATGTCTCTGACAAAGGTTTAATAACCAGAATCCACAGAGAACTCAAACGCCAGGCTGTGCAAGGGATTTGAAGAGTAACTTCTCTGAAGAAGACAGGCACGCGGCCTTCAGACATATGAAAAAATGCTCATCATCTTTAATCATCAAAGAAATGCAAATCAAAACTACTTTGAGATACCATCTAACTCCAGTGAGACTAGACTATATCACAAAATCCCAAGACCAGAGATGTTGGCACGGATGTGGAGAAAAGGGAACACTTTTGCACTGCTGGTGGGAATGCAAATTAATACATTCCTTTTGGAAAGAGATATGGAGAACACTTAGAGATCTAAAAATAGATCTGCCATTCAATCCTGTAATTCCTCTACTGGGCATATACCCAGAAGACCAAAAAGCACATCATAACAAAGATATTTGTACCAGAATGTTTATTGCAGCTCAATTCATAATTGCTAAGTCATGGAAGAAGCCCAAGTGCCCATCGATCCACGAATGGATTAATAAATTGTGGTACATGTATACCATGGAATATTATGCAGCCTTAAAGAAATATGGAGACTTTACCTCTTTCATGTTTACACGGATGGAGCTGGAACATATTCTTCTTAGTAAAGTATCTCAAGAATGGAAGAAAAAGTATCCAATGTTCTCAGCCCTACTATGAAACTAATTTAGGGTTTTCACATGAAAGCTATAACCCAGTTACAACCTAAGAATAGGGGAGAAGGGGGAAAGGGAGGGGAGGGAGGAGAGAGGTGGGTAGAGCGAAGGGGATTGGTGGGATTACACCAGGGGTTCATCTTGCAAGGGTATATGTGAAACTTGGTAAATGGTCTGTAAAGCTAGTGAATGATGCCCCATGATCATATCAACGTACACAGCTATGATTTAATAAAAAAAAAATAAAATAAAATAAAAATCAAATATTTTGACCTGGTTGTTTGTACCCTCACATTAACCTGAAATACATTTATTTAAAAAAAAAAATGATTCTCACAAGATTGTTCCTCTACTATCATTTTGGAAAAGTTAGTTAATCACTGAACATTGTAAAGACATTTATTGCCTCTTTGTCTATTCTTGAAAATAGAATACAGATAGATAAGACATGAACTTTGGAAACACATCCCAAGACTCCATCTCTCTCATCACTATTCAAAGTATGAGCCATGTAATAATTTATTAAATTCTTAAAAAAAATCTTTGATATTATTTTTCCTAGTTTATTGAGGATGATATTGATGTCCAGATATGTTAAGTAAATTGCCTAAGTTCAGACAGATTAATAAGCAGAAGAGACAGGATTTAGCCCAAGGATCTGTTTGTGAAAATTAAATTTGGGCCCAAATGCAATTGTAGACACATCTCATTGATACACCTTTCTCAGTTTCTTAGATCCACACTGTGAATTCTATTGTAATTTTAGAGCCTATGACTTACAGCAGCTCAGTTGAAATCACAATCATACAAGCTGTCTATCCTAGTCTCCTAAAGTCTTTATTTTTTTCCCTTGTTTTAACTAAGTGTCATCTATTTAGAAGTCTGCAAAATTCTCATAAGTATGAAGCTTATTTAATTTTTCTCTTGTATATTGTAAGATACTGAGTTATATTGGACAGAGAGTAGATATTACAATATACGTACTGATGGGCCAAAGGGCATTTTAGGGCAGTAAAGAAAATGTGAGTAATAACAGATCCAGTTGAGTGAGACTGCACATTCTTCCTCTCTAGATGTTTCTTCTGCCAGCCCCACCGCTTAGTCTTGCCCCAGCCCTGAATGGAGCTTTTGCTCCGTCCTCTCAGAGGGGACACCACTAGTTTCTCTCCTTACATAATTTCACTTATCCTCTGTGAAAACGTGTAAAATTTCAGATCCAGTTCTGTTGTCTCGTTTACCCTCTAGATGAGTACTGAGGGGCCCTTCCTATAATCCTATGTAAAGAAAACTCATTATTTCATCTTTATAGTAAAACCATTCTTCTTCTCAACTATTGTTCTGTTCAATAATGTCATCACTTGTGAGACTCCTGGGTGAGTGGACATTTGGATTAATTCAACAGACCTTTATGAGGCATGTATGGTATGCTGGAAACTGTGAGAGTGCTCAATACAAAAACAACAATATGTTATCATTTCTTCCACAGCCAGCAACTAAATAAACTGATGATTGTAACCCAAGGTGGGGTGTTTTATTAAAGAATCTGCATGGGATGCTGTGACACGCAGCCTTTGCATTCATGTAGCCCTCACAGTTTGCTAAAATATTTCATATGCAAGTTTAATCCTTAGAACAACCTCATGAAGGGTTAGTGTTATCATCTACGGGACTAAAAGACAAATGACTTTGCTGAATGTTCTCCCACCCCTCATATGGGTGGTGGAAGCATGGTGGTCATTCTGTTTCCTTCCCAATGGAAGGAGAAAGCCTGTTTTCATATGTCCTTGAACATCACTGCAATCCCTAGTGCAGGGTTGGATGCATAGGATTCCCACCTGCTACTACAGTATTTATTTTAAAAATAAAATTAAGTAAGAATGTGTTGAAACCGAAGGTGGATTGTAGCTCACTGTAAATGAGAATTTTTCGCTAGCCCCATATAGAATAGAATGGATCACCTCATTCCCTAGAAGTGCTCTAGCAGTTTCTGTATGAGCTATTTCTGTGGGAAATAGACAGGGTTTATTCATATGGTACAGTGTTTGAATAAGTGACCTCTAAATTCCCTTCTATCTCTGCATTTCTATGGTTAATTTCTTTCTCTGGTTTCTCTGCCTCTACAGACTGAGATTTTATCTTTTCTTAAAAGATGCCAGATACTTCATTAAGCCACTAATTCTCAAAAGAGAAAGAGTTGCTATTTACGACAGTTGTGCAAACTCATCATCGATCAATACAACTCAGGGTACATGGCTTTCTTGAACCTTCCCTCTGATGACTTAATTTAGGACATCTTATGTGGAATGAGTTTATTACCATCCTTAGTCTGGTGCAGTATCTGGTTAGAGGAATGAAACTGGGAATTACAGTCTTTTTCTTTTTGGAAAACGTTTGTTCCAGTTTCCATAAAAGTGAAGTTAAATGAAGCTAAAATTAGAAACTGGCAAGAAAAAGACAATTATTTTGTGACTCCTTTGAGACCCACAAAACTTTGGAGACTGGCTCTGAGGCTTGATGGGTTAGTTAAAGGCATTTGCTAGTTTCACTCTGTATAGGAATTTTTAAGTAAGTTCTAACTCCAAATTACAAGGACATTTGGCAACGGTACAATGATATGCTTAGCAGTGGGAGAAACTATAAAAGGAACACATTATAATTCTAGAATATTCTAAACTCTGTATAAGGTAGTGTGAAGATATTAATATATCTCTTATCATGAAAATTTAAATGAGTGACTGGTGTTCAATTATTGCCTTATATGCTCAACTAACTGCATTGTCAAGTGAAATTTGGAATAGGAAGGAGTATACAGTTATGATTTAATATGTTCCAAGTTCTGATTTGGACAGAGAAAAAAAGATGGATAGATGAGTTCTTAGGATGCTCAGGAAATAATGTAGATTGAAAGCATCAAGTATATTTTCCTGGATGCAATTTTTTTCCTGTTGGAAGGATAGAATTAAAACCTAAACCCTGCAAAAATAAGTAACAAGTAGTTCCCATTTTTATAAGTTCTGAGAATTTCCTACAAATTTTTCATGCTACCTATGTGAAGAATCAATCTCTCTCTCTCTCTCTCTCTCTCTCTCTCTCTCTCTCTCTCTCTCTTTCTCTCTCTTTCTTTCTCGGATTAGGATAAATGAGGAGTTTTCCTTGAATCAGGGCAAGTTGTTAAAGACTGTAGCATATTTTGCCTCGAATGATCAGGCATCCCAACGTGAAACATGCATTATTACAGAGATAGCCACGTTGACAGTTGCCCACTGACAAAATTATCCCGCTCAATTATATTAACAAAAAAAGAAATCTTAACCTGTGTTAAGTGTAGCCGTATATATCAGGAATAGTTACCCTGCTTCAAATTCTTACAAGGTGGTAAAATTAACATTGCCTGTCTGATTTTCTATAAGAAGCAGCCAGGTAGCTCCTCCGAGTTTCACTGCTTTCTCTTCTTACTACTTCAGTTTATTGGCAGAATATTCTTTTTTAAAGACTATACTTTGGAAAAGTGAATGAAATAGATTCTTGGCAAATATTTCTCAAAATTTCTACCAAAATATGAATGTGAGAGAAGGGGGGAAAAGAAAAAAGCAATTTTGATACCAATACCGTCCCTTGAGAATAGAAAGTCCCTTTTCTTACAAAATTTTTTAAATAAGGAGAAGGAAACAAATTCATGTATCGAGAAAATTGAAGTATTCATACTATGATATATTTTATGCTTAGCTTTCTAGTGAGATTATGAACTCAGTTTTCCCATATACCAGTGGGTCAGTACATTATGGAAGCATGAACCATTTAGTATTACAAAATTGGAGGTAGATATAGTTTTTGCTTTACAGAATAGAAATTAAATTTAGTTGGAAAGGTGATTCCAGTTGTTTCTCAATTAATTTTTTTAACTTTTCATTTAAGAACAAAAATACTTCTGGCAGCCTATGTGCCAAGTTTATGTTAAGCAACATACACTTGTTAAGCAACATATAGTGGGTCAGATTTCTCATCGCAAATAAATCTGACACAAATGATTGCTTCACATTTTAATGTTTTAAGACATTTATAGGTAATTAAGTTTATTCTTTAAGAGTGAAGAATGGGTTAAAGAAGTTTTGAGAATTTTTTTCCCCACAATTTATCGTTTATTCATTCAGAATCATGTCAATAACAAATAATAATAAGCATCCCTATAGCAAATGTTTATTTCTCTGTCAAAAATTGTTCTCAATTATATTTTAAAGGGACAGATTTTATTTTGAGACATTAAAATTCTATACACCTAAGCAAGATAGTTTGGAAGTAATGCCTAAAGTAGTGTTCATTTAATTAATTGTCAATCAAAATATTATTTGAGGAAACAAATGCCTTAGTTGTCAGTTACTTCTTGGTTTCTCAGCATCTAATGTGGACCCAGAATTACACTAAGTGAATAAACTGTGGAAAATCTTGTAGGTTTTGTGGCACATGGTCAGGTGTTTCTTGATGAAAGGTCAAGTAGCAAGACATAAGACTTTTGTCCCGAATCAACTAGCTTTACTGTACTTTCCTAGCACTGTAATTTTGAGAAGAAACAACTCTTCCGCAGTTCTGTTTCCTCTTCCCGTGGGGTTGAAAGTAATATCTACTTTGCATCTTTGCTGTCCTTCTAGCCCCACCCTGCCAACATATAATTTGACTCATGATGGTCCACGCTGTGATGATTTTGTTAGACACCTATTTTGATAAAGATACATAATATTCACCTATTCACCGGCCTGTCAATTTTTGTTTTTAACCAAATCTCCAAGGAGAGCGGCTGAGACCCATCTTTATACCGTGTATCCTCCGTGCCTAGAATAGCGTCTGCTTAGAAAATAAACACATAAAAACAAATATTAGGCCATTAAGACAATATTTGTTGTGATGAATTAAAACAAATATACAATGTGTCCATTGACTTAGCAAGGAAAGTACAGATCAAATCTGTACCTGGGGAAGATAGTTCAGGAATTTCTTATTCCTGGTGACTCACTCTATCTTCACCTAGAAGCTATCTTTGAAAGATCTCAAAAGCCTCTATCCCATCCCATTCCAAGTAGAATTTTGCACTTTAACACTGATGTAGATGAATTTTCAGATTTCCAAATACGTGAATAGCACAAATCTACAGAAAAGTGTTTGTCCAAGGAGAACGTATTAAACATTTGGAAATTCTCAGAAAGTTAAACATGGTTTCACATTATCTATGTGAAAGTATAACAGGCATTAAAATCCTGCATCTCAGTTTAGAAACTTGCATTTGCCAATGGACAGCAAGAAAGGCTTTCTTTATTAGTAGTTAGGTTGAGGTTTCATAGAATTCTTTTTAATTAAATGTGAACTTCATATGAGCCAACTTTTTTTTTTTTGCCATGAATACCAATTTGAGTGTAAGAAGCAGATTCTGCAGTATAGTATTCAAATAAGGAAAGAAACAATCTCATATGTTTTCTACAAATCAAAACCATGTGTGACCATAGTGTGCCTTAAAAACTAATTTTGTGAAGCTCATGAGAAAACGGAGTTTATACTCAGTGTCTCACTGCTAGATTTCATGTCCAAACTGGTATTTGCAGTCTTTGTTTTCAAAAAGTTCATTTATGTCTATAGGTCATTACCATGTTCTTGCTGGAACTCTTTCTCCCCTTTCAAAACCAAGACTCAGATCAGGAGCCACCTCCTCAAAGCAACTCAGTCTTAACTTCAGCTTTCAGGTTCAATCCTTCTGTACTGGGAGATATTTATTTTTTTATTATTATTATTATATTTATCAGAGTTTGTGTCTATTACACCAAACCTGCACCATCCTTGTAGTAGCTGTTAAACACATGTGGAATTTAAATATAAATTAAACATAGTTAAAAATTGAGTTTTCAGTTAGCTGCTACATTTCACATGCTCAGTGGCCACATGTGGCTCATGGCTACATACTGGGTAGAGCAGATACAAACTGTTTCCATCATTGGATAATAGAAAGTTCCACCGGCCAGAGATGTGCTTTACTGAGTATTTTCTTTTTTTTTTTTTGTAGAGACAGAGTCTCACTGTACCGCCCTCGGGTAGAGTGCCGTGGCGTCACACGGCTCACAGCAACCTCTAACTCTTGGGCTTACGCGATTCTCTTGCCTCAGCCTCCCGAGCAGCCGGGACTACAGGCGCCCGCCACAACGCCCGGCTATTTTTTTGTTGCAGTTTGACCGGGGCTGGGTTTGAACCCGCCACCCTCGGCATATGGGGCCGGTGCCCTACTCACTGAGCCACAGGCGCCGCCCTTTACTGAGTATTTTCAAAGATACTCTTTACTGAGTATTTTCAAAGAGCCCTTTTTGCCCTGACATTTACATTCTCATCATCTGGGATAGTTCACAGCATGTCAATGATTGCCAGTAACTAACTTCTAAACATAACTGAACAGGCGCATTAGAGGCGTGCTTGCATAGAAAACAGACTCAGACTGTGTGGTGTTCTAGAAGAAAGGTTAGAATTTCTAATCCATGGAGGTAGCATGAAGGCAAATTTGAGTTTAGAGTAAAAAGCAGCTTTTCCTCAATAGACTTACTAGAAAATGAAATGGGCTTCTTGGTTAGATACTACGTATGGGCCCCAAAATCATTCCGCTAAAGCCAAATGATCACCTGTCTGGACCCCAGTGCAACAGATCCCTTATCTAGGATGAGGATTGCAACTATAAGAGAATAATCAAGATGGGAGAGAGAGGGAAAGGGAGGGGAGTGGGTCGATAGAGGGAGGGTTAGTAGGGGGACCACACCTATGGAGCACATTGCAAGTACAAGTTGGATCTATCAGATGTAGAACACAAATGTCTTAATGCTGTAATTGGGTAAATGAGTGAAAGCTATGTTGATCAGTAGGATGTAAGCATTCCAATTTGTACAAATAATCAGCACATCGAATCTCTCCCCAGCCAAAAAAAAAGACTCAGTTATTCTCATGAGTGACATTCAAGAAAGTTTTGTAAAACTCTCCAGAAACTTTGACTACCTGTCACATGTCAGCCTTTGGCTGTCAACAGTGATCCCTGCTTTGCTTGAAAATATCTCAACTGTATAATTTTCTTTTCTTAGGATAGCTTTTACTAAAACTAAGGTAGCTCTTAAATTTTCTGTTAGCCTCTTTTTCTTTTTCTTAAGAACACCTGTCTGAAGGAGAAAACTGAAACAGGAATTAAATGGTTGATAGGAAACGAACTTAATAAACAAAATGTCATTGAGAAAACAATATCATATGAGATACCGACTAAAAGAGAGTTGGGGACACATCACGTAGATTTTTTTCAGACATCTGCTTTTTTAAATAATTGAATCCCACTTTGTGTGTGTGTGTGTGTGTTGGGGGCGGTGGGTTGCATGGATATTCTATAGCTATTGAATGGGAAGGGATTGGATGCAAATAGGTCCTGTTTTTCAATCCCATTCTGATTTGAACAGAGAAAGCCCTACAGATTAATTGAACCATTGCAAGAATCTGTTTTGGTTTTTTTGAGCAACAATTTTCTTTTGTATTTTGAACTCTGTTCAAAACTGGCACGATTCTAACTATAAAACAACAGCACAGGCACTGAGAAAGCATTAGAAATAGATGTTTTCATAAAATGAGAACTGTTTGCATTGCTGAAGACATGAAGCAGAATGCACTTTTTAATACATGAAATTCAATGACCTTTGAGGTAGACTGTTTCACTTCATTTGCTGGGGGATTCCAGCACTTTCTCATGTTTAGAGAGGGCGGCTGTGCTGGTGATGGCGCATGCGCAGAATAGCTGATAATAAAGCCCGAGAAAGGGCTTCAGTGAGGAAGAAAGTAAATTTGGGCTTCCCAAAGAATCTTGGTTTCACATCCAGCTACACTGGATGTTTGGGGCAAAATTTTTCTTCTATCAGTGAGAGAGCTTCTAGCTCTGTTAAATGGGAATATAAATGTCCTCCTTTTCAAAACAGTAAGAGAAATAATGTCATTGACCAAACAATTGTAGCTGGAGAAAGACCTGGTGTACAAGACTATAAATTTGTACTGTTTTAAGCCACCTAGTACGTGGTAGTTTATGGTAGTTTCCACCTTAGGAAACTAATAGTACACACAGACAAGTTAGCCGTCCGCTTCTTATTTCTTAGTAAGATCTTAGAGAAACCGATTAAGTTGACATTGATTTGGAAGATCACGTCCCAGTCAGTCCCCTGGCTGTTGCCCCAGTTTTCCTCACCTTATCCTCTGAAGACTATGTCGGCTGTTTCCTCGTTGCTTTCCTGCTAAGTCAAAAATAGCTGGGGGAGTGGGGAGGGGCTAGGCAACAACTCTCTGAAATTATAAGCAAAATTTGATATTTGCATACATACAATTTTCTGAGGCTGCAGTTCCCTTAATTTTATCATTCTTTCCAAAGTCTAAGACCTAGGTCTTAGCACTTTTAACACTAGGGTTTCAGAACAGTCAAAATGTTAGGATAAGCCACATAAATCCTTTTCAAAATCTAGAATCTACCAGACCAACAGCTCAGGGGCAGGGTCTTGGAGCCAAAAGTGTGTTGCAGACAGCTGATTATGGTTCATGAAAACCAAGTGGTAGATGATGGGGGTTTTTCAAGCCAGTGGTTGAGCACAACCATTATTAAAATTACATCTTATATACTTGCGTGTATTATATTAAAAGCAAGGTGATAAATACTTATCATTCACTACTTCCTTATTATTTTTACTACATTTATTTACATTTATTGCATTTCCATGATAGGCATACCATGTAAGAAGATATTACCGTGTATCTTTTCCCAACTCCATGTTCAGAGAAACCACATTGGTAGCTTGACATCAATCATGGTAGAAAGATCATAAAGGAAATTGGCAAAATTCCTAATGGAGTTTTTCCCTTTCCCACCCCCAACCAAGATAAATTGATAGTATTTACCAAGCTACTGCAGATTCAGACTTGATTGATTGTTCACTCTGATATTTCCATGACTTTGAATATTAAAGAAGAATATCTGACTAGCCTGCAAAGAAAGCCCTTGAACAAGGTGAAATAGGGCATTTTCTTATAGAAGAATTCACAGAAGGTTTGACATAACAGTGCTTTAAGTCTGGATATAACCTTTATGAATATAAAAGAGTTGTCGGTTCTCCAATTACAAATTTTTCAGGGCACAAGATGGCATCATCTTTCTTGGGACTTAGCATGACCAATTGTTCTTTTAAAGTGGATCAAAGATCAAAGTAAAAAAGTTCATAACTTCCTCAAGACCTTTGCTCTTCTGTATCCCAGAGTTTGTATAACTGAGTAGCAATGTTATGAAAACAGTAAATCTTATTTTGCATGTGAAATAAAACCTTTTTTCTTGGGTGACTTTTCTGAAAAGTTTCAATACTACCTCTGAGCCACAAGGGACTATTTCTTGTTTAATTATGTTACATTGATAAATTAATTTCTCCTGGTTATTTGAAGTAAATCATATACAGGTGTTTGTTATGTTCTTTATTATCTTTTCCCCCCCCCTTAGATGCAATAATAAATTTTATCATTCATCATAGAGATCTGGGAAAAGTCCTCTTTTAATTTTAAATTTTTTCAGTTATTTTTCCCTGGAACTGCCCTGTAATTGTGATCACAGAATGAAAAACTCATTCTGGTCACCTAATGAAGATGTTTGTGAAATTCTTCTGTAGTTTCATCAACTCCATTATGTAACAACTATGTTTCACAATCTGAACAAATTACTAGAATCATAAAAGAAATATTGGTAGGCTTCACTCTATGAAAAACACAATTAAAATTTTTGTCTTCTATTTTTATGGTTTTATAATCCAAACAGGCATATGAATACATTTTTCTGACATGCAATTATTTCATTGTTAACATTTACTGTCTGGAATTGGCAAAAAAATGAATAAATAAATAAATAAGGACACCAATAGGCATTAATATTGCTTAATTTTAGCCTTTTCAAGTCTCCTTCAGTTTCCTAGTTCTTGCACATTTTGACACTATTTCTATCCTTGAGCCTCCCACTTTATGAAATATAGCAAAGTGTTTTCAGGACAGCGTACATGAGAGTTAACGCATGACAGACTGGCCCAAATGACATTGTCTTATATGTGGGAAGTGGTAATGGAAGAATAATCCTCATCATAATGAAATGTCAAATTTGAAAATAATATACTTTGCTGCACATTCAACTGGCAATGCTAGAATTATAAATTCCAATAGCTGGGCATTGTGGCGCGCGCCTGTAGTCCCAGCTGCTTGGGAGGCTGAGGCAAGAGAATCACGTAAGCCCAAGAGCTGGAGGTTGCTGTGAGCCGTGTGACACCACGGCACTCTACCAAGGGCAGTAAAGTGAGACTCTATCTCTACAAAAAAAAAACAAAAAGAATTATAAATTCTCTCGTTAGAGTCCAGCTTTCCTCTTTTTCTGGTCAAGATGGCACTGTCGTATCACCTCCCCTGATATAGGCAACGTGACTAAGACTATTGACAGTGACCAAGTAATTCACAATAGACCAAAGATTATTATTTGGCTTTTAGTGAGATTCAAAGTCAACTTACTTTGATTAAACACTACAAGTCTAAGCACTATCCCTTTAATTATATCCTTTCTTTCCCCCTCTCAGAACTTTAATAATAAGCACATGACAGATGTTTTTAAAACATTTGTTTTTGAAGCAGCATTAGCCTTGAAAAGACAAGTGGGAGAGGTTGTGAGGACAGAAAGATAGATTTGCACCTGATATGTTTGTTGGCAAGACTGAATGACTCTCCAGTGAGAAGCTGCATCAGCGCATGATCTTTATAAAAGCTCAGAATGGAAATGGCAAGTTTCCTTTGTGTGTATTTCTTTTCATGCTGCCAACATATAGGGAGGCTGCCTGTCAAGGCTTCTTGACAGAGAAAAGAAACTCTATCCTTAGGACATACCTGGTATTTTTTAAGAGTCATGGATACATAGCTTTAGGGAGAAAAATTGGTAATGTGCTGAAAACAAATCTCTATCACCTGATTCTCACTAGACTACGTGGGACCAATGCTGTCAAGAGTGCAGGTGCAGAAAGGCACAGACTGTGCTCCCCACGACATCCTCCTTGTCTGTTTCCTGAGCAACTTGGCTTCTCAATGGCCAGACCTTGGATGACTAATTAAAATGCTGAAAGAAATCACTGTCCTTTAATTAAATAATGGATTATTGAAGGCAAACCATTAACTACATTGAAATGCTATTAAACTAAGAGGTCCCTTCTTCTCGGATCTTTAATACTCCTTAAGACCAATACGTGACCCTGGGGTCAGTAACAGAGTGTGTGTGGGGGCTGAGGAGAGAGAGACTTTGGTAGAACTTCACCAAAGTAGGAAAATACATCAAATCATACCTCTCTCTCATCGACTACGCATACTACTTGTGATCTCTAAGTGGTATTCTTGGGTCCTAAATGTTATTAATTATGAAAGTTATATATAAGGCTTTTAGAGAGGGTGTATACCCCCCTTTTTTTGTTTGTTTGTTTTGTTTTGTTTTCAGAAAAGGAAATAAGAGAGCTGCCATCCTAAGACATTCCATCCTGGATGAGCTAGGGTGCTGGCCACACACACCGGGGCTGGCAGGTTTGAACCTGGCCTGGCCCAGGCCTGCCAAACAACAATGGCAACTACAACAAAAAAAAAATAGCTGGATGTTGTGGTGGGCGCCTATAGTCCCAGCTACTTGGGAGGCTGAGGCAAGAGAATTGCTTAAGCCCAAGAGTTTGAGGTTGCTGTCAGCTGTGATGCTGTGGCACTCTACCAAGGGCAACATAGTGAGACTCTGTCTTAAAAAAAAAAAAGACATTCCATCTGTACCTCAGCACCTGATATATACACTGTATATATAGATGGAGCCTTAAGCTCTAATTCATGGTGAGGGCCGAAGATGAGGGAGACGAGATGAGGATTTGTGTTTGTTCGGTCATACATGTCTTTGAAAGCTGTAAGAGAAGAGTCGCATAAAAACATTTATTCATAATACCATAGACATACACACACATACCCAGAGACACAGCTCTCTGATAGTCACCTCCTGTTAAGGCATTCATGAGTGATCAGTGTCCATTGAAACTCATGCCAGTCTGAAATCATGCCAGTGTTGGTACATTCAAGCTCTATAAGGTGTATTTGGCTTGGGTGTAGTTTATATGTGTGTGTGTGTGCACACATGCACATGTGCACTATGTATACGTGTATTTTATATACATCCCTCATCAATATTTCACTCAGTCACTACTGATTGGAAATGTCACTTAACCTCATTGAACCTCAGTTTCTTCATAAATAAAATGAGACTGATCATTTATTGTGTCATTTAAAAATAAAATTATTTGACATAAAATCTTTAGAAATATGTTTGGCTCCTTTTAAGTGCGAGTTTAAGGGGTCTGTCCTGTGAAGCCCCTCAAAATGTATGAATGATTTTCTATATGTGTCCAAAACACCTTTTATATAGACCTTTTATCAGATTTTCTTTTCTTTCTTTCTTTTTTTTTTTTTTTTTTTTTGAGAATCTATCACCCTGGATAGAGTGATATGGTGTAATTATAACTTACAGCAACCTCCAACTGACCCTTTTGCCTCAGTTTTTTTATTTTTAGCAGAGATAGGGTCTTATTCTTGCTTAGGCTGGTCTCAAACTCATGAGCTCAAGCAATCCACCCACCTGGGTCTCCCAGAGTGCTAGGATTACAGGCATAAACCACTGTGCCCTGCCCCAGATTTTCAAAAGACCTTGGCCCTTTATAATTTCACATATCCATTACCACTGGAAGATAATCCATTTTTCAATAGGAAACATCTGTCAGTTAATCTTTCTATATAAATGAATGTGTGTGTGTGTGTGTGTGTGTGTATTTTCTCTCAAAGCTTATTTGGGTAGTATTTTTATTTATTTATTTTTTTTATAGAGACAGAGTTTCACTTTGTGGCCCTTGGTAGAGTGCCGTGGCCTCACACAGCTCACAGCAACCTCCAACTCCTGGGCTTAAGCGATTCTCTTGCCTCAGCCTCCCGAGTAGCTGGGACTACAGGTGCCTGCCACAACACCCGGCTATTTTTTGGTTGCAGTTTGGCCGGGGCCGGGTTTGAACCCGCCACCCTCGGTATATGGGGCCGGCGCCTTACTGACTGAGCCACAGGCGCCGCCCTTGGGTAGTATTTTTGAGGCTGAAAGTAATTACTTCTTCCATTTGTCATGAAGCCACTTCTTTGAGTGGCAGTATAGTTTCTTAAGTACATACAATATTTTGTGATTATGAAGATTTCAAAAATGCAAAAAAAATAGAGAATTGTATGACAGATGCCAATGTACTCGCCACTCAGCAATAAGACCTCCTAATTTAGGAATTTGTGGTGTAAAGTGGTCAGACTGGAGATGATGTTTCATAGTCTGTCTTTTCTAAGTTGTTCCACAAGGTCTTTTGTTTCCTTGTTTGCCTTCCTTCCATTAAGTGTGGTTCCTTGTGCTAGTGCCAAGAGATGTCTATGTGGGCATGATCTGATTATTCTTCCTCTAATCCAGGGAGGAGAAATGCAAATTAGAAAAGCTTCTATTTTATAATTGCTATGGTTTGAATATGTCCCTCAAAGTTCATGTGTTGGAAACTTGATCTCCAATGGACCAGTGGTGGGAAATGGGACCCTAATAAGAGGTGATTAAGTCAAGAGGGCTCTGCCCTTTTAATGGATTAATGTGGCTACCACGGGAGTAGGTTTTTTATAGAAGTGAGCCTGGGCCCCAGTGCTCTCTCGCTCTTGTGCTCTCTTGTGCTCTCTTGCGCTCTCTTGCCCTTCTGCCTTCTGCCATGGGATGATGATGCACAAAGGCTCTGACCGGATGTGAGCCCCTGGGTCTTGGACTCTGCAGCCCCCAGAACTGTAAGAAATTACCCAGGCTCATGTATTCAATTCTGACAGCATAAAACAGATTACAAAAAAAAAACAATACAAAATAATTGAAGCAATTGCCTACATAATTGAAGAGGGTGATTCTGTGGACACTGCATATTTTAAGGAATAATCCATCCCCTCTCCCCATATTTTAACTTTAATTGTATTACGGGTGGGCAAATCCCTTGTCTCCATTCTGCTATCTGACCTTATTTTAAATAAGCTTATAATAAACACACAGGTAAATACACTGAGGCTGTGTTTAAAATCTGTCTACTAGCATGAAATCTTTCCCCAATGTATATTACAGTTGTTTTTTGTGTATTTTTCCTCTTCATCATCATTTGGATGTGAAGAATGGAAGTATGCACAGAAAGTGCCACACTTCCACTCCATTGGAAGATTCTCTGGTCACAAAGCCCAAACATCCCTTTAGAGCAGGAACTTGTACATGGATCAGTGGAACGAGCATGGCATCTTCTTCTGGGTGGCAGTTTGTTCAGAAAAGTCAGGTGTCGCAGAGTGAGACAATGGCAAAACCAAGAGCATTCAGATAAGCTTTGGTCTGTGGTGATGCATTTGGCCTTTCTTTTTTTTTTTAAAGTTCACGTAGATGAGCCTTCAGTCACTATGTATTTTGTTTGTTTTGTTTTTCTGAGACCGAGTTTCACTCTGTGGATCTGAGTAGTGTGCCATGGCATCATAGCTCACACTCAAGCACAGTGACCCTCTTGTCTCAGCCTCCTGAGTAGCTGGGACTAGCAGCCCCCACCACAACTCCCAGCTAGTCTTTTGTTGGTTTGTTTTTGGTCTATTTTTAGTAGACTGTTGTTCAGACTGGTCTCAAACTCCTGAGTTCAGGTGATACATATACCTCGGCCTCCCAGAGTGAGTGCTAGGATTACAGGTGTGAGCCATAGCTTCTGGCCAGTTATATGTCTTTATGTCACATTTCTTTTGTGTTACCAGATTTTTTTGCTGATATGATGAGCACAGAAATCCAAACCTGCTCCATATCTTCTGACAAACAAGTAGAGTTCATCTCCTGAACCTACTAAAATGGATGTGTAAATAATACAATTAAAGGTCCAGTCAGTTGTCTTCTTCATAGATTGATTAAAATAATTATTCTTCAGCCTGGCAACACTCTTTTCAAATGTATTCTTGTCCTCTAAATTGATGCTAAGTATAAGGCAAGGCTCTACACTCTTAACCCAGTGAAAATGCAACCTACAAAAATGAAAAAAATGATGGAAAAAATGGGGTGACTAGAAAATGAAAAACTACTTTGGAGATACATTTTTATGATATGAAGTTTCATGGGAAAATATAAACTTGGGTTGGCTTGGTGCTCGCGCTCAATGGATAGGGTACTGGCCACATACACCGGGGCTGGTGGATTCAAACTTGGCCTGGGCCTGCTAAACAACAATGACAACTACAACAAAAAAATAGCCAGGTGTTGTGGTGGGCCTTGGTAGTCCCAGCTACTTGGGAGGCTAAGGCAAGAGAATCGCTTAAGCCTAAGAGTCTGAGATTGCTGTGAGCTGTGACTCCACAACACTCTACTTCTAACACCAAAATGCCAAACTCAAGAATCCAGATGAATGCTAAACTGTATAAAGTTTTGATAATACTTTGTAAATTAAACTATGCCATTTTACTAGGCTATTAGTTTTGACTTATGTAAAGGTTGGTCATTCATTCACACAAGCCAGGTAGGAAATAAAGACAGATGTCAAACCATAATGTAAGCGCAGCTGGTTAAATTAATTTCATTATTACTTATATGTTACTCTGACCTTGTCAGTTCTGGTGAGTTGAGCATTTAAGTCTTAGGTCCTGTCGATAAATATCTGGCTGCTGGTCCTCTTCCAGCAGGGCATGACAAGGTCATGATGTTTTGCATCCTCCTTTTGCTATAAATGATGACCATGGGTACCAATAAGGTTATTTTATTGAATGTGTTGTACGGTAAGAAATGACATACTCAACTGTAAGTTATTAATCACTATAGACAGATTCGAAGTGGATTTTGGAGCAGGCTCTGTAAATATGCCAAGAAGATTCAAAAATCAAAAACGGAAACCAAAAGTAAGAAAACAAAACCCATAGCTGAAGCGAAACAACTGATTAGATTGTTTGTGTTTACTTCAAGATTCATACGTAGAACAAATTAATTTGCATCTGGCCTTATAGAACTTAGATATCCTGTCTCTGTTGGGAAAAAGCTAAGGTTATATTATGGCTGTGATAATTTAGGGAGCTGTGGTTACTTGTAGAGAAATCCAAACGACAATGATAAATTTCATAATAAATTTATGATAAGTTTGGATGTGGGTGTCAGCCAATTAAATGAGCAATCAAACCCCAAGTAGAAATACTTTTCTTTGAACAGCCAGCTCCATGGAGGGCCCCATTACTTGGCAAAAACAGACAATTTATAAAAGAAATCCATCAAAATATATTGTCTGGAACTAAATAAGAGCTGAGGTAGCAACTGTGTTTATAAGAGAGAGAAACCTAATTTAGAATCAAAAGCAACTATTAAGTTTTAAGAAAAATATGCTGAATGTCAGTTACAGGTTTGAAAATTGAAACTCCCATCATTTACTTTTTTCCTGAGTAAATGCATATGTGCATACGTATATAATGATATGTAATTTTGGGTATGTGTGTGTGTATAACACAAATATGTATTTGGAAGTGCAAAATTATTTGTTCCCAATATGGCAAAATTTCAATCCAGAGATTGCAAACTCAAATGCTTCAGGACCAGGAAATTAACATGACGTGTCCCCTGTTATATAACAGCAAACCCTGGGATGGGAAATGTGGCCAACTGAAGAGTTCATGGCTTATTTAAAGCCCTTCTCATTCAATTTTCTGACTGAAAGAATTTCTTTTAGCCAATTCAAATGCTGATGATTTTAACAAGCAGACTTCTGGATTTGGGGATTTGGACTGAAACCTTTAAATGATTACTTGAACAAAATTCATCTAAAATATGTTAGGTAAGGATGAGAAAGATTTTAATATTCCAAGATTGAAAACACGAAGTACCACCAGGAATATGTACATAGTATTACCAAGGAATATATCTGGATGATATATGTAAAAACGGTTTTAGGATTCTAACCTAAGAAATTCAACTATAGTAAGAAAATATTAAATTTGTAGTGACTTACTTTGAATTTCTTGGTGAAAATTGCCCTGCTAATGCATTTTATTCAGTAGACTTAGCTCACTCTTTTGTATTTATTGGTCGCTAGCATTTTACTTTGCTTAGTTGTTTTGCTGACTGTGGACTACTTTTACATTGATCATTAGTATCTATTCTGCTTAATTACACTTCTGTTGATATCTCAGTAATTTCTCTTTAATTTGCTTCCAAGGAAGTTGTTGGAAACTGAAATCTTTAACCATTTCCATTGCTCCAAGATACACTTCTGTCTGATTGCATTTATCTTTTCCCAAAGAGAATATGTTCTATGGAGAAAATATTTAGAAGTCTTTCTTGCACTACCTGTCAGGTGCTTATAATGCAAAACTTTAATTTAATTATAAGTGGAACATCAGGATTTCAAGTATATCCGTATTAACTACTGAATAAGTGCAAAATATTTTAAGCTGTGTCACATTTCTTTTTAAATTAGCCATTTTTATACCACTGGCTGCCACATTTCTAGAATATTTGTTAAGTAGATGGTGAATATCTTATACTTACAGTTATCAATGAAATCCAGAAATATATATTTGGAAAAAACTCAATATATACTTTATTGATACTGATAAAATAATAACAATCTTTATATAGGCAGAAAATGAAAACACTACTAAATAATACAGCTGGTGAATTTCTACCTTCCTCAGTAATCCCAGAAGTACTAATTACAATAACTGGTGTATATTACCCAACCCATATTCCTATGCCCCTACAGTTTAGATTTATATTAAAGATGCAAATATGCCTTTTGACGCAGGAATATTCCTGGAAGGAATAAATTTGAACATCTAGGTTAGGATGATGGGAGTAGACCACTATAATTATCCTCATTCGAAATCCCCTTGACACTCTGTGAAGTCATCTCACAATATTTCCATATCACAATTTTTATGAGTGATGGGAGGAATTATCTAGTTTTTGAGCCCATATGACAAGAGGTGGCATCTTTCCTATTTATTTAAAACTCACCTTGAATGAACAAAAAAGAATCCAGAAGATATCATATAAATACATTTATAAGTTTTTATTATTCTGTAAGGCTTGAAACCTATTGTTTCAAATAAAAGATGGATATGATGTAATAAAAATCAGGGATGTTCCTCCAAGTCCAGAATCCTTATTTTCTGTATTAAATTGTCCCTGGCATTACCACTAGAGGTTTGGGATTGACTATATCCATATGATGGCATCAGTAAGACATCAATTACGTTGATTTCGTGATTAAGGACATGGTGCTGGTGGTTCTAAGTATAGAGTTAAAAAAAAAGAAAGTGGAGACAAGAAATCTCATAGATTCTTATAGATCTAAATTCAGGTTTCTAAATTAAATGACTTATTTTTAGGCCATAAACTGGAGTTTTGTATCAATAAATATTTCTCCATCTATATAAGCCATGAATGGTGGAATAGTCAGTCTGTTTGTATGTATTATATCAATAATAAGATAAGCCAAACTGCTTGGCATTTAGTGGTTTTGTTTAAAGTTGTGGTTAGATCATTTGGAAATTTAAAAAGCCAATCATATTTTCAGATGCTTTTAACCGGATGCCCAAAATTAAAAAATTTAACTTCTTTCACCCATCTTTAACTCAACTAAAAACATTTGCCCTGTTGGTTCTCCAAGAGAATGGCATTGTCATAATCTAATCATGTCTTGAACTTTATTATTGAACCCCTAGAGTGACTTTTCTAGGTGGATGCAATGAAGCAGCAGGAACAACTCTGGGAAATACATGTGACAGATGTTTCTAAAATCAAATCCATCAAATATTACTACTTTAAATTCATTCAAAACTGATTAGACCCACTTGTGTGGTACTGCCTCATACTGGTTTTGTTTAGTTTAGTTAATGTTGCAATTAATCTTTGCAAAAATCTAATTCATCCCCAAGCTTCTTTCACGCCATGATCTGTTTGTGTAAATCTTCTGAAACAAAATACCCTGTCTAATTTGATCTGTTGTCATGATTGAAAATAGACGTTGATACTGCTTTGTTTCTACAGTGATATAATTAAGATGCCCATGCTTCTCTAATTAATCTAATCTAAAAATGCTTTGGCTATTAGATAACCTAATAGAATATAATGCATTGTTTTTCTTTCTTATCTCTGTTATTAGTCAAGAAAATTAATTGTGCCAAGTTTGAAACACATCCAATGCTTATTTACATATTCAGATTTTAATCTAAGCTAGATGCCTTTATAAAATATTATCCATTATTTATTAAGTAGAATTACACTCAAGAACCATGTTAACAATGTTTAAAATAATTATAATACATGATGTTTATATATATATACACATACATATACACATATATACACACATCCCCTAATTAATGTATTCAGGGGAGACATAATATAATAAATATAATGTATTTAGTACAACATATTAAGTAATATATAATTTATGATAATATAATTAGGTATATAAAATGTATATGCTCTAAACATTTACATATAATTTTCTATGTTACATATAAGTAAATTAAATCCCCTTTACATTGCCCATTGTGAAAGGAAACATAAAAAAATGAATAATCACCTAAGAAGAAATTCAGTAAATGGCCAGTTTATTTTGAGTATATTATTAGTCATCATAGTGCATACTCAATTTTTGAAATAAATAAATAATGCTAATATTTTATCAAAATTAAACAGGGAAATGTAAACAGGGAAAATAGGTGGATTTAATTTTTCATTGTAACTACTTATGTTTAAATATGTTATTAAATAGTAACATATTAAAGTGTAAATTTAATTAAATGAGTCATAGTAAATATAAAATTCACACTATGTAATAAATGTGCTTATGAAACTACTCTTTAAAAAGTAGCTCTAATCTCATTTTACAAATACTCTGAAAATGTGTACTAGAGTATATAAATCAGAGTGGACTTGATAATGTCAATTGTTGGTTGTAACACATTTTGATAAATTGTTTTGATTGATTAAATGTAATAGAAAGAAGTTAAAAAATATGTGCATCTCATGAAAACCTTTTCTAAAATATTCTATTTAAATACAATTCTGTTTTCCATTAATTTTTTTGAACATTTTCATCATGTATTTCATTTCCTGAAACATATTTTTTTAAAAACTTATTTTTTAGCTTTGTATGCATTTCCTTCCTCTCATATTTAAATTCAGTATTTTAATTTTATTTACCAAAGATGTCCTTTTCACTTTACAAAGAGGGTTACAACTATTTTTTTTTTTTTTGAGGTGGAGTCTCACTTTGTTGCACAAGCGAGAGTGCCATGGTATCAGTCTAGCTCACAGCAACCTCAGACTCCAGGGTTCAAGTGATCTTCCAGCCTCCACCTCCTGAGTAGCTAGGACTACAGGCATCTGCCACCATGCCTGACTAATTTTTCTATTTTAGTAGAGATGGGTTTTACTCCTTTTCAGGTTGCTTTGAACTCATTGGCTCAAGGGGTCCTTGCTAATCCAGAGTGCTAGGATTACAGGTGAAAGCCAACATGCCCAGCCTCAAACATCTTTTTAAAATGAAAATTTTAAGGCTAATAAAAGATGTAAATGGAAAGACTTAAAACACTGAGATAAAATTGATATATAAAAGTGTTTTTGGTGGTGAAATGCATTTCCTAAGTGCCTATGTTGAGAGGAAAATTCAGATTAATTTGAATTCTGCTACTAAACATGAATTGGATTAACCCCCCCCCCTTCTTACTTATTAAGCTCATGGGTTCCATCTTAATTTTGTTTCATATTTTCCATATTAACCTACATAGAACAGGCTTATGTAGTTCTTGACCCTGGTACATATTCGTATTATATTGATTATATATGATAGTTTTGAAGCTCTGATAAAGAAAAATGTATATATAGAAAACTGCTCAACATCAGTGGTCATTGTGGAAATGTTTAATAAATTAAACAACAATAAAATACACTTAATGCACCTACCAGAATGTTTAAATTCAAAAGAACAACAACACAAAGTGTTGGCAAGGATATGGGAAAACTTGTATGCACATACATTGTTGGTGGGAATGTAAAAATGAAATTAACCATATTTGACATTTTCTAATAAACATATGCATTTCTTATAGCCCAGCAATTCTAAAAGTATGTATCTAAATGCGTACATGAACAACTTGGCTCATAGAACAATTTTCACATGTGCTTTATTCATAGTAGCACAAAACCATAAACAAGATGTGAGCATGAATAGAAAAATAATTTTGACAAAGTCAAACAATACACTACTGAACAGTAATGAACTAATACACAAACTGGCATATGCCACAATGTTGATAAATCTGAAAAACATTTTTTCAAGGAAAAAAAGACTAAAGCAATTTATGATGTAAGAATCCACTTAAGCGAAGTTCAAGAAAAGGCAACCTATTTTTTCTCTTATTTTTGTTTAATTTCAAATTAGTAGGAGGGTACAAATGTTCAGCTTACATTGTTTTCTCTTCTAAGGTAAAGTTCAAGTTGTAGTTGAGCCCTTCACCTGGCGGGCCATGCTGAACACCCTCACCTTGTGCACTTTAGGTGAGATCTCACCAATTAACCCCCCTCTTCTCCCTGCCGCCTCATCTTCTCTCCCCTCTCTTTCCCTCTCCCACCTCTCTCCCTACTCCTCATTAGACTATACTTCTGTTTTTCTTTTATGTGGGCATCTAGAGGTAACCCCTACTCTGAATTGGTTACCTCTGAGGGGTCACAAAAGTTTAATGGAGAGAGAAATTTTTTATTACTTGATTTTAGTGGAGTAGACATACACACAAATATATGCATGCACACATAAATACCAATCGTGCTATGCAATTAAGGTTTATACATTTTACCAAATGTAAATTATTGTTGAACAAATAAAGGAATAACAGTGTTTTTTTAGAAAAAATTGGAGTGTTTTTATTAGCACTGATTATACTAAAACCAAGCATAAAAAAAGGCCTGAAAACCTGAATCCAGTTCCACTTCAGTGGACTGCTCTTGCTTTCTGCATAACTCTTACCTGTTGTTTTCTTAAGAACTGTCTTTGTCATACAGCATACTTTTCAGTCAAAGCTCAAAAACTCTGCTAGAAGGGAAAACATAAACAAATTACAAGTCAGAAGTTACCATGAACAATGTCTACCTATAGAACTGAGTTATTGTATTTTAAAATTGTTGAAAGTTTCAATGACCACACAATAGTTTGCCTTCCACAGGAAAAGACTTTACCCAGACGTGGTTTATTTCGTTATTTCTCATAGCAACATTAATGAAACCAGTGTCATTATTTAACCTCAGTGACTACTCTTGGAGATATACTTCCAACCCAGGCAAACTGACTTCAAAGGACCAGTCCTTAACAATGTTTTTTTTTTTTTTTTTTTTAATTTTTTATGGAGACAGAATCTCACTCTATCACCCTGGCTAGAGTGCTATGGCATCATAGCTCATAGCAACTTCAAACTCTTAGGCTCAAGCTATCCTTTTGCCTCTGCCTCCTGAGCAGCTGGGACTATAGGCACTCACCACAACACCCAGTTAATTTTCTATTTTTGGTATAGATGGGGTCTCACTCCTGCTCAGACTGGTTTCAAACTCTTGAGCTCAGGAAATCCTCCTGCCTCAGCCTCTCAGAGTTCTAGGACTACAGGTGTGAGTCACCATACCCAGACTGGATAGTCTGTGGGTATAATGATAGCATGACCAAAACAGCTGGCCTTTTAAAGGTAATTTACATTTGGGTCATTGTAATAAATGAGATAAATCATTTGCTTATTTTCATGTCAACTATTGTAATTTCTTCAGCATATTTGAAATTAAACAGTTCTTTGCAAAATATTGGTAATTGTTTGTGTTCTTCAGATGTTAGGTAGAATGTTTATATACTTTTAATGAACAGTGTTATAAAAGGAAGTTGCAGGAGGACATCTAGGAGAATGGTAAATTGTTCTTTGATTTGAGTAAATTGGAAGTACTTGGAAGACCAAAGTGAGGATAACCCAGAAACCGCTTTATGACGAAATCTTTGTGATGCAGTGTTATACAAATTGAGCTTTCCATTTTATTAAATTCCCAAGGGAATCCAAACATTACATCATAATCATATTCAATATGCTTACTCCCTCTGAAGAATTAAAATTAGAATGTAAGTAACACTCTACTAAGGGAAGAAAAAGTCAAATGTAAAATCACCATATCTTCAGTCCCCTTAGAGATCTGATAAGTGAAAGAAAGAATGCCAATAATTATGCTCAGATTCTAGAGTATCACTAGATTTCTGATGTAAATAATTTTCCTGATTTTTTGGATGATAATTTCCAATAAGCAGTTCACAAAGTTAATTCCTAACTGGTTTTTAATTAATTTAAAAATTATATATAGCGAATCCCAAATATGAAAAAAGAAGATATCTTTCCAATCTGAGCAGTGGCTACAATCTTGAACTAGAGAGATTTAAAATAAACAGAAGCTGTATGAACTTAGCTGAATTAAACAACATTCAACTGATATGATTATGATTCATCTTAAGTGTTCTTAAATACAAATGCAATTTCAGAGTTTCTCCAGCTCGAGTGTACTGACATTTTTGACATAGATTTACCTTAAATTGGTTGTGTTTAGTTGCTGGTGGCTTTAGATATATGCCACAGTAATATTTATGGGGTGTGTGTGTGTGTGTGTGTGTGTGTGTGTGTGTGTGTGTATGAGAGAGATAGAGAAGGGGAAAGCTTGACATATTTGTTAAATTATTTTAAAGATACCTATTTTTTTTCTGCAAATCATAAGGTATATGAGGTCAGACAATTAAGTTTGCAAACTCAATATCAATCATAGTCACTTTCAAAGAATTTCCCTTGGCCATTTTGCGATCATAATGGTCATCAGCGAGAAATAGAGTATTTTTTCTAGGATGAATTCACAAACATGATTGTCTGACGTCTTACAATGACAGCTCCATTCCAGAAAGAGTTTCAAAATTACATTAAAGAGTGGACTAAGCATTGGTGTCAGTGTATAGGAGAGTACTTTGAATGTGACCATAGTGATCTTCAGCAGTGAAACATGTAGCATTTTGTCTAGGATGAGTTAACTAATTTCATCTTCTGACCTCCTATATCCTTATATAAACATTATGTTTACAGTATTTTTTAAATGGTGATTTTTTATCACAAACATTCATCAATAATGGAAATCCCCATAGGCTCAAATGACAAATAAAACCTAAAATTATTATTTGTGAAGTTATTACAAGTTCAAACAAACAAATGAACTCAAGCAAGCATTTGAAGCAAATCTATTCATAGTCAGAGATTTTAAAAGGTACATTACTGTCTGTAGGTAAAGCTATCATTACCGTCAACATATTTCTTAAAAATTTGTACGTTGCCAAGCCCTTCTTTCTTTCATCAAAACACTGGAAAATGTATGATGAATAATTTCCCAGAACTTGTGGAATTAACTGTGAGGATGCGCAGAATCAAATTTATCACTATTTAATTCCAGTCAATGGTTAAATAATGGAAGTAAATAAATTACACATAGTAACTGTCATTTTTGGGAATATACATCTGTTCCAGAAAAATTATTTGTATTTTTCCTTCTCCTCCATCTTCCCAAGTCCATTAAAGAAAAAAATATGTATGGTGACAGTTTGAGGATTACACAGATAATTGCAAGTAAGTTCATATTTCAGAACCTGTTAAAATTTCAAGTTAGTGCTTAAAAGTATTCAACATCTTTGACAAAAACTTCAATAAAAATTCTATACTCAAACAGAACAAAATAGGGCATGCCTCAGAAAATTAGATCTGATACTCCAGTTAGAGAAATGCATTTGAAAATCTTTACCCTAGCTTTGCTTATTACTTTAAATGTTATACAACATTAGAAATCATAGGCAATTTTTAAATAAGAACAAAATATGAAAAACTTTGTTATCTGAATTTCCATTTCACTATCCATATATTTTTATTATTAGAAATAATAAAAGTAAAGTATATTACCTAACATATTTGAAAGTCAACACTCGACTTGCCAAATGGGACTAAATATATGATAAAAACTTAATTCTTTTTATTTAATTATTTAATGGAAGTCAGAGTACATTATCTTTAGAGGCTAAAGAAATACTGTCAAAATGTACATGGGAAAATGCTATAAAATCAAATATTTTTTACAAATGTGTCAAATTATAAAAGAAATTAGTGAAAAGTTATTGAATTACACTGGTTTCAAAAGATTTTTCACATGTCTGCCCTTTGATACTTGGAGCTTATCAGTAACTAGAAAGTTGAATCAATCATTCTTAGTAAACTTTTTTTTCTTTTTCTGAAGTGTGCTGCTGATTGGTAAAGATTTCTTCTGTGAGAAGCTAAGAAATAGCTTTTCATCTTTAGCAAGAGGTATATTTTATGTCAATGTACAGTGAAGTACTTTGAAAAATGGTTAATGGAAGTTCTTTAACAGAATGCAATGTAGCATTCAATAGTTGTGGTGCATTCTCTTTTTAAAAATTTACAAATGTAGAGTTGTACATGGAGGATATACAAATTTTAACTTTATTGTACTTTATAACATGCCAATATATTGTACCTCTATATGATTTTATGCATCAACAACTTAAAAGTTAAAATTAATAACATGCCACTAGTCATTCTAAGGGAACATATTATTTAAGAAGGAAATCTAATTATTTATTTCAATCTCTGTTAAATTACATTATTGTTAGTGGTTTAGCTCCAGTTATTTAACAGTTATTTCACCTAAAAATATTTAGAAGCAAATATAGTTAAACTTAGGAGTTTGTGCATTTATTTTTCATACTGAATCCTAAATCCATAGCAGTTGGACAGAATAATCGATGTTGAGCTGGTACATACATTCATGATATGGATGGATTATTATTATTATTATTATTGAGATAGAGTCTGACTCTGTTGTCCTGAGTAGAGTGTGGTGACGTCATAGCTCACAGCAACCTCAAACTCCCAGACTCAACTGATCTTCTGTCTCAGCCTCCTGAGTAGCTGGGACTACAGGCACCCACCACAATGCCTGACTACTTTTTCTATTTTAGTATAGGCAGAGTCTTAGTCTTCCTCAGAATGGTATCCTGAGCTCAGGTGTTCCACCTGCCTCAGCTTTCCAGAGTGCTAGGATTATAGGCATGAGACACTGTGCTGGCCAGCATGGATTATTCTTAAGAATTAAAGTCTGGTATACATATACCACAGCTTGTTAATCCATTCTTGGGTTGGTGGGCATTAATACTATTCAGCCATTAAGAAAAATGGAGACTTTACATCCTTCGTATTAACCTGGATGGAAGTGGAAGACATTGTTCTTAGTAAAGCATCACAAGAAGGGAGAAGCATGAATCCTATGTACTCAATTTTGATATGAGGACTATTAATGTCAATTAAGGTTATGGGGGGGAAGCAGAAAGAGGGACGGAGGGAGGGGGGTGGGGCCTTGGTGTGTGTCACACTTTATGGGGGCAAGACATGATTGCAAGAGGGACTTAACCTAACAATTGCAATCAGTGTAACCTGGCTTATTGTACCCTCAATGAATCCCCAACAATAAAAAAAAAAAGAATGAAACTCTGTAAATTTATGGAGTACTCATAATAATTAGGAGTCATCATATCCTCTGAGAACGTATAGGTACTCATAGATATAATTGCTTGAAAAAAAAAAACATAATATAGTCTCAGATTTCCTATATCCATCTATTGCTGGTAGATGCAACATCATTGTCTCTTGATAAGTCAAAAAAAAAAAAAAGTGGTAATATTTTCTTTTTTTTCACCTACTTACTAAATATCCCCTAAAGTTGTTCCCAATGTAGATTTAGCCTGAGTTGCCCCATGTCAACTTCTGCATGGCAATATTTCAATGTATTTATATTTTCTGTCCTCAAGCCCCATGATTCAAGCATTTGGAGCATTTGTATTGCAACAGCATTTATCCAGGCAGGTACACAATCTGTATTCCACTGACCTGTACAGATTCTTATCTTGACCATCAGTGTTAAATTTGACTTTCAGGTGTGAATAAAATTGCTGAAGAACATCCAAATGATTGAATGCTGCCACCATATTATTCCTATTTAAGCCTAAGGATACCAATTTTTGTTCAAACAACAAATATATAGAAATAAATCTTGACATTCATAAGCTGAGTTCAGTAAGGCATTACCCTTTTGACGGCATTGGCTTTACCCAAATTCTGGATAAAAGAATTGCCCAGTTGTATCCTACCTGGGTTTAAGGGAGACTCTTTCTTCACGAAACTCTGCCTATTTCTCCGCTCTTTTCAAAAATGCTTACATTTTCTCTTCTCTTTATGAGAAACAGTTGTGCCCTACCTATAACATACTTTTGATTGAATTACTTTTTTCATCCTTGGTCTCTCAATTTAAATATCTTTTCTACATGGATACCTTCCCTGAACATGTCCTTTTTCTATCATAATTGTGTAATTCATGTTATTGTCTGAAATACAAAAAAAAAAAAAAACAGACCAGAGTTTGCTATGATACCTAGAATTTTATATGTGCTCAAGGAACGTTTATTGTTGAAAATGAAGTATACAAGTGAATGGTGAATGAATGCTACAGCATAGTGTATGCTCAAAATATACCTGTGTGATGGATAAAGGGCACTCTTCACCTTCAAGTTTAGAGGTGCTCCTAACAAAAACGGAAATAACTGAATTGGGACTGGTATCTGTGCATATCATCTTCTTTACACATAACGCTTGATGGACTATTTTTCATATGCTGTTTTTGTCAACATCATTTCTTTATTTAATCTCCATTCCTTAACAGATTTGTAAGATTAGATTTCAGAACCATGGAGAGTTCTAAGCTAATGTGAAGCAACAAAGAACCTGGAGACTGAATTTCCTATTCTGACTGGGGCCTATATTATCTAGCACAATTCTTTCAAGGAGTACTTTGACGAATGAGCTACTTGAGTGCTCTAAATAACCCAATAGCCGAATTTAAAATTCAGAGTCTTTTTTCACACCTCATGCTTCTATAATACGAACCTGTAGCTCTGATAACTGATATGAAGGCTAGATTTCTCTCTGTTGACTGCATCATTCCTTGGCACTTAGAAAGTTAATACCTCTTGTTTTTGCATAAGACATTGGAGTTAACCTTATTATTTGAGAATATGTTCTGAGAGGAGAAATTTTATATCTTCAAAATAAATAAAAGCTGAACAGTCTGCCAAGAGCTGCCTTCCCTGGGTATGGAAGCTTTAGAATACTCGCTGGTACTCATATCTGTACTTGTAACCTAGGTTTTTTCTTTATTCTCAGGTTTTATATACTCTTACTATTTGTACCTACTTGCTTTATCTTGGATTCTGCCATTCCTTTATCCTTAAGCCTTCCTCATTCTGTTCATAAAGCACCAAATCTATTAAATGAAAATTTCATAATGTATCATAGTAAATTCTGTGGTGATATACATGTATTTCAGAGTGTCTGATGATTAAACCAAAGATTGCAAAACTGAGGAATGCAGGTTAAATTCAGCTCACCAGTCATGTTTTAAAATAATGTTTTATTGGATTACAGCCATGCCTATCTGTAGAGATATTATGTGTAGCTGCTTTTGTATAATAGTTGAGCATGATGATGGGGACTGTCAGGTCTAAGAATATGTGTTGTAGTATCTGACTCCTTACAGAAATGGGACTTCATTGACTCATGGTCTAGACATAAAAAATTATAAGTGTGGTTTCCAATAACAGATGAATTACCGTGTAATTTCCTAGATGCCAGGAATTGTAATCTAAAATTATTGTGGCCACATGAAGATGAACTAAAAGTCAATCATCCTTGATATAAGAAATGGTAAACAATGGAGACTGTGGAAACTTAAAAGTTACCTACTTTGTTTAAAAAATGCTTCTACTACACAGCCCCAGATGAATTTGCCTTACTGGGTATGGACTAGATATTACCAACCCTTTTACTTTCTCAGGAGAAGGCAGAAGTTGACAATCCTGTGTGAAATTTTCAATTAAAAAATTGCGCTAAATGTTTTAGATCCCATTACCAGGCATCTACCCAGAAGGCAAAAAATCCTTTTATCAGAAGGACACTTGTACTAGACTATTTTTGCAGCTCAATTTATAATCACCAAAATATGGAAACAGCCTAAATGCCCACCAACCCAGGAATGGATTAACAAGCTGTGGTATATGTATACCATGGAATACTATTCAGCTATTAAAAAAATGGAAACTTTACATCCTTTGTATTAACCTGGATGGAAGTGGAAGACATTATTCTTAGTAAAGCATCACGAGAATGGAGAAGCATGAATCCTATGTACTTAATTTTGATATGAGGACAATTAATGACAATTAAGGTCACGGTGGGGGTGGGGGAAGGGGAGAGCAGAGAGAGGGAAGGAGGGGGGGCGGGGCCTTGGTGTGTGCCACACCTTTTGGGGGCAAGACATGATTGCAAGAGGGACTTTGCCAAACAAATGCAATCAGTGTAACCTGGCTTATTATACCCTCAATGAATCCCCAACAATAAAAAAAGAAAGAAAGAAAGAAAGAAAATGCACTAAATGTTTTAGAACAATTTATGCCAAAGAAAGCCCCACATACTTTTAGCTTGAATTTAGCCACAGATCATCTGGATATAATCCTGATTGAAAATGTAATTCAGTTCTTTTTCTAAGAATTTATGATTATACCATACTGTAGATCCAAAGGGAGATTAACAAATTATAAATACTTTCATATATTTCTCTTAAAATATTTATAAAAAATTTCAGGGCGGCGCCTGTGGCTCAGCGGGTAGGGCGCCGACCCCATATGCCGAGGGTGGCGGGTTCAAACCCAGCCCTGGCCAAACTGCAACAAAAAAATAGCCGGGCGTTGTGGCAGGCGCCTGTAGTCCCAGCTACTTGGGAGGCTGAGTCAAGAGAATCGCCTAAGCCCAAGGATTTGGAGGTTGCTGTGAGCTGTGTGACGCCACGGCACTCTACCGAGGGCGATAAGGTGAGACTCTGTCTCTACAAAAAAAAAAAAATACATATATTTATAAAAAATTTCCAATACATTAACACAGGCACAAAAAAATGATACAGGTGTTATTGGTCAAGTCTATGCAGCTGTTTTTTAGTTTTTTGTTTGTTTGTTTAAGATAGAGTCTCATTATGTTGCCCTTGGTAGTGTGCCGTGGTGTCACAGTTCACAGCAACCTACAACTCCTGGGCTCAAGTGATCTTCTTGTCTCAGCCTCAAGTACTACAGGTACCCACCACAATGTGCAGCTCGTTTTTAGAGATGGAGGTCTTGCTCTTGCTCAGGGTGGTCTTGAACTCCTGACCTCCAGCAATTCATCCATCTCGGCCTCCCAGAGTGCTAGGATTATAGGCATGAGCCACCACACCCGGGCCATCTAGGCAGTTTTGTCCAAAATTTGAACCTGCACCAAAATTTGTTTGGAACCAGTAGTGAGCAGAGAAAAAAGGTTATCTACTATTCCTAACCAATGTGACATGTTCCACACTCCTGCTTAGTTCTTAATTCTCAAGGTAAATGTTAAAGTGAGCTAATTAGCCTGAGTGAACACTTGCCAATATCTATCAAGGCAAAGAGTAAACTGTAATGAATATTTTAATTGCATCTTCTTGGATCTTTGTCTTAAAATACTTCTCAGGTTAGCAAGTTTTCGATTTAGAATGGTATGAAATCTGTAGGGTTTGGTGGATAAATCAGAGTCCCTACTCCCTTAAGTGGGGACATGAGTAGAATTTAATATGGTGAGTTTTTTCTTTTTGTAAAGGAAAGGACAAAGTTTAGGGAACAGGAGAGAATGCAGGGCAGTTGGACTAACAATAGCTCAAACAGCTCATCACCACCTCTAGGCCAGTGGAGACAAAGGGAGCCCTGGGTTAGGAAACCTGGAATGAGAGAAGGACAACCCCCACCTGTGGCTTAGAAGCCAGGACACAGGGAGGAAATCTGACCCTCCTCTTGCCTTCTGCTGGTTTCTTCTATTGCTGAACACACGGGCAGCTTGAAGGAAAAAGCACCTATTGAAACAGCCCATAAAGGTCAGTATCCTGGAACAAAGATCAGGGCCTAGAAGAGCCGGTCATCTCTGAGGGGGCAAAAAAGAATACCCTGACCCATGGCCATTCTCTCTTATTCTGCAGGGTTCTGTCCAGTTCTGAAATCTGTATGGTCTTCTATAGCTGAAAACATGGTAGTGCAGAGTGATCGGAAGCTATTTCTATAAAACAGTTGAAGTGAATAAACTATGCGTGGCTCCTCGTATAGAGAGCATCAGATGCATCTGTTAATGACTGTGGTTACGTCTCGTTCCCTTATGTGTCTGGTGAGCTGGGAGGTCATAGTGAGGGTGACAGCCACCCTGGAAAATGTGAAATATACTTCTTGCATTCTGGAAGGAGAGGAAATATTAAATAGACAATCACTATTTTAAATAAACTCACATGTATATATGCTTTGAAGGCAGAACTTCCGTGGAGAAAAGCATGAGAAGTTGTGCAGTGATACAGTTGAGCGTTCGCCAGTCCTGAACTCAACTGACCATTTAATTTTGAAGTTCAATTGATTGCTTTAATCAGACCATGCTTTTGCAGTTGTTACCATAATAGTGGGGAAGAAAGCCCTTCACCGTTCATTCCCAGTTGTAGTCTAGCCTGATAAGGAAAATAAACAGGGGTGACTTGATCGATATAACACAATTCTGGAAAATCTTAATTAGTGCTTGGAGAAAAGCAAGCAATTGGATCCTGGCTACATTTAGTTTTATCTGGACTGTATTCAGAAGCCCTGGTTTCACCTACAAATAGCTGCATGGGATATTGCTTTTTTTGTTTAAATTGGCAAAATTGTTTTCAGTAATTTACCTGCAATTAAAATATAGGGAAAGCTATATTTGTCAGCTGTTTCCAGGTTATATTAATAGGAATAATATTGTGGTTTATGTGTATATTAATTCATTTCAGCATATGAATTTATCAAAATGCTTTTTAGTGCAATTTCTATTACAATGCATAAGCTTGAATATACCTTTTTAGGCAAATAAATGCAATTAAAAGTGTAGGATTCAGCATAAACATAAATTTATAATAGCAAGTTTTAAAAAAAATGTTAGCTAAAATTTAGATATTCTTGTTCCAAGTTTAAGAATATAGCCCTAGTGTCACAATATCTGGGCTTGATCCCAGATCTGCCATGTATGAAGTATTAGTTCAGTAAACTTGAACAACTTTCTGTACCTCTCTGTATCACTTTCCTTATCAGAAAAATTGGGATAATGATACTATTTCTCTCATGAGATTGCTGGAAGTCCTAAGTGTTTTAATTGCAAAGCAGTTAGCAAAGTGGTATCAGGAAATAGCAAGTACTCAATAAATCTTAGCAGTTACTATGTTTCAACTAAGAAATTGTGTGTGTGTCTCTTTCTTATCTCCATAGAGAGACCATAAGAGCATACCATGAAAACTAGGAACCCTACATTTATTTGAAAATCAGTGTCATATTGAGAATTATTTCCATTTTGTACTACCCTGTTTCCCCGAAAATAAGACAGTGTCTTATTTAAGGTGTGCTCCCAAAGATGCGCTAGGTCTTATTTTCACGGGACGTTTTATCTTTCCTGTAAGTAGGTCTTATTTTTGGAGGATGTCTTATTTTCAGGAAAATGGGGTATTAGAACTACTAAAACCATTGTGTAGAGAATTGTAAAAAGCATCCGTCAGCTGAAAACCTACCAACAAGACTTTTGGGGTCAGTTTAATTTATATAATTTAAATGTGATTGCTGTAGAAAATCCTGAGGATAAAAAGAAAATCAAACAATGATAAGTTTTATGTTATTGGCCTCTTACATCTGACTGCTCAGATCTCTTCCCAGGCC
The DNA here is from genome assembly GCF_027406575.1 of Nycticebus coucang. Lineage (NCBI taxonomy): Eukaryota > Metazoa > Chordata > Mammalia > Primates > Lorisidae > Nycticebus > Nycticebus coucang. The sequence continues at coordinate 49,225,629 of NC_069798.1, forward strand.
TTTGTTTATTGACATCATCTGGAAAGTTCAAAATAGGCAGTGCTGGGAGTATTTGCACCACACAAATTGATTAACATCATAAATCTGATCTTGTTTGGAGAGCTAGTTGTTAATCAACACTTATCAATACACCACCATCTGGTCCTTAACTTGAAGGGTCTAGTTAAATTCCTCTGTACTCTAATACCTTTTTTCTAGTTTTATAATAAGAAATATACCATACTGATGACTGATAATCAGCGCAGAAGTATTTCCTAGTCTATAATAAAGCTGTTTACATAACCACAAAAGATTGTTTGGAAAATAGGATTTTAAGATTTTTCTAAGTGCATACATTTTTTATGACAATTTTTATCCTTAGTACTGGCTCATTTCTAAGGAAATAATTCTCTGTAAGAGTCTGCTAATGTATTTCAGGGTTGGGCAGCGTGTCATCAATGATAAAAATCTTGGAGCTAGACCATTTACCAGCTGTGTGATTGTTAACAAAATTTTTGTCCTTTTGATACTGCGATATTTAAAATGGATGTTTACTATAGTCATATTGAGTTTATGAGGCTGTAAAGCAATAATTTCTGTAGAGTTTAACATGGTGCCTGGCACTTCAAAAGCTTCACTTGTGTGTGGACTGATTTGATAACTGACTTGTGACCTCCTCTCTGGGGTTGTATATAGATGATTCATCCATTGCTCTCTAGCATCTAGTTAGTAGAATTATTTTATATATTCTAATGACTTATAAATCTACTCTCAAGTGTATCTTTATTTCTTGTGGGTCAATTATAGGTCAGATTTTAAGAGATGCTTTAATCCGTAGGTGGGTAGAATAGAAAACTCTATAACTGGAGTGGGGACAAGACAAAACATGAGTCAAAATGTGTTTAGAATGAAGAGGGTAGACTCTAAGATAATATTTTCAGAGTAAAATGTATTATTTTACCTTGAGCTCATCATGTTTAACTTTAAAGAATAACTAAAATAAATAGTATAAAGAGTTTTATAAAATATATAATAAAAACATAAATAAAAGAAAATAATAACCATAGGAAGAAGACTCTTAGGATGCAGGAGAAATGGATCTGTTCTTTTTGAGTTACAATCTGTGCAGGCAAATTCACCAACCTGGACCTCTGTCTGCTTTCTTTGAAAACTCTAAAGCACATGTCTGTTAGAAAATTCCACAGAGTCATTCAATCAGCACAATCTGTGAGATTACTGGTAATATTATTTGCATAGCTTTAAAGAATTTCCAATTTTTTTATATGCATTATCCAAGGGAAACTTCCTACAAACCAAAGAGCTCATCCCAGGAATGAAGGAGAAAGTTCATCTGAGGCTTCATCTCCTAAATCACAGAGAATAGTAAAGGGAAATTGCATTTAACAAAACAGACTCAATAGTTCCTGGCAACTGAGCTAGAATAACTGATTTCTAGCAGAGTTCTCATTCTTTGATCAGCTTTCAAGTAATAGCAACACTCTAATTACTCATTACATTTAAAATTACCAAGACTTCCAAAACAGGTAAGCATTACCCGCTTTAAAACTTTATGAGCAATAAGTAAAGGGATTGTGGTTATTGTTTTTTTAACAGATACAAGCTTGACATGTCTTTGATAGCATGTAGCACTAAGAATTTGCTGTGGTTTAGCATGTTGGAAATATACCACTCTGCATTCTTCTATCGCCTTTCTTTGACTCACATCGTTATAGGACTAGTGGAAGTTACATTGTCAATTTTTCCCTTTTTAAGTGCATTTTTACTTCTACAAGTAATATATGAACGTATTCAACCTATATTTTAAAAAATTAAAATATTACAGAGAAGTTTTATTCTGGAAAATACCTTAATTTCTCAAAAAGATGAAGAGCTTCTGTGTAAGACCAACAACATTGGTTTTAAGTCTGGTTAAAATTGTTGGGAAGATATAATCAAGCAAGTGATGTTTGAGCATTTCATTAGGGCTCACCACAAGCAGATGAGGATTCATGAAAAACAGCCATTTAAAACTAGCCTTCCGCCAGTTTTGATGATATTCGTAGGCTGGAAAATCAAAGGAATTCTGTAGAATTAAATATATATGTATATATATGTGTCTGTGTCTGTGTGTGTAGCTGTGCTTGATAGTGGGCTTGAAGGGTAGATTTCCAGTGATGGGAGAATATAATCCAAAAGAAACCATAGCTGGGTGGATATTAGTCAGAATGATCATTGGACTTGGGGTTGTTAACTTAGCTCCTCCCTGTTCAATACACTTGCTCAAGGCGGGAGTAATGTGACTTGCTCCCAGGTAATCCACATGAGACTGAGCTGTGACAGGAAAGTATATTTCCCCAGGGACATGCTGATCCTCATCTGAATAGGATTCTAACATTTGATTCTGATGCCAAATTTTATGATATTTTACCCCAAACTTTTTATTTAGAATATTTTGCCTAGGATAGTTAGTGGAAATTCAAACTATATTATTTGAAGTATGGTTAAAATAACTGATGATGTTTAGATTAGAGAATGGAAAATTAAATGGGCAAGAGCTATCTTGTGATATTCAATATATGTGAAGTACTTCCATATTGGAGTGTATTAATCTATAAATATGTCTTTTTTGGTGGAATAAATGAATATTTAATAGAAGGTAAAGATTTTTTTTCTTTTTTTAAATTAAGTCTTTTGTACATAGATCGTAAATACATTTATGCCCATTTCAGTGTGCTGATTATTTGTACAAATTGGAGTGCTTACATCATACTAATCAACATAGTTTTCATCTCATTTACCCAATTATAGCTTTAGGACATTTGTGTTCTACACATGATAGAACCAACTTGTACTTGCAATGTGCTCCATAGTTGTGGTCCCCCTACTATCCCCTACTATCCCTCTCACCCCATCCCCATCCCTCGCCCTCCCCTTCCCTCCTTCATCATAGACCAAAGTTGTGTTTCATTTTTCATATGCAAGTGTGAGTTATTACAAATTGGTTTCACAGTAGCACTGAGTACATTGGATACTTTTTTGTCCATTCCTGAGATACTTTATTAAGAAGAAGATTTTCCAGTTCCATCCATGTAAACATAAAGGACGTAAAGTCTTCATTTTTTATTGCTGCATAATATTCCATGGTATACATATACCACAATTTATTAATCCATTCATGGGTTGATGGGTATTTGGGCTTCTTCCATGACTTGGCAATTATGAATTGAGCTTCAATGAACAATCTTGTGCAAATATCTTCATTGCCAAATGATTTTTGGTCCTTTGGATATACACCTAGAAGAGGAATTGCAGGATCAAATGGCAGGTCTACATTTAGATCCCTGAGTGTTCTCCAAACTTCCTTCTAAAAGGAAGATACTAGCTTGCATTCCCACCAGCACTGCAGAAGTGTTCCCTTTTCTCCACATCCACGCCAACATCTGTTGTTTGGGGATTTTGTGATGTGGGCTACTCTTACTGGAGTTAGATGGTATCTCAGAGTAGTTTTGGTTTGCATTTCTCTGCTGATTAAAGATAATGAGCATTTTTTCATGTGTCTGTAGGCCATGTGCCTATCTTCTTCAGAGAAGCTTCATGTCTCTTGCCCACAATGTAATGGGATCACTTGTTTTTTGCTTAGTAATAAGTTTCAGTTCTCTGTGGATTCTGGTTATTAGACCTTTGTCGGAAGTATAACTTGCAAAAATCCTCTCCCATTCTGAGGGCTATTTGCTTTACTTAGAGTGTTCTTGGCAGTGCAGAAGCTTTTTAATTTGATCAGATCCCAGTAATGTATTTTTGATGTTGCTTCAATTGCCTGGGGTGTCTTTCTCATGAAGTATTCTCCCAGGCCAATTTTCTCAAGCGTTTCCCTGCACTCTCTCTAAGAATATTTATGGTTTCGTGTCTTAAGCTTAAGCCCTTTGACCAGTCAGAGTCAATTTTTGTTAGAGGAGAAAAGGGTCTTCTAAAAGTTGCCAGCCAATTCATCCAGCATCGTTTATTGAATAGGGAATCTTTCTCCCAATTTATATTTTTAATAATCTTATTGAAAATCAAATAACGATAAGTGTCTGGGTTCACCTCTTGGTCTTCAATTCTCTTCCATACATGTACCTCTCTATTTTTGTGCCAGTACCACGTTGTTTTGATCACTATTAATTTATAATATAGTCTGAAGTCTGGAAGCGTGATTCTTCACAATTTGTTTTTATTTCTGAGTAATGTCTTGGGTATTCGAGGTTTTTTCTGTTTCCATATAAAACGAAGTACTAATTTTTCCAGGTCTTTAAAATATGAGAGAGGTGCTTTAATAGGGATCACATTAAATCTGTAAATTGCTTTAGGTAGTATAGACATTTTAACAATGTTGATTCTTCCCAGCCATGAGCATGGTGTATTTTTCCATTTGTTAACATCTTTAGCTATTTCTTTTCTCAGAGTTTCATAGTTCTCTTTATAGAGATCTTTCACATCCTTAGTTAGATACACTCCCAGATATTTCAACCTTTTTGGCACTGTTGTAAAGGGAATAGAATCTTTGATTGTTTTTTCCCCTTGACTATTGTTGGTGTATATAAAGGCTATAGTTTTGTGAGTGTTAATTTTGTATCCTGAGATGTTACTATATTCCTTGATCACTTCTCAGAGTTTTATAGTTGATTTCCTAGGGTTTTCCAGATATATAATCATATCGTCTACAAAGACTGATAATTTGACCTCCTCTGGTCCTGTTTGGATCCCCTTGATTGCCTTCTCTTATCTGATTGCGGTGGCCAAGACTTCCATTACAACGTTAAAAAGCACTGGAGACTGTGAGCATCCTTGCCAGGTTCCTGATCTGAGTGGACATGATTTCAATTTTACTCCATTCACGATGATATTGGCTGTGGGTTTGCTGTAGATGGCCTCTATCAGTTTAAGAAATGCTCCTTCTATACCTATTTTCTTAAGCGTTCTGATCAAGAAAGGATGCTACATATTGTCAAAAGCTTTTTCTGCATCAATTGAGAGAATCATATGGTCTTTGTTTTTTAATTTGTTTATGTGATGTATTATATTTATGGATTTACATATATTGAACCATCTTTGGGACCCTGGTATGAAACCCACCTGGTCGTGGTGTATAATTTGTTTGATATGTTGTTGGATTCTGTTTGCCAGGATCTTATTGAATATTTTTGCATCAATATTCATTAGAGATATTGGTCTATAATTTTCTTTTCTTGTTGTATCTTTTCCTGGTTTGGGTATCAGGGTGATATTTGCTTCATAGAATGAGTTGGGAAGTATTCCTTCTTTTACTATATTTTGGAAAAGATTAAGTAGTATAGGTACTAGTTCCTCATTAAAGGTTTGGTAGAATTCTGATATGAAGCCATCTTGTCCTGAGCTTTTCTTTGGGGGGAGATTTCTTATAGTTGATGCTATTTCAGAGCTTGTTATAGGCTTGTTCAACATTTCCACTTCTTTCTGGCTAAGTGTGGGAGGGTGACATGTTTCCAAGTATTAATCTATTTCCTTCAGATTTTCATGCATTTGAGAGTAGGGTTTTATGTAGTATTCATTATTTGCTGAATTTCTGAGGAGCCTGTTCTTCTTTGTCCTTTATCATTTCTTCAATGAAATTAGGGATTTTACTCTTCTAGTTCTGATTAGGTTAGCTAACGGTTTATCTTTTTATTGAACTTTTCAAAAATCAACTCTTTGGTTGATCTGTTGTATGATTCTTTTGTTTTTAATTTCATTAAGTTCTGCTCAATTTTACTTATTTCTTTTCTTCTGCTGGGTTTAGGGTTGGAAAGTTCTTCCTTTTCCAGTTGCTTGAGATGACTTAAGCTTGAGATTGCTTAAGCTTGCGATGCTTAACTATTGACTTCCTCTCTTTCCATTCTCTTGAGGAATGCTAGCAACACTATAAATTTTCCTCTTAGGACTCCCTTTGCTGCATCCCAGATGTTCTGATAGTTCATTTCTTCATTATTGTTTTGTTCCAAAAATTTGGTAATTTCCTTCTTAATCTTGTCTATGACCCAGCTATCATTCAGCATGAGGTTATTTAGTTTCTATGTTTTTGTATGCGTGTGGAGATTCCTGTTGTTACTGAGTCCAACTTTTATTCTGTGGTGGTCTGAGAAAATACAAGGAATGATTTCTATTCTTTTAAATTTGCTGAGGTTAGACTTGTGACCTAAGATGTGATCAGTTTTGGAGGATGAGCCATGGGCTGATGAGAAGAATGTGTATTTGATTTTGTTAGGATGAAATGTTCTATAGATGTCTATTAGATGCAAATGTTTAATGGTTAAGTTTAATTCTAAAATTTCTTTGCTAGATTGAGGATCTATCCAACACTGCCAGAGGAGTGTTAAAGTCTCCAACAATTATGGTGCTGGGGGAAATCAAGTTGCTCATGTCAGTTAGAATTTCTCTTATAAATAGAGGCACATTCTGGTTGGGTGCATAGATGTTGATAATTAAAATTTCATCATGTTTATTGTTGCCCTTAACAAATAAGAAGTGACTATCATTGTCTTTTCTTATTTTGATTGGTTTAAAGCCTATTGTATCTGCAAATAAAATTGCAACACCTGCTTTTTTCTGATTTCCATTTGCCTGAATTATAGATGACCCTCCCTTCACCCTGAGTCTATGTTTATCTTTTAAGGTAAGGTGAGATTCTTGAATGCAACAGATGTCTGGCCTGAGTTTTTGTATCCAGTCAGCCAACCTGTGTCTCTTTAGAGGGCAATTTAAGTCATTCACATTAATTGAGAGTAATGATAAACCTGACAGAGTTTTGGGTATCAAGTTTTTTGAAAGTCCAGTGGACATTTTTAATCCTTTTGATGCTATGGAAGTTAGAATTTGATCAAAAGTTTCTGAGTGATTTTACTGTGGTGGTGGAGGATTGTGTTGTTCATTATGGAGGATAGGTCTGAGAATATCCTGAAGAGCTGGTTTAGTTATGGCAAATTTCTTCAACATGTGAATGTCATTAAAGTATTTAATTTCTCCATCATAGATGAAACTCAGCTGGATACAGGATCCTGGTTTGAAAGTTATTTTGTTTAAGGAGATTAAAGGTCGATGACCACCCTCTTCTAGCATGAAAGGTTTCAGTGGAGAGATCTAAAGTCACTCTAATGTTCTTCCCCTTGTATGTAATGGTTTTCTTACGTCTTACAGCTTTCAGAATGTTCTCCTTCATATTAACTTCAGCAAAATTAATTATAATGTGTCTATGAGAATTTTTATTTGTTTTGAGTCATGTCGGTGTTCTGAAACTGTCTGCTATCTGAATTTCAGAATCTCTGGGCATGTCTGGAAAATTTTCTTTAATTATTTCATGAAGCATAGCATCTGTATCATTTGCAGCAACTTCATCACTTTCAGGTATTCCTATAAGGTGAATATTAGACCTTTTCAAATTATCCCCAAGCTCTCTAAGAGAATGATCTGTTTTCGTTCTCCACTTTTTTTCCTCTTTGAGTGTCTGGGAGCATTCAAAAGCTTTGTCTTCAGTATTGGAGATCCTTTCTTCTGCCTGCTCCATTCTGTTACTGAGGGATTCTATTATATTTTTTAGATCTTTGAGGGCTGAAAATTCTTGTTTTAATATGTCAAAATCTTTGGTCATTTTGTCTTTAAATGTATTAAATTCTTGAGACATCTTACGAATTTCTGCTTTAAATTCTAATTTCATCATTTCCACCATTTTGTTGATCCTATTTGCTATCCAAATTCTGAACTCAGTTTCTGACATCTCAGCCGTTTGTTTGTGAATAGATCTTGTGCTGTGTCTGCTTTATCATTTCTTGGGGAAGTTGATCTACTCTGATGGTTCATGTTGCCAGAGTTTTTCCTCTGATTCCACCTCATGATTGTTTTTCACTGTTGGCTAGGTGGTCTGGTAAGGTGAGATTGGATTGGGGTTTCCTGGGGTTGTGGTTAACCAGCCCTTTGTTAAGGATCTGGGACTGATGACTACAGCTTTTTCCCCTTTAGCTTTGCAAAGGACGTGTACAGTAGTACAGTCTGAGGCTAGGGAAATCTGCTTGGTGTGGTAAGGTTAGGTGGCTCAGTCTTGTATTCAACTGGTTCTTGTCTGATCCTGGTGGATCAGTGGCTCTGGTGAAGTCTTAGCTGTGAAGAAATGCAAACAATTAAGAAACCCCACCTCCCCAGACAACAACTGGAATGGGAAAATCAACCCTTCCTGTTACTACATACCAGGGTATCACCCTAGAGGGTCCTTGGGTGATTGTCCCAAGTTAAGGGTTCTGAACCAATTGACCCTGTCAGTACAAACTCTCAGGTGGGAGAGTTTGAAAGGTCTCCAGCAGCTAGATAGCAGAGGTCTACTGGCTGCTCAGATATGGCTCTCTCCGGTGCTCTATGGAGTCAGAAAGGCCCACCTGGTAGCACAGTAGAACCAAGGAGTCTCTTTCTCCACTTTGTTCCTTTTTCATGCCCAATCACTGGTGACCCCGCAGGGCTGCAGTCCTGCTCCCTCCAATAATGTGAAGTGCCAGGGCTTAGCGCCTGTCAGAGTCAAAGGAAGGTCACTGGGGGAGCTGAGGCCTGCCTGCTTTGGGTGTTCAATTTCCACTAGCGAGTGTTCCACTTGGGCTCAGTCTAATCCTGGGGGTACCAGGCCTGCAAATGCTTATCTCCTTCAGCCACAGCACCTTTGTCCCTGCCACTCTGTAGTACCAGTATCCCTATAGAGTGACTTCTGGTTTCCTCTAGTAGTGCACAGAGTTGGGAGGTTGTTTCTCCAAGATTAGATCGCAGGGTGATCACTCTATTGTTGCTGGATGTTTGTGGGAAGTGCCCCTGCACAGCTCCACTGCCACTGCCAAAGCCAGAGAATTCTGGCTGTAGGAGCAGCTCTAGGAGCATGCTGCACATGGATGTGGCAGCAGGGCGGGGTACACTGCACACGTTTCTAGCAGTATCCAGTGCCTAGTGACTTCAGCAAGAAGAACACTACTCCACTGGCGATTCTAGTCAGACAGGGGCCTGGCATGGAGTCAGGGCAGGTGCGGAGCATAGCTTCAGCAGTCTCTGGGTGGGCCACGCATGGCGCAGAGGCAGGAAGGGCACCGGAGGCATGGCACAGCTTGGAGACAGGGAAGGAGCGGGGGACTGACCAGCGGGGGGCAGGGCTCTTGGTCAAGCAGGCTGGGCGCTGCTCATGAACCTCCTCCCTCAGTCTCTGCAGGGTTGTGGAATCTGGTTTATCCAGTTAGGAGGGAAAGGTGAACTGAAAGTTCAGAATCGCAAGGAAAATATTAGTTTAATTTTTCTGCCTGGTAAGAGAATGTTCAGAGTCACTGCAGGGTCCCTCTGGAGGAAGTAGTCCCCACTTCTTACTGCTCTCACCCGTGGGTTGAGACAAGAGATCCTCAGTTCACTACTTACCTGTAGAAATCCTGCAGGAGCAAATGAAGAGCAAAAGGAAAAGGAAAAAGAACCCACAACTTTCTTGGGGGAGGGGTTGGGCATTTTTCCTTTTGGTTGACTTTTGTCCCTGGAAATTGTTTTCTTGGAATTGCAGCTTGCCTCAGCAAGGGTGACCTGTAGTTATCTCTCTTCTCTCTCGGCTGTCTTCAGCTCAATTGGATACCCTCAGGACATTATCCTTCTCTCTGGACAGGACCCTATGTCAGAAGCTGCTTTCAGTCAGCCATCTTGCCCCTGGATCGGTAAAGAGAATCTTTATGCATATTTACTATAAGAAAAAGTCCTTACTGTGTTTATAAATTTTCATAACTAGAATAAGTTCCTTTCTAAGGAAATATGTTTCTCAATACAGAGGGATGACTTTTCTGGGTGACTGGGCATGGGATTCATGCAGGGTTAATTAAAAAGTAACCAAGAACTTTTAAAATCTGAAGTCCTCCTCATGCTCTATATGTGTATGGATGATTTTCATTCAATTGCTATAAAAATCTAGGGAATCCATTGATATTTGATTATTGTTATTTAAACATGTACTCATTAAACATAACTTAAAAAATTGGGAGAGGAAAATGAAAGAAAAATATGCCCCATGACATCAGTGCAACATTTTGTTTCCTCCTTTTTATAATATATAATGACATTTACTTATTTTTGTTTTCTTTCTTATCTGTATTCCCTCTAAGGACATAGTCTTCTGGCTGTCACTTAAAATGTGTTATAAAGAGAAACATTGTCAACTTCCCACCTCTTTACTGAGGAGCAATGTTTTTCTCCATCAGACATTCTAACCACCTGTCTTTACTTCATTAAAATCCCCCCTTTACTTTAGAAAAATGTAGCCTGAATTAATATCTCACACCTGGGTAATCCTCTGTCTCAATACTCCAGCCTGTCCTTTTTTCAATGACAAAATGAGGTAGTCTTGAAACATCTAGAATGGTACTTCTAATTTCTTTCTAATGAAGTCGTATCTTTGAAAGAATTTTTTTCTCTTTCCCTGTCACACAAACCGTCCAAAGGATTATTTGTGATTATCCAAATTCTTTTATTACTCAATTAAAAATATTCAATGTAAATGCTAGTATACTGGGCATTCTTAACCTGGCAGAATGCTGTTTGTCTCTCTTCTCTCACTATAACAGCCTAGAAAAACAGGCCATCCTCTAGGATGACCAGAGTCTCCCCTTTTCCTAATGGACAGCATACAGGAGTCAGTAATGTTTGATTAAATGATGTTGCCACTTGCCTTGGAGGAATGGAAGTAACTGGTTCCTGTTTTATAGGAATGTTGGAGTGAAATCCATTTTTGATTATCAGTCTGGAAAAGCATGGCACAGCTCAGCAATGAACAGGCCTCAGAGAATTCATACTATTGAAAAAGATTATAAAGGCCAATTTAGTCCCATAACAACAATAATATTAACATCAACAAACATTAATATAGTCCATCACAGTTTATAAAGAGCTCTAAATTCATTAAGTAATGTCATTCTCCAAATCACTCTGCTATTGGAGAGATACACAATTCCTAGGCAGAGAATGTCAGTGTTCTGCCTAAAGTCACACTGCTGCCAAGCAGGTGAAGAAAACCACATTGCTTGATACTGGGTCACTTGTCCTCTTTATTTTCAGGCCTCATACCCCCATCTGATGCTGATTTTTCTGACCACTGGTCTTCCAGATCATGTTTAAACCTTCCAGTAATGAAGAACTTCACTATCTCCTAGGGTATCCATTTAATTTTTTAAAAAATAGCTTTAACTTTTTTTTAAAGTTTTGTTATGCTTTCTATAACTGTGAGATTTATATCTATATTATTTCCTTCCCAAATAAACATTTTATTTTCAATTTCAATACAATAAAATATGACCTATCTCAAGAGAATAATTAAGATCAGATATAAGAAAGGAAGCCACACTTTTGGAAACCTATGTTTTTTGATTTATATTTGCACATAGTATGTATGTATAAGTAATGATTTTTTTTTTTTTTAAAGACAGAGTCTCTCTTTGTCACCCATGGTAGACACAGCTCACAGCAACCTCCAATTCCTGGGCTTAGGCAATTCTTTTGCCTCAGCCTCCCAAGTGGCTGGAACTACAGGCACCCGCCACAACGCCCAGCTATTTTTTTTTGTTGTTGTTGTTGCAGTTTGACCGGGACAGGGTTCAAACCTGCCACCCACCATATATGGGGCCAGCGCCCTACTCACTGAGCCAAGGAGCCGCCCTATAAGTGATGATTAAAATTAATAATTTATGGTATGTATGAAGCAGACATAATAATAATTAAGTTGGAAACTGTTACTATTTTCTTATCATTATTGGAAAAATTGGGAGTTTTAAAACAATGATACCTCCAGGTTTAAAGAGAAAATAAGAAACTTCTTCATGAATAGGAAGAGAAAAAAAAAGGGATCCGTTTTGAAAAATCTGAGAGCTCAGTCTAAACTTTAGGCTCTGAAGGAACACTTGAACTGAGGTGTAATTTAGAATATATAACTATACCTTGATGAAACTATACCTTGATGAAATTGTTACATGTGAAAACTTTCCTAAAATGGAGTAGACCCTCCATCATTGACCATCTCCCTACTTTGACTATCTCCGTAAGTTGACATAGTTTTCATAGACAGAAAGTTCTCCATGTGCACTCAATGGAAGTTCCTTACGTTGACCACCTCTGTATATTGACCAATTTGTTACAGGCTCTTAGAAGGTCAACTTAGAGTTCATATTGTCTTTGTTTGTTTTACATAAAGATTGATGGAGTAAGTACATGAACAACATGACAGTTTATTGAATTTAAATAGTTTGAAATTTTGAAAATAAGCCACACACAACTTTTTAGGTTTAAATTTATTGTGCAAAGTGATTTTACTTGTATTCAAAGCTACAATTAAACACTATTAAATAATTGTGGGAGTAATGTGGTAATAAAATATTTGTAATAATTTAAATCCTATTTGATAATGTGAAAAACCAGCAAAAATGTGGTTTCTTTTGGAAATCATGTGAATTTGGATCACTCAACTATATCATTTTGGCTGCCTATGAAAGGATTTAGCTTCCAGTTATATTGCTAAGAAGTAATAGCAGATTCCTGGAAGAATGAACGACAGTTAAGTCATCTCAATTACAAAGATTCCAAATGTTAGTTCACTAAGCTAATAATAAAAAATATGAATATAATAGATTTTATATTTAACTTAGCCTGTTGTAACTAACAGGTGCCTAGTAGTTTATAACTACGCAAATAGAGAGTTGGTAGAAATTCTCTCTTCTGCCTCTTCTAATATATCTTCTATTTGATGGAGAACACTGAATCCTAAAGTTACCTCTGCCTTTTTCTGGTTGCCAAGAAAACATGACATAAGCTACACTTTTGCTTTCCCTACTATATAATTGCAGCAGAAAACAGAGAATGATTCCAAATGATTCTAATATTTCAGAGATTCTAGAAGTAAGTTCATATTAGACTATTGCTATATAGTCTCACAAGTTGATAAAATACGAATGTCATACACTATGCCATGGAAAATTCAATAGAAATGTGATAAATTGATGAGTTACTTGCAAAGCCAGAAATCAAAACTTCCTAGCTTGTAAGGTGTTGTAATAGGCAATTATACCTCCATTGATAGTTAACAAATGCACAGAAGGAATCAATTTTCTCCTTATTAATCAGTGGCTTTACCCACTACTGCTTTTCTCCAGTAAACTTGCACTTAAGGCCTGTGTCCATCACCACACACTGGGGGTGTTCAGTTGGTCCTGTTATCTCTCATACTCACACACACATCAGCATAGAAAGGGTGGACAATCTCTCTCCCCACTTCAAAGAGTTGTTATGAGATTAAAATTAAATTATAGACTTCTAAGTACCTGAGAAATAAGATGTTTTGTTAATCCGAATATTACTGTGTTGTAATAGATTCATTTTCTAGTTAACAACATTTACTTATCCAGTGTGCATAATTTGATCACCTTCAGGCTAACCAAAAAGTCTTCAGAGTTTAGCCCATGGTGATTTTCTTTTAGTTAGAAGAGCAGGATCATCAGCATTATCTTTATTTTTTTCTTTCCAGTCATCACTGCATCTGAGGGGGATGTGGAATATTGGAGACATGATGATGATAGACAGCAAAGAAACAGAAAAATGTAGAAAAGTGTCAATTTATTTTGAGCATTTGCTAACTAGGTGAGAATAACTTTGTGGGCAGGATCACTCTCCAAATGAATGTTTTATAAAATAGAAAATCATGGTAATTTTTTAAGCATCTAGAGAAATGCTGGCTTTGATAATGCTGAATCAATTTCTTTTTTACAATTAAAAATTATCAAACTTTATCTACCTGATTTGAAAGATGTCAAGACATATCATAAGCAATCGGAAAGCTTAACAGATCAGTTTGAGTACTGTATAAGTAAAGGTTGATTGTGAATTGAAAATGAGAGAACCACAAGAACACTCCATGATAATGGTGGAGAGCCTATTACACACAGAAGACCTTGATGAATATACTTTTGATACACTTTCTCTCTTAGTGATTACCAACAAAACATACGAAAGAAATGTCACTCATCTTGCCAGTTTGCAAATAAGGAAGCTCAGTTTTCCTAACTTGCCCAGGGTCATGTTTGACCTTGTTAGTAAGTGGCAGGAACAGATCTCAAACCCAGTGAACAGAACTCTGAACAAGTTCTCACAACTGCTTTCCCATTCTGCCTCATTTTTCTTACTATTTTTCAGAATGGAGGAAGAACATGCTGCTACAGGGATCTTGCAGAGCAATGAGTAAAACTTTGGGGGAAGGGATGGCAAAGAATATAAAAGTAGCACCAACTGGATAGTCCAAAATTTGGCAAATGATAGTTTTATTAAGGCACCAAGGTTGAATATCAGAGATTTAGATGCTTTGCATGGCATACAAAATAATCAATTGTTCATAAGCAATGATTCTTAATTTAAGAAAAAAGGGTGGAAAACATAACCAGTAAGGGAAAGGCAGTGCTACCTTGGCATCTTTGTTTTGTGCTGCTGTAACTGAATATCACAGACTGAGAATTTGTCATGATCATAAATTTATATCTTATGGTCCTAAAGCCTAGAAAATCTAAGATCAAGGGACCAGCATCCCGTGAGGGTGGCCTGATGCGTCATATCATGACGGCAGGACTGCAAATAATGGAGGGAGGGAGATGAGTGTGTGTGTGTGTGTGTGTGTGTGTGTGTGTGTGTGTGTGTGTGTGTGTGTGAGAGAGAGAGAGAGAGAGAGAGACTAAAGTGATTCCTTTATAAGGAGCACACTCTCAGGATATCTGTGTTAATGCACCTACCAGCCTAATCACTTCTCAAGGTCCTACCTCTCAACCCTGTGGCATTGGGTATTAAGTTTCCAACACACGAACTTTGGGAGACATATTCAAACTACAAAACCTGGTCTCTATTGTCCTTTCACTCTTTCTGGCCATGGCTGTCTGATTCTAAGTAATATTACCGTGTTTACCCGAAAATAAGACATCCTCCGAAAATAAGACCTACTTACAGGAAAGATAAGACGTCCCCTGAAAATAAGACCTAGCTCATCTTTGGGAGCACACCTTAAAATAAGACACTGTCTTATTTTCGGGGAAACAGGGTAGAACCACTTAAAGGGTATTTTGCATTGCTCTAATGTTTAGAGAATCTGAACATAAGTATTACATAATACTGATTTTTCTCTTATTTCAAAGAAAATAAATCCTTCTTACATTGTGGCTTAGAAAAAGAGGGAGCCATCAAGAAGTATTTTACAAGAACCCTATAAGAAGGCAACGTGTTAGTCTGCAGAGAGAAAATGGTGATGCATCTAAATATGTGAAGAGAGAATCTTCTTGTCCTGAGTGACCACAAAATAGAAAACAAAGTCAGTGCCTGGAAGACCCAGGAAGTTCATTTCTATTTTCTTAATTTAAAGATCTTCCAAAACTTAGCATCTAAAAAGAAATAAAATAATGCCCTTTGCAGCAACTGGGTGGAACTGGAGACCATTATTCTAAGTGAAATATCTCAGGAATGGAAAAACAAATACCACATGTTCTCACTACTAACAGAGATCTAAATGACACATGGGCACACAGAGAGATAACGGAAGAAGCTAGGGGCGGTGAGGGGTAACAATTTGCCTACTGGATACAATAAATTCTATTCTGGTGAGAGATGAACAAAAAGCCCTCACTTAAGCATTATATGGTGTATCCATGTAACAAGTTTTTGCAACCTCTTAATATTTTGAAATTAAAAATAAAATTATCCAGAATACATTTTAGTAAACAATTTAATTTGATCATATGAAATAAACATCTTTAAAATGTACTTTCCTGAAGAAGCATTATTTTCAAAAGGGCACTAATAATGCAATTCTTTATATTAAAACATAGATATAGTTAAATTTAAATGTGTGGAAATCTATCAAAACTATATTAGGAAAAACATTAATAGTCTTCCATGTTTATTTTTTATAGTAAAGCATAAAAATAAGTTAACAAACTATAGACCACACTAAAGAAACACAACTTGTAAATCAACAGTGAATTGAGAATAAGAGAGTGTAGTATTAGAGGATTGGAAAGCAGATAAACAAGAGAGACAAAGAGATAAAAATACTAATAGGACATCCACAAATTATATGCCAATAAATTTTATCAGGCAACTTTTGTTTAGACACAAAGGTATAAATCACAAGACTGCTTACAGAAATAAAAGTCCTAAGGCAATTGAAAAAAAAAAAATCAAAGTTTACCTCCAACATTACTGTTCAGTCTAACCATCTCTACAACTGACTTATTTTAAATTTTCACAAAGCAGACAACTTTGTGCTAATTGCCCTAGCATGAGAAATGACAGAAAGCTACTCATTTTGTCTAATGAAGCTAGTTTAAACTCGAAATTAAAATATGATATAGGTAATACTAAAAATAATTCAAAAGAAAAAGAGCTGCTAACCAACCCATATATGGAAATTGATACAGAAAGAGTTACCACCAAAAATATAAGATCAGATTCAAGGACGGGTGAATACAAATATTCACAAAATATGACTGAATCTTCTTAATCTACCAGGACAGGTTCATGTGTACATATACATACAGATGTATATACAATAATTTCTGAAGACATGAAAATGTATCTTACATAATTTCTAGTAAAGAATAGACCAGAAATCTGCTTTTTAGTATGATTTTAAAAAATAAAAACCTTTCTTAAATAGTAAATAAATCTTTAATGGCAGTATATCAGACGGATTATCATTAAAATCAGCATAGGAAAAAGTCCACAGAGAATGTACATGCTTATTCTTACTCTAATCAATAGTATACGACATTCACCAAAGCTAAGGTGGCTATTATTGAAAAGAAAGATGCAAATATTCCTTCTATCTTACCAGGGGTGGACTTTTTTCCCAGTGGCAGTGCTAAACAGCCAACATCCCCGTGTTGCAGGCAGTGGGAATTCAGCATTGCTCAGAAGATGTTCATGACTTTTTGGTGCTTAGAAGGTAATTTAAGGAAGTCAGTGAGTAATGTGAAGCATGAGAGTTAATTGAAAGAGGAGGAATATATATATATATATATATATGTATATATATGTGTGTATATATATCTATCTATAGATATATATGTGTATATATCTATAGCTATATCTATATACCTCCTCTTTCATATATATATATATATATATCCCTTCCTTGGATAAATATAAATATATATAGATATATTTATCCCATATATATGTGATATTTATATATATATATATGTGATATTTAAATCACAAGGCCAGGGGTAGGAAACTGGCACAGTTATGTGATGTTGTCATCTACATATTTCAACATTTGCGGACACCTCATTTCTAGCTAGTTCTGTGGCTGTGGTCTATAGAGATAGCTATTGTGTTATTATTATTATTATTTTGGTATCCTAATGACCCTTTGAAGTCCAATGAATATCCAGCCAGGACCAGCCTACTCCAGACAGATGGACAAAGATCTGAGATACCCTTGTTTGCCCTCCAAATTCATGCTTTTCCCCAATCAGTAGAGAATAATTATCTTGTTGTCAGTGAAAGAGGAGATTCGAATTCATGGTTATAATTTGGTTTGAGTTTTCTCCGTCCATGGTCTTTTGAGTTTCTTGTCTTTTACAATTCCAAAGTCTTTTATTTGCCTTTAGCTGAAATGGCCCTTCTTTGAGGTAATAAAAATTTCACTAAAGTCGGACCAACTCAGAAAGAATGTAAGGGTGTTATAGAATGGATGTTTGCCCCCACAAGCCTTGTGTTGAAATTGGATGCCCACATTAGAGGTGGAGGCTAATGAAAGGTGTTTTGCTCGTGGCAGCGGGGGTGGGGTGGGGGGATTCCGCATGAACAGATTAATGCCTTCCCTCCCACCGGGAGTCCCTGAGCTTTCTCTGTTAGTTTCTGTAAGAGCTGGTTGTTAAAAGAGGCCGGCACCCTTCCCTCGTGATCCCTGTACACGATGCCTCTTCTTTACTTCATCCCACCTGAGCCCCTCACCAGATGCAAATGTCCAATCTTGAACTTTCCCAGACATCTGAATTGTGAGATAAATAAAACTTCTTTCTTTATAAATTACTCAGTCTCAGGTATTCCATACCAAATAGACCAAATTGAAGGGTAACCGGGAAAAATTTAGTTCATATTTCAGAATATTATCTTTCTGAATTTCAATTATAATTCCCTAGACTTACAACTTCTATTGAGATATTTCAGTCAGGTGTTGGTATTTCAGAGTCTCACATGGTATGCTCTCTGAGAAAGTATCTCAGGAATATGATCTTAAAATTAGAAATATTCACAATATATGACTGAATCTTCTTAATACACAACCCCTTCAGTGCGTGTATAATAGATGATCCTCCTCTCTCTGTAGAATTCTCTCTGGCTTTACTGCTTCAGCAGATATGCAGCATTCTTCAAATCTAACATTTCACTATAAATTTCAGAGCAACATTTCAAACTCAGATATGATGACATTTAAAACAAGTAAAATTTGGTCCATTGCCGCTAACGATATCCGACTGTATTTTGAAGTGGGGAGTCTGAATGATTTGGTCTGACGAACATAGTCCATAAAGCAGAAGGCAATTTCCCTTCCAAGTTAGGAGGTTGTTTCCTGGAAGGAGCCATGTTTCCAACACTGCGTACAGAAACATCATGGACAGGCCAAGTCATAGAAACCCACATGGAAATGATTGGATGCCGGGAGAACCTTTGAGAAAGTGGAGCTTTAGGTCTTTTCAAAAAGAAAATCCAGGACAATTGATGTTTCATAAAACTATAGTTATGACTATATTGAACCTGAGATGTCACTCACAACACCAGCCATTTTCATTTCCTCTTTTTCTCTCTTTTCTTTCTGTTAGCTTTTGTTTCTTTCTCCTTCTCTGCTTTCTTTTACTTTTCCTCAGTCCCAACTTTCAACTTCTTTATAACTCAACTCTCCCTTCCTACTGATATTAGCGGTAACGTACGCCTGGCTTTGACACACAGAAGCAGTTATTATTTTTCTCTTCTAGTCTCCAATGAGAAATTGGCAAAGGAAACAGTGGAATTATCAAGTGAGGAAGCACTAGGCTTAGACCACTCTGTGGTGGTCTAAGGTGGTCTCAGAGTTGAGGCGAGTTTGCATTTGCAAAAGTAACGTGGCGGCCTGAATGGTGGTACACTTAGGAATACTGATAAAGAAATATTAAGGAACATTTAAAGGTAATCTCATAATAATGGTAAAGCAAACAGACATTTTGATCACAGCCCAGGTAGCCAGTCTGAAATATACTGTGTGTCCAAGTTAATAGCATTGTAGAGAGCGCATTGCTCACATGGCCTACATGGGGGCATTCAGCTCAGACAAATAATGCTATAAATGTAATTGGAAGTGCTGCTATCTATATCAGAATGAGCCTTGGGTACCATTAACAGAGCTATTCTTTTTGTTTTGTTTTGCTTTCCAACTTCAGAGTTTATCCTTTTTTATTAAAATTAGTCTTGTATTAAAAAATAAATTTAATAACCACATCTTTCTCTTAGGCAATTAGAGATGTCCCTGTCCCCAACTAAATGGCTTAGCCTCTTTTTCCCACTTTATTACTAAAAGTAGAAAAAAAAATCATACAAACAGCTTTACAAGTGTATAAAATTACATATGCATAACATTCAAAGACCTTTGCCAGAACAATATAGTTATACTGTTATAAGTTATATTAAGTAGTGGTTAAAATTCAAAATCCTCTAATTATTTTTCGAATTTGGTGAAGCTTAAATCTTTCATAACTTCTTGGCCTAATAGTTCTTTGGTTAATCATTTGGAAAGTTGATTTTTAACTATTTCCCATTACAGTGTAATATGAAAATTCTCATCAAAGATAATTGACTCCATAGGAAACAACAGTAATTCCACTGGACTTTTTATGACATGCTAAAATACCAAGTGTCCCTCCCTACCTTTACTACTTCTGTTATGTTTGCAATATGTGGCTCTGATAAAAGCAATTAGTACCCTAATTTAATTGCAAATAAATTAAAGATGATTCTTATTATACCAGCTTATAGTCAGCCATGTAATATAGAATTTTTGGAATTAAAAAATCATTTATCTTGGTAAAGGTTTTGTTTGTTTTCTATTTGAGTAACAATAATATGAAGAGGAAGAAATACTTATGACCCACATTTTGTCTTTTGCAATTATTTCATAAAGAAATGAACTACACCTTGCCCCCAAGTGGATTTTAAGGTAGTTTCAAATAATTATAAAATATTAGTATTTGATTGAGAACTGAAACACAGCTATATGGGGGATATTTATTTTCCTTTTGGGTTAAGAATGGGATAAAATAAGCTTCTGTTATAACAGCATCATAACAGCGTTATAACTTTGTTACAGCAGCATTAACTGTTCAAAAGGTTCTGAAACTTGTCTGGCTGTTATGCAATAGAATACAATAAATACTTGTCTGTTTTATATAAGTTATTCAGCTGGGACTTTTTCTAAGTTCATTTAGGGAAGAAATAATCATTGCACAAAATCAATCATATCTCATCCTTGAACCAACAGCAACTTGCCAATGACACTGATAGAAATGATCTATTCTATCAGTTGCCGTCACCACACTTTCAATAACTTGAAGGCAGTTTCTGTGTCCGTGTCTTCTTCATCGTTGTGTATCTGCATGAACTTTGGGGTGCACAAAAATATCACATTCTTTTATTTTTCTTTAATCAAACAAACTACAAACCTCTCCTATTCGTTGGAAGGGCTCTTCGACCTGTGCCATGGTTAGGCCGCCTCTTCTTCTCCACAGTCTCTTAACAGGACCAAGGGGCTCTGTAAGGCAGAATGGTGGAGAGAGCACATGTGTCTGTGATCAGTCCTGGTCATCACTGAACATCTAATCTTGCCTGGACTCTTAAAGGTGGGTGGCTCCCTTGCTTGAGTACTGAGTTTGAGTGCAGGGATATTAGTTGGAGTTGGGAGCCTTGGGCTATAGAATCTAGCCTACTTAGATATTTCATGAAGCCAGTCACTTCCCAGATTCCGACATCTTCCCAGAGTAGAGGAGGGATCCTTTCTGGTATTGATGAATTTTAAATCCCTGCCTCAGTTGAAGCAGATCTCCTCCCACAAATGTCCTTTCCTCTTGCAACCTTCTTGGAATGTCTAGCTCAATCCTCTCAGTTTTAGATTTAAAACAAAAGACAGGAAAAGAGCTGATCTCCAGGAATCTCAGGCTTTTTGCTAATTATTATCCCCCCTTTCCACCTTCAGTGAAGCAGAGACCACAGAGTCCTGGCTACCTTGTTAGAATGAGAGAGAGGAAAAAAGGGGTGGCGCCTGTGGTGCCAAGGAGTAGGGCGCCAGCCCCATATGCCGGAGGTGGCGGGTTCAAACCCAGCACCAGCCAAAAACTGCAAAAAAGAGAGAGAGAGAGAGAGAAAACAGGAGGTGGATGAGCACATTGACATCTCAGTGTATTTTCTAACCATATTAGTATACAAGGAAGTACAAAAAAGATTCTTCTATGTAACTCAATAGAGCGTGTGGAATGACTCAATAAATGAGTAGGACTCTTTTCAATGTAAAGAACAAGCGTTATTCTATTTTCATTTTCGTTGTAATATTCTATCTAGTATTCAGTATATTAGCATAATATACTCTCCTTTCAGCTGGAAGTGTGCTCTGTACAGTTACATTAAAACTTAGCTGTTCTTGGTGTGGGTCCCCGTGCTATCACAAGCAATAACCCGAAGCTATATTATAATAATTTTCTTCAAATTGGTATATGTATTTGTGTTCTAGATGAGGATTAGCGTATACCAAATTCTAACTCCAAGGAGAGATCTTTCTAATGGGAATTTTGGGCATCATACTGGTGGGAGAGATGTTTTGGAACAAACCATAGTGTTGGTTACATTCTATCGCTTCACTAGGGCCTACAATAGCATCTCAGCAGGGAAGTGAAAGCCTTGTATCTGCATATGAGGAGACAGATAACCTCTATTTTTAGCTATCACCTTTGAGCAGTGGTCTGTACATCTGCAAGTGGGGCAATATGACCTGTGCTTTGCACTATGAATCTCTCTCAAAATCCTTTTCTGACATGTGATCATTTACAATCTTGATAAAATTCTTATACTCGATACAGCATGATCATCTTGTTGTGCTATTAAATTAGAGTTCCTCATCTTTTTATGATTAAAAGCAATTTGTTTTCACTCAAACGTGCTATTATTTGTGCAGTTAGAAGTTGCTGAAAGTGCAAGTCTCTGGAGTATAGGAGATGAGAGCGATAACTGGTTTGGATCAAACAGAAAGGACTTTGACATGTATCAGCAGACCCAGTCATTTGGTTTATTCAAATCTTAAATAAATAACAAAGTTTGAGTTGAAAAATAAAAAAAAAATGCAGGTTAACAGAATAAGTAAATAAAAAATACTTATTTTCAGGGGAAAATAAAACAAGAATGCATATAATGTTAGAAGTTGACAAAATTATATATTCTAGACATCAAACTGAAATTGATCTTAAATAATTTCACTTTTCTAGTCGGTTAAAGTATTCTGAAGATTCTTTCCTGTAGAGGGGCCTTAACCATTTCATGACATACACTCTTAATATCACGTGTTTTTATTTTTATTGAAAGGTGAAAATCTGTCTATAGGCTGTATGTTTGCATGTACGCAGATTTAACTAATTATAATTTTATGTTAATCCATTTTTCAAAGAAAGACAATTTGATATTGTTTAAACTGGTCTGAAGACATAAGAATGTGATATTCTAGTAAACATCCAAGCTGAATAGCAGATGGTGTTATTTTGTAAAATACGTATATTGTGCTCTAGAGGTCGGCCACAGACTCTCCTGTTGTTAGGGGACAGGAGAGAATGTCATCACTGAGAAATGACACAGAACATACTTTCATCTTTTTTGAATCAATTTATTTTTTTATGCAACAAAGATTTGGAATCTTCTAAAATGATTTAAAAAAGAATATTAGAACAAGAGAGAGAATTGATTCTGATTTTCTCTGTATAAATTCCTTTATTCAAGAAATAAGAAAACATATTAAAAGTGCTTTTCCTTGAAAGAAAGGAAATTTTCTGGCAGACAGTTAGACCGTGTATATTTTTTCCCATTTGATTTCCCTGTTGTCAGTTCTTCGGATACAATACAGAAACTTATTGAGCTAACCTTTTTCTGATGATAGATGGGGTTATTTGTGTTTTGATGAACATATTTTGCATGTGTGGCATGAATTTTGATGAAAAGTCTAATTTATAGGCATACTGTTTGAGTGTGAAAATGTTTCTAGGAAGCAGGCATCTTTGGTCCTGTAGATTACCTCTGTGAAGTCACAACCTTTTGCCTTAATTCTGAAAGTAAGGAAAGCTCAAGTTCCTATATTTAACAGTTTTGCATTTATATGGAAAAGTGGGCCAGAGACATATCCCTGAGGTAAGAGCTTGGAGACACAGCCCAGTGTACCATGAGACTCTGTGAGAGCTTCAGGGTGCAGAGTGCACAAGCTCGCAGGGATTCTTGACTGAGAAGAATTTGAGAACTGCAGCTGACTGCTGGGGAAATAAGTTAATAATAAAGAGAAAGATCCACAGTTCAAGTCCAACTAGCACTTGAAGTGGAAGTGGTAACTTTCCCTGAAAACTCCCTCTGGCTCTAACTTTCTTCAGCAACCCACACAAAATCGTAAACTATATAATGACACGCCTGGTTGTTGTTAACGAGTTGAGGATTCTCTCCTTTAGTGTGGCTCGCATTTTTGGAGTTAGAGTCTCCGTGAAAGTTAGACTCATTCTGTGGCAAAGGACTGAAGACCCCAAAATTGGCTTAAGTCAGAAGGGAATATACTGATTTATATAAATAAAGTTTATGGGAGGGGCAGAGTTCAGGTGGAGATGTGTAATGAAGGATGTTAACCAGCACAAGTCCAGCCCTGGTTAACTCCAATTTTTTTTTTTTTATTAAATCATAACTGTATACATTGATATGATCATGGGGCATCATACACTCACTTCATAGACCATTTGACACATTTTTATCACAATGGTTAACATAGCCTTTCCGGCGTTATCTCAGTTACTGTGCCAAAACATTTACATTCTACATTTACCAAGTTTCGCAAATACCCCTGTAAGATGCACCACAGGTGTGATCCCACCGATCCCCCTCCCTCTACCCACCACCCCCCCCTCCCTTTCCCTCTTCCCCCTATTGTTAGGTTGTAACTGGGTTATAGCTTTCATGTGAGAGCCCCAAATTAGTTTCATAGTAGGGCTGAGTACATTGGGTACTTTTTCTTCCATTCTTGAGATACTTTACTAAGAAGAATATGTTCCAGCTCCATACATGTAAACATGAAAGAGGTAAAGTCTCCATCTTTCTTTAAGGCTGCATAGTATTCCATGGTGTACATATACCACAATTTATTAATCCATTCGTGGATCGATGAGATATCATCTAACTCCACTGAGACTAGCCTATATCACAAAATCTCAAGACCAGAGATGTTGGCGTGGATGCCAAGGGAACACTTCTGCACTGCTGGTGGGAATGCAAATTAATACATTCCTTTTGGAAAGATATATGGAGAACACTCAGAGATCTAAAAATAGATCTGCCATTCAATCCTGTAATCCCTCTGCTGGGCATATACCCAGAAGACCAAAAATCACAACATAACAAAGATATTTGTACCAGAATGTTTATTGCAGCTCAATTCATAATTGCTAAGTCATGGAAAAAGCCCAAGTGCCCATCGATCCACGAATGGATTAACTCCAATTTTTATTCACTCTGCATCTGAACTGAAGCAAACATAAGCGGATGGTGCATCAGGACCTTACTGTCTGGTCCCTCTTGATGGGACGGCTCCTAACATCAGCTGAGCCTTAATGGTGTTGGCAATCCAAATCCATTTCATCTCTCCCAGAGAATGGATGGATGACTCTCTCAACATTCCCTTTTTCCTCATCCCTCTACTACATCTTCCCTAGATGGTTCTCAGCTGATGACTTTGCCTTCCATTTCTCTGAGAAAATAGAACCCATCCAAAAAGAACATCCAGGTATTCTAAATTTATTCAGCCATGTTTTCTGTCTTGTACCCCCTTCCTCCCCTTGTTTACGACCTGCCCCAGCGTCTTCATCTATGCACTGCTTCTCTTCCTTCCTGGGTACCTAACTAAGCATTGCTTGAGCTTTGTCCTCTCTCCTGCATCATCTAATTTGTTTAGATGTTTTCTACCTATACAAATGTGCATTAGTTTTCTCCTTCTTGTTTTAAATATGTGCTGCTTGAACCCACATTCCCTACAGGTATCTCCACAATGTCCTGTTTTCTTCTATTGCAAAAGTCCCCTACGCTGTTGCCTATTATAAAGTCTGTCTCTACTTCCTCTCTTAACACTCCAACAAAACGTCCCTTGTCAAAGTCGCCAATGACCTGCATGGTTATTTCTCAGGCCTTCACTTGCTCAACTACCAATGTCGGAACAGCTGGCACTCCCCCCTTCATGAAAGCCAGTCTCCATTTGTCCTCAGGGACACCTCACTGGCCACTCCTTTCCCACTCATTTGCTAGTTTCGTCTCATCTCCCTGATACCAAATATTGGATGTTCCCAGCTTTTTTTTTTTTTTTTTTTACTCTCCCTTGGCTGCGTGGATAACATCCTTCAGTCTCTTGGCTTTAAATACTATGTATTGATAATTTTCAAATTATTTATTTTTGTCCTATAACTTGACCCTGAACTTCAGCCTCATAGTACGCTTTAGATATCTAATAGACATCTTATACTTCACATGACAGTAACCAAATTTCCCATCTCCCCTCACACCCTCCCTACATCATTATACCTCTCCAGAAGTCTTCCCGATCTTAGTATTACATTGAATGCGTTATTCTGGCAAATTAATAAACACACAGAGTCACTTGAAACATCTTTATTTTTTCCCTCTCACAATTCACCTCCAGTTCATCTATAAAACCCATTGATTCTAATTTCAAAATATTACCATAGTCTAGATTCTCCACCCTCACTGTGCCCTGCTGGCTTGAGCTATGGTCATCTCCCCCCTCTGGTCTGATACCGCAGCATCCAAACATGTTTCCTTATTGCTATTCTTATTTCTCCACACTGTACTGTGACAAGGCAACCAGAGTGATCTTGATCAATTTGAGTCTTATTAGATTACTTCTCTGCGCTGACCTGTTTAAAGGTTTCCCACTATATCGGATTAGAAGCCAAAGCTCTTAACATAGTCAACAAGGCCTTAGAGAACGGCTTCGATGTGCTTATTTGCTCTTTTTTCTCTAACTTGTACTGTGCCAGCCATACCGGCCACTTCAGCTATTCCGTGGACATCTCCAGCACCACCTGCTCAGTCTCTGCCACATGTTCTTACCCCTCAACACTCCCTTCTCGCTAACCTGGATGGCCCTTCCTGTTCTCCCACACAGTTCTGCAAGCTTCCCCTCCTCCCTTATATACTTTTTTCCTGCTTACTCTTACATCATTGTTATTATTTTTAAAAATTTATTAATATGTAATTGTTGTACACGTTTTTGGAGGACATGTGATATTCTGATACATGTATATAATGTGTAATAAATAAGGGTAATTTGGATATCCATCACCTTAAACCTTTACCTTATTTTTGTTTTACAAACACTGAAAATGTTTTCTTCAAGTTAAATTGAAAAACTATGTAAGGCATCAATCAGTCTACAGTCATACCAGCCTGCACGTTCACGATCTGGTCATCTTATTTTCTATCTCACTAAATTAGAAGGTATGTTCCCTAAGACCAGAAATTTAGTTTTTTTGTTGTTGTTGTTGAATCCATAGTGCCTAGAACAGTGCTAAGAGCAACACTATGATAAAGACTTTAGATCAAGCCTAAAGATTCAGATTTTATTTTTTTTCTTTCTTTTTTTTTTACTGTTGGGGATTCATTGAGGGTACAATAAGCCAGGTTACACTGATTGCATTTGTTAGGTAAAGTCCCTCTTGCAATCATGTCTTGCCCCCAGATTCAGATTTTTACTATCTGCAGGATTCCCTGGTCAAACTGATGTAAGTAGATTCTCTAGTGCTATGTGGAGAATGTAATTTGAGGGGAATATTTGTATCTCAAACACTCCATATTATAAGCCTATTGCTTAAAGCCTCTTGCTTAAAAGAGGAAAGTTATAGCAATTAGAGAAAAACTGGAAGCAACCTGAGTGAACATCAGCAGAGGCCAGCTCCATCATTTGGCCTGTTTGTGTAACTGGGAGGTAGGCAACCTTCCTTTCCAGACTGTGCCATCGTTTTAATTGCTTTATGTTCAACCAAAAGTAATTTAAATAATCTGGTTATTATAGTATGTATCTGATTCAACTCTTCTCTTTTGTCATCAGTAATAGACATTCTCGCATATAGCTCTGTATGCATTTGTCTACTTGTTTCCATAGTATTCATTCCCGGAAAATTTACCAAAAGTGGTAAATTTTTTTCAAAAACACATATGCCTAAACTTTCTTGGAGGCATTTGGCCATTCTTAGAGCATTTAGTGTTTCAATATTACAAATAAAACTTCAGAATACCCATATTCATTAATCATTGTCACCAACTCTCCTCGTTTCTGTAGGCTACAGTGCTCAATGCTGGACACTTGGTAAAAAGGAATACGTATTTTTGAGTGCTCTTTATGTGTCTTACAAAATTGCCTTATGGAGTATCAATTTATCTTTCTTTCAGAATCGTATAACGACGCTGGTTCATTTTAACTTTACAAACACTTAGAATTATCTTTAAAAAAATAAAAATATGTTTAAGTTAATACTAAAAGTTCCAAAAATATTTTCCCAAATAGATTAAGATATATACCTATACCATTTACAGTATGGTCAATTCTGCTATAATGCTTCTTTTGAGAACATGAACTTGTTCCATGATGATTGATATATCAGGGAATCATTTGAGTATAGTACTTGCATTTTATTATATGTGATTTTTATCTGCAAGCAACACTATGGATAGAGAAACTATGCCCAGCTGAGCCGAGCCATAAAAGAACACAGAGCTCAAACATCCCCTGGTTACCTTACCTCACCACTTCTGTTAGGAGCCACATCCTTTCATATCTGATTTTGCAAATTTTTATCTGACTTCAGATAATTCTCCTTCTACCACTTCCCCAAGCATGGTTATTTTAGAAATGCATATGTCTCATTGCAGAAAAACTGACTTTATGTGACTTCAACATCCATCATGGGTTCCATCTGCCCTGAATGTTATTTGTTTGTGTTTGTTAATAGCCTAGAGAAGTAACATTCTCTTTGAGATATTTTCTTAATCACTGGTGAAGGCATTATTGAATGTTTTATTCAATATGTGTCCACAGCCCTATCTGCTCCTTAATTGTGTGTAGAGAAGGCAAACTTGAGACAGTAGAAATTAAAATGAGAGTATTGAGAGCTATTGGTATAAGCAGTATTGGAGCAGACTATCTCTATTTGAAAATTATGCTTCAGAGGCGTGGAGCTGTGTTCTTTCAAGCATTGCTCCCCATTGTGGGTACAATTGAAGCCTTCAGCTCTTTAGAAAGGTAAAGATTAGTCTAAGCATGATATATAAACATTTTTAAGGTAGCAGGGACATGAGTATTTTTCAAGCAGGTAGTAGAGCAGGGTCTATATCAATCCTTCAAAACTCTGCAAACAGAATTATTGTCATCAGTTTCAAGCAAGAGAGCTGACATTCTGTTTAGACAGAGTAAACTATTTTAGAGATGTCAAGGAAGGCCCTTTGCTCATAAAAACATTGTCAATTCGATCAATGATGCTGAAATAGTTGCACACTACAGCTGGAGATTGAACTACAAGTGCAGCCATTCCCGGATTTCATTTCTTTGTGTTCTAATTTAGATTCAGGTGCAAATGGCATCAAGCCAACCTAGGAGCATTTTGAGGATAAGTGAACTAACAATGAGTAGCTGAAGAAGCAAGCTGAGAGAGAACCACTTAGAAGTAAACATGGCACACAAACAACAAGTATCACTCCGATAGCAGGAGGACTGTGATCTTCACTCTTAGTGAGGCACTGTGTCTGTATGTGAGGGTATCAGAAAGAAACCAAACCACAGTGAATTTTACTGTTCATGGTCATGAACAATGATTGCACAGCCTTGCTCTGTTATCCCTTCACATTTTTTCCTCTTGATCTCCTATGATCCTTTATCATAGCCTGAAGTAGAAGATCATAAAGTGGTTACTTAAAAGATTGAAATCCTAAAATTTACCAACTCTGAAGGGATGAACCATGCTGATATGGAAAGTTTAATGAATGAGTAGCAACAAAAACAACTCTCCCTGAGACAGGGCATGGTGAGTCTGGGGAGATAAGACTCCAGGCATCTCTGGCTGGTGGGATCTGCCTATAATCCTCCCTTTGAGGATACAGGGAATCAGGAAGGGAATTCTGGACCCCAAGAAGAGGACAAAAACAGTGGAATACTGGCAAGGGGTTGTGTGTGTCCCATCGACCTAATCCCGCCGGCAGCTGTAAGTATAAGCAGCAGTGAGACTGCAAACCAGAAAGGCCTTACCTATGAACTGTTTCAGTGTTTTTGGACTTGGCACTCATTTGAAATGACTTTGGGGAGAGCTTGAGCAGGAGTGAAGAGATTTTGGGCATTGTCTAGGGCCCCAGACTGAGCCACTGAGCCAGACGGAGCTAATAGTGTTCGGCTGTGGGCCACAAGGAGCAATTGTGAGAGAACTGCCCCAGCAAGCTCTGCCCTCAGGGTTACAGAGCAAGGATCAGGCAGGAGCTAGTAACCTAGTGACTGAGCAGCCTAAAGGCAGGGACTGAGCTACCTTACAGCCTTAACCCTCAGGGGCAGAGTGAGACCGGTTTTGGCACACTGGAGCCTCGGGCTGTTGCCCCACACTGGAGCCTCTGGCTTTTGCCCTGGGTAGAGTGTTGTGGTGTCACAGCTCATAGCAACCTCAAACTCCTGGGCTTGGCATGCACAGACCTCCATAAGAGCTGTGCCACGACCCCCAACCTGCGACCCGTGTCCGCCGGGACTCTGCATGCCCTGACCAGGAACTGCGGAAGCTTTACAACCCTGCATCCTCCCTCCTGTACCCTCTCTGCCTCCACACCAGCATGCTTGTCTGGCCAAGGACTCTGATAGCTGCATGCCCTCCGGAGGCCTCCCTACCACTGCTCAGAGTCCTTCTCCTGGCCAGAGACTGCTGGATCCTTGGGCTCTCTGTGCCAAAGTCACTGGGCACCAGGCACTCCCAGAACCCTATGCACCACCTCCTGCCCTGTTGCTGGATCCAGGTGTGTCACACTCCAGAGCTGCTTCCACAACCACAACTCCCTGACTGGGGCAGCCTGAGAGGAACTACACAGGGTCACTCCCTATAAAGATCCAGCAACAATAGAGTGATCCTGCTGGGATCACTTGGAGAAACACCTCCCTAACTCTGAGGATGGCCAGAGGCAATGGTGAAAAACAATCATGAGGTGAAATCAACAGGAAAACTCTGGCAATATGAATAGTCAGAGTAGATCAACTCCCCCAAGGATCAATGGGGCAGACACAGCACAAGATCCCATACACAAACAAATAGCTGAGATGTCAGAAATCGAATTCAGAATCTGGATAGCAAACAAGATTGAATTAGAATTCCAAGCAGTAACCCAAAAGATATCTCAAGAATTCAATGAATTCAAAGATCAAATGACCAAAGATTTTGACACATTGAGACAAGAGGTTGCAGCCCTCAAAGATCTGGGAAACACAGTAGAATCCCTCAGTAACAGAATGGAGCAAGCAGAAGAAAGGATTTCTGACATTGAAGACAAAGTTTTCGAATGCTCCCAAACTCTCAAAGAGGAAGAGAAATGGAGGGCAAAACATATCACTCTCTCAGAGAGATATGGGATAATTTGAAGAAAACCAATATTCATCTTATAGGGATCCCCAAAAGTGACAAAGTGGCTTCACAAGGCACAGAGTCTCTTCTCCATGAGATTATGAAGGAGAACTTTCCAGACATGCTAAGAGATTCTGAAATTCAGATAGCAGACAGTTTCAGAACTCCAGCACGACTCAACCCAAATAAGACATCCCCCAGACACATCATAATCAATTTCACTAAAGTTAATATGAAGGAGAAAATTCTGAAAGCTGCCAGATGAAAATAAACCATTACCTACAAGGGGAAGAATGTTTATTAGAATAACTGCAAATCTCTCTGCTGAAAACTTTCAAGCTAGAAGAGGATGGTCATCGACTTTTAATCTCCTAAAACAAAATAACTTTCAACCCAGGATCCTATACCCAGCTAAACTGAGTTTAATTTATGACGGAGAAATTAAATACTTCAATGACATTCACATGTTGAAGAAATTTGTCATAACTAAACCAGCTCTCCAGGATATTCTCAGACCTATCCTCCATAAAGACCAACATAATTCTCCACCACAAAAGTAAACTCACCCAGAAAATTTTGATCAAATTCCAACTTCCATAGTCGCAAAAGGATTAAAAATGTCCACTGGACTCTCAAAAGGCTTATCAATATTCTCAATTAATGTGAATGGTTTAAACTGTCCTCTAAAGAGGCACAGGTTGGCCACTGGATACAAAAACTCAAGCCAGATATCTGCTGCAAACAAGAATCGCATCTTACATTAAAAGACAAATTTAGACTCAAGGTGAAGGGATGGTCATCTATACTCCAGGCAAATGTAAAGCAGAAAAAAAGCAGGCATTATAATCCTATTCGCAGATGCAATAGGCTTTAAACCAACTGAAATAAGGAAGGATAAGGATGGACACTTCATATTTGTTAAAGGTAATACTCAATATGATGAGATTTCAATTATTAATATTTATGCACCCAACCAGAACGCACCTCAATTATAAGAGAAACTCTAACAGCCATGAGCAACTTGATTTCCTCCAGTTCCGTAGTAGTTGATTTTAACACCCCTTTAGCACTGCTGGATAGATCCTCCAAAAAGAAGCTAAGCAAAGAAATTTTAAATTTAAACTTAACCATTCAACATCAGGACTTAACAGATATCTACAGAACATTTCATCCCAACAAAACTGAATACACATTCTTCTCATCAGCCCACGAAACATACTCCAAAATCAACCACATCCTAGGCCACAAATCTTACCTCAGCAAATTTAAAAAAATAGAAATTATTCCTTGCATCTTCTCAGACCATCATGGAATAAAAGTTGAACTCAATAACAACAGGAACCTGCATACCCATACAAAAACTTGGAAGCTAAACAACCTTATGCTGAAGGATAGATGGGTTATAGATGAGATTAAAAAGGAAATCACCAAATTTTGGGGAAAAAACAACAATAAAGACATGAATTACCAGAACCTCTGGGATACTACAAAGGCAGTCCTAAGAGGGAAATTTATAGCACTGCAAGCCTTCCTCAAGAAAAAGGAAAGAGGAAAGAGAGGAAGTTAATAACTTAATGGGACATCTCAAGCAATGGGAGAAGGAAGAACACTCCAACCCCAAACCCAGCAGAAGAAAAGAAATAACCAAAATCAGAGCAGAATTAAATGAAATTGAAAACAAAAGAATTATACAACAGATCAATAAATCCAAAAGTTGGTTTTTTGAAAAGATCAATACAATAGATAAACCTTTGACCAACCTAACCAGGAAAAAAAGAGTAAAATTACTAATTTCATCTATCAGAAATGGTACCAATGAAATAATGACAGACCCCTCAAAAATTCAAAAAATTCTTAATGAAAACTACAAGAAACACTACTCTCAGAAATATGAAAATCTGAAAGAAATCAACCAATACCAGGAAGTATGCCACCTACCAAGACTTAGCCAGAATGAAGTGGAAATGTTGAACAGGCCTATATCAAGTCTGAAATAGCATCAACTATAAAAAATCTCCCTAAAAAGAAAAGCCCTGGACCAGATGGCTTTACATTAGAATTCTACCAAACCTTTAAAGAAGAACTAGTACCTATATTACTAAACCTCTTCCAAGATATAGAAAAAGAAGGAATATTACCCAACACATTCTATGAAGCAAACATCACCTTAATCCCCAAACCAGGGAAAGACCCAACAAGAAAATAAAATTATAGACCAATTTCACTAATGAATATTGATGCTAAAATACTCAATAAGATCCTAACAAACAGAATCCAGCAACACATCAAAAAAGTTATACACACGACCAAGTGGGATTTATCCCAGGGTCTCAAGGCTGGTTCAATATACGTAAATCTACAAATGTAATTCAGCACATAAACAAACTAAAAAATAAAGACCATATAATTCTTTCAATTGATGCAGAAAAAGCTTTTGATAATATCCAGCGTCACTTCATGATCAGAACACTTAAGGAAATAGGCATAGAAGGGACATTTCTTAAACTAATAGAGGCCATCTACAGCAAACCCACGGCCAATATTGTATTGAATGGAGTTAAATTGAAATAATTTCCACTTAGATCAGGAACCAGGCAAGGTTGCCCATTATCTCCATTGCTCTTTAACATTGTCATGGAAGTTTCAGCCTTGCGATTAGGGTCAGAAGAGATCAAACTTCCACTCTTCGCAGATGATATGATCGTATATCTGGAAAACACTAGGAATTCTACTACAAAACTTTTAGAAGTGATCAAGGAATACAGCAATGTCTGAGGCTACAAAATCAACACCCATAAATCTGTAGCCTTTTTATATACCAACAATAACCAAGCCAAAAGAACAGTCAAGCACTCTATTCCTTTCACAGTAGTGCTAAAGAAGATGAAATATTTGGGAGTATACCTAACAAAGGACGTGAAAGATCTCTACAAAAAGAACTATGAAACTTTAAGAAAAGAAATAGCTGAAGATTTTAACAAATGGAAAAACATACCAGGCTCATGGATGGGAAGAATCAACATTGTTAAAATGTCTATACTACCCAAAGCAATATATAATTTTAATGCAATTCCAATTAAAGACCCATTGTCATATTTTAAAGATCTTGAGAAAATAATACTTCGTTTTATATGGAATCAGAAAAAACCTCCAATAGTCAAAACATTACTCAACAATAAAAACACAGCAGGAGGAATCACGCTACCAGACCTGAGACTGTACTATAAATCAGTAGTGATCAAAACAGCATGGTACTGGCACAAAAATAGATTATTCTTTTCCAGAGAAGTAGATGTCTGGAACAGAATAATCAAGAGATGAATCCAGCTACTTACCGTTATTTGATCTTTGACAAGCCAATTATAAACATTCAGTGGGGAAAAGAATCCCTATGTAACAAATGGTGCTGGGTGAACTGTCTGGCAACCGATAGAAGATTGAAAATGGACCCACACCTTTCACCATTAACTAAGATAGACTCTCACTGGATAAAAGATTTAAACTTAAGACATGAAACTATAAAAATACTTGAAGAAAGAGCAGGGAAAACTCTTGAAGGAATCGGCCTGGGTGAATATTTTATGAGAAGGACTCCCCAGGCAATTGAAGCAGTATCAAAAATACATTACTGGGGCCTGATCAAACTAAAAAGCTTCTGCATAGCCAAGAACATAGTAAGTAAAGCAAGCAGACAGCCCTCAGAATGGTAGAAAATATTTGCAGGTTATACTTCCAATAAAGGTCTAATAACCAGAATCCACAGAGAACTCAAACATATTAGCAAGAAAAGAACACGTGATCCCATCTTAGGGTGGGCAAGGGACTTGAAGAGAAACTTCTCTAAAGAAGACAGACGCACGATCTACAAACATATGAAAAAAAGCTCATCATCCTTAATCATCAGAGAAATGCAAATCAAAACTACTTTTAGATATTACCTAGCCCCAGTAAGAGTAGCCCACATAATAAAATCCCAAAACCAGAGATGTTGGCGTGGATGTGGAGAAAAGAGCACACTTCTTCTACACTGCTGGTGGGAATGCACACTAATACGTTCCTTCTGGGAGGATGTTTGGAGAATACTTAGAGACCTAAAAATAGACCTGCCATTTGATCCTATAATTCCTTTACTAGGTTTATACCCAGAAGACCGAAAATCGCAATATCACAAAGATATCTGTAGCAGAATGTTTATTGCAGCCCAATTCATAATTGCTAAGTCATGGAAGAAGCCCAAGTGCCCATCGACCCATGAATGGACTAGCAAATTATGGTACGTGTATAGCATGGAATATTATGCAGCCTTTAAGAAAGATGGAGACTTTACCTCTTTCTTGTTTACATGGATGGAGCTGGAACATATTTTTCTTAGCAAAGTATCTCAGGAATGCAAGAAAAAGTATACAATGTACTCAGCCCAACTATGAAGCTAAATTGTAGCTTTCACATGAAGGCTATAACCCAACTATAGTACAAGAATATGAGGAAAGGGCCAAGGAAGGGGAAGGGAGGGGGGAAGTTTGGGGGGAGGGAGAGTAATGGGTTGGACCACACCTATGGTGTATCTTAGAATGGGTACAGGCAAAACTTACTAAAGGCAGAATACAAATGTCTCCATGCAATAACTAAGAAAATGCCATGAAGGCTACTTTGAACAGTTTGATTATACCCCTTTATTGCACTAATGTACACAGCTATGATTTAACAATAAAAAAGAAAATTCTCCCCTTCCCTCAAAAAAAGAAAAAAACAACTTCTGATACATAAGAAAACTACATGATGCTATCTGAAAGCCTGACCAGCCTCATCTTGACTCTTCATTGATGGGTTTACAATACAGAAGATGTCACTTACCTGTCGCGAGCCTCGCTTGCTGTTTCTGTGAAATTACAACTGATAAAAAGCACTTGAATGTGTTTCTAAAAATACTAAATGAGATGAAATTGTATGAGAATGCTCTGTGATGTTTGATTCTTGGCAAAGGTTGGAAATGGAGTTCAACAGAAGAATAAAAATAAACAAAGGAAATATATAAAAAGGAAAATGTGTCAAAGACCCAGCTGTGGAAATGGATCTAGCTCCAGAGGTGGCTGGTTTCTGCAAGCCTAAAGAAAAGAACAAACAGACGCATTTGAGGTCCTCCTCACTACTTACCGCTCTTACCTCTGACTGAGGCATGTTCTTTACCCATCAATAGTCAGTGCATTTATTTGTAAGGCACTAACCTAAGTTCCAAGGGATAAAACAAACTAACAGACCAGTTCCTGCTCTCCATTTTCTTGTTTTCAAACTAAATTACAATATTTAATCAACCAGTTCTCTTTTATTTTTGATTTTAGGATTCTGCTTATTCCTGGTAATAAGTATACAAGTATAATAATTACTATTGTGGTAGGTTGGGTTGCCATAGCAAAATACCACAGATTGGGTGGTTTAAACAACAGACATTTATTTATCATAGTTTTGTGGGCTAGAAAGTACAAAATCAAGGTGCTGGCAGATGTGTTTCTTGGTAATGACCCTCTTCTTAGCTTGCAGAGGGCTGCTATGTACTCACATAACCTTCTTCTTATGTGTGTTGGTAAAGAGATGATCTTTCCCTTTTTAGAAGGGCACTAACCCTATCTTCATGACTAATCCACTCTCATGACCTAATATAAACCAATTAACTCCCAATATTCCATCTCTAAATGCCATCACATTGAGAGTTAAGACTTCAAATGTGAATTTTCACAGGACACGAACATTCAGTCAATAACACCTACATATTATCAGTAGGGCAGAAGTTTTACAGGACTTTGTCTAGTCCACAAAATAACCTTCATTGCATAGTTCATAGTATACTTACCTTACAAATAAAAGCTAAGAGTTAAAGAGGGAATTCGTTGGTCCCAAATCCCATAGCTTCTAAGTGGCAGGGGCGGAGTTCCTGTGTAATTCTCAGCCTGGGCTCTCAGTGTGTGACACTGAATTTTTCAATAGCATCGGGGTGTGATTCAGAAAGCATAATTCAGATGAGATG
The DNA here is from genome assembly GCF_027406575.1 of Nycticebus coucang. Classification (NCBI taxonomy): domain Eukaryota; kingdom Metazoa; phylum Chordata; class Mammalia; order Primates; family Lorisidae; genus Nycticebus; species Nycticebus coucang. Next base: position 49,262,607 of record NC_069798.1, read on the forward strand.
ACAGAGGTTGGTCAGTTGGTGAAGGCAGGTCTGCTTCTCGTATCAGCAGAAACACATTTTTTAAAAATTCAGATGTGTAGGGGAAGGACACTTTGTACCATAAAAGATGACATCTCTGGGGACCCAATTGTTGGTCACCCAATCAGATGTCATTTCAGGGGAAAAAATATCTTGGATAAATGATGAGGTCACCGAAACAGAGGGCTTTTTTAACAGGTACATTCCATCTTGCATGCATCCCACTTGTCTTAGGAGCTTTGAGTAGATTTACTACAGGATCCTGGTGTCTCTAGCTTTTAGTATATGGGATTCTTTTTCTCAGAGCCCACTCATCAAACCTTGCATCTACCCTTTTCTTGGTATGTGGTACTTTAAAACCAGCTGTCTGCATAGTGCCAAGGCTGAAATTCTAGGGAGTTAACTTAGAAATGTTGTCCTCACGTAAGTACCCTCCAGTTGTTATTTTACACGCATGTAGAAACATTTATGCAACGTCTTTCATTTTTTTCATGGTCTCAAACCATGAGCATCACAATACTCCATCTTTGCATTTTCTGTGCTACTTAACTTTTATTCTCTCTTAGGAATATTGGCCAGAGGAAGGTCCATGTAGTGCTTTCTTAGCCAGTTATATCTTTGGAAAGACTGGGGACTATATCTTCATGACTTTTGTTTCTGAGGTGTGGCTTAGGTCCCAAACTACCTATACCAAGTCCACATTGTGACAGAGATTGGAAAAGGGTCCCTGATCCACCTGTCTTCAAGCCTGTCCTCCTAACCAGGACCCCTCAGGTCTCATCTCCACAACTCTGTGCCCAGCTTGCATTATTGGTTATAAAGTCTTCTTTTCCTTAGTTGGACCCCAGAGAATTTCAGATCTTAATCACTAGCCACATCACAATCATCTAGTCCTAAGGACCCTTTTCACTTTTCCTTCATGTTCCAGTGTACTTTTTGTTCTTACAGCAATGCACATATCATGTGGGTACCCTCCTCTTTTCCACTGGACTGGGCCTTCCTTGGGGACATATCTATTGCCCTTGCATCCTCAGTGCCCCACATGGCACCTAACAGTAGGTGCTCAGTGAGTGTTTGCTAAAGTAAGTTAGATTTTATGGCCCTTAATAATGGCAATGGAGTAGAGACAGAAAAGACAGCAAACCCTTCAGGAATGGATGGCAAACTTAACTGTGGTTAGATGCAGGGTATGAAGAAAAGAAAAAGTCAAGTGTGAAAAATATAGATAATAAACTGGGCAAAATAGGAAAAGTCCAGCAAAGTTTTTAATAAAATCAAAACAATAACTAAAAATTTATGAAACAGTTACCGAGTGCCAGGCACTGTGTTACGTGTTTTATATGCATTATCTTCCTGAATCCTGACACAATAATCTGTTTTACTAAAGAGAGACTTAAGCAAAATGCTAAGTCATTGATTGGGCCAGAATTTGGAGTAAATTCTAGTTCTCTGTGTCCTATAAAACCAGAGATTCTGAAAGTCTAATCTGGGAGCCCCGCAAATATAAAATCACAGAGGTGGTGGTAGAAATTCATATTTCTGGGTGTCAACACAAACCTGTCACTGAATCGGAAACAAAGGATGTGGATCCAAGGATTCTGCACGTTTAAAAGCACCCTAAGCAAGTCTGCTGTCAGCTAATGCTTTAGAAGTAGTACATTTAATTAGATTTAGTAAACCTTTATGAAGCTGCTATATGATTATGGAACTTGGCTCAGGCTCTGGAGATAGAGAAATAAATATAATTTCTTCTCCAGGAGCTACTAGATTATTGGGAGGAAAAAAAAAGAATAAATAGACTATGATAATGCTCTCTAGTAAATGCTCGGGTGACTATGGGCTATGGCTATGTAATGAGGGAACTAATAACTCTGGGCAGTGTTAGAAAGACAGCATCTGAAACAGCACCAGTGAATTGCAAATGTGGAACTCCCGAGGCAGGTCTGGAGTGGTGGTCATCCACACTGAGAGGACATCTGAGTGGTAGAGGGACTGAGGATGCCCAGAATGAGATGTAAACAAATGGATCAGGGCAAATTCTTGGAGATTACTGTCTCATTTGACATTTTCTTCTTCAAAGTATAGTTCCCTGAATAAGGAAACCATCATTACATAACATAACCAATTTAAATGCCCTTTTGAATGGCCTTGAATTTCGGATAACTTTGTAAGTATTCTTTGCCAGAGGAGAATTTTAAAAGTGATTCGTCTCACAAGTTTAAAACCGACTTTCTCAAGAGGACCGCTATGTCATTGAGTAGCAAAGTTGCATTTTGGACAGTTTATCTCCAAAGTGTGTGTCTTCATAGATGTGTTACTCTAATTTAAGACTAAATTAAATGATTTGCACTACCAAATTCTAGTTAAGGATTAATTCTGTGGATAAATAACAATTCAGCCCTCTGTTTGCCCCACACCACCCCTGTCTACTCAGTGTTCTGTGATGTCATGGAACCCCTGCTTTACGGTGCTGTTAACCATGTCCGTGAATGCCAAGGTGAAAACACGATACTTCCCTAAACTTAACTTGCCTAAAATTGTGAATGTTTTCCTGGACAGAAAGGATAATGACACTGAGAACTTTAAACATGTGTCAGAAAGAGCTCTGAGTTGTTCTTGCCTGTTAATATCAAAATATATTGAAGAACTAATAGGGGGGAATTGCCTTGGAGGACAACAAACATATATTCTCCTTTTAAAGATCTAACAGGTGAAGTTACCAGGAAGCATCTTAAACATATGGAAAAGAAGAATTTGGGACTGATGCTGTTTTGCCTTCCATGTGCACTTGTTCCCAGCAAAGGCAAAAGCAAGAGGGTCTTTTATTTAGCTGGAAAAAAATGGGAAAATAAATATTTTCCCTGTCCAGGAATCATAAAGTGATTTTCCAGGCCAATTGAAATACTTTGATAACTTACTAGACACATATTTTTAAATGCTGTTTGGTAGAAGGGAAAGGTCACATATTGAAATTTAGGAAGCTTGGGCTCTGATTCTGCCTCTGGTATTTATGAATCATATGATGTTGTAGAGATAAGTCACTTAATCCTTAACTTTTTATTCCATGAGATACCTGTATAAGGGATGAACTAGATCCCAGAGGCTCTGTAGGGCCCCAGGCAGTCAACCGAATCAACATTTGTTCAGGAGGCACTACTTTAGGCTCTAAAGTAATACATAATTTGGTACCCTCAATGTACTCACAGCCCACATTTCTGCTTCACCTGGAGTTCACCGTTTACTACAAAGCAAAATAAAACAACAAACAGCTCCTTCTTAAGGAACTTTTAAGTTGACTTGTAAGTTGGTGGATTTATTTTTCTTTTCACAATGTAGAAATTTTGTATTGGTTTTAAAGGATGTGCCCACTCGCATATATTGTTTCTTTCTTCATAAAGGGAAGGATCCTTTAAGGTGTAAGACCTAAGGGAGAGATTAGCAACATAATTCTTAGTAGTCAATGAAAAATCCCTAGATCTCTTTTGATATGAACGCTGATAAACACGTGGCAGATTTTTCTATTTTAAAGTCGAATGCACGCCTTTATCATTTACCCTTAATATATCCCAATGTATTTATTTTACTTGGGAAGAATTGATGCCAAAAATCAGCTTTATGAAATATGAATGCTTTCATATAATTTACTTCTGTGAATTGCACACAAATTTTATAATCATTCTTCCTTGGTTTTTCAACATTGGGAACATGGTCTAGAGACTATTTCTATCTATTATGCAAGAATCATTTAAGTTTAGAGATAGGGTGTTTGTGTGGTGAGATTTTATAAATCTAACCCCTCCCTTTCACATATCTAAATTTTTTCTATGATTTCTGAAATTACCCTCTTGTAAAGCAGTAAAATTATCGTGAAGTCTGGTCCTATCTGTAGGAAGATAGGACCTCTTGAGACCAAAACACAGGAATGAAAACAGCAGCAAGAGTCTCAAAATTGGGCCAGGCATGGTGCTTCACACTTGTCATCTTCACACTGTGGGAGGCTGAGGTGGGAAGGTTGCTTGTCCTCAGGAGTTCAAGACCAGCCCTGCAATGGCAAGACCCCATGGGTAAAAAAATGTTTAATAACTAGCCAGGTGTGTTGATGTGTTCCTGTAGTCCCAACCACTTGGCAGGCTGACACAGTAGGATCACTTGAGCCCGGGAGTTGGAGGCTGCAGTGAGCTATGATCATGTCACTGCACTCTAGCCAGGGCAACAGAGCAGGATCTTATGTCAAAAATTAAATAGTTGGAATATAATCAATGCTGGAAGTACTCTTTCACCAAGTAAGGTAAACAATAAATCCTATGTAAATGTGAGTGTGAAAGGAATCTCTTATCATTTCTTAACAAGATATCGAGCTAAATACCCTTCCTCTGCCTTTGAGTCACATTCTGTGATTTTTACAAGAAGCTAAGGTTGGTATTTATTTTTCTCAGCAATGCATTAGTGCTAAACAAATACTATTTTAGTGACAGAATGAAAATCATGCTGACAGTTTTCTTTTCCCTGTTCTTTCTTCTCTAAATCAACTCTATGTAAACTGTTCATGCTGAACAGCATGACTGTCCATAGCACTCGCATTAAATGCACAGAATTTTAAGGCTGGAAGAGAAACTTGGAGATAATTTACTTTGTTTTAGCAGCAGAGCCTATCCTAATGCAGCTTTTAGTTAATGTGGACGCTCAGTCGATACATAATAGATTAATATGAAACTCTCTTGGGTGAAGGTGCCAAAGAGTTGGGAGAGAGAACATCAAAAACATCCCAACCCCCAACGACACTTGCAGGGATTTGGAAGAAGTTGAAGACACAGATTTCAAAGTAATATTCAGAATTTACAAAGTGAGAAAGTAAAGTCAAGAAAAGTTCAGTTACTTGTTTCATTTCAGTGACCCACGAAATGACTGGAATCTGGAAACATGGTTCCTCTACAAGACAGCCAGACTGTAGGAGTCAGGGGGCGGATTCTTGTTTTTTCATCCATTGCCTTTTCCCTGGTCTTCCTGCATACATTCTCCCTCACTAAATTGGAGGTAGAAAATCCTTCTGTTCTTTTCTCCACTTGATTTCCCTCAAGGGATTATGTGCTTGTCACCAGCAATAAGAATTTCTCTGAAGTTTACCCAAGCCCCAGTGGAAAAGTGTAATAAAAGAAAAGGAAAAGGAAGGTAAAAATGTTTTCCAGCTGTTTATGGCTTATGTGCTATTTGTAAAACCTCTGAATAATTTCCAGTGGCTTCTCCTACTATAACAGTATTTAAAACTATAGTGGTGAGCTTTCTCTGCTCACCACTATAGTTTTTTACTTAATGTAAAATAGTAGATTTTTACTTAATGTATTTTTTTAATTGTTAGAATTGTAAAAAGACAAAAAAGGGAAAACAGATACAGGGATATTTGGGTTGCAACTGTTTGTATCACTTTACCATATTTGCTTCCAGAGTGGTTTTAAAAACATCTCTCAAAAAGTTATTATCTTTGTGAAAATAACGTGTGAATTAAAAATCTTCCCAAATCTCAGGATCCCGTCCATCCTTCTAGGAACATTCACAAATGGGTGGAGAGGTGGACACACATTCAGAGCCATGTGATGTGCGGCAGAGGCTGTTTTTAGTCTTTTTAAAGTTCACATTTCAATTTTAGGTCAAAATTGTTGAAGTCCCTGTCACAAAAGATGAGAAAGTCTCCCGTGGCTGAAGCGCGCCTTCCCATTCATCCTTCCTGTCTCCACTTTGGATCTTTGGTAGCTGAAGCTCCTTTTACTGTTGGGGTTTATCACAGGGGTGTTCTCTTCAGCAGCATTGTTTCTACTGCGTTCACTTTCATTCTATATATAAATTTATTCAGTATCATCATGAGTTCTTTTCACAATGTTTAAGCATTTAATTTAGTGGTACTCTTAATTGCCTGGATTTGTTGTTAGGTTTATTTTATTAAAAGTGGTGTGGTTCCTGAACACTTTCCTTACTGAGTGAGCATCTGGCTTTATGTAGGAAAGATCACATATAATAATCTCGGATTACGTTGCCCCATTACCTTCTGATATTGGATAATTACCACAGAGGAATCTGATTCCCCCTCACCCCTTGTAAATATGTTTTGATTTTGATTCTTCTGTCTCCTTGCTCAAATAATTCTTTATTCTTCAGAATCAATAGCTTAAATTACATATATCTCATTGTTAAGAATTATGTATTCAATTTCCCAAAGATATAATACAGTCTTTTGATCTGAAAATTTAGATTTATTTTCCAGGAACATTTTTCTATTCTTTTACCTTTGAATCTATCTTCTGTCTACAGGGGGCTCACAGCATCAGGAACGCAGTTATGCTAATATTGCATCATCTCTCTTTCTCCTCTTGCCTATAGGCTTGGCCCTAATTACTTTAGTTCCTTTGACTTTTTATCCACATTCAGTGTGATGATCTCGGTCTACTCTATGTTGGTAATGTGGTTTTCAGTGGTATCTACTATGATACTCGTGCTTTCCAATTTAGGTACTGCTTCTCCAAATATTTTGGTTTGGTCCTTGATTTGTTTACGTAGGTCCCCTAACTCTCCTCTAACTCCCTTCTCTTTAAGTTATTTTTGTTGTTGTTGTTGTTGCAGTTTTGACCAGGGCTGGGTTTGAACCTGCCACCTCTGGCATATGGGGCCAGCACCCTACCCCTTTGAGCCACAGGTGCCGCCCTTCTAACTCCCTTCTCATTTCATTCTCTTGTTTTATCATTTAGTCTTTGATCTCGAGTCATTTTGAATTTATTTTCATATTACGTGAATCCATGGCATGAAGCAACATGAGGCATTTCCTTCTGTTATGCCCTAGCATCATCTTAGTGCTTTGTTCTTCCCCTAAAGCTGTCTCCTCTCCCCTTCCTCCCCAAACCCCTTTCTCTCTCAGTCTGTGGCCACCCTTGGCTGTACACGTTGCCACATTTACTACGTGTGTCTTTGCTCTCGTTCACATGAAAGTGGCTCTGTTCAGATACTCAACTTGCTCTAATATGCTAGAGCTTACTTCCAGAAACATTTGTTCTTCTTGAGATCCCTTGGGCTCCAGTTCAAAGGCTGGATGTTTCAGGCTTTATGCACTTTTTTAACGACCGGCAGGGATATTAGGGGAGTAAGTTCAGAGGAAGACGCATTCCACCTTTTTTAGAATACCTAGCTTTGCTGGTAGGGGCTGTTTCTTCATCTTATCTGTGGAAGAAAGGCTTGTTCTCAGGTTTCCAATCAATTCTGCAATTCATCAGTGGTCCAAGAGCTGCTGCTTTAGTCCAAGTCAGACCCATCCCCTGCATGTCTCAAGAGCCATTTCAATTTCTTCCCAATCAGAAAACGTGGGCTCCTCGGACATTCAACATTGAGTCGCATTTGCAGATGTTAGCGGGAATTCTAAGACTTTTCCCCAAATGCCAGGGAAGTTTTTGGAGTTTAAGAACAGATGAGGAGTTGAGTCTTCCTCTGGCTTTCTGCTCTACTCCAGAATAATCCATTTGTTTATTTCCTATTTGTAGTTTACTGTGCTTTCTTTTCATTCTTTGCTGCAGTTCATTTGTGTGTGAGTGTGAGTGTGTGTGTGCACGTATGCACACACACATGTCTCTACCAGCTTTTATTTTTTTTTCCACTGGATGTTAGAGGAGAGAAATTCAGTTGTAGTGATTATCTGTCCCATTCTCAGCTAAATGTTTGTGCTGGAAGATTCCCTCATAGACTATAGACCACTAATAAGAAACTTAAAAAATTTTTTTCTAATGTAATTTGTTTTAATTCTTCAATGTACCATTAAAAGTATATAGTAATAGTTCTTATTCATGATAGAAAATTTTTACCTAGACTTTTAGAATAACTGCAGCTTTTGCTCTTAAATACTAAGCAGAAACACTGGAAAAAATAATAGTTCTCAAATTTCTGTCAGTACGTATTTCTAGGAACTAGATAATTCATTTTAGATATTTATTACTTTTGTCATTACACAAAATGTTAATGTTTATAGCTTTGTTTCCCTTAACATGTTTTCATTTACTTCATAGCTCAAATTGAAAGATGTTTATAAGTTATACATGTATGGAGACATATTTGTGTCTATGTATACACATAACATGTTAAATGTACATATTCTACGTCATCATGTATTTTACATAGAAATGTAATAGTCTCTCAGTATTCGTGTGAAACATGTTCTAGGACCTCCTGTGGGTACCAAAATCTATGAATGCTAAAGTCCCCAACATACCTACCTACATCTACTTATATACCTTTAACCATCTCTAGATTTTTAGAATACCTAACAAAATGTAAATGTTATACAAGTATTTGTCCATCTGTTTTTTTTTAATTTCCTTTATTTTTATTGCTATATATATATATATATATATATTTGTGTGTGTGTAGTTTTTGGCCGGGGCTGGGTTTGAACCCGCCAACTCTTGTATATGGGGCCGACGCCCTACTCCTTTGAGCCACAGGCGCCGCCCCTATTTCTGTATGTTTTTAATCTGCAGTTGGTTGAATCTGCAGATGTGGAACTCACATAAATGAAGTGCAAGCTAGGCAAGGGAACACAATTCTTATGTTAGAATTTATAAAAGACATACACAAAGACATACATGCATATATGTACACACACATATGCACACTCACTTATTGGGGAGTTGCCAGTGTCTACTAAAGGCTATTGCCAGCATGTGAATCAAGTTTCTGTCCATTGTACTCACTAAAGCATGGCAGTAACATCAGTAGGCATGCAAAATTAGGACCTTGAGATAATCCTCCTATTATTTTTATCACTGATTTGAGCTTTACAAAATCATTCTCTCAATTTCGTCCTGGGCTCCACAATTAAAGAGAGAAATAGAAAGCTTAGTCTGGATTTAGAGAGAAGCAACCCTGATTTCAGGAAAAGCTGGAACTGAGAAAGGGTAATAGGATTATTTGTATGGATAAAGAACATTATGTGGAGAGATCTAAAATAGTTTCCTGGTGTATATAGAAAACTCTAAAGATTGAAGATCTGATAGTCTTCATCCCCATCGCACATAGAGCAGAAATCTTAGATAGATGGAAGAATTTCTCAGTAAATTGTGCTCACCATCATACTAATAGGGATTGGGAAATAAAATTCAAAAGCCTTAATTTTCATTCCTTACTAAGATGATTAAAATATTGTGTTTCCTTGTGACAGCAGAATAACTTCCACCTTGTAACTTCTAATATTCCCTTGACCTAATTATGTTAACTTTACAAGAAAAGCACAGCCTTGTTTCTATGTTATCTTCACCTACCTTTTTTAAAGCTATTTCTCTTCTACAGCCAGAAGTTGATTGGATGCCAAGGGGTGGCTGATGAGTGCTGATCCACATTGTTGCCTGTTCATCTGTAAATATTTACTGAGCACCTAGCCCATGCTTGGTCTTGGGGACACAAAGATGGATAAAACAGTCCTTGTCCTTATAGGAGCTTAGGCCAGGTGCAGTGACTCACACCTGTAATCCTAGCACTCTGGAGGCTGAGGGGAGTGGATTGCTTGAGCTCAGGAGTTGGAGACCCACCTGAGCAAGAGTGAGAACCCGTCTCTAAAAAAATAGCTGGGTAATAATGGCAGGCACCTGTAATCCCAGCTACTTTTGAGAGGCTGAAGCAAGAGGAGCACTTAAGCACAAGAGTTTGAGGTTGTTGCAAGCTATGATGCCACAGCACTCTACAGAGGGTGACAAAGTACTGTCTTAAAAAAAAAAGAAGTTAGGAGCTTAATGAATTCCATTCAAACAGATGCCAAAATAGGATGAATTACTATTCAGTCACCTGTTCTTCTGTCATGTAAATTTCACTAGTGATATATTTAGTTCTGTTTGAGAAAACATATGTGTGTATATAATTAAATATCCCTCTTAGGTTTACACAGATGTCAAGAAAAAGTAGTGCACATTCCAGCAGTTGTAAGAACATTCAATCACCCTTACCCATAAAAATCTCTCTCAGACTATCATAAATCACCTTTTGATTTGAAAATTCTGAGACAAAATCCATACCTTAAAAGACATTTTTCATGAACAATGGACACTCCAGTCAGTCCAAAACTCTAAATGTGTTCTAATCATTTAAGGCTAAATTCTCAGGACAGTATAGTCTGCTATGTATGAGACATTTATATTGAGAATCAGATGGAAATCTTAACAGCAAGTCCTATGGGGAGGGCAGATAGTGGATAGGAAAGAACAAACTAGAGAGAATTGTCAGGTAGATATGGAAGTCACTTTTCACAAGAAAAAGTCTGGACAGAAGTGTTAGATCAGGCAGAAGTTGCATCACAGGCCACCTTATTTAAGGAAAAAGGGAAGGAGGAGGGAAGATTATCCATTTAAAGATCATGGTAGCTGAACAGAAGTTATTTTGGCAACAAAAATTGGTGCAGGAAGAATTGTAACTATGGAATGAGGAAAACAATTTCTCATCTCTAAATTGATAAGTCTGTTAGAGACACTGTTACCAAGTAGGACCAGGTTTTATTAAGGTATAAACAACATGGAAGTTTGAATTTATATGGAAATGTTTTTCTTCATGTGGTGTTATCTTTACATCTGCATTCAATGCCAGATGGCTTCCTTTGTAGTAATCTGCATGTAGTTACGTATGAAATTATGGTTCCTTAAAGTGAAATTATCTGCTGATACTGATATGATACTGCCCTTGAAAGAAATCATTTGTTTGAGATACAGTGGTAGCCCAGTGTGGCACCAAAGGCTTTCTAGACATTTGGTATGGTTAGTCTTTCAGATATTGGCATGACAGAGAAGACTAATGGGTTTATATTCACTATTTCAATAATAAATGAACACATGAAATCCAAGGGCCTGGAGAGAGGGGGAGAAAGTGTGTAGCTCCAAGGAAACTGGCTTTGCATGGTTCTCAGCCAACTCACAGATGCTCAAAGATCATACTCATTTGTATTTTCCTTCTAATGAAATCTGCTCACCAATCTGTTTTTTTCCTTTGGTTCTTATTGATCATTTACCAGAATGATTTGTGCTATGCATTGTTCATTTGAACCACCTGCATGGTCTTAAAAACGCATTCTTTGTTATGTTGAAAAGGGGCTGTAACTCTTTACAATGTATAGTATTGTCCCAATGTCCAAGCACTACAGAGAATATTAATCATGTGTATTCCAGTAGTATTTTAAAATTGACTCACATCTATTACAAAGTGAAGTACCTGGAGAAAAATAACTTAATAACTTACTAAATTACTAAGTGAAGAAAAAAAGCTAGAAGGCTAACCTGAAGATTAGGGAGCAATATGGGGCATCACTAAAAATGCATATGAGACATCAATTATGTGATAAAATACCCACAATACTGGGAAGGTTTTGAGTGACAAATTTGTTTGGGATGAAAACACAGAAGAGATTACTCTACAAAACTCAAACAACTAATCAAAGTATAGAAACTTCTAAAAAGAGCAAATAAATTTAGAACAAAAGCATTTACCCAGAATTTACAATTCTAATGACTGCATTCCAGAGGAATCTCTTATCTATTAATCATTTCAAAGTATGACGAACCCTTTTGTGATATAATTACATTTTTCCATATTTTAGTTGTTATTAGTCATTTTTGGTTATGATTTCCTCTTCTCTTAGCCCCCAACTAAAAATAATTTTCAATGTATATATGAGAAGTACTTGCAAAGCTCCTAGGAAACCAAGATCTGATGGAAATTGGATAATGTATTTCCAGTCATGTATTTTATTCTATCCAAAGAAGGAAAGTATAATTAAAATTAATACCTTGCCTGAAATTGTCAAAACATGATATATGTATGTATTAAGCTATAGATGGACTAATACTATGTAATGGAGTAATTTAATAAACTTGAAAAGTTGTAATACTTATTTTTATTAGTCATTAGAAAATTGTTGCCTAGCAGTAGTTTAAAAGTAGTGAAATTATTCCTTCTGCATAAGTAGGAGAAAGGGGGGAATATATAATGTAAAAAAGAATTTAGTGGAGAAACATATGCTCCAGCCTTCACCTTTAAGAACCTTAATCTGTCTGGTAGAAAGCTTGTAAGTGGTATAATAATTGGGCACAGAGAGATGACACTGCAAGAAGCAGACAAAGCCACTGTCAGCTTCGTGGAAGACAAAACTGTAAGGAAAAGGAAATTTAAAGTTACCTTTTGGAAAATAAACAATAACTTGTTTTTTTTTTTTTGGAGACAAAGTCTCACTTTGTCACCCTTTGATGGAGTGTTGTTGCATCACAGCTCACAGCAACCTCAAACTCTTGGGCTCAAGCGATTCTCTTGCCTCAGCCTCCCACGTAGCTGGGACTACAGGCGCCTGCCACAACGCCTGGCTATTTTTAGAGACGGGGTCTTGCTCTGGCTCAGGCTGGTCTTGAACCTGTGTGCTCAGGCATTCCACCTGCCTCAGCTTCCCAGAGTGCTGGGATTATAGGCATCAGCCACTGTGCCCGGCCTAACAGTATCTTTATCATTCAAGGAATCTAATTTCAGGCAGTGATCCATGATTAGTAATATGTGGAAGAAATATATTCATAGCCTTTGATTAATTTTATTCACTCTTTAGTCAGTTTCTTTATCTGTAAAATAAATTAATTATATCATCCTAAATGTCCATTTTAGTCATTAAATAATTATTTATAGCAAGAAGGATTAATTTGGGTGGAGTAGATGATTTCTGTAAAAAGGGAGTGAGAGGTAAGGTTTCAGTCAGTAAGTTTTCTATTTATCTGTGAGTTATTAAATGCAAAGCCTAAGCTTGGTCTTTCTTCTACAGAGGTGATACAGAATATGGTGAAACTTGTGCCATGCCATAATAAATGCTATTTCTTATGTACCTTTAATTAGAGATTACTTCATCAGGTTGTATTGAAAATATAGGACTGCAGAGCTATGAAAAGTATAACATAATTATACCTAGATCTTTAATTCCAGGAAGCAATCTTAAATTGGGATGAATAGATTCTAGTCTGTTCTTCACAGGAAAAAACAAACAAAGAAATCAAATAAGGAAACAAATCTAGGTAAACTTTATTTGTCCATTCCCTTGAAGAGTAGTACAATCATAAAAAATACGTAAAGAGATGTAATGGATTCTTGTTAGCATGATAGGGCCTCTTCCCCCCAGGAGTTATATACTGGTGTTAAGGTAATGCAAATGCACAAATAAATACAATGTGGAACAAACCAAGTCAGGTGTCATAAATCGATAAAAATAAATCCCACAGAGTTTCCATGAGGAAAGAAATTTTTCAAGAAAAAAATAAAGATGTCCTTCTGGAGAAGTGGATTCATGGAGGATAGGCATGGTATCTGTATTCTGGGATACAATGGAAAACATCTCAGGATGAAAATATAGAATTTAGAAAGACTTGAAATTAGGAAAGGGTTGTTTACTCCTATTTGATTGAACCATGGAGAGTACTTAAAGGGTGTGAGGATGATATATTTAGAAAATAGGAAGCAATTTGTTTATGCATTATTTTAAACCAAGGGTAAAGAGCTGTTTCCTCATTCCTAATAAAGCCCATGCCTATGTATTTAGCCCTTTTTAAGACCTTTTCCCAAGTTGGGTATTTCAATTCCTTTTGCTCAGAGAAGAACTGTAAGAATGAGCTTTAAGAATATTTCTGAAAGGTACTCTAAACACATGCTGTCTGTTCTCCAAATAGCAATGGCACCACATGCTTTCCTCTTGATTTTTTTCTCAGTACTCATTGACATTTATTCTCTATGATAAGAAAATCATATTATTTTGTAGATATACAGTTTCTGTGACATTGTACAAACTCCTCATCGTCACCTTATACCCATATTGCCACAGCAAAGGGTGAGAACATGCATTTTCTTGCTTGAGTTCTTGTTAACAAAAACTGAAAATTTTTGTTGAGTATGTTTGAGGGCAAGGCACTGTACTGGGCATTGAGATATGAAGGTAAATCCTTGTCCTTTCACATAATCCACTGATGACTGATTACACTTCCAGATAGACAATGAATTTCAAAACACGAGACTTAGATCCATTTCTGATGCACAATATTGTTGTTTGATGCCTCCACTCCCCATTTAAATGTTTGCTTCCTCATCTGCTATCGGATGCACTGTGATAGTTAGGGAAGCTTATATAGAGTGAGATATTAAAACAGAGAAGACTGAGTATCCAGTGTAATGCTCAAATCCTACAGAATATGAGAAGATTAGAGAGTATGTCGTATAAATAAGAATTTACATAAACATTTACAAGCAAAAAATAATTATTGACACAGTCATGGCACTTGTGGTCTTACAACTATAATTACATGCTGAATGATTAGATTATTTTCTCCTTAGTTAATCAGAGGTTACCATTTTTTATTAAGTAATAACACATAGTGGCCCAAATCTCACCCGTAAAGTCAGCAGACATAGGGACTAAATTTACCTTTATTTAAAAAATATTCATTACACAATTTTACAAAATATTCTATGTCAGCCACCTCTTTGGAAAATTATGTAAGGAATATTTTATAATGTATTTATAAGAAATTTCTATAATGTATTTATAAGAAATTTAGCTAAAAGTTTCTCCATGTATGTTGACTTTCTAAGTGACTTTTGGGACATCAGTACAGAGGTTCTGAGGATTCATTATGTGATCAGTTTTGATTTAGTTGATTTGATTGGTTCCATTGAGAGACAGCAAATTAATAGGCAAGCCCTACCCATGCATGCTGGAGAAACAGAGTAAATTTGCACGGAACAGATTTAAACATTGTTAAAACGTAATACTTGTTTTTCAAGAAACTCCATTATGTGAAGCACCCTGTTTTTGACATTGCCAATATAAAACATAACTCTAACTGGAGGACCAGGACATAACATATTGGAAAAAAAAATAAAAGGCTGTGTCCAACACAAATAGACCCACATATATATTTACTTATGTACTGGGTTTCTATATACTTACACACAATATAAAAAATTATTTTTACTATAGGTGATACACTCTGATATGTTTTTCTTTTGATTGCTTTTCTTTTATATACAATTTGTGCACTGTTATTTACAGACATTAACTACCATTATCTTCAATTCTTGCCTCCAGGTTAGAGACAAGGATGGTAACCGAGGCACTATAAAGTGGGGAGGGGATGCTATACTCTAAATCCAGCCCAGTCGAGCCTCTGGCTCCATTGTTTGGGTTCTTGAAAATTCTCAAAGGCCAGGCATAGTGGCTCAAACCTGTAATTCTGGCACTCTGGGAGGCTTAGACGGGTGGATTACTTTAGCTCAGGAGTTCGGGACTAGCCTGAGCAAGAAAGAGACCCCATCTTTACTAAAATAGAAAGAAAACTAGCCAGGCATTGTGCACATGCCTGTAGCCCCAGCTACCCAAGAGGCTGAGGCAGGACTGCTTGGGCCCAAGAGTTTCAAGTTTCTGGGCCTTATGTGTGTTTCTGTGCACCATGGCACTCTGGCCAGAGTGAGACTCTGACAGGAAGGAAGGAAGGAAGGAAAGGAGGGAGGGAGGGAGGGAGGGGGAAACTTCGCCTTTACAACGTAAATGTGGTATTCTCTGCTCTGCCTTTTACTTTTTTCTTCTACACCCCCAATCCTGTCTATTCTTATGTTCTTCTTATTCTCTGCCCCAACAACAGGAACACATATTTAAATTTTGGTCTTATCCTGCAAATTAATTTCAAGATTTATTAATGATGCGAGCCAAATTTTGGAAAACTCTGATATAAACATAATTCTAGAAATTCTGATAAAAAAATGAAACAAAGGCTGGACAGACTTAGGTTGTTTCATAGCACCAGGACAGAAGGACTTAAAGGAAGATGAGGGGTAGAAAACACAGTGTTGTTTTCTACTTACACTAATTGCTTATCTCCATTAAGAGACTCTCGAGCTAGTATCGCATTATCTTTCTACCAGAATTTTCAAGTGGCAAAAGAGGCCATTATAGCAAAGCAGTTCAGAATGACGGCAGGACATCAGGCTGTCTGGCTTCACAGTTTAAAGCTGGGTAATTTGGGAAAAGTTGTTTCAACACCTTATACCTCAATCTCTTCATTTGTAAAATGGGGATAATAGAGGCTGCCTCAGAGAGTAGGAGTGAGAATAATAAAGTGTTTAGACTAATAAACTGCGTTGCTAACTCTCAGTAAAAGTTCGGTCTCAGCTAGTAAATACTTAGTCAAAATCTGTGGTTAAACTGAGAACAGAATTGAGAAGCCTCAGCTAATATTTCTACTCAGAGGCATGCAATAAGTGTTTCTGATATATTTTTGTTCATTGTCAGGCATCCAAAAAATCAAATTGTGGTACT
Organism: Nycticebus coucang; assembly: GCF_027406575.1. Lineage (NCBI taxonomy): Eukaryota > Metazoa > Chordata > Mammalia > Primates > Lorisidae > Nycticebus > Nycticebus coucang. The sequence continues at coordinate 49,278,967 of NC_069798.1, forward strand.
AATAATTTTAGTCCTGTATACCACGGTTACATATTCTGTTTAGAATGGCTTTCAGATGCATTGTTTTTTATGTCTTTAGGACATTAATATTAATGCATCCCAGCCAAGTCATCTAAATCAATGGATTAAATAATTTTTAATTAAATATTATTATTTATCAAGGATTAAATAATTTAAATGTTATTTAGTACTAGAGGTCCAATTATTTAGTTACAAATCAGGAAAATAAGACAGAGAGAGAGAGTGGTTTTTCAGTAGGAAAAATCAGCACTTAAATCTTACAAGCTTCTAATGCCTCTGCCATTTGTCTAGAAGGCATTGACCATCAAAGATTGAAGATTCACTTTGGTGTCATGGGACAAGTTTGCTGATAGTGGTGGGAAAAATCAAAACAAGTAGTTAAACCACAAGTTAACACTGATTACTCATTGAGCATAATGACAACCATAAAAAAACCTAATCTACCTTTAAAAATGGATGCTAAAAATGCATATCAGCTTCTACATGAAATACGATTATGGCTACTACACTGATTCAGCCTGACTTCTCAGGCAACAGGAATATTCAAATCTGCCCTCACTCTGCGGTTTCCCCACGGAAGAGCATAAACACTGCTTTTGAAATGTTTCCTCCTTTTTTGAGGGACTGAGCTGGAGAGATCATTTGCACAGAAGATGTATATTTTCTTTCAATTGGGAATTTCTATCATGGAGTAACTAGCGTAATGGCAATTAAAATGAATTAAATTATTATATCACATACCCTGCTAAGAAAATAATAATACAGTATAGTAATATACTGCGGTCATTGCTATGATAGTGGAAATATGTCCATAGTAACAATGGCACAGTCATTTTTAGTTTCTTATCACTGTAGCCAGTTTCAATGGAGAATGAGTCCATCACATTAACCTAGATCCTGACGAAGCCTTAGAATGACAGGAAGCTGAACTTCTCATCTTCCTCTCTGGATTCACTCAGTCCTGTCTGCTCTGCTCCCTTTACCTCACCAGCGTCATTTCCCCAGATGTGTGTACTTTACAGTGTGTGGGTCAATTGTACACAAATACTCAGGTATTCAGAATGTTTATTATGTATTTTTCTTTTTTCTTTCCATATGGAAAAACACCATTAACTGCAACGGTTTAATTGCATTTGGGGAACAAAATGATTAATTCTATGGTAGTTTCTGTATAATAAGCTAAGGGTTTATGGGATGATTTGAATTACAAATATTTTCGATCATAGCATAGCTTTTTTACTCGGTGAAGATTGCAGCAACATGAAGGTTCACATCACCACCACTCACTTTTTTTTTTTTTGTCTTTGCAGTTCCGCCTTGGTTTTTAAATCACCCCTCCAATCTCTATGCCTATGAAAGCATGGACATTGAGTTTGAATGTGCAGTCTCGGGAAAGCCTGTGCCCACTGTGAACTGGATGAAGAATGGAGATGTAGTCATTCCTAGTGACTATTTCCAGATAGTGGTAATTACCTTTCTTCATATTAGCTTTTACAACTCGATTCATTGTGTGTTACCTTTTCTCTCACTTTCTTTCCTGGGAGGAAGGTTCCTATGGGGAATTTTTTATGATGTGCTAAGAAAATGGTTCTAATAAAGCAAATGACTTTTTAGAATTAAGAATTTTTGAGCTGAAAAGAGAGATCAAACGGTCAGCCCTCTGGTTTTATAGACAAGACTTTAAAACAAAGAAAAATCAGAAGGAATAGACTAAGTCATTTCACTGCCAGTTCATAGAATAGAATTTAGAACCTAGCTCTAGACTGTATTTGGCCAAGATTGTCTTACTTGTTTGACTTTTACCCATTTTAATAAATTTGTATTAAGATTATGGTAATTTGTACCTATGATTATGGTAGTTTTTACATTGATGTTACAGACAGCATATTTTTGCTACCCTGCCAGATAGGACCAGTGGGTCCTTCATAAGCAGTTAGGGGTGGGGGGTGACAGGGAAAGTGATTGTGGTGGTGGCAGTGATGGTTGCAGGGAAGGCTGCAGTGGGAATGATGCCACAGAGACTCAGAGTTCACATAGCTTTGTAATTGTGAACACTGGAAAGAATTGAAGTTAAGAGGAATAGTTGTTATAGTTTCCTGTGAGCTTTAGCTGGCTCTGTATTCCTATCCTTACAGGGAGATGGTGGAGACGACAGAACTGTACCCACTGAGTTGTTGCCCTGCTCAATACCTCCCATAATTGTTTTTGCTGTTACAGCAGAATTCTTTTTGCTCATTTGGAAATTCTCTGTGACAACTTTCTGATAGGTGTAGTTAGTATTGGTGGTTCGGATTTTAGATATGTGAATATATGAGAAATAGAAAAAGCACTTTCCTAAAATCAAAGAGCTTTTTATCTAAAGCAGAGGGATGTGGGTTCATTTATGTGAAGTTTGAGATGCAGACATGGTTCTGTCATGGAAGAGCTGTCCTCTCATCCAGATCTCAGGCAGGACGAGCCTGGAGCGTACACATCCTGTCCAGACACAAGCTCGCTCCATGACATCACACTGGCTCTTGCTGCTAAATACCTTTTCCACAACTGGTCAACTTCACAAACTTTCATAATCTCTTTGTGCATGTATTTTGGCATGCTCCATGTACAAAATTTCTTAAGAAATAAAACCATAAATATATCTTTGTCACCTTTATCACCACTTCTAAAGTTTTCCTTTTAGTTTGTTTATTTGTTATTTGTTTAATTGGTTGGGAAATTGTAAGAAAAGGAAAAAAAATAACTCTTAAATGCCATACCCAATCCATTAGTTCTTTTCAATGCAATGCTATTTCACTACCACTGAATTAAAAATGACCTTCCATTGGGCAACTTAAAAAGTGTTGTATATGCCTAAAATATATGCTACTTGCATATAAAGGAAATTGTTGATTGCCCTTAAGGACACGTAATAAAAGGCAACATTTATTTTTTCTACAGTTTGAAAATAATCTTTCTCCCAGCATGACTCATTATAGCCAACCTATTTAAATTCTGCTTTTCTTAAGGTGAAAGAAAAAGTACTGTATGTTAGCACTACTCACTTGTAATGTGCTTAAAAATATTTCCCTAGTAGCTCCAGAAATCTGAGACCCATTGCCTGTCACCCATGTAAGATTGAACACAAATCGTAACTTATATGGAAATTGTTAATTAGAAGTTAGCCAGCTTTATCTAAGAATTTAACATCAGCTGAGAATTGACTATGAGACACTAAAAACAATTAAGAATTCCCCACGAGGTAATATTTATCTCTTAATGACTTCAGGGGAAGTGATTTAACACGTTTCACTTACTGAACTAATTCTTACACTAATATCGAAGATAAACTGTGTTAGTATAATTAAATGGTATCTCTAGATCATTTTATCATCCATCCTTGAAAAAGATGGTAGCTCAATTTTTAGAAAAGAGGAGTTAACATTTCTGTATTTAATCTAAGAAGGTGAAACATTTTGGCCAATGAGAACTACACAGATAAAAAATATCCACCATACTTTTCCAACGCCCCAAGAGACTATATGTCAAAGATATTACAATTTTTAAAGAAATTTTTAGACATATTTTCTGGTTAAACATTTTCAGAAAATATCCAACCTTGAGTTTTTGTGCTTTGGAAGCTGCAAAGATTAGTGGGTTTTTTTGTTTTTTTTTTTTCCTTTCTTTTCCTTTTTTCTTTTTTTTTTTTCTTTGCAGCTACTAAACCTGAGCTTTCTTCAATAAAAAATAAAGAAGAATGGGTGCTAACCTTTGTTTCCTGTACCTGATACCAGGCCTCTCTGTTGACTGTTCGTTTAGACTTTGAGGCTGACGTGCATTTATGGCAGCATATTATTTTACTGCAGAGCTAGGTTGAACTGCTGCATGTTCATTCAGAAAAGAGTATTGGGGACACATGACAGGTCCCAGGTGGCCTAGGATGTATCCACAAGGCTGATATGTCCTTCCTGACCTCCCCTCTTGTTTCTTCTGTGATACTTTATAAACATTGGTCTAAATTCATTTTGTTGCCTTGAGGGTTTTTTGTTTTTTGTTTTTTTTTTTACTTTTTAAAATATTTCACCTGCTTTTCTTCTAGGGAGGAAGCAACTTACGGATCCTTGGGGTTGTGAAGTCAGATGAAGGCTTTTATCAATGTGTGGCTGAAAATGAGGCTGGAAATGCTCAGACTAGTGCACAGCTCATCGTCCCTAAGCCTGGTAAGATGACGGCAACTTTGCTCTGGTAACACAACTACCATCATGCATGGCCCATTTGTAAAATCCATAACATTTTCTCTATTCCCCAAAGTCAATATGAAATTGCTTAATCAAGTTGGACACTTGTGTATTGATAATATATTCCTTCTAGCACATTATTTATACACATATTCTAGTGTATGTGTGTGTGGGAAAAAAAATCATCATGAACAATAAAGCCTCTGGTTTTCAAGATAACACAACTAAATTATTACCTTCTTTCTCTTTTGTGGCCTGCTGTTTTATGGTGTTCTATAGATATATGAAATATCTAATATTTGTACCATATATGTTATATGGATATTTTAGTTGTATGTATGCATATAGACATGTATACATAAAGCTAAGAACTATATATAATGTTTATATATAGTCTTGAATTAATAGAAATTATTAGACCACTTGAAAGTAAAGGGATTTCTGTCTTCTATTCTTTGAAGTAGATTTTGGTAAACTGTCCTTTTTTTCTATAGTTGGGAATTTTTTTTAAATTTTGTTTTAAAGTGTTTCAGAGCTTTAGGCTGGAGATTTAATATTCAAAACTAGCATAAATCTATATTATACCTACTATATAATATCTCCATAATGACACAATTTCTCCTGGGTATAGGGAGGAAGGGGGCCGGGAACCTAAAAAGAAAAAAATCAAAGAGCTACTTTGAAATGTTTAATGTTGAAGAAACTTAAAAAAAAAACTATTCATTCTATAAAATGAAGATCAAACAATTGTTTATATAGATCCAAATATTTAAAAATATTAATTATTGATACTTACCATCACAAGTGTTCACATGATGTTATAGATATTTAAACTCTTGCAGACCAATTTCCTTCCTTTTGACATGGCTCACTCTTCTCTTAATCTTTCTCTGAAGTAAGTTTAATAGAAAGTAGCTAAAATGTATAAGACAGAATCTTTGTCTTTTACTTTTTAAAATATGCCTTTTAAGTCTGTGTATTATGTGAAACCCTAGCCAATTATTTGAAGAGTGTCTTAATTCTTGCGAAGATCATGTTCCCTTTTTTTCTTGATTGAAATAAAAAAGCGAGTACAGAACAATAGTCCCAGACGAGTAAAGGAACTAAAGGAATTATCTTGAAATTAAAAGGGGTAGTTAGCTCTTGATCCAGGTTGCCAGTTTCTCTCCGTTTAATGTGCTGTAAGTATCAGTGTACCTTTGTGCGACTAAGTACATTCTTTTCTGCACAACTAGGATAAGCAGAAGAAAAGGAACCTCTAAAACCAGGTGTGTGTTACATCATTAGTAACAAATATATGTCCACCTTTAGGCTATACTGGTGGCTTCATAATTCATAGAGTAAGAACATTCTAGCTACTTCATTTTTCTTTTTTTTTTTTTTGGCCGGGGCTGGGTTTGAACCTGCCACCTCCGGCATATGGGACCGGCACCCTACTCACTGAGCCACAGGCTCCGCCCATACTCTTCATTTTTCAATTGGGAGAAATATGTGGAAGAAGCAACCCCATATGTCTAGAGGAAGCATGAGCTGTACCTTCCTAGGTCCATTGACAATGGTTGCAAGTGTTCATAGAAATGGAGGATTCTCTGTCCTGAAATTCATGCTATTAGAGTTTGTCATGGTACCCCCCGCCCTGAAGCCAAGTAGTGCAGTCACCAAGAAAGCTCCTTGGACAGATTGTGTATGTGTGGGGGTGTGTTTCTGAGGAGTGATTGCACATTTATTTTAGGGAAAACTGTCTGGAGCTGCCTGCAATGCAAGGAGGAGGAAGGGGAGGGCCGCAGTGGGAAGAACGAGCGTTCCATTGAAGACAGCAAGGGTGAAAGCTTCTTGGAAGAACCCTGCCCAGGGGTCCTGCCTGCTGAGAGTGTCCCCCAAAAAAGGTGCTATAGGGACACTGCCAGGGTGGAGCTTGCCCGAGGGAAAAAAGTGACCCAGAAAGTGCCTTGCCAGTTTTAGGAAGGGTCTATGAACACATTGCTTTGGTGGGGGAGTCTCTGCGGAATCCATAGAACTGCCTCTCAAAAAGGAGCATGCACCTACCTCCCATGACTGTGCATTCCTGAAACCACAGGCTGAGAAAAGCAGGCTTTGTCTCTTTATTCCAAATCCATTGTCCCTTCTGTGACCCTAGCAAAGTCCAAACAGAAGGGAAAAATGGATCTGAGAGACTGGAAACCCGGTGACAGCCTCTCCTACAGTCACACACCCTCCAGGACAGTGGTCTCAGACCTTCTTTGGGAAATGGGAAGAAACTCGAAATTGGATATCAGTTGAATATTGTTAGATCACACTGGGGTATGGGCATATGTGTGTGTGATGATGAGTGTTTTTTATTTTATTTTTTTAATTTTAATACCTGAAGTTAAGACTTTTAAAATACTTTAGGGTGACCAGAGGGCCAGAAAATTGGCCCCAGTTGCAATCAGAGGAGGAGAGACACATCTGACAAAGGTTTGTTTGAAAATGGACGAGAGAAAAATAAAGCTCTGTCTTTTTAATTCTGAAGTAGTTCAGTTCATTTAATCAACCAACTGTGGGCTTTCAATTTCCCATCTCCAGGAAGCTCTGATTTCAACAGGTAGCCTTTGATTAGGGGGATCCTGGATTTCACTTGGATCCTGATTCATTCGGGTCTCCATAACCATAAAGGAACAGGGAAGGCTCTCCTCAGCAGAAATATCATTTACCCTTGCGCCAGCCTGAGAGAATCTTGATCATTTATTCTTTTTCTATGTAGACGGTAGAGGGTTGTCAGTGGTTTCTACACTCTTGGTCAGTGTTTATTGTATCTGACATTGGATTAGAAAGAAAAATAAAAGAAAATGAAGACAAAAATCTGAAAGTGTGACAGGACAGCACTGTGACTCTTACATTTCTCCCTTTATATATGATGGATTGCTTTTTCCTGGCTATTTAATCAGGTCTTCAAATAATGCCACTCCAATTCCTCTGAGGAACAGCCTGGGCCGTGTGCACAGATGGTGGAGAGGCCAGCTATAAATATAAATTAAGCGATGCAACTGACTGACCATGGTGAGAAGAACACAGCCCTCTCTGTTTAAGTTCAAACAACAAATGGTCACTGTGTATTTTGAGGCACGTCGAGGGCCCACATTGCCCAGCTGTTCAGTTGTGGCCTGTCTGCAGGCCTGTGACTGAGAGTTACTCTTGGCAACTAGCAATCTGCTTCTCACTGAAGTACAAACAATGACCTGTTCGAGCCTATGTCCATTGTTGGTGGATATTTACATAAGCCTAATGAAGATTCAACATAGTCTTTTATATATAGTTAGCTGTTCCCTCTTTAACAATTAGTGACTTAGGAAACAAAGTAAACATAATCTACTGAATTAAATTGAGTTAATGATTTATTATTCTCTCCAAAAAATAAACTGGGGAAAAATATTTGAAACATATTCACTGTAAAACGTAAAATTATACGTGGTTTACTCTAGATAAAGTTCAACAGGATCGATGACTTTTAAAAATTTATTCTACTATAGGAGATCCTATGATGTACTTAGCTGACATTGTAACACAGTTCCAGACTATTCCTTCTCTCTGTATGTCAAACGTACACACACTCAGACACACGTAGGTGGCACAGAGGATGATTCCCTGCACACTTCAAGCTTTGTACATATTACGCCCAAATATAGTGCTATATTATGTAAGTGGTGGAAAATGAAAGTTAAAAATGTAGGTAACTTACATCACTTGTGTTGTCTGTTAAAGTCTTTTGAGTGCTGGGAACAGAATTTTATCCTTGTTTGTTTAAATTCTTTTTTTTTTTTTGGAGGGAAGAAGGATGTTGGTTAAGAACTCCCCTTCAAGGAGTTAAAGGTTATTTCAAAAAAAGAAATAACCTTTAGCTGCAAGTCTACTATTTAGTGAATTCTCTGTCAAAAATGCATTAAGAGTCAACATGTCAGGTGTCACAATAAAAAAATTCAATAGCCAGAGTTGCAAACCAGTAACCAATGTTAGAATCTCATTGGATTCTGATGAATTCATGACTTTCAAGTCACTATCCAATAAACTCGAGTGTGTAAAGATAGTAATTAAATTGAGGAGACTATATGATAGCGAGGTAGAGAATTAGCAATTATCTGGATCTGAGGAGGAGATAGGGAGCAAGGCAGGAACAGAAGATAAGATTGATTTGAGATATCAGTTACCTCGAAGTTTCTTACCCTGGTACTAGTTGGTGGGTGGTGTTCAGTTTTCTGACCGTGTCTGGTGTGGAAGGTCATTGGAAATAACTGAACTTTGAACAGGGGAGCTGAGGGCCATGGACGAGGAATATGCCTGTGATTGGGCAGATGTAGTCTGGGATATGTTTAACTTAACAGCAGAAATTAAAGAAGATGAAGTTGCCATGAGAAGAAATGTCGTGTTCATTATTTTTACCATGTACAAAAAGGCTATGGGGAAAAATCCATTTGATCATAAATAGAATAAATGCCATTATAAATAATGCTCACCATGTAGATTTGCTTGGGCAAGATACCAAATAATGGCTTCTATGTAATAAATAAAATCCGGAATGTGTGTCTCCTGTTAATATGCATATTTATAGTGCTGGTTTTATTTTTCCCCTCCAACATTGGCTAAAAAAATAGAGTTCCTCCATAGCAGGAGAAATATGTTGGTTAGACATTTAGAAAAATGAGAGCAGTTATCAATTACCTGTCCTCCCTCGGAAAAGGTTACTGATTACAAATGATGTTGAATTTTAAACATTTTATTAAGGCAGTACATCATATTGCCTGGAATTAGCGAGAAGATTTAAGTCTGGTCATGAACATAAAGGCATAAAATTACAATTCTTTGGATCAGTTTTTGTGAGTTGTTCCTTATCAAGGTGGGAAGAATATCTAGATATCCAAATGGGCAAAAGGATTATCTAGATCAGTGATTTTCAACTGTTGTGCTGCAAAAAATTTTAAAGCTCATTAATTAAATTATTTTTGAAAGGAGTTCAATGCATAGTAAGTCTATTCTTTTTTTCTTTACTGTTTTTTTTGTACATAATTTAAGTGTGCCACAGAAGTTTATAGGTTTAAATGTGCCATGAGATAAAAAATGTTGAAAAACAGTGATCTAGAGGTGTATTCATACAATTGTATAAAAACTGCATTCAATTGTTGTGTTTCTTACTAAATATGGACCCTTCCTTAGTAACTTGCCTGAGGTTCAGTGTGAATCAATAAAAAATTATACAATTAGTGGTAACACTTTAATACCTGTTAGAATTTAATTTTTTCAGTGTAATAGCACCTAAACAAGAATATAACAGTGAACATAACTGCAGCTGAAGGGAGGTACTTCTTAATCATTATTAGTCACTAGCAGTCAATTAAGTGGAATTTTTATCTTCTAATATGAGAACAGTTACCATGATGTAAATGTTAAATTTTATTTAGTATGGGATCTAATTGTTCATTAAGTTCTATGAATAATTTACAAAAGCCAATTCCCCAATTTCACATACTGGACCAGTAATTTAGTGGACCCCAACTGGACAACGGGTCATTATACAGTTACACACACAGACTGAGATCTTCATTAACACTACAGAAGTTTTCTTAAAATTCCATCATTGAGTTGAATTAGTATTTTTGAAGCATATTTGAATCATGGTAGTATTGTAGCTTTCCTAGAATACTTGCCTTTGTAAGCCTTGGTAATTAATTTTAGCTAATAAAATACAGAACCAATTTTGTTCAAAGTGTTATTATGAATAACTTCAGTATATATCGCAACAAATGTATTTAATCAACTATAAAATTATATGTGCTTGTGAGGGTAAAAATAAGAGAAAAGTAATTCATGCTCTTTTGTTTTCTACCTCAACGTCTCCCCACCACTGGAGAAATGTTATCATTCAAGCTATGCTTTTCCTGAGGGGGTCATTGATAGCTTAAGATTGGCGTAAATCAGTCATTTCATCTTTGACCATATAATATTCCCGTAGTCTATGAGATGTGTCCATGTCTCATCTCTGCATTCTTACCCAGTTTACTTATAAAGATTTAGAATACATTGAAATGTTGAATGCATTTATGAACAGAATCTTAGATAATACTGTTTAACCTTTCCAAGTCTCTATTTCTTCAGCTATAAAATGCAGTGGATAATTGTCTCAAAGATTTAGTGCAATAAATTTATGTAAAAGGGATTTGTAGGCTGTAAATTGCTACAAAAATGTTAGCTATTATAAAGTCTTCTGTTGGTTGTGTTTAGTTTCAAGAAAAAGAGCAGGCATTCATTGGAACAGAAAAAAATGATAGCTTTCTTCTGGCACATGTTTCCACTCTCTAAGAAAATAAATAGTAAATACGTATTTTAATAAGCATGCCAGTTCAAAGTTTAGGATTTTAGCCTCTACTAGGTAAGGCTAAGAGAAATGTCCTATCTCAAAATGATTGCTAGTGGAAAAATTTGTGGCAGGATTTGCAACATGGGTTTAATGACTAGCTCACGCAAGTTTGAGGTCCTTTCCCTTGTCCTGTGTTCAGCGTGTGTTTCAGGTGGGAAGCCAGCTCAGTGCTGATCAAGAGGGTATGGCTTCATGGCCGACTTTGAAATCAGAAATGAATTCTATAGTAATAAGGAATGTACTAAGACCACTGATAAGTAGAAATCCATCTACTATGGAAAACTTGATGGGTTCATAAATATTGATCACATCATGCTTCAGTGGTAAACACACCAGAGAGGGTCACCCTACTATGTATATCTTTAAAAAAATGTTTTCCACACAGTGGGAAAGTGGAAATGAAGAATATCTATTTTTACACTGAACCCAAATCATTTTGCCCTTGTTACATTTTAACTTTAATCTATAAAATCACCCTTTGATGAAGAGTATGTACACAATACATATTCTTATACATGTATACACACACACACATATATATAATCTATGGACACACATATACATGTGTATACAATGAATGTACATATATATTCCTTCTGATATAGTATTAGAAAATTTTATGTTATCAATGCAATAATTAGGAAGCAGTATATCTAATTTACTAACTCAAATTTTACAGGTGTAATTGTAAGTGTCAGTGTGTGCAAATATCATCATTGATACAGCTAGGATCAAGTGGCAAGTCAGGCACGCAGTTTAAGGAGGTGAATTGCAATGCAGTCACAATAAAGGCCTCAAACGACCCCACAGGAAGCTGGGAAGCTGAGGTGGTCTTTAAGGCTACTTTACCCCCAAATTCGACTGTGACCTTGAGGAAGGTGGCTCTCTTGGCTGAAGGCAGTTGCTGGAGATACATCCAATGGGTGCCATCAACCATCGACGCTCATTTGCCACCCCCGCTGGAGGAATGAGAGCTCCGATCCTGAAAGAGAAATCTATATGGGACACCCATCACTGTATCCACTTCAATCCAATTTGATTTGTGCCATTCAAATCTCTTTGCTTTATATAATAAATTCTGGAACAATTCTCCTAGGATACTAGTTAGTTTTATTATCTGATAAACTGTAACCTCCACCAGTGCCGCTGCAGCTAGTCTCAGGCTCCAGCTGGTCCTCTCTCCTCTTCTCATCTATCACACGTGTCCCTTAGTCTCCACTGGCATCTCCGCTGGTCTCTATGGCTTTCCTGGAGGGGATACTGTTCTACATTATCTGTCATCAAACTTAGGGAAAAGAGTGACAGAGACACTCCACTAGATCACCAGGGTACCAATCATGTTCTTCTCTGATGACTTCAGTCATTACATTCGTAAGGTGCTGTAATGTGCCTGCCTGTGCTCGCTCTAATCCACACGTGGAGCCTGCTCAGGGTTACTGGGTAAGGCTTGAGATTAAGTTAAGTCCATTCAGAATACTTTGGGAATTACTAATAAAGGAGAAAGTCTTGAGATTAAAAAAAGTCTAAGATGATGCCACCCAAATGTTCTGTGTTCGAGTTTTCCATGCCGTAGAGCATGGGTTAGGTGTGTGATGTCGCGTAAGAGTCTTCAAAGTGAATATCACATAATCCTTCCTGTCCAGAAATCTATAGTTTAAAAAAGAATTAATTGGATATAACTCATTTTAATTATCAAGTATTTCAAAGCATTGTGACTTGCAATGGTATACCACATATATTTAAAATTTATCAAATATCTAGAAAATGTATAAAGAATCATAAAACCGTAATACACTTTGGTAGATGGTATTTAAGAAAAGTTCAAAATTCTTTTTTTTTTTTTTTGTAGAGACAGAGTCTCACTGTACCGCCCTCAGTAGAGTGCCGTGGCGTCACACGGCTCACAGCAACCTCTAACTCTTGGGCTTACGCAATTCTCTTGCCTCAGCCTCCCGAGCAGCTGGGACTACAGGCGCCTGACACAACACCTGGCTATTTTTTTGTTGTTGTTGTTGCAGTTTGGCCGGGGCTGGGTTTGAACCAGCCATCCTCAGCATATGGGGCCGGCGCCCTACTCACTGAGCCACAGGCGCCGCCCAGTTCAAAATTCTTTATGCTAATATTCCTTAAAGGTAACAAACATAGCCAATGCTTACTGTACTGTTTTTGTGTCTGTTTTTTTAAACCCTATTTCAAGAGGATTATGATGCCATTTCCACACAGAACAACAGGGCTTCTATTGTATTAGAAAGTTCTCTGACTTATTGTTTTATTTTAAGTTAAGCAAAACACATTAAGTGACAAGCTCCAGGTTATAAAATAGGCTTAAAAAAAGAAAGGGGGAATTTCTTTTAATAAAAAGTATCTACCCTGAGATGTTTAACCTGTAATGTAGTTCCATAATAATAACAATAATAATAATAATAATAGCTAATAAGCTGAAATGACTAATGTGTGCAACACTCCGGTTTGTTATTTTGTGTTGACAAATATCCATCCACCAACAATCTACAGATGGCTCTAACGTCCCCTAACAAGGTTGAAAAATACAGGGCATCTATAAAGTTTGTATTAATAGTTTAATATTCATGTACAGTTTATAGTAAATATGAAATTTATGGACACCTTTTATACTTCTTCATTTAGATGATTTTCATATTTTGTAGAACATAAGGAATTGACTTGAAATTAAAAGTGATCCATCCTCAAAATACACATCATTTAAAGCCAGAAAAACCAAATAGAAAAGCCACTTTCTCATATTTCTTGATATCCATCAGGTCCAGTTCTCATTTAAATAACAGGCTACCTGCTAATGTGGTAGAATGTTCTTTGGTTCTGAAAGACATTGACTCATCATATGCATTTAGAACCATACCAAAGCAGAAAAGACTCTTTTGGACAACAAATAATGATTTGTTGATATTCTCCTAATAATATGGCACTTATTTGGAAGAAGAAAGAAATAAAAATACTATGGAGCTTATTCCTTTCTTGCCTTCTTGATTTATAAACTAAAAAAGGAACAGGTCACATAATTGTTGGCCCCAACATGCGCCTTTGGGTCTCATGAATTCCATGTCCTATTTCTGACATGACAATCGCCTGTTTTCTTTTTGACCTTGAGCCTCACTTCTCATTATTTAATATGGGGCTGTGAGCCCAATTCCGCTCTGCTATTTTAGGTCTTAACACACTTGTCTAGATAGGAACAGATGAACCTTGGAAAAATTCAGCTGACAGAAGGAGTAAGTACATTTTTACTTTTTGAGAGTAGGAATGATAACAACAATAAAACCTCATTCTAAGTTTGTAGTTTCATTGCACACAAAACGTTATCCCAGAAAAAAGTTATTTCTACTTTCCAAACATAGGCCATACGTGGTTGCTTAATTTCCTAGTCTAATAGGGAAGTTTGGAACACCACAAATGTTGTGAGTCTCAGGAGTAACTAAACATAAGATGTAGGGGTGCTTGAGCAACCTTTCAGAGGGGTGCTTAAGAAAGGGCTTAAGCAACTCTTTCTATGGAACCAGAGGGGTTCAGCAGTAAGGATGTGATGTCTGAACTGTGATGGACTTGGAAACAGTTTTACCAAGCTGTTGAGAAGGGCAAAGAAATGGCTGGTGGAAGAAACGTTACACACAGACATAGGAACACAGAGCAGAAACAAAAGCATGTGTTGAGAGAACTATGTGGTTCAGCAAGGCTGGAGAGGGAGGCAGGGCTTGGATCACGAGGTTTCTATTAGAATATGCAAAGGAAGCTGGACGTGGCTAGGCTGTGTGGGATGTTGATGGCTAAGTATAAGAGGTAGGTGTCCTTGCATTTGTGGTTATTTAAGGTAACTTCGGAAGCAACGTGGTTGGCAGTGGCAGAAAAAGAAACTGGAAATAGCAAACGTCTTTGGAAGAGCGTATCAACAGTAGGGTAGACAAGAGAGAGAATAGAGCTGTTGACCCCACCGTGTAAAAAGCATGCGTGGATATATTACAAGGAGTGCACTAATAATACATACAGATGGGTTAGGATGGGAAGACTCCTGATTCTTAATTTGGCCAAAGAGACAGTAAAGCCATTACTTAAGAAAGGAGGGGGGATGGCTAAAGTCCATCTTGACAGAGATCCAGGGATCGAGAGTCCATTGAGGGCTCATGTCTTAATCATTTTTGTGTCTATTTCCAGCATCTAAGAAATGGCCTGACAATGGCAGACTTTCAGTTACTCATTAAAAGGCATGAAAGGTAAATACTTTGTTTTGCTGGTTAATTGGTAGTGCTACATAGAAAGTATGATATAATAAAAGATGAAGTGAAAGAAGTATTTAAAAGATCTCAAAGTGTATAATTGAAAAATTTATGATCAAAATAGGCAAAATGAATAGGCTGCCTAAAAAGCATATTTTGCTGTGTGTGTTAGGTAGACAGGAAGGATGAATGCAGAATATTTTGTAATATCCCCAGAGGGAAATAAATATGGTCTGAACTGAGTGGTAACTCTGCTCATGGAGAGGAAGATAAATTCAAAGAATAATATTGAAAAGGAAATGCTTAGTAGTTTGCATTTGAATTGAAAAGGAGCGTTGATGCTGAGGGGGATTCTCTAAGTTATTGGCGTTGCTGATGGTGATGAAAAGCTTGAGGGGGAGTGAGCCAGAGCTTCACTATGCATCCTTAGTTCCTTGATAGGACTTAAGTAAGCCATTCTCCTGCTGATGAGATGATTCCTCCTTGCTGGACATATTTTATCCAGGTTTGAGGATGGCACTTATTGTCCTGGTATCTTGGAATAACAAGTTAGGGGGTTCCACATTAACATGAGATAAACACTGGATTCTGTCAATGCCAGGACTGGAACATCGTGATTTGATAAACCCTCAAATAGCAGAAGGTAGAAATGGGCCCTTCCTTTTCTTCTCTTTTCTCTTTACCTCTCCTATTTGTAGCAGATACGTATTAGATAGAACCAAGAAATAAATTAGAAAATAGAAGGGTAAACTTTGGCTTTCTGCCACCTACAAATAAAATCCATTTAATTTAACCTGACTATCCTTGTTATAGTGTTTAATGTAGACTAACTAGTTTAATATGGATTTATGCAGTGAGTTCACAAATTGATTCTGCAGAGTATGCTAGCTTTAGGAAATAAACATCCGCTTACTGTAGCTTACACGACAGAACTACGTTGACTCATTTTGATAGGCTAGATGGATTTTCTTAAAAATGATAGAAAATCTTACCCATGATTGTATTATCATTTCTATATTTTTAAAATCCATGAGTTGAAAATGAAACAGTGATTTAGAAGCTGTAGCTCAAAGAAAGCAGTCTCTATTGGATAGCAATATTAATGTCTTATCTCTGAATGACAGGATTAAGAAAAAAAAAAGCCCTCCACTCTCTCTCTGTGAACCTTCCACTTCCCCTTTTCCTTTGTTCAAGGAAGTCACATGCACCTTATTTAAACATTAATTGTTTAGCCTGAGCCGTATGCAGATAATTTGCAAAATAAAATTCCTTGCTAGTTTTAAAATGAATCCAGAGAGGAACTTCTAAGCAGGCCCCCCTCCTGCCCTATCACGGGTGGCCAAATTGGATGTAATTGTAGTTGGTGATGGATGACAACAGCCGTGTCAGCCAATCATGCTAGGAATGGCTACTAAGATTTGTAATTATAATGTCCTTTATTCCTATTTAAATTCCACAGTCTTCACATTACTGTTCTTTCCCTTGAAACATGGGAATTTGGGTGTGAGGATTGGGGATGGTTAAGACCCAGGGTTTTTACCTTCTTGAATGCTACACTTTTTCAGTCTGTCCCATTTCTCTAAGGTCCCGTAGACGGGGAAGCCAGCTATCAAGAATGGTAATTTACAATCTAAAAGTGCTTAATCTAAAATCTGTCCTTGTCACAGGAGAACACGTTGGTCCCCATGCTGCAGTAATGGGAGTTTTATTTCAGTGGCCTTCTTTCAACTACCTCGTTCTTATTAATTTATGCAACATATAGGTCTTATGGGTCTTTCACGTCTTTCTACTTTTAAAACAGAAAGCACTAAATATAAGAAATAGTCTAATCCACACCTGAGAATCTATAAACTCACCATGGAAGCATAACACAAACAAAAATTATTAGATGGTTATGGCTGAATCGAGCTTTATTGTTAATCACTTCATTCAGGGATTAAAATATAAAAATGAAAGAGATCCCTTTCTTTAACAGACTTGTGTCCTTTTTATGGTAACTATTTTACACTCTAAAATTATTTCCCTTAATTTCCACTTTATATCCAGTGAGTTTCCCTCTGGGAAAATTCATAGTTGAGGAATTTAAACTTTAGTGCAAAAATTGGTTCAGGTAGCCAAAAATTAAAATAAACATATAAAATCTGTATGAGTGTTTTTATACAGTAACAAGTTAGTTAATCAGGATGCTAAATAAGGGCAAATCAATGGCATTCTGTATATTTTTAATTAGTAGTAACAAATCCTTTGCTTTACTTCCATTTATCAGCCCTTGTTTACTAGAAACCCTTCAGGATGCCTCTCCCTCATGGTTTCCATATGATATGTATACCTTGTAATAGTTTGCCTCAGAAAACACGTGCTAATTTTATTGTCCCTGGCTCTCTGGCCTGAACTTGGTTCACTTGAACTATCTGCCTGTCTTCTGCCTCCTCTCAAGAGTCTCCACTCCCTCCTTCTTCACCTTCCTGTTTGTGCTTCTGCTTTGCGGATCCTTAAATAGCCCCATACTGATGGGGGTGGGTCAGGGACAAGCAAAAACAAATGGTTTTCCTCACCCCCCCTCCTTATGGTCATGCTAGTGTTTTAAATTCTCAACCTCACTGGGTGGTTTAGTCAAGCTGAAACATCATTCTCAAAATTTCCTTTTCTCTGTGTTTCTGAATCAGTGTGGGCTAACAGAGTAATTTGGTGTGAGATTTGGTGAGCAAATGCAAAAGGAACAAGGTCGTATTTAGTTTGTTTTCTGTTGCTTATAACAGAATACCTACAACCAGGTAATTTATTTTATGTGGTAATTTAATACTTATAGTTATGGAGAATAAGAAATACAAGGTTGAGGGGCCGTATTGGGAGAGGGCCTTCCTGTTAGTAGAGACTTTGCAGAGGCCTAAGACAGCACAGGGCATCCCCTGGTCAGGGGGCTGAGCATGCTAGTTCAAGTCTCTCTTCTCCTGCTTACAAAGGCACCAGTCCTACTCCCATGATAACCCATTAATCTATTAATTTAATCCATGAGTAGATTAAAACATTCATAGGAGCAGAGACCTTATGATGCAGTCACCTCTCAAAGGCCCTCTTTCTTCAACACTGCAACGTTGGAGCTTAAACATCCATAAGAGTTTTGGAGGGGGTAAACATCCAAACCCCGGTGAGTAAGCGCACCTCTTTGTGGTTCAGAGGTTGGTACAAAGCGTAGGTTGCCATGGCTTGGGGAGCTCGCCTGTGGGTGGGGGCAGCTCCCTGGCCAACTGCTCCCCTAGGTTCTGCCCCTAGGTTCTGTTTCAGCTACCCCAACTCCTGGGCTAAGTGTGTGACCATGTCTGGGATGAAAATGGTGAGTGATTAATATGGATTCCATTCTATCCTCACGGGTTCCCTCTAAGCTTTGCAGATTTCAGCTTATCCTGTGTTCTTCATTTTCACCTCTTTCTCTTCCCAACTTCCTGCCCTGACCTCAGCCTTAAGTACCATACTCATAAATGACAGCTTTTCGCACACAGTGTAACCAGCTCCCATAACTGTGTAACACCAAATCATATTATATATCTCCCCACCATGATTCTCATGCTCTGTTCAAACCCAATCAGGTTTGAATGCAATAGAAATATGGTGCAGGCATTAAAAGGGGCTAAGAAACTCAGGAAATGGGTGAAATATATATTACCAAAGGCAAAGATGATTTTGCCATTTCCAAGATACACTATTTTAATGACATTTACTTTTATTTTTTGAGATAAAAATTCCCTGTATCTACTAGAGATACAAACCATAAAATACAAGTCAAGGCCAGGCACTGAGGCTCACATCTGTAATCCCAGCCCTCTGGAGGACAAGACAGGAGGATCTCTCTTTACTCTCCATCTGTACTAAAATAGGAAAAACTAATAGGCACTGTGGCAGGGGCCTGTTATCTCAGCTGTGTGGGAGACTGAGGCAGGAGGATCAATCACTTGAGCTCAGGAGTTTGAGGTTGCTGTGAGCTGTGAGAGATGACGCTGCAACACTCTACCCAAGGCAACAGAGTAAGATCCTGTCTCAAAGAAACAAAAAGGATGAAAGGAAGGCAGGCAGGCAGGAAGAGAGGGAGGAAGGAAGGAAGGAAGGAAGGAAACAAGTCAATACACATTTGAATCTATAGGAGTCCTAAAAGGAAATGAACAGTAGATTTAATTCAAAAAGTGCTTAATAAAGGAATTATTGACAAAGGCATGGGCAGAACACAGGCACACACACATCCACACACAAAAGAGAGTGCAGGATTGAGGGACTTTTAGCAGTGGGGTTATTATCCTGAGACTCCAAGTAGGTTCTTGGGAAGCAATTACCAGAGTAGAAGGACAGAGAGCTTTTCAAAAAGGAAGACTTGGAAGAGAGTTGTGGCTCGCAGTAGAGAGAATCAGACAGTCTAACAGGTCTGTGTGGAGACACGTGGAAAGAGACACCCAGATCCACTCCCATCCCTCGCCCAGACCCGAGTCAGTGCTCAACTCTGGGTGCACTCAGAGAAAGCCAAAGCCCAAAGAAGCCTTTCAATATATACTGAAGATCAGTGTTTGCGAGTCAGGTACTGGGTGGAAAATGGTACAAAATGTATCTGTACATCAAAAACAAAACAAACACATACATCTAACACTGGGTCTTAATCAACTTGCACAAGTTTGGTCTCTTTATTTAAGAATATTTAAGAAAGAATTTATGAAGGAAATCACAGGTGAACAGAATAAATACTCAGTATACAGGCAGAAATGTGCCTCATCTCCTGAAAAAAAGCCCACAGCTTAATTCTGGAAACCTTCGAATATATTATATTGCTTTGCAAAGAGGAATTATGGTTGCAGGTAGAATTAAGGCTGGTAATAAGGGGATCTTAAAATGGGGAGATCATCCTGGATTTATCGAAGTAGGACCAATATAAGCACAAGGGTCCTGAAAAGTGGAAGAGGAAGGCTGAAATGATCAGAGTGATGCTGTATTGAGAGGACTCGACATGCCACTCCTGGCTTTGCAAATGGAGCAATGGTCCACTAGCTAAGTAATGTGGGGGGACGACCTCTACAAACTGGAAAAGGCCTGGAGATGAACTCACTTTTAGAACCTGCAAAAAGAAACTCAGCCCTGCCAATGCCCTCATTTTAACACGGTGACAGCCATGCCAGACCTCTTACCCAGAAGTGTAAGATAATAAACAGGTGCAATTTCAAGACATTAAGTTTGTGGTAATTTGCAATTACAATAGCAACTAAAAACAAATACACAAGTTCAAGTTTCTTCAGATAATTTTGCCACTACTTTCAGATTGCCTTAGACAATGCTTATAGAAGTTGTATAACATTGAGCAGATTGCGATCTTACATGATATTCAGGACTAACCGCAAAGGAACTCTCTACTGAGATTTATGAAACTATGAACAGTAGGGGTCCCCTTGTGATTCTCACTTCAAGCAGGAAGAGAATGCATGTGTACCAAGCAGCTTAAAACCTACTGCATTATTCAGGTACTCAGAGAATCCAGCCTCCAGAACAGAAGCATTATATCCACTGAAGAAAACACAACAGCCAGGAAGCCACAGAGAGTTACTTGCCTTAAGATTCAGAAGACCAAGAGCTCTTATGCTTAGTAGCATTTCTTAGAATGAATAAGTGAGGGCTGTGGGCTATAAAAAAGACATGATGTAAGGATTTAGCACTAAACAGACCACACTGAAGAGGAAACTCGTGTGCAAGAGAACCAGTATGAACCATACCTAGGCAGAGATTTTTTTTTTTTTCTAACCAAAAGAATTAAGGGTCTTTACTAGTTCCTTTGTAAAGAACAATATGGGTTCTTCTTATTATTGTTTGTGTATAATAAACTAGAGTAAACAAAGCCAAATTCTTATTGTGGTTTGTAGGTTAAATAAAATCCCTAAATAACTTAGTCACTTTCTTAAAAACTCTATAGGGTATTGTTATAACAAGTTTCTTATATTTCTTAAATACCACCTAATTGGGAATGGAGTTGCTCCTGTGTTACAGAGCTGACATCTATTTTGTTGATTGCACACACATTCCTTCTTACTAGGAATATAGATCTAACTTTGTTATCTGGGAAGGTAGAGGAATCACCACAGCCTCTACAACACTGCTTTGTTCCCAAGCTGGCTCTTGACCTTGAACGGTACAAAGCTGTGTATTTTCAGATGTTTGTCCAAATAGTCCTTAAAAAAAAAAATCTCTCTTATGAATTATTACGAAAATAATTACAAAATGCAAACATTATCAATCATTCAAGGAAAATAACATGGAGCACTTTTTTATTTTATACAAAAGTCAGACATACCTCTGCCATCTCAGCTTCAAACGTATGTTTTCTTAAATCACTGCTGCCTTGGGTTTCTCCACAGAGATGCCATTATCACTTTCAGCAATGATTTTCTATTATTTTGTGTAACATTTAATTTGGTTTTTTATGAAAGAAGGTAATGATCACATACTTATCATTGTGAATATTACAAAATATTAGCCAACAATGAGCATTAAAGTAAAACACTTGTTAAGTTTCTGATCCTTGATAATATAAACATGCTCTAGTAAGCAATTCTATCCAGCTATATACCATCTATGATAAAAATGACCACACGTTCTGCATGGTGATCCAGCCAGCTTTGTTGTTAGCTTTATATTTTATAGACTAACATGATGCTTATACTCATATATTTTAAAATAATTTTTCCACTCTCATCCCTCTGTTCTTCTTCTATCTCATCTTCTCTAGAAAAAGAGACAGAGAGAAAGGCATAAGATGTGATAGGATATGAAACATCAAAAACACCATTCTTGGTACCTTCCAATCCCCAGTAAGTGAAGGTGTCTTTATTTTCAGTCAGGATAGTATATAACTTTCACGAAACAGAGTACTTGTGCCTTTGTACTTGTGCCTTTATGAATAAAGAGATCTAATATAATAAATTATATTTTATAACTGCTGTGGCATAAAGACTAATATAATTCATGCCTGTAGTCCCAACTACTTGAGAAGCTGAAGCAAGAGGATCGCTTAAGCCCAAGAGTTTGAGGTTGCTGTGAGCTATGACATCACAGCACTCTGCCGAGATTGACCAAGTGAGACTCTGTCTCAAAAAAAAAAAAAAAAAAGTTAGCCTCTTTCTGAAAACTAATATAATTCAGACTAGATTGTATTCATTTTTTTCCTGATAATTAGAAAAACAAATGCAAAACATTTTCCTGGACCCTGGAAAGTGGCATGGCCTTGGTTCCTACTGTGCCCACTGGATAAGTGAGCCCTACTCTACGGCTGCGTCATGGTTATACTGTTAGCCGATGTTGCCAGACTTTCTGAGCATTTTGAAGTCATTTGACATAAGACAGTGAATTATGTTTTTCATTATTCTAATTTTCATATTGGTATATAATAAAGCATTTTCAGTGTAAAACCACTTTTATTTCATGGCTATATTCTATAAGTTTGTGCCAGTGAATTTTTTAATCAATGGAATTATTCTTTTTCGTTAACCTGTATTACTGTAACAACAGAATTAAATTTATCAATTTCTAATTCATATAGCACCTAACCTTAGACTCTGGGAATCTTGGACTCTTGCTTTCCCACCACTCCCCTTCCTACTTTGCCTGCTGCTTTGTCTGTGTTCTGACGTATACACGCATGTTCACCAAAGGTGCAACAATTTTAGGAGCATCTTTTCTCTAATGAAAGTGATTATTCCGAATATAGCTGTTATGTCACTTAGAATATTGAAAAAACTTTTTTTTTTTTCTGATAGCAAGGAATGTAAGAAAATGTTGTCATTAGCAAACTTATCTTTAGAGGCAAATAATTACCTACATGATTTACGTATCTGATAAAACTCTACATACCAATTCATGAGGCTGGTGCATTCTTTTATTTTCCAGCATTTGAAACTATCCTTTTAGGGTACTGGAAGTTGGCTCAATATTATGAGTTATGCAGGGAAATGTGGAAGAACTGGTATTTTGAGGGATGATTTAAAAAATGTATCATGTTTCCTGATGCATTATACTAACCAGTTTAACTGAGTTACTAATCTTAATGATTTTTCAGTTTATCTAGAAAATTTTAGGGATCCGCTTGCACTGTAAGGAGTAAATTGTGGTGGCATGCTGCATGGTGAGCTGAAAGTCCTGTGCTGCAGACCACCGGTGTCCTGGTGTTATCGAGGGTCTCCACCCTGTTAACAGCCTCTCTGGCAGCCACGTCCTCATGGAGCATCCAGAGTTGGTGCAGAATCCCAACTCCCCAGTTCTGTATGTTGTGTAGTAATGCATTCCTTCAGGAAGTCGACCCCCAAGATGTGAAGCCCCAGCATCTATAGCATGTGAACACAACAGAGATAGGCTATCTTAGAGGGTACATGTTAAGTTAAAAATGTAAACCAAAGAAATTTGGCGAGTCAAATAAATCTGATGTATTCTAGTCTCGGCTAGCTTTTCGTGTCCCTCAAACACTGGGTAAGTGACAAGCATCTAAGAGAACAGCATGAAAATAAATAATTACTTTGGGTCTTCTGCCAAAAGGAAATTGTACACACACACACAATGTACACACACACATATGTACACACATACATATATACACACATATACACACATATGTACACACATATATACACACATACACACATATACACACATACATTTATACACAATATGTACACACATACATATATACACACATATACACACATATGTACACACATACATATATACACACAAATACACACACATATACACACATGTACACACATACATATATACACATACACACATATGTACACATATACACACATACATTTATACACACATATGTACACACATACATATATACACATATACACACATGTACACACATACATATATACACACATATACACACATACATTTATACACACACATATGTACACACATACATATATACACACAAATACACACATATATGTACACACATACGTATATATACACATATACACACATATGTACACACATACATATATATAAACACATATACATACATATGCTCTCTCGAAAGTATCCTGCTATGTATATGTATGTCTCTGGTTTCCATTTACCTGGCTGGATACTCCAGACAACCCTCATACATTCCTAGTCAGTTTGGCTGCCAAAATAATGTGTCCTAGACTAGGTGGCTTATAAGCAACAGGAGTTTACTCATTTATTTTCATTGTCCTTGGGGCTGAGTGAGCCTCCCCAGTTCAACGTCAAGGTGCTAGCATGTTGTGGGTTCTGCCGAGGGCCCTCTTTGGGCTGCAGACTTATGATGACTTCCTGTGTCCTTACATGGTGGGAAAAGAGGGAGAAAGGGCCCTAGAGTTCCTTTTATAGGGGCATTCACCCCATTCACAAGGGATCCCCCCACGTGATCTAATCACCTCCCAAAGTCACCCACCTCCTATTATCATTACATTGTAGGTTAGGATTTTAATGGAAGAATTTGAGGGGACACAGTTATTACATTTACACACACATACATGTATGTATATATATATTCACCTGATGTATCATCTTAGACTTTGAGAACATTAATCCTCTGAACTATCTTTGTATGACAATTTTTTTAATTCTAGATGATTTAGTACAAAAATAGAATGCTACAGAATAACATTTTTATTATGTGTAGACTCATTTTAATTGTGACAAAATTGACTTCTTAGGCTTCAAAATTTTGGTATTGTTGTTAATCGTAATGACAAAAATAATTCAATGTATTTATTACCTATCATTAGAGTATCTGGTGGTTTGTAAAGAATTTAATGTGCTCTAGAATCTGTATTTTTAACAAGCATCCCAGATGACTCTTAAAATCAAGCAAATTTGGGAAACAATGTTTCAAAATAGTGAACTCTATGAATATTATACCCTCTTATTCTCTGTTTGGCATCTACTTCCTCCCCCAGCGATGCTAATGCGTAATAAATTATTATCAGAATCAGTGATTACTCTAAGGTTAGAAAATGGACAGTATGAACCAAACACTCCATGTTCTCTTATAATTCATCAATTTATCAAATCACATATTTTAGGTTGATGGCAACAATCCTTATTAGAAATTTCCTATATAGATATTTTGACAGGCTGAAGGAAGGAACTGGATTTATTACTGATTTATTACTGTTCTATGAAGCTGTTGGAATTGATGGAACTCCAAATCTGACTTCTATGACTTGTAGTTAATGGACGGCAACTGATATTATCTGGTTGGGTTTTATTGTATATATTTATTTTACTTATAATTATTAGCCTACTTGTTCATCTCTCCTTGACATAAGAAGCCTTAATTTTCTTTCATTTGTTTATGACAATAGCCATCACAGACCCTGATATATCAAAGACCTTGGAATGCTTGAGGAAATGAATTACTGTTCAATTGCACATACATTTATACACCCCACATAAACACTCACTTACATGTAAAATCTAAGTATTTTTAATACTAGCAACTGAATCACATGAATGAATTAAAAGATTTATTCTATCTCCAAAATGAACAACTTCAGTACCATTAAAACAGTGTGCTTTCATAAAATCGTCAATATTGATGACAAAAGTTTTGAATGACATATTACCATCGCATCACACATCTTGTCACTCTAAATGAGATGTAGATATAGAACGTTTGTGAATATCCATCAAAAGATCCTCGGCCCTAGCAAATAACCATAAGAGGACTAATTGAGAGTTTGCTCAGTTCAATATATATCAGCCCAGGACAGGTTTTGACCTCTGACCTCAGTAAAGGAAGCTCTGGGTCTCTTAACAGCATAGATCAGTGCAATACCGTCTGTCTGACCTTATTAGGATACCTTCAGGATTTGGATTCTGACCTTCTCTAATTATTGACACCTATTTAATTTATCTTTTCATCAATAGCCCAGCCAAGTACAGCTGCTGTGGCAAATGTAAATACATCACTGATGCCAGCACGGCTGATTGGCATTCATGCCTGAGTGTCTTTTTTATTTTCTCCTTGGCTGCTGGGAGTAGCCTGAGCAGCACAGAAACTAAAGAGCTTCATCTATTAGGCATGACAGATTTGTATTCAGCGGTAAACGCCTGACCTTGCTCAAGCTCTCATCCATTCCCATCATCCTCTCACCAGATGAAAGAGTCTGCTTAACTCCTGCTTCCTGGCCGTTTCCTTGGCAACAATAACTGAGGCAGTCAGAGGGAATAACTAATAGAAGAATACCCTGGTAGTGGGATTAATGCACTTAAAAAAATCATCACCCACAGAATTATAATTTAAGGAATGCTTAAAATGGGAATTTTAAAACGATACCAATCAGTGACATGATGATTTCCTTATTAACCCATTTCTCTTTGTGGTAATATTTACAGACTTTCCCCAAGCTATTTTAGCCTGAGACAAGAGTATTTAAGCTTTTGGTGTCCATTTGAGCTATATGATGAAAACAGATTGGTTTTGTAATAAAACTAATATTACTTTAGATGTTGAATTAGTGAATAGAATGTAAATACAGACAGTGTCTCAACTGGGAGGAAGAACTTTGTAATGAAATATGAACTATAGATTTGTCTCCTTTCTCTTCTGAAAGTAATGTGCCTTCCTAAGGCATCAGACTTAGGAGATCATACACTTACAAGTTTCATATTCCTTTAGGATTCTGTCCTTTTTAGCCCCAATTCTCACTATCGGAATGATTCATTCAGTGTTCTTGTTTTGTATTTTCACATCACAAATCTCAGAATCCCTATTGAATTCTTAAATTTGCAATGAAATGTACATCAGCAGCTGAAAAATAAACTCCCAAATTTTTCAGTGATTCTTTGACAGAACATTATTGAATAATTTCAGATTACTTTGTGTCTTAATAAGAATAACTGTAGCTAAGAGCTTCAGTAGAGAGACCTAGCAGAGAGGTCACAGGCTAATTGGACAAAATGGGCAACATCCAGTGTTTCCATCACTTTTATTACTTTTTCCTTAGGCTCAGAGAACTTTTAAA
The DNA here is from genome assembly GCF_027406575.1 of Nycticebus coucang. NCBI lineage: Eukaryota > Metazoa > Chordata > Mammalia > Primates > Lorisidae > Nycticebus > Nycticebus coucang. Next base: position 49,305,854 of record NC_069798.1, read on the forward strand.
TGCTTTATAATTATCTATTTTTTCCTATTATTCTAATCATATTTTTATAATCTTGTATAATATTTCCTAACATTTGGATTACTTAACTGCATCTAATAACTAATATTGGATATTAATCATGTAATAACATTAATTTAGACGGTCTCCTACTCTAGAACTCTGTAGAAAAGAAAACTTAGTCTTGCTTATGTCATGCTTTTACTACACATTTTGAGAGTGAGGTTAACTTGTATTATAAAAATAATAATAACAGTCACAGAAGTTAACAAAGTTTATTTGGCTGTTTTCAATTTTAAAAATATCAGAGATTGTTACGCACATTTAATACCACTGATGAGAATGGACATTCTACTCCACAGTCTTTTTATAACAGTTAGGTATAATTTTTTTCCAGTGATCATTGCCAATGCTCATTTCAGGATCTCTTCATAACTACAAAATAGAGTGTGGAGGAGGTGGATGCCCCTTGGTGCCGTGTTGACCTGTAGAGATGGATACTGATTGAGCTTCAGGTGATCTCTCTGGGGATAGCCTCTGCCTGTCACCGAAGAAGCAACTGTCTTTGCTGATACAGTTGACAGGGAAATCCTTTCAAATCGTGTTTTTGAGTTGTTTTAAGAATACAAAACAGGGCGGTGCCTGTGGCTCAGTGGGTAGGGTGCTGGTCCCATATACCAAGGGTGGTGGGTTCAAACCCGGACCTGGACAAATGGCAACGAAAAACATAGCCAGGCATTGTGGTGGGCGCCTGTAGTCCCAGCCACTCGGGAGGCTGAGGCAAGAAAATCGCCTAAGCCCAAGAGTTGGAGGTTGCTGTGAGCTATGAAGTTACAGCACTCTACTGAGGGTGATAAAGTGAGACTCTGTCTCTAAAAAAAAAAGAATACAAAACAAAACTATATTAGTTTCCTATTGCTACTGGAGCATACTACCACAGATTTTGAGATTTAAAATTGTTGGTACATAAATGTATTATGTTAAATTCTGGAAGAGTCAGGAGTCTAAATTCTGTCTACTAGGGCTAACATCCCAGTGCTGATGGATATTTTGGTTCCTGGCCCCTTAATCACATTCCTGCAAACTCTAGCTCTATCTTTTACCAACTCTGACCTTTCTGCTTTCTTATGTAAGAACTCCTGTGATTGCATTGGGTCTGCCTGAACAATCCGTCATAATTTTCTCCTCTTACAATCTTTAATTTATTCACATCCATAAAGTCTCTTTTCCCATGTAAATTAATGTGTTTATAATTTCTGGAATTAGGATATGGATATCTTTACTTTTTGAAGGGTGGGAACATTGTCTTATCCCAAAAGCAACCAATTTTAATCTTCTAACATGTGTGCAGACTAAATAGATATTTCTCAGACGAATACATGAGAATGAATACACAGAAATGTACAAGAAAGGATATCATAAAAATTCACAAGGGCTGTGACTGTATCAAAATAAGAAATGTAACTTCCAATGACTCCTACATGATCTGACCAACAAGTGTGTGGTTAGCGCTCCAGTTGAGTAGATCAGAGACTGGAAAGTACAGTTTCAATTTGTAGTTGGTTGGTTAGCTGTGTGGGCAGCTCCTTTTGTTTGTGTGATTCCATGGGCAACCCAGAATTAATGGGTGGAGAAGGGATAGGCTATAAAATACAGCAACTGAGACATGGAATCTAATGAAGGGGTTGTGCTTAATAACCCGTAGTTCACAGCCCTACGGTAAATCCCAGGGGGAGAGAGAGGCAGGAGAGAAGGAAAGGAGGGATTAAGGAAAGAGCCCAAGCGATTGTTTAAAAATCAGCATGCAGTCAGTTTATGATATGATAATTATTATTATGATCCTTGTCTATGATAGCATTACCATAATTACTATGCTAAAAATATCATAGCTACTTTATAATGAAGTAAAATGTATTAATATTTAGAGTGGGGAATTTCGCACAAAATACAGTCTCAAAAGGTTTATTTATGAAGCTAGGTAGTGTAGTTAGAATTACGTTTCAAGGGGAAGAGAGAGAAGAGGGGGAGGAAGCTTATGAAAGGTGTAAAGGATGGTGGTGACCAGAGAGGAGGCCGTGGAGAAGATGTTCAGGTGAAGGGTGATCCTCCTGGGCAGTCCAAAGATGGCATCTGTGCCCAGGGGCAGTGAGAGACTACTTTTAAATGGGGCAGGGTTTAGGGTCTGTTGGCAATGAACTTCTGAGGGGGTAAGCCAGCCAGGAGGAAAGGAGGAGAAGGAAGAGGGGAAAGGGTTTGTGTGTGGCCCTGTTAGCCACCCCCAATAGAACAAAATGCAGGTCGACTTTGTGGCATTTGAAGATAAGTATTTAGAGTATGATGCTAAAACGATTGAAAGAAAAGCTAACAAGAGGCGCACGCCTGGCTGGTGGCTCACACCTGTAATCCAGCACTCTGGGAGGCCGAAGTGAGTACATTACTTGAGCTTAGGAGTTTGAGACCAGCATGAATAAGAGCAAGACTCCACCTCTAAAAAATAGCCCGGCATTGTGCCGGGAGCCTGTAGTCCCAGCTACTGGGGAGGCTGAGGCAAGAGGATCCCTTGAGCCTAAGAGTTTGAGATTGCTTTGAGCTGTGGCCCCAGGGCATTCTATGTAGTGACAAAGTAATACTCTGTCTCAAAAACAAACAAACAACCAAAAATAAATAAATAAATAAAAGCCTAGTGTGACAAAAAAATTCTTACATTAATATGCTCATACAATAAATTGTTTTTGGGTGGCACCTGTGGCTCAAGGAGTGGGGCACCAGTCCCATATACCAGAGGTGGTGGGTTCAAACCCGGCCCTGCCCAAAAACTGTAACAACAACAAAAAAATAATATTAAGTTGTTTGTTAGATTTAATTTTATATCCAACTGATTAATAAGCTAATGTAAGGTAGTCTTTACATTTATACATCTTCTGTTTTCAGTTTTCTGCATCTTGAATGTACTCAGATGTATAAATTGAATCAGTTATTGTTGGTCTATGAAGACATGACCTCAACAGGCCCTCTATGTCTAGTCCACACGGGGCATGATCCTGCTTGTGCTGTATCCTATTGTCATTTACAAGGTTTTTCTCTACTTATCTTAAACTATCACACAGGTATTTTTTTTAAGTGCCTCCCTGCTATATGCAAGGTATGAAGTCACAATAAAATAATATCTGCTTTTAAGGCACCTGGACTTGATGGGGTTAGATACAGAAATAAATCGAAGCAAGTTCATTTGATTTTCATGCATTTCGTAAGGCTCGAAATTATGTGGTCTTTATTATGATGCTGTACCAGTCTGATCTAGTTGCACAGACTGGGTGACTTAACAGTTATTTTCTCACAGTTTGGCAGGTTAAAAGTCCACGGTCCAGGTGCCAGCAAATTCACTTTCTGCTAAGGGCTCTCATCCTGGCTTGTGGATGGCTGCTTTGTCTCTGTGTTCTCACATGGGCATTCTTCTGTGTCTGGAGACAGAGGGAGAGAACTGTTTTCCTTCCTCCTCCTCTAATAAGGATACCAGCTCTATTGGACTAGGACCCTATCCACAGGCCCTCATTTAACCTTAATGACCTGCTTAAAGGACCTGTCTCCAAATATGATCACACTGGGAGTTAAGATTTCAACGCATCAATCTTAAGAGGATACAATTCAATCCGTACTAGATGCTGTCTCAGATTATATCAGTATCCTATAATGTTCAAGTTCTCAGATTTCCTGCACAAGTGATTACTTAAATTCTACAATTAGAAACTTATTTTTTAATTACTCTTTAAGTATTTTGATTTATATCTTCTCAAAATCAGTAAGTCAATGAAGGATGGTATTAAGTTTTGTTCTGCTTTCAGAAGAGAGAGGTTTTCATTTCCTTCTGTTATTCTGAAATAAATCCAAACAAAAACTTCCAATAATTGTACAAAGTATTCTTATGTTCTATTTTTGCAGAGATCTTATGTAGATTTCACCAATGCTAATAGTATTCTTTGTAGCAAAGGTTAGTATTAGGATAATTTTTTGAATACTTTCTCCGAACGTCTTTGACCTTCATGACCTTGAGACTTTACAAGATTACAAGGCAGTCATTTTGTAGAATGCCCATCAACATGAATTGTCCAATGTCTGCTTTAGACACAAGTTACACGTTTTGGGTTGGGAAAGCACAGAAGTGATGCTGTGTTCCTTTCACTGTATCCTCTTGGGTGGCCCATGACATCAGTTTACCCTATTATTGACAGTGATAACTTACAGCATTTATTAATATGAATATGGTTACAGCCAGATTTTTTCACTCTGAAGTTACTTCCCCCCCCTTTATAATTTGTATTCTGTAGGGAGATATTTTATTACTATGAAAAATTCTGTTTCTTATCTTACTTTCCTCCATTAGTTTTAATATCCATTTATGTTTCTGGCAAATGATTACTAGTTGCCAAATAATGAGTTTCTTCTTCTGTAATTCCTTCACGTGTATTGGTTTACCTTCTGCTATAAGAAGAACAGTCTCTTCTCTGTATTTATTTACTTATTCATTTATATCTGTGTGGGCTCATGGATCCTAATTTTATTCAATGGCTTATAACCTATTATTACCATTCTTTATTTTGATATTCAAATTGTCCCATATTAAGCCAGTGGGAGTCTTTCTAGCTACCTATTGTGCCCTTCTGACATGTTCCAATTACATTGTAATCCAGATCTTTCTTAAAACACTTCGCCACAAGACTCCAAATAATGCAAAGATGTGGTGTCACATAGAATTTAGTTTCAATTCTAGCATTACTAATTCTTAGCTATACACTCTTAGAAAGTAAAGGCAGAGCCTTGGTTTCCTAATCTGTACAATGGAAGTGGGGATATATAAGACAGTATATTAAAGCAACTAGACTCGTGCTTTAATGATAGTAATTATGCTAATATTTATTGAGCACTATATATCGTTCTTTAATCCTTCAAGACAGCTAAGATAATGTAACCTGTTATTGGCCACACAACTACAACAAGTAACTTCAGAAGAAGGTTTGAATTTAAAAATAGCGAAAGCTGTAACCCAGTTATAACCTAAGAATAGGGGGAAGGGGGAAAGGGAGGGGAGGGAGGGGGTAGGATGGGTGGAGGGAGGGTGATTGGTGGGATTACACCTGCGGTGCATCTTACAAGGGTACATGTGAAACTTAGTAAATGTAGAATGTAAATGTCTTAACACAATAACTAAGAAAATGCCAGGAAGGCTATGTTAACCAGTGTGATGAAAATGTGTCAAACGGTCTATAAAACCAGTGTATGGTGCCCCATGATTGCATTAATGTACACACCTATGATTTAATAAAAAAATAAAAAATGAAAATAAAAATAGTGGCTTTACAGCCATAGCAAGAAGATAACAAATATAAATTGTATTATTATTAAATACTATTTTTATTGTAATGCAAATGGAAATAAATAAGAATCGTCTTATTATCTTGGTGAATAAACTATCAAGGGGCTCATCTAATTTCAGCTAGAAGTTATAGAAATGTGAGTTTCACTAGCTTAAGAGCTTTTTTGTTTCCACTTATACACTCTTATGCATAAAATTTAAAAAGAGTAAGGAAAGGTTCTGTGATTTACATATCCCGAGATACACATATTAGCTTACGTTTCTTAAGCTATCAATTCTAATTATAGAAGAATTTTTAGCAACCTCTTACTTTCAAATGCGATAATATTTAACCAAATAAGAAGAAAGGAGAAAGAAACTGTTTTAGCTATGGAAGTAGAGTCAACAAAAAGGGAGAGGAAAAGAAGAAAAGTAACAAAGGAAGGAAGAGAAGGGGAAAAGGAAGGAAGGGAAAGAGGGAAGGAGCTGCCTGTGTAGGAGAAAAGGTCCGAGGGTCTTGACAAGCCCGGGACAGGCAATGTCTTATGTAGTATATCATCTAATTGCAATATTTAGCTTAGAAAAGATTGCAAAAAATGACCAAGGGAATGGAGAGATGGAGAGACGGCTACTATCTTTTCTTTCTGGCATCTGAAACATTATCCACAGAGAGGACATTTTGGGGCTTCCCTTTTGCCTGAATGGGCATGCAGACCCTGGGGGTGAAGGAAATACATCCATCAATCTCATAGCCCCTTCACCTTCATCTTGTTCTACACAATTATTATAGTACTTGTTTGGGTGGCTAGCTTTCTACTTCCCTAACAGCAATGCAATTCTAGTTTACAAGTCAAATGCAGCAAGAATAAATTCAATGAAAAACAATTATAATCAGGAAGTACTTTGAAGGAGGCATCTCTTTCCAGATAACGCTGAAATATCAGAGCCCAGTGTTAATGCCCAACGCTGAGAATGGATGATGTTTCTGCCCTGTCCCTGGAGGTGTGAGTGGGCACACAGTGCTGTACGTGCACTGGACAATGTACTTGTTCACGCTGTCCAGGGAGGCCTCAAGGCCACCAAGTCAAGGACATAAGTTGGAGCCTGTGAGAGGAGCTAATTATGTGAACACTTGGGGACTGGGCCATGAAATATTGCATGGGATGAAATCAGAGGACTGGCTGATACTAAATCCATGGACCTTGGGACCCTTTAACAGCAGCGCTAACCCAAAATATTATTAGGCCTGAAAAAAATGGGCAAGGTGATCTTTATGTCAACGATTCTCTGGACTGCTGGTCACACACCGGCATGCTGGGAGCAATAAGCACACAGAGGTGTTTGTTCAAAATATCAGATTTCCCAGAAGGCTACTTAGGCAGGAAAACATAGAGGACAACTGACTTTTTACTGACATGTTTGTTGTCCTTTATCCCATAACCACCCTCCCAGGATGGGGATAAAATGTGGAGTTTTGATTCTGAGATGCTGTTTATCTGACCGGAGACGGCATCAAGGCCCCGGCAATTCGCTAGCACAAGTGGCAGTGCTTCTTGACACTACTGCTGGGCTGTTTTTTTAGAGTGTTGACATTGATTTCTCTCCTCTTGGCGTATAGAAGTCCCAAGTGCCCCACTGACCCATTACCTGGGCCTGTAATTACTCCAGGAGCAGGGAATGAAAAGGGCATACCTCTTCTGCTTTCAGGGAATGACAGACTTGGGGCTATACGCAGGCCCTGCATTAAGGCAAATCTCCCAGGAGGGCTTAAAGACTCTCAAACCTTGACTCCTGTGCACGTTTGCATCAGTAAAGCCCTACTCATTACCGCCGAGGGCTGCTGAAGCTGTGCAGTTGGCGTGTGACTCTGAAACTGCTTCATCAAAACATAGAGCCAAATACCCATATTGGAAACCTAGATATAAAAAAATAATTGGTATGATAAGCATCCCTTTCTCAGAGCACCACTATTTAGTGAGTACTTTCCTACTTCATTAAAAATAAATAAATAAATAAAATGTTCATGATATCTTTTCAAGTGAGCTGTTTGTTCACAAGCCATGTTTAGGGGCACACTCACTTTTAAAAGCATTTTAAAGTGAGATGAGTAATCATTACATATATTTATATTCCTTAGATTGTTTAAGATCTAGGATTTGTAATTTTGTGAAATCCATTTCCAAACTCTGCAGGGCTTTCTGTATATTATATTGAAAGCCCCTCTACCTAATTCTTTTTTTTTTTTTAATTGCATATGTTTCCAGCCTAAAATCCAAGCGGTATTCCTGTGAGTAAGTGAACTTTGCTCCCTCAAACAGTCTGCTTAGCTGATTTTTAAGGTTAATTATGGTGCAGTGAAATATAAAGGTCAGACCATGTCTATTTTGCTGGCTTGTTCAATGCTATGGGCATATGGGTACCAGATAAATCCCTTAACTGCTGACCCAACTAATAACTTTCCTGTACACTTTAACCTATTTCCTGTTCCAGGTTTTTAGCCTCTTTAGCGTGCTGTAGAGTCTTTAGGTTATTACAGAAACATCACACAGAGGCCTCCATGAAACCCCCCTGAGGAATTTCACATCATAATGCATAAGGCTGCCTTTCTGCATTATGCCTCTAAATTATCTAAGTATTTCACAAATTGCTGGGATTATTTCATTTTATCCTTACTGTTCAAGGACAAAATTAAATTTTGGAGAGAATTTTGAAAAACACATAATGCTTTGGGTTAGCAACATAGGGATAGTTAGCCCACAGTTTTGCAAATTATCTTTTTATTTATTTATTCATAGATTTATTCCATTCATTTCTGTATTCATTCCTTCAGTGATTTATTATTGAGCAATACCTTGGGTATAGCAGCAAGCAAAATTTCATGAGATGCAAAATTCAAGAGACACAGAACCTGAAATAATTATATGATCATAACCTAGAGATCTAGCCTCAGCTTCTGTTGGTGAGAAATGAAACCAGGGCACACACCCTATGCAGTTCATGAAAGCCGAGGCTTGGGGAGGTTTAGAAGAATTTAGGAAAGAATAGAGGAGCACAAAAGATAGGAAACTAGGATCATATCTAAAGCAATAATATTTTGTGTTTGTTTGGGTAGATGGCTATTCTTTAAAATAACCCAGAATATGCACACTTAATTAAAGGTAAGGGGCTATGACTGTCCATGAAATTTAAAGTCAATAGTTGTAGTAAAATTATATTTGCATAACTGATCATAAATCAGCTGTCGCTAAATTGCTTCTGTTGCATTTTTATAAAATGCATGATCCTTTTAGGATGATCTCTCCTCTAAAGTTTTATCTCTTAATATTGGTAGAACAGTCTTAAATTAAGCAGACAGTGATTCTAAATAGATGTTTCTAGAACAGTTGATTTCTTCTGCCATAGTTTGGATCCAAATAAATAGGAGAAGGTTAAGCATCTAAGTGTGCTGATTCATTTGCCTTTGTGTTAACTGACCATTAAATGTGCCCTTAAAGGCACAATCTAGAAACGGTACTGGACTAGGATGAGGGAAACAGGCCCTTGCCTGAGGTATGAAATTTAAAGGGGTAACGAAGCACTCAATAATCAAGACAATAGTTCTTTTTTTTTTTTTAAGACAATATTTTTAACACAATGACTTTTAAAAATTACAATGAATGCCCAAATCCATGACCAAAACATCAAAACATTAAATCAAGACAGGATAGTGACACTGAGTCTTCCCTAAGGGCAGGCTCACGTGTGACTCAGCATGGCTATGATCTAGAATGGGTGTTCTTTGCATTTTGTAAAACCTGTAGAACTTTAACTCTGGGTTACATCACTTAGCATTTTTTAAAGACCTGCCTACTTGATTTTCTGGTAATCTTAAACAGGGATTATGTATCACCTGAATGTTTCTGTTAATAGATATTCAATTTGAATATATTTGAAGTAGAGGTATCCTTGGAGGTCAAACCACAGCCCAGAAATCAATGTAGATTAATTAACAAGTGAGTGAGCTGCAGAGTTTGGCCTAGAACCTTCTGTTTCAACTTCCAGTCCAGTAGTGTCTTGTTAAGTCATCGCACTACTTGGGCCCTGAATGCTCAACAGGTAGAAGGAGACTCTTTCATCACTTACAAGTCCTGTCTGTGCAACATCCTAGACAGAGTCTATGGAAATTCACCTTCTAACACAAAATGAATACACCAATAGAGTAGACAAAGAAGAAAAGATGAATTAATTCCCATCTGTGATTATGTAAATGCATTCTGGTTTTCACGCGTGCATTTAATGAGTTAGCAATCATAATTTTAAACACTACTAGAAAACGGCGCTGTTTAGAGATTTGTAAACTAAATGCATTCATGTATTAATTGGCATTCCAAATCTTGGACAAACAGAGTGAGGAGATGATGTAACTAAAATGGTCTATGTATGAGGGAAATATGTTCTTTGTGATGCTATTTTTTGCCACAGAAGAAGCTTCCTTAGCAAGCAATTTGGATTTCCTCAATAACAAAGCCAGCCATCTTTCTGGGATGCTTGGATAAGATTCTGGGAGTAGCAAGCTCATCACAGCAGCAATGGAAAATGTGCAAGTTCCCAGGCTACCCCAAAGGCCATTCGAGTCATGTTCATTTGTGTTCTGAGCTTACCTGCCTCTGAAAGAGCTTAGTCCCAGAGTGTGTATTTCTGAATCCACAAATTTGTTTCTGTCTTACGGCCCTTGCTTTGTCAGGGGTTCTAGTACCAGGAAGGGATATGCATATTTATAGTACCAGGAAAGGATATGTATGTTTATTTATTTATCTATTACTGAATAATCCTATTTCAGACTACACAAATAGGATCTAACCTAAAAGACCTAACCTATCTACATTTGGGGTCCATGAATTTTTTTTGAGAGCGTTGTGATTGTATTCATACCATAGCTTTATCAAAACTGTGACCAGCTGTGCACTTTATAAGGTGAGTTACCTGATTTCACTCATCCATCCCCGTCCCCTCCCACCTGTGCTTCCAAATTTTTTTTATGAGATGTTTCCAGTGCTTGGGAAATAGAATGCATTTCTTTTGCAGGTAATCGTTTATTTTCTTATCAGTCTCTGATGATTTATAGTCTCACACCCTTGCTTTTTGCTATCACGCCTGCTGGAAAATATCATCCTAGTGTGACCAGCTTTTGAATGTCCTCTTTAGTGTGTTTGTGAATGCTACCTGAAGCATTTTTCTGCGGCTTTCTTTCACACCTCCCCTGACCTGAGAGGAGAAAGTCAAAGGAGAAGCAGAGGCAGCAGGCCGTTTGAAACCCCAGCCCAGCTTTGCTCCGTCTCTGTCTTTTTTTATTTTATTTGACTGTGGAAGTTTCATAGGTGTATCAGAGATCTCAGATATCACTTAGGGGAAGCTAATAAAATCCCTGACAGATAGAGTGTTTTCTGTTTCTTTCCATTGAACTCTTTGGCAATTGGGCTTGATGGGTTAAGACTCAAAGGAGGCATCTTATTTCCCATTGCTGCCCATGGTAGATTCTTAGGTAAGGACAGCTAGCTTCTTAGGGAATTTTGCCATCTGCAAAATGCAGAGTAGAACTTACTATTCCTAGCTTTCTGACATGAGTCTGGGGCTTGCTTACGTATGGGACACATTCATGGTTTGCCTGTCTGATATTGGTGGGGTGTATATGATGTTCATTGCAAGCTGAAACTCTGGGTTCATTGCTCTCTCTAGGGCTGGGATACATTTTTACTTGCCTTAAAAGCCTCTTCAGTGAGTGCTGACTTGGACGTGTCCATTATGGCTTGACCACATGGCAGTCAAGATGTAATAAGAGGAGAAAATTCACTCTGGGACTTCTAATTAAGGATCAATAAATATCTGACAACAGATCTTAAGCCCGATTTGAATGTAAAAGAAAAAAAAATAGTATCTCAGGCTTTGAGTAGAAATCAAAGTTGTGCAACCACAGAGGGAAACACTGAGCCCTGTTGGAGAATGACCACAGAGAACCATTTCACTCGCTGCAATCTTGTCTGTTAGGCATAGAAGATTCTCCTGTCTTTTATCATCTTGTGCACTTCTAAATTGGACCTATTTTCCTGGACTTTCAACAGAGAATTTTTGTTCAACATTGAACTCTAGGGTGAAAAAGTTTACATGATTGTCCTAGAGAGCAGAACTGGATTTGAGGCTCTCTTATATTCGTAATCTTTGCTCTGAACATTTACTATGTATCCAGATGGAAATCATGGAAGAAAAGGAAAAGAGGGAGAAGTCATAGTTCCCAACTTCAGAGCACTTATACTAAAGTTCGTCTTTCCCGTTCAATCAGAATTTACTTAGAAGGTGTTGCCAAAGAGGGCTAGATAATTGATAAAGAAATCAAACTGTTCATAGGTGACCAGGTGTTACTTGCCACAAGTAGCATGCTCATAGTTTAAGAGACTTTCTGTCTCATGATGCCATGAAGTTTTAAATGGTGTCTCATGCTCATGATCATATGTAGCCTAGGTAGACAATATTGTCAAGGAAAGTAGGTTATGATTTTTTTACCCTTTATTTATGTTCAAAATATGTCTAATTCACTCTTTTATTTTACCATTTATTTCTGGATTTTATCTTTCTCTTATGTTTGTTTTAGGTTGCATGTTTATATTAATCTCATTGTTCTTTTTCATTTCTTACCTCCTTTTTTTCTTTACTCTCTACACATAGATAATAACTGCAGGTATCATGCATCAGAGCAAAATACATTAACTTTAAGTACAAAATGCAGAGATTTAGAAGCTCTGAATTTATATCAGTCACTTCATGTTATTTATTTTCCTTTACATCATTTTTATTATGTAATATAAGACACATAAAACAATTCACACACATACACACACACATACAGAGAAGGTCCATGAATTTTCGCAAACCTAGTTCCCTAAGAACTCCCTTCAACCTCTCCTAATTGCTTACCTCTGTCTCCCAACAAATGAAGATGTTATCCTCAATTGTACAAAACCAATTCATAATTTTCATTAGCCTCACTCTTCCTCAGCAACTATCCCCAGACATCATGATTAGTCATTTGTTTTTCAGCTGTGTGGGAACAGGATCACACCACACTGACCCTTTTGCATCCAGTCCTCTCTCTGAGCATTATGTTTCTGAGAATCATCCATGCTGTTGCACAGTGTGCCCATTGGATTGCTATTTACTGTTTTGTCATATGAATATGCCGTAATTCACTTATCTGTTCTCTCAATGATGGGTATTTGGATTGTTTCCAATATGTCTATTGTGCTGGAATGAACAGGCCTCTCCCCTGCTTCTGTGGGGTGCATATGTAGGTGTGAAACTACACACTTTCCAACTGAGTAGATAATGCCCACCTGGTTGCCAAACTAGATATATCAAATTAAATTCTGGCTAGTATTAATGAAAGTTGATATTACTCTACATTCTCAAAAACACTTTTTAGTCATTTTAATTTTAGCTGTTCTTATGGGCAGGGATAGTGGTTTTAATTTTCATTTCTTTGGTGAATGATAAGGGTAGTCACTTTTGTTTTGGACATTCCATAGATAATTTGGGTATCTTTATTTGTGATATGCCTGCTCAGATCCCTTGTCTACTTTTACTTTTATAAGTTGTGTGTGTGTGTATTGCATCTATTCATTGATCAGTCTGCGGAGATATGGTATCATTTTAATACTGAGTATTTCAATGCTTTACAAGACTCATTATTCCAGTCTTTCAATTTTTGATACAATACCTAGCATGCTGATTCTCTGCAGTATTAAGTATTCTAAAATCTCAGTATTTATTAAATTGTCTTTACTATTTATAAGTAATGCTTTTTGAGTGCAAGTCTTGCCCTTCTTGCATTAGACTTAGGCTAAAATTCCTCTTTCTCTCTTCCTTCTGAAAGACTTGGGGCAGAACCCCCCACTCTGCCCGGAGCTCTGACCACCCCAATCAACCGCAAGAGACGTCGCTTGATGCAAAAACGCAAGAGGATTTTTATTCCTGCATGCCGGGGCTTGACCCACAACTCTTTTAGAAGCCGAGGAGTCAAGCCCCGCACAGCAGTTTTTACAAGCTTATAAAGGCAAAAACTACAAAGTAGGCGGGAATAGCAGACACGGCAGGGGCTCTAACCAGATAAGAAGAACTCTAGTTCATTATTCAACTGTCTTAAGATAAGATCAACAGTCAAATATTTGTCTTTAACAATAAACATTCGCTTTAGCTCGGGGAGCTATCTTCTGGAACAGTTACAAAAGGTCACATTCCTATGGTAGGGAGTGAGAGGTGGTCACATTCTCATGGTAATATTTTCTTTCACTTCCATCCTGTTTTTCCTCCTTCCCTTCCCTACCCTTCCCTTCCCTTCTTTTCTTCCTTTCCTTCCCTTCTTTCCTTCCTATCAACCTTATTTAATTAACTGGAACTTCCAGAAGAGTGGTGGTTCTCCACCCAAAGCAATATCCCTGAGATTTTTGGCAATATATAGACATTTTGGCCCATCCTAACAGACAGTGCTGCTGGCACCTCATGGATAGAGACCAGGGATGCTGCTAAACGTCTCCAATACATAGGACAACCCTCCACAACAAAGAATTTCTGACCCCCAATTCTAAGAGTTACAAAGTTGAGAAACCGTCAGTTCAGTGTTGTATAGGAATGGTGTATAGGAAGGTTAGCCTTGTGTGGATAACAAAGTAAAAACTTTTAACTTTTAAGTAATCGATTTGATGTATCTTGCAAGCTTTTAATAAATGACCTCTATTAAATAAAAGCCATTTTCTTCTATTTCTAGTTTTCTGGGGTCTGTACTTTATATGAGACATCACATTTGCTAAAATGTTTAAGAAAACAAATTGAAGATGTGTGGAAGATGTTTTCTTTCTCCAAAGGATTTACATTGTTTCTGCAATGGGATCTCCTTCACCAGGGATTGAGATAACTAAAAACTGAGCTGCAGCTTATATTCGGGGTCATTCTTATTCATTGGATATGTAGTACAACATATCTAAATATATATATATATGCAATTCACATACATACTTAGGAAGGTTTACTAGTGCTCCCTCCAACCACCAGCTCATTCATTCCAGGCATAAATCCTTGTAGACTTTGTGCACCAAGGCTAACCAAATCAGCATCATCTACAGGGCCTCAGTCTCCCCTTGCTGAAAGTAGTGACACACCAGCGAGTCACCTGGAGTGAAATGGGTCCTAAATTCTAGGATTCGTTCTTCTTGCCTCTTTGTTTTCATTTTCCAAAAATCTCTACCCTTTAAAAAATTTATTTAATAGCTCTTAACTGCTTTCAAGAAGACTTTTAATTTTTCTTTCTTTTTTTTTTTTTTTAGTGGATCTCAATGGGGTGGTTGTTTTGAATTTTCTAGTCCACCAAAAAACAGAATTCTTGTGCATTGGTTAATTTATTTCTAGGTAGAACTTTATTTTTTTATTTTATTTTAATAATTACTTTTTTTGCATCCTTCTGTTTTTTTTTTTTTTATTAAATCATAGCTGTGTACATTGATATATTCATGGGGATCATTCACTAGCTTCACAGACCGTTTACCAAGTTTATTTCTAGGTAGAACTTTAACTGAAAATTCTGAAAATATTTTCTCCAGAAAATAGTTCATATTCAATCATAAACAATTGGAAATGCTGATATATTTGATAAGAAGATATGCTCATATTTTACAGAAATAATCATTCTTATTTGGACAAAAATATTGAAACCTTTTTTTCTTTTAACTTCTATAATGATAGTTCAAAGAATGCCCAACACGTACTTACACAGAAGGGATGTCCACTTGCCTTCAGTATCCCTGAATTAAGAAAAGAAGGATTAAATAGTAATCCTGAAATAGAGTTTGGTGATTTGTTGCTCTTCCACTTTCCAACTGAATTAACAAGGATTTATTAATTTTCCCAGCAATATTATCAATTCATGATTATTATACGTGTGCCCACAGTTGCCAGTAGCTGCCATTTGCTCTCTTCTCAATATCATCTGGGTATATTAAAAGACTTCTTTGAGACACAATTATAGGAGGGACTTTATGTAACAAATGCAATCAGTATAACCTCATTCTTTGTACCCTCAGTGAATCCCAAACTATTAAAAAAAAACCCAGCCCCGGCCAAATCGCAACAAAAAAATAGCCGGACGTTGTGGCGGGCGCCTGTAGTCCCAGCTGCTGGGGAGGCTGAGGCAAGAGAATCGTGTAAGCCCAGGAGTTGGAGTTTGCTGTGAGCCGTGTGACGCCACGGCACTCTACCGAGGGCAGTACAGTAAGACTCTGTCTCTACAAAAAAAAAAAAAAAAAAGTAAACTAAAAAAAGACTTCTTTATCTTAGAAGTAGGTTGGGAGTTAAATAAAATCTGATAATTTAGCCATCAGCAATTTTTATAGCTTTGGGGACTTTCAAACCCAACCAGGGAGATCCAACAGGATTTTTGCCATTTTGGTTCAGGTTTAAGAGTAAGATCAGAACACACCCAAAATATAAATCTAAAGAATCCATAAATTTGAGATTTGACTTCTCTTTCCTCCTCATTGGTTGCAATAACTCAGAAAAATGTCTGCTCTTAATATCTCTGCTTTCATCACAAATAAGGATTTTTGCAATCTAGGGTTATAAGTCTTCCTTCCAACAATACAGAAGCTTATTTAAATTACTGTAAAGAAGAAAAAGATTTCTCTCATGACGTTTAGAACCACAGCCATGATTCTGATCTTTTAGGCTGACAGGGTGAATATATGTCTGTTTTCTAAATTTTCTCTGCAAACCTGTGTAACCCTGTTAGAATTAATTAAACAACTGCACGTGTGGTAGAACCTCTAAGGATAATAAATCTGAAAATAAATCAGAAAATAGAGATTCAGCTAAGCACCAGTCACTGCAGACATTTTAGTTGTTTTGCAATTTGCTGTTTCAATTGCTGAAATTCTCTTAAATGCTTCATTGTTTCCCTGATCTACCAGGAAATGAGGGCTGTGTTAAAGGAGAAAAAAAGAAGAAAACACTCATTTCATCTCAGCCTGAGTATTAGTTTCTTGGATCCTGGGGTCTCCTTTCACTCTTGCTTTTGACCTGCAGTGAGTGACTTTAAGCACCCGCTTAGAAGCCACTCAGGGAAAAAGTTTCCCTAAGAGAAATAAAACCTCATCTTATATATCTAGAAGGTGTTATACCAGAAGGATATCTAAAATATTTTGGAACATAAAAACACTGCTAATTTTGGAAGAAAGAAAATAATTTGACTTTATATGAATAGTTTATTACAGCAATTAGTTCCTTGGCACAAAGTTACCATGAGACAGCTTCTATTGTGCAGTTGAAGAACATGAAGTTTAGAGTGGAATAAGTACTCTTCACTCAGTTAATAAATGGCAGCATCTGAACTTGAACCCCAGTCTTGGTTCCCAATCAAGCACAGGGCTGCTTCATTGGGTATTGGAGGCTATTCCATGATCAAATCATGGGTTTCTGAACAATGTAATGAGTTTATGAGATTAAGCCATGATGTATAAGATTTCAGCTATCCAAAAATAGGCTGTACATGAAAAGCTGGAGACATGTTTATTAAACCTTCAAAGAGCGTCCTTAAAAGGATGGGAAGAAAATCTGTTTCTCTTCCCTGCATAGATCCCACATTGACAGAATTCTTCTGATAGAATTGGATGCTATTAACATTCAAAAAATCACTGGGCAGTGAAAACAGAATAAGGCCATAGAAAATGCTAACTTATTCAGTTTGTACTACCTTGAAATCTTTTTAGCTATTAACTTCCAATTGTGTAAGTGCCATGAATGTCATTTGTCATTATGACTTACAGGACTTGTCACTTCATTTCAAAATTGAAAGTAGAATATTGACTTACATTTTGAAAATCCCCTTAAAAAAATCTTCTTTCACTTAGATTCTTGCTTATGACTGATTCATAGAATCAATAATATGCAGGGCCAGTGTCATGAGAGGTTTTCTTTTAAATGAGTTTCTAGGGCTCCAATGATTAAAAAAAATCCCATTAAAGTATATTTTAAAAATTAAACTGGACTCACCAAATAACATCCCTGAATACTTATTAGAAAACAATGTAAAAGAGAAGGTTAAAGAAGTCGATGTATATTTTATTGTTTTTGAAATATTTATATGGTATGAAAATTCAGTGAGTCTCAATATTTTATTCAGAAGATGCTCAGTAAATAAACTATAGCACATGTAAGATTCATTTTTACATAGTTGGAAATAATTTATTAATTCCATTTCAATGCCAGTGAGGGGATTGGAGTAGTTCAAAGATCACCATAATATATTAGAAAACTTATATTTCCCTTCACTTATTTCTCTTTTGGAAATTTCATAGGCTTGCCTCTATATAATAATTTTCATTAGTCCTAATCTCTTTTTCTTTCAAAACAGATTCTGTTATTCTTTTTTATCTTTCGTCTACTTTTGGTAATAGCTTTACGGAGATATAATTCACATATTGTAGATCCTATTAATCTTTCATTACACAGAAGTTAAAGCTGGCCTTATGTAATTAGCAAAGTTTGACATGCAGATTATTTTTGAGTTATTGAAACAAAAACCTTTTTTTTTGTCAAAGATGTGCATCTCATTTAAAAATAAAATATGTACTTCTTCCCATAACAAAAATACCAGATGTTAAACTAACTTAATCCAACTAAATAGCCCTAATTTCTTTTACTCTTAGCTGGTAAATTTCTGAGCCATGCTGATTCATTTTCTATCACTTTCTTACATATTCTTAACCAAATCAAATGTTCTGATTGTACATTTATGATATTAGAGTCACCATCGCTTTATTGCCCTACATTTCTGAATTTTCTGAAGCTTTCATTCTGTCTAAATTTCAAACAGAATACTCTGTTTTCTTCTTCTTTAGATTTAAATTATGGACATGAAAATTGATTGTAAATTACTAATTAAGGAAAAGGGAACAAGTCAAATAACCCTCTGGAAATGTGGTGTCTTATGGCCATTATGCTCCTAACTGGTGCATAATACTCATGGTTTTGTAAATGGCCATCCTACCAACAGTCGTTATAATACATTTATAATTAACAAGCTGTTAGCATTTGGATCAAATGATAGTAATGCTTTATTTTAAATTTTACCCATTTTAATGAAACCCCTCCTTTTTTAGTAATGTCTTAAAAGGTAAAGTCAGGTGCAAATTATTTCCTAAGAGTTGAATTTTGTTTCTATGTAAGGCATTTACCATTCAAGAAGAAAGTGACCACCTGCCAATTATGTAATGCCCTCTCTCGAGTTTCAGAACTCACATGCACTAACAGAATCACATAAAAAACGTAATTCTGTGTATAAAGCAAACTCAAAAGGTATTTTTCCTTCCACCTTAAATTCAACATATTTTTTTATTTATTTATTTTTATTAAATCATTCAACATATTTTAAAATCTGGGATGAGGATGCCGTTGAAAAAGAGGAAGCCACAGTTTTTAAAATTCAAGCGTGTGTAGCACAGCAAAATCTATTCTCTTTGCAAACTGGAGTGGTGGATTATTTACATGCAGATCAGCCACACTGGACAGGAATTGCTCTCACCTAGAATAGCTTGGGACTTCAAATCACTTTGAAAAGACCAGGCCAGGGCTATAGATTTCTGCGGCCCCTTGCTCCTTGATTATATTTATGGTTGGATTCACAAATTTATAAAAATAAGCCAGTTCATTTACTTGGGGCCAAATGGAATACAGATGAAGAAATTTTTATACACTCAATGAAAGAAATGTGTCCAGATGCAATTATTATTTTGAACTTTGAAAGCAAGGTCCACTGCCATCAATGCCAGCACATGAACCATTGCATTCTCTGCCTTGAAAGCTAAGCTCTTGTTTGAAATGAAATCAAAGGTTCTCCCTTACTTAAAGAAGGCATTCAAATTTGGGATATGTAAAAAACAAACAAAAAAATTTAATATTCATTAGCTAACTAGTGATTTGGAGAAAATAGACCTTTTAAGAGAAAAGGGAAGTGCCAGACTCACAGGTTGATTATTATTGGTAATCTGCTGCGGGGCCTGGAGGAGCAAACTAGTTTTCTGGTTGTAAATAAATGATCATTCTCCTAGGTGTGGGAGGTGAACTGAAATATTTTGATCTTAACATTTAACCAAAAGAGGAATAACGTATGTTGCCGTTAAGGTCTCATGGAGAAGCAGTGTTGCGGAGAATAAGACCCACAATATTGAATTGTATGGAAAATAAAGGGGACCACTGCTCTCTCTTGGCATGTGGCAATCTTTATTTCTTCCACCAAACCTTCTATAGGCTCATAACTTAATCAATAAACACATGACTTAAACCTTGGCCCCAGGCCTTTTACTGCCTGGTACTTATGAGCCTATGGATAACCAGATTAACTCATAACCATTTTATTAACATTATCTAAAGCTATCCTTATGGGCTAACTTTTAACTGGTTTAACTGATAACTACTTCACTAAAGTTATTCTTATGCTAAGTAATCAAAAACAAAACCACAAAACAAGATTCTGGGGAAATAAACTGTTTGAAAATGCTTGACCATCTGGAGGCTGTTAATCATCTTTAGGGAGTAATCTGGACAATCCTGAGATATACAGGTGACTGTCTGCAGCCCTGCCTTCACAAAGCTCCACCCTAAGTCACTTTTACATGATTAGGTTCTAAGCCACATATGGAGTTCTATCCAGGATTTTTTCCTTTCTAACTCACAAAAGACTTTAAACTTGCCTTCACAAAATGGAACCATTTAAAGGTTTACTTATAGGCTTTTCACCTATAAACATAACAAAAAATAGATATGCAGTTGAAAGACAAGACTTCCACAATGATAAATAATATTTATCACGTAGAGCTGGATATTTATGAAGTCTTTTGAACATTAGTTTTGCATATTTTACCCAACATATTAAAGATGGTGGAGGGTGTGTGTGGGTATGTTTAGTTGGGGGGGAAGAGGCGTGGACATTATTAATAATCGTGGTTTAATTTAATTAAATGACTAGAAGACAGCTTTCAAAATCCTATTTCAAAACTGGTTCATTGACTCTCACTCTGAGATTTGATTCACCCACCCCAGTGTTATCATTTGACCAGTTAAAGTGAAAAATATAAGCTTTATGATGGCTACCCTTTCATAATTAAGGTTAAATTTGAGTTACAAAAGAGTGTATACCACTCATAAAAATGATAGGCATTCTTTGATGTTACTCTATACTAGGATTCACATTTAATTTTTTAGTGTTAAAAGTAACATCACCTTGAAATTGAAGCAGAAATTATTTTGTACATGCTAAGAGATCATTATGAGGTGTCTTAATGGAAAGATTAAAATTTTTCCTTATGGAAAATGTTTTTCTTACATTTTGTTTCACTGTAGCATATTCCGTAGTAACAGTTTTTATTTATTTTTTTATTGTTACCACTAATCTCAGGAATATATACTCTGAGTCTGTAAGGAGATGTAGAAAGATTGGAACAGGGACAAACCTTTACCCCCAAAGAAAAGCAGGTCAGAGACAATAAACTAACAGGTCTGTCAGGTCCTCACCAGGGGCTAAAGGAAGGCATCGCGCAATATTATATTCTGCTCGCCCTGTTTGTAAGAAGTCAAAATAGAGGAAAGATTTGCTACACACAGAATATCTTGAGCGTTAGTTAAAAGGTTCTGTTGCCCTGATTTTTGAAAAGTTAATTCTATTTCAAGTAGGATCAGTTCTTTTTGTTTTTTTGATGTATTATACACAGTTCAAACAAATTATGTACATTCAATACACATTATTGAATTTTTCACATAATTCTGGAAGTACTCCTGGGTTTCAGATCAGGAAATATTGAAAGTGATTTGCAGCAAAGGAAGTAGCTTTAAATCCTGTTCAATATCATATACTTCTATCACTTTGTTTTTTTGCAAAACTTAATCTCTCTAAGGTTCTACTTTAATTTCAGTTCAATATTTCTCACCTTTTCTTGATTTATAATATATATTGCTAACCTTTTAAAAAATAGTACACATTCATCTCACCCATTTCCCTAATTTCTACGTCTAGACTAAAGGGCAGATTCTTCATATTAACTTAGTTTTGAAAAAGTAAAGTCAATTTATTTTCTCTTGTGACCAGAATGGTTTAGTTTTTCAACCAACCCATCGAATGAACTTTGAAATAACCAGATTCATATTGAACTATTTTTTTAGATGGAAAGTTATAATCAATGAGAATCCAGTAAAATGCATACATAAATCCTTCAAATGTCAAAGGAAAGTATCCAGGCTAAACTGTAGAATATTAAACACCTTTAAAAAAACTTTCAATTTAAAGTGTCTGCCTTTCATTAGAATTTGCTTAAATGACGTAATCTAATCTAGTTCTAATTTGGGAGTTATTTTGATTGGATTATGTAAGTTAAAAATTGCCTTTGCAGTTTTGTTCCCAAAGTTCACTTGCAGTGCATAAAATTGCCCATAGTTGGTGGCTTTTGACCTACAAAAGCGGCAGCTGCATTTGATTCAAACTAAAACCGACCTTCTTCAGGTCCTTTGAGAATAAAAGTAAAGGAGAATGGGACAGAAAGAAGCTTCAGACCTAGATCAGTTTCTGCTACTCATTCTCCGGCCCTTCTTATGTCTCCCCCACCCCCATACACGTTCCCTCATTTCTTTCCAATCTTCTTATTGCCAGATGTTGGAGCTCTTTGATTATCTGGTTTGTTTTGCTGTTTAAAAATCAATGATTTTTCATCTGCTGCAGATACAGACAACTATTAGAGAATAAGAGCCTTTGGCCTTGAAGGAATCTAAAAATTGAATTAGGGATATTTAAATTCAACTACTTTTTCAAGAATTCCTTTATATTCAGCGTCAGCAAATTCTTTCTGTCAGGGCTAGATAGAAGATATTTTAGGCTTTACAGACCACATGGTCTCTGTTGCAAACTACTCACTTCTCCAGTACTGTTCACTGTAAGTGAACAGAAATGATTGTGTTCCAATAAAACCTTATTCATGGACACTGAAATTTGAATTTCATATAATTGTCACATGTCATGTAATATTATTCTTCTTTAGATGTTTCCCCAATCATTTAAAAAATGTAAATATCCTTCTTATCTCATGGGCTAACACAAAACAGGTGTCCGGGCAGATTTGGCCTGCAGGTTATCTTTGCCAGCCCTGCTTGGTGGCATCCCTGCCTTGGGTCATCCAGCATCGTCATGAACACCTCACTTGACAGGGTGACGACCACACAGGTGAGGACATTCTAGACTGTTCATCTGCATTATTGACAAATGTAGTATAAAACCGTATTACACAGCCTATTTTTGATCAAGCGAAAGAATAAGAAGTCCTCTACAATATTGTAATAGCATGATTACTCTTATTTTCTTAGCAGACCACATCCTATGTGTATTTTTAGATTACTTGTGTTGCAATTACAATATTTACATTTTGAATACTCCCTTTGTCATATAACACTACATCGTAAGTGTTTTCCACATATGGAATGCGTAACTAAAGAAACTTCATTTGAGTGGTCACCTCTGGTCATTTTTTGGCTTTTACCAAATTTTGGACATTTAGGTTGGTTTCATTTGTTTTACTAGATAATTGCCTTTATACATATCATTACATTTTCCAGGTTTATGTTTATTCCTTTGGGAAGATTTCCGGAAGTTGGATTGCTAATTCTGAGAGCATAATCATCAGAACTGGTGCTGAGTTTAAAAAGTATTATGGTGTTTATTTTAATGGAGGTGATACACATTAAGCCCTTTATACGGGGCAAGCAATGTGCTAAGCACTTTAAATGTAGGTGCTCATAACAAATTCTATGAAATAAATGTCATCATCCCCACTTATGGAAGTAAAAACATGACTGGTATTACCAAAGTCCACGTTAGTACTTAGGTCTGTCTGACCCCAAAGCCAGGGTAGGAGCGTTTTCTTGCCCCTTAGCAACTTATGTTTTTACAATGCCCTTGTACCCACAAGAATGAATGCTATTTTATTTTTATCTCTTTCTCTTCCTTTGCCAGATGAATTTCTCCATAGCCTTTAATTCTTACTGTAATGTTAAATATTCCGTGAATTCTTCCTCGGACTCAATAAGGCAGAATCTGTTTGTCATTCCTCTGTGTTCCCCCCACATTGGGAGTACGGGCGTATGTTAGCATGGTATTTTTAGCTTCTTGAGGAAGGTACTGTGTGTGTTTCTGCTGTGCCCCCTGACTTGTCTCAAAGCTTTGCCCAAAGTCAGAGAGCAAGAATGTCCACTGAACATAACTCTGGTGGATCAGTATCTGCTTTAGGTCCAAATCCTTTCTCTCTGCTATAAGGAGAGATCTGGTAAATCCAGGCCTCTGTTCTTGCCCTTGTTTTTTCATCTTTGCTCTTTTTTCAGTTACTTACATCACCTCTTGCCACTTCACTGCCCTGATAGCATCACATCTGTGTGTGCTGCTTCCCTCAAGATGTGTAATGGCCTAGCTCCCTCAGGAGCAGCTAGCAGGTGGCTGATCGAGGTCTCTATTCTCACCTACTTAAGAAGCCCAGATAGCAGGTTAGAGCTGCTGGTATAGAAATTAGAACACTCAGCAGAGAATTTCTGGCTGATTATTTCTTGCTGAGACATCCTAAAATAATAACAGTTGTAAACAGAGTCAGAATTGATCTGGAAAGGTTTGTGACACATATTTTAATGTTGAGGTTCCAATAATAAGAATTTTCCCTGTGTGGAAATTACATATCTATCATCATTTTTTTTTACAATTTTTGGCCAGGACTGGGTTTGAGCCCCCCACCTCCAGCATATGGGGCCGACACCCTACTCCGCTGAGCCACGGGCGCTGCCCATCATCATTGTTTTTAATCTGTTCCATTGCTGTCGTCTTAGCTCCTCATTGTCTGTGTCATCATCAGGATCTTGTAGAATTTTAAGTCGCCTCTTAGGCCATTAAATCAGGAAGGTTGTGTCATCATTATTAGTGCTGTTTAGATAGTATTTTTAATCTCTTTCCATGTTGTGGACAGTTTTTTATTAACTCTCTCTTGCCTTTTTTATCCTACACATCCCAGATAAGATGTGATTGAGAAAAGGAGGATAAAAATCATGCCCAAATCATATAGAAATTGAACAATGTAATAGTAAATGTTAACCGTTAACAATTCAGCATTGTTCCAGAAAAATTGAATTGAAATAAATTACTACCCAAACAATTCCACTATCCTGAAATTTTGGATGGATTGAGTTTTCTCAGTTATTTAGTAGTCATATATATATATAGCTATGTTTTAATAATTTTCTTCAAATCATAGAATACTGTAAGTATGAACTTCAGCACATCAGTATTATGTAAAGATTTCAATTTCTACAATTTCTGAAATTAGAACCTATCATCTCTGAAACATCTTCATATTTTATAGTCCTGTATGGCTAAAATGAAAAAGATCTTTGTATAACACACTACCCAGTACCCTCAATTAGTATACTATAAAACTAAGCATTTGTAGTAGTAAAATACATTCTTAATTTAGAATATAATCTTAAAAAGAGAATACTATTTTTGTTTGTTTGTTTGTTTGTTTTGAGCCAGAGTCTTGCTTTGTTGCCCAGGCTAGAGTGCCATGGAGTCAGCCTAGCTCACAGCAACTGTAAGCTCTTGGGTTCAAGGGAACCTTCTCTCTCCACCTTCTGAGTAGCTGGGACTACAGATTTGCACCATGATGCTAGCTAATTTTTCTTTCTTTTCTTCTTCTTCTTTTTTCTTTCTTTCTTTTTTGGGGTGTGGGGTGGGGTGGGGCAGAGCCATGGTTCCCTGGCTCAGGCTGGTCTCAAACTCCTGAGCTCAAGGGATCCTCCTGCCTGAGCCTGTCAGAGTACTAGGATCACATTCCTGACCAGAGAATACTATTTTTATTTGATGCATGTTTTTCTTTAAAAGTTTATTAGTCTTTGTAATTGAATAAGACAGTCTTAAGTTGAATTAAATGCCATAGCTTTGATCTTTAACACATACAAATTAACTCTTTCTTAATAACTGGATGATATATGTACATTAATGAGAAGGTTGCATAATGCAATTTAACTGTAACTTCTGCTTACCTCAATGCTGAACAAAACTGAATTTACAAGGGAGTCAGGGGAAAAATTGCTCTGCTATTAAGTACAGTAATGATTATGAATAATGAATATTGGAATGTTATTATAGAATAAAGCCACAAGCTACCATGTGTCTTGTTGCTAAGTTATTAAAAATGCTGCCTGATAATTATATACTTGTTTTAAGTCTACATCTGTACATGTTAAAACTAGAATCACAATTTCTAATCAGCACCAATTTTTTCCTTCTTGGTTGGGTGGGAGGAGAATGTTCATGATAGAAAATCTGTTTTCCAGTTAGAATGCTAAAAGTGGAATTATATTTAAATTAATAGATGTTTGTTTGGGGCAAGTGTTACCCAAGGGCAAAGATGACTGAGGAAATTTTAGATGTATGTTAAAGTGAGACTGTGATGATTAATGGAAATGTTACTGTGCTACATCCTATGGTAAGAATTAAGGGAAGAAATACATTTTTATCATTAAGAAAACAAAATATTCGAGTTGCATATTTAACACTTCATTAAATATGTAGATTGCTGTGAAATCTGGTGAGAAAGTTAAGGATAGTGAGATACCGTAAGCCATCACCCCCCACATGTTCGTTTGTTCCACACATGATAAAGGGAGAAAAATTACAAAAGAGCCAAACAAGAGCCAGAGTTAGAGGGAAATGAAAAAAAAAGAAAAAGAAAAATAGGACATTGAAAATAAGAGCAGATTATTAGTAATATATCGCTTCAAAGGTAAATAGGTAAATTAACCCCCCTCAAATACAAAATATTATTTCAATATACTGTATGTGAAATAATGTGAGCTGCATTTAAAAGTAAAAATCGTGTTCAATATTATATCCCGTGCCAAAAGAAGTGACAGGTCACCACTTCTTTCTTGCGTTTCTGCCCCAGGCACATGTTTGTTCTTGTTCTCTTCCCATTTAGATGCAGGAGCAGTCAGACTACCTCTACCTCAGACACATTATGTAAATTTCCAATCATATGCATGTGTTCAGTGGTTTAGATTGAAATTCATGGCTCTAGCTAGGCCCAGTGGCTCATGCCTGTAATCCTGGCACACTGGGAGGCTGAGGCAGGAGGATCCCTTGAGCTCGGGAGTTCAGGACCAGCCTGAGCAGGAACAGGAACCCCGTCTCTGGTGAAAATAGGAAAACCAGCTGGGCATTGTGTTGGGTGCCTATAATCCCAGCTACTTGGAAGGCTGAGGCATGATGACTCCAGGATGCTCTACTCAGGGCAACAGATTGAGATTCTGTCTCAATAAATAAATAAATAAGAAAGAAAAAAATTCATGACTCCTATGTCTCTATTCCCCAAGAGTATTTTATATACTAAAATAATACTTATAAATTTATGTTTAATGTCTTGAGAGAAAAAAACTGTTTTCATTTTGTACTGTTTTCTCATTTTAAAAATATAATACAATACCATATAATTAGTGTGTATTAACTGAGCATCTATTTGTGCTTGATGCTGTGGTTAATGGTTTTACATGTTCATTTCTTATAATATTAATGATAAATCTGTGCTTGGTACAATTTGGTTGATGGAAAAAATCTGCAAACATGATGCGTTCAGTGACTTGCCTTGAGTTTTAGGCCTACTGCTCTGATTCTATAAATCTCACTCTGTACCTAATTCCACTATTAATGAAAAAACATTTCATATTTATAAAGTGATTTACTAGATGTTTGAGGAACCACTCTGTGCAGAAAGAGAACACAGTTCAAGATCCCCTCCTAAATTCCTCACAACCACCTTATGTTCTGGAAGTAATAAGTGAACTTAGGCAATTGTTCTTTCTGTGATTGTTTTCATCCAATTGCTATATGAGTTTTGAGCAGCTGAATGATCGATTTCACTTTTCAGCTTTCAGGCTGACTTAGGTATACGTTAAATCCGAGAGATTGCTTGTGAAACGGCAGGCTCGTGGTCCCAGTGTTTATGACTTGCTCAAGGGAATGACACTCAGCACGGATTTTACTCTAATAGGTGTAGAAATAAAAATAAAGGCACTTACAGCGATCATACCATTAATTAACTTTTTAAAATTCTCCTCCAGACTTGTGATGTCTGATAGGTAAGTAAGCAAATACGTTGTAATCTCTCAAAAAGTGAACCAGAATTCATGTAGTCGCATAGATAATAATCTCATATTCACATCTCCTCTCATAATTGCACTTCTTCATGTCTGTGAGAAACTGTTGTTTTAATGGACAACACACACTTTCCTTAAGATATACATTTGTTCAGCTGGTTCTCCCTTATTCTGTAAAATTCAGTAGTCTAGACAAACTTTATCTTGGAAAACACGTTGTCAACACGGTTGACCATATTGGCTTTGTTCTGCCATTAAGACATCAGACTGAACCCGTTAGCCATCAGAATCAATTCAGGCTTTAATTAAAGTGCCCCATGGTCTGACCTCAGGAGGGGATGTTACAGGGATATTACAGGACTTTTCAGGCATTCGCCTGATGGTTATTGTTGAAGCAGAGAGAAGGAAAGGAAAATCTATTGAAACCAGTTATTGTAAAAGCCCTATTTCGAGTATTCCCATGTTTTGCAAACAGCTCATTCTGCTCTTTGGCTCTCCTAACATTATTTTTAAAAGAATTTTATCTCCCTTTTATGTGCACATCTTTGCCAAATGGCCCTTCTTTTGTCTTTGGTATTCAGTCATTTTCTTATGAATTCAGCAATAATCAAAAATATTTTTTTGCATGGCTACCATGTGCCAGGGCCTGTGCTAGACACCATACTTATCATGATGAGCAAACAGACTTTGCACCCACCTTCAAGATGATTATATTCCAATGTGGGAGACAGGTGTTCATCAATAGTCATCTCACCTGTGTATATTATAACAGCCATTATAATTTCTGCAAAAACTTATATATAACATATAATATATTTGTGTAATATATTTGTGTATATATATATACACATATATGTATGTGTGCATTTTTTTTTTTTTTGAGACAAAGTCTCAGTCTGTTGCCCTGGGTAGTGTTCTGTGGCATCATCATAGCTCACAGCAACCTCTAACTGCTGGGTTCCAATGATCCTCCTGCCTCGGCTTCTGGAATAGCTGGGGCTGCAGATGTCTGCCACAACACCCAGCTAGTTTTTCTGTTTTTAGTAGTGATGGAGTTTTGCTCTTGCTCAGACAAGTCTTGAACTCCTGAGTTCGAGATGATGAGGTGATCCACCTGCCTCAGGCTCCAAAGTGTTAGGAATACAGGTGTGAGCCACCACACCAGCTCAGAATAAATTGGAGTGTTGCTGGTGAGCACATCACTGGGAATCTGGTACAAGGATTTTTGGGGAAGTAACATTTTGAATTGAGATCTGGATGAGGCATAGAAAGGTCACTAGATGGTGTGTGGGACAGTAGTGGGTGATGTCTTGATAATCTGGGATTGGGAAACAGCATGGACATTTAGGCTTGAGGACCTTTAGGAACTAAAGAATGGGTTCGTGGATAAGATCAGCGAGTGAAAGTTACTGAGCAGATGAAAAGGAGCAGTCCCAGAGGCCCTGAAAGTTACTGTAAGGCTTTAAATTTGAGCTCTTTAGAAAATTCTGTGTGCAACTAGCCCTACTGGATTCTTCTGATGCTTTCTTAGTCTGTTCTTAAGATAACTTCAGAATGGATAGTTGTAATGTATTTCTAAGAAAAACTACTCTTTCTTATGAAGCCGTGTTCTCTTTTAGAATTTCTGACAGGTCACAGCTACTCTTCCCTTGGTTTTCTTTGCTCCATTCTTTCTCTTGCTTTCTTTCTTCTTTCCTGGTTTTGGAAATCATTTTCATGTCTGTTTGCAGTCTCCATCCCTTCCCTCCATGTTTACAGCACTCTGAGAGGACGCAGTCCGTTTCTCTAAGGTTTCTTGTCGTAGCCATCTCATCTTCTAGTTCTGTTTCCTTGGCTGGAATTAAGTCCCAAGCAGGCATTTTGCTCGTTGCTTTCTCTACTTTCTGGGTGATGAAATCGTCAGTGAGGCGCATCAAGAACATATCAGATGATCAGCTCTCAGCTGAATTACACTTCCAGCAGATGCACAGGTAATTGGAGCTCCTTACTGTAGGGCCTTCCCTGGGTGCCATATTTTAATAGCAAAGGTTGGGTCACAGTTTTCCTTCATGCCATTGGTTTGTATTCCATTACTGTGATAACACTTTGTTTTTCTTTTCTTCTGTTCCTTTTATTGTGTTTTCTACTTCCTAAGATTTGTAGATTTTATTTGAAATACGTCATATTGTTATGTGCATTGGCCATGTTGCTAGGCTTAATGATGCAACTTTTGTAAGCTTGAAAACACTTTCCTCTTATTTCATTGTGAAGTCAGGTATTTCATTGTGACAGTTATTTGAGGCATTGCACTGAACTGTTGCTAGAAGCAATTAATATTATCTTTCAGGGCCTTGAAAAGCACAGGAAATGGGGGAAACACATATTTTGGAACAGCACAAATAGTCTGGGCTGCTCATTGATTTTCCTATTGATCTTATTGTTCCAGATAAATATAAAATACATGGGGAATAGAAAGGAGCAGAGATTAATATCCATCACTGAAAACTGTTAATTTTGAAGTTCAAGTTCTTTGTTGTCATTGTTTTCTTGTAATGTTGGCATCATCCAGATGCTTGGGTCAAATGAGGTAGCAAGTGAGCAAGAAATTGCTCTGACATTTGAGATGACAGGCATAATTCTGCCATGCAGAAATCACTGAGAAGATAAAGGAAAACTGAAATTCACAAATGAGAGCTTAAAATGAGGATCATGTTGTCTACTTCAGAATTATTTATTATAGACCCAAGATTTGGTCGCAAGCATGCCTAGCTTTGAGGAAATGAGGGATACACCAGAGGAAAGATGAATACTGGAAGGGATCCTGGTAGGAAAGTCTGGCAGGTGGAGGTGCATCTCTTCCAGACTGAACACACATTAGAGATCAGTCTTACTCATTATTTTTTGGCAGGATTTGCTCAGATAAAAAACACTCCCAGAAGAGACTGGACTGGCTTTTGGATGTTCATGATCACCAGAATCATTCAGATAGGGCTTCCTATTTCCCCATACTTTGCTGGAAATGACCAAACCACAGAAGCCCTACCGCATTAATCTGGCTCCAAAACATTACCAGTGTCTTTCAGTCGAAACGTACCGTGGAAATTCACATCCAATGGTCCTAAGCCCAGCAAATGCTGCCCTTATGGGAGAATCATTCTGACCTCTACTGTTACTGCTTCCTTATAAGGATTTTTGTTTTTTAATTTGCATCACACAGATCTGTTTATACTTGGCAGAAATGAAATGTATGACTTTGAACTCATGAGAAGGTTGTCACCAAAACTATTAACTTTTAATCTACATGAATATTTTTCTTCCAAGTAGTTACTTTAGAAAATTACTTTGGATGTTTCTGGAATTGTGCCTTTTAGAAGTGATGCCACGGTCATCTCACAGACTCCACAATGAAAACACTATAATTGTTTTATAGTCAGTCATATCTTATTTTTCCCCATAAATACAGGAAGTGAGCCTTTCAACTGTAAAACCAAACTAATCAATACATGTAACATCAAGTTATTTTTATTTGTTTATTCGTAAAATCAATTATTCTCAAGCATCAACACTTTCTGTAACATAAATAATTATATATAACAGATTCTAAAAACAGTGCGCAAAGCAAAATCCCACCAATTTTTGTAATAACTTCAGTTTTTTTGGAATACTTGCATAAGCTACCAAGGTGACTCCTTGAAAATGATAACACTCATTTAAGTGGTAAGCTCTGATAGTTGTTGTCTTAAATTTATGAATAATATAAACTTAAGGTCACATTAGTCATATGTCCTAAAAGTAATAGACTTAACTTCTGTTCTCACTTGCCTTAGTGAGGAAGATAGCATAAAAATTTTAGGATCTGTCCTATACCATGTACTCAGCTAAATATTTTATGTAAATATATTTATATGCCTCTAAACTTTTTATTGATAGTTATTTTGCTAAAAAGAATATGGCCAATCTTGCAGAACAGTGTAGCATAGGAAATGTATGAACAGCTTAATTAACTGTTCAAAACACATCCTTTCTTCTAATATTGGATGGTAACATTGAGGCATTTTATTCCCTTCTCTTTCCATCCTTATTTTCTTCCTGTCCTAATGACAATAATGACATCTAAGGATGGGTTACCAATTTTCAGTGTTTACAAATCATTTATTGTAAAACTCTATTAATGCCTGGCACTGCCAACATACCAGAATTGCTTTCTCTTTTAACTTTTGTTTTAGTCTTTTAACTGCACTGACTTTTCAAATTAGTTTTGTTACTCTTAAGAAATGTATAAAAACATTTAGAAGTCTATTAGATTCATTCCCAAGGCTCCTGGAGCAGAGGCAGCTCTCCAGCATTTGGCTTCTGCAGCGCACATGACCTCCCAGTGAACATGCCTTCCCCAGTGCACACGCCTTCCCCAGTGTGCATACCTTCCCCAGTGCATATACCTTACTCAGTGCACACATCTTACCCAGTGCACATGGTTTTCACAGTGCACTTGGCTTCCCCAGCGCACGTGGCTTCTGCAGTGCACATGGTTTCCGCAGTGCACACGCCTTCCCCAGAGCACATGCCTTCCCCAGTGCACACAGCTTCTGCAGTGCCCACACCTTCTCCAGTGCAGATGGTTTCCCCAGCACACACAGCTACTGCAGCTCACACACCTTCCCCAGTGCACACAGCTTCCGCAGGGTACACACCTTCTCCACTGCACATGGCTTCCCCAGCGTACACACCTTCCCCAGCACACATGCCTTCCCCAACATACACGGCTTCCACAGTGTGCATACCTTCCCAAGTGCACACGCCTTCCCCAGTGCACATGCCTTCCCCAGTGCACATGCCTTCCCCAGTGCACACACCTTCCCCAGTGTGCATACCTTCCCCAGTGCATACAGTTTCTGCAGTGCACACAGTTTCCACAGTGCACACGGCTTCCCCAGCACACATGCCTTCCCCAGTGCACATGCCTTCCCCAGTGCACACACCTTCCCCAGTGTGCATACCTTCCCCAGTGCACACAGTTTCCACAGTGCACACGCCTTCCCCAGCACACATGGCTTCCACAGTGTGCATACCTTCCCAAGTGCACACAGCTTCCCCAGAACACACACCTTCCCTAGTGCACATGCCTTACACAGCTTCTGCAGTGCACACACCTTCCCCAGTGCAGATGGTTTCCCCAGCACACACGCCTTCCCCAGTGCACACAGCTTCCTCAGTGCACATATTTTCCCCAGCACACACAGCTACTGCAGCTCACACACCTTCCCCAATGCACACAGCTTCCGCAGTGTACAAACCTTCTCCAGTGCACATGGTTTCCCCAGTGCACACGCCTTCCACAGCACACATGCCTTCTCCAACATACATGGCTTCCACAGTGTGCATACCTTCCCCAGTGCACACGGTTTCTGCAGTGCACATACCTTCCCCAGTGCACATGCCTTCCTCAGTGCACACGCCTTCCTCAGTGCACATGGCTTCCCCAGTGCACATGGTTTTCACAGTGCACACACCTTCCCCAGCGCACATGCCTTCCCCAATTCACACAGCTTCTGCAGTGCACACACCTTCCCTAGTGCACATGCCCTCCCCAGTGCACATGGTTTCCCCAGCGCACACACCTTTCCCAGTGTACATACCTTCCCCAGTGCACACAGCTTCCCCAGCACACACACTACTGCAGCTCACACACCTTCCCCAGTACACACAGCTTCTGCAGTGCACACAGCTCCTGAAGTGCACATGGCTTCCACAGTGCTCATGCCTTCCTAAGTACACACAGCTTCCCCTGCGTCAGGCACTTGCCCCTTCTCCAGCACCAGGTTTCTGCCATGCACAGTGGCCAGCAGCCCTCACTTTCTTGGGTGGCACTGTGGCAGAATGCCTCAAATTAGATGCCTCCTGGTAAAGCTTTCCCCAGCACCCAAGAAAGAGGATTTCTGCATCTTATAGAAGAGACATGGTCTGAGAGATGATGTGACTCTGAAAGACTTTTAAGAGAATGAGCACCTCCTGGAAACCATGCCAGTGATGGCACATAGAGTAGTGAATATTGTGCCAAAGAAATCAGCACTGCTAGACAGACCTGGTCAAGACAGACCTAGATGTTACAGTCATGTTGATTACTGAGAATCTTTAAAGGGCCATAGTTTTTCTCATGATCTAAGAAGTGGTCAGCCTGACAGAGGACATGAATCTGATTAGAGATGGGCAGGAGGTGATCATTCTGTAAGCCAACAGCCTGAATACAGGAAGAGGAGAGATGGATTTAGAAGAAAATGTTTCTACTCTTCCCATTCTGTGAGACACCAGTCTCCTCACAGAAGGGATAATTCATTTTTCAGAGAATCCCCTGTCAGCTGACAGGATTCTCCGCACAGCAGATCTAGTTCCAGTGTCAATAGTAGAAGCTACTCTCAGGGAAGAAACACACCAGGCTCTTTCCTTCAGTCCCAGCACAGAAATAAAGAGAGGCCTGTACAATCTCTGAACACATCAAGAGATACTTCACCCTCGAGTTTGTCAGCAGTGGCATCATCAAAGGTGTTAGACAAACCCAGTCGGCTAACTGAGAAAGAGCTTGCTGAGGCTGCAAGCAGGTGGGCTGCTGACAGGCGGGAGAAGGCAGATGAAAGTAACTTGCTGGAAATTTCTGAGTACGAGGTGGGATCCACAGCACTATTATTGATTGACCGGCCAGAAGGACCTGAAGCAAATGTGGCAGATGGCACAGAGTTATTTGAAGACAGTCAGCTAAGCAGTCACTCTAAACCACTAGCATAAAAAACCAGAGAGATTGAACAGGTTTACAGACAAGACTGAAGCTTTTGGGATGGTGGATGAAAGTGTTGATTGAAAAAGATCCTTCATTAGCTAAGTCTATACAGTTTGCACTGAGGCAGAATTTACATGAAATAGGTGACCCATGTGTTGCAGATCTCAAGCATTTCATTGCAGAGTATGATGAGTTTGGAGGACCTTTTTAGATTTCTTGCTCAGGCAAAAAGTTTCTAGACTTTCTTCCCCCCTCCCAGGATTGCATAAATCTTTAATATATGGATTTTTTTGTGGTGAAGAAAAATACTTTATGATAGCCGACCATACTTCCAGTATCAAATAAACATCTGCAATAGTCTGTTTAAAATATTATAATTTTTTCTACATGGAGAGCCTCCTACTTTTACCTACCCCCTTTTTTTTTTTTTACCCACTAACATAATAGTCAATTAATTTTTCAAGCTTTGGAAAGCAGTCCTGAAGAACAGCTTTCTGTGAGTACCCAAGTTCTTAATCTTCCAAGTATATAATCATCTGTTCGGTCATAGGAGTGCAATTTACCGTCTAGAGATCATTCCACTTAAACATTAGTAGTCTTTTTGGATTTCATAGTGAATGATACCATGTGAAAATGTTAGAATTTTGAGATGTGATTTCTTTTTTTTTTTTCAAATCTTCAAGTTTATTTATTTTTTTTTATTAAATCATAACTGTATACATTGATATGATATATGATCATGGGGCATCATACACTCGCTTCATAGACCGTTTGACACATTTTCATCACAATGGTTAACATAGCCTTCCTGGCATTATCTCAATTACTGTGCCAAAACATTTACATTCTACATTTACCAAGTTTCGCAAATACCCCTGTAAGATGCACCACAGGTATGATCCCACTGATCCCCCTCCCTCCCTGCCCTCCCTTTCCCACTTCCCCCAGTTGTAACTGGGTTATAGCTTTCATGTGAGAGCCCCAAATTAGTTTCATAGTAGGGCTGAGTACATTGGATACCTTTTCTTCCATCCTTGAGATACTTTACTAAGAAGAATATGTTCCAGCTCCATCCATGTAAACATGAAGGAGGTAAAGTCTCCATCTTTCTTTAAGGCTGCATAATATTCCATGGTGTATATATACCACAATTTATTAATCCATTCATGGATGAGATGTGATTTCATTGTCTTGTTGCTTGCTTTTCCTAAGCTTTGTAACTTTAAATAAGTTCAAGTATACTATTGCAATAAACTGAATACTTTGGTATCATAGAGAATATTTGTTTGAGAATAAGACTCATTTGGGCATAAACCAGAATACTTAAATCTCTGAAGGATGCTTCAGAATAAAAACCCTTTTTTTCCAAGTTAAAAAAAAAAAAAGTCTATTAGATGCATAAGGAAGAAAGGGTAAGGAGCAGGAGGCAGGGAACTCAGAAAAATTCTGCTTGCTTCAACTTTGATGATTTGCCTCCCTGATGTTCAAAATTTGAGTACTTTCTTCTAATATTTGCCTCTGTATTACTACATGATATTCTTGTATAACTATCTCTATTAGAATATTAAGTATCGTTATTTTCTATTACGGCAGATTGATATTTTAATTCTTCTTCCTCTCACACTTTTTCCCTTCTGTGTTACATTTTTTTTTCTTTTTAACTGGGGCATAATTAATGTGCAATAAAATGCATACATCTAACGTGTTTTATGCACTAAATTTTGACACTTTTATACACTTGTGTAATATTACCCAAAACAGAACATAAGGCATTTCCTTTCCTCCAGAAAGTTCTCTCATGGTCCTCCATTGTAAAATTTCTATTTTCCTCCCCCTCATATACACGTGCACCACCGTTACATGATTTCTAACATAATGAAATGGTTTATCTGTATTTAGATTTCACAGAAATGAGATCAAACATTATTTCCTCCTTTGGCCCGGCTCCTTTTCTTTACACTAACATTTTTAAGGTTCACCCTTGATGCCGTGTCTACCAATAAGCCCTTCTTACTTTGTTGCCATGTACCATGGCATAGGCGGGTCACATTGATTCACTGTTTTGTTAGTTACTTTCTGAAGTCTTTCCATTTGACCATTATCAAAAAAGCTGCTATGACATTCACATAGGGTCCTTTGTGAGTACATAGGTTTCTATTTCTCTTGCGTATGGTCATATAAAAAAATGAATGTTTAACTTTATCAGAAGCTCTAAAATCATTCTGCAAAGTGACTAAAATGAAAACGCATATTTTGATCCTTTCAGAAATGTGTGAGTTTTGCTTACTAACTTCATCAAGATCCAGTGTCTGATTTTAGCCATTAGCCCTACTTTCCTTGTTCCTTCTGTTTCTTGTATTATCTGTACTTTCTCCAGCTTTCTTTTTACTTTTTTTGCCTGTCTCTTTCTTGCATAAGTGGTATTCCTCAGCTTCCAGGAATTGGGGGCTACCTAGTCATATGTAAAAGTTCATGTTTAATTGAAGATTGTGTTTGTTGGCGAAATTATAAAATAAGGCTTCTTTTTATGTTCTTTATTTCAGTATGTTTTGTTTACATACTTTGTTTTTGCACCAACTGAGTCAAGCCTGCCCTCCACCCAGACAGTGTGCACCATACCCAATAGTGAATTTACCTGTCTCCTCCTGTCCTGCTTGGTTTTCATTGAAGTTTACTTCTATATGTGCACTTTAAGTGTGGACTGTTTAGTTCCCATTTGGTATTGAGTAGGTATGTTTGTTTCTGTAGTCCTGTGATGTTTCACTTAGAAGAATGGTCTCCAGTTCCATCCAGATACTAGGTCATCATTTTTTTTTATGCCTGAGTAGTACTCCGTAATATGCATACACTACATTTTATTAATTCATTCACATATCGGTGGGCACTTAGGTTGCATCCACATCTTTGTGTTTGTGACTTGTGCTGCTATAAAGCCCTCCTTTTAGAACAATTGGGTGGCCACCTGGTTTTTGAGGATAGGAATGGCTCAGATTCCCCAGAGGAAAAGAAAATTCTTTTATTCTTTTGTGGGTCTTTAAATTTGGTTCCCAGGTTCTGGAATCAGGTGGGTGAAGAGGTGTGGGGCTTCCCCTGGTCAGCATTCAGGTTTTATTTCATTTTCCTGTTTCTCATCTCTCACCTCATCCTTCCTCTTCTGTTCGTGGCATCTCCTCAGGCTCTACCTCCTTTCTCTGCCCAGGAGGGAAAACCAGCAAATTGAGGTACAACTTGGAGGGGTGTGCCTAACTCCAAAGACAGCTGGGTGCCTAACCCACAGACAGCTGGGTGTGCCTAACTCCAAATTTTAAATGATTCTCCTATTTTCAGTCCTCCCCTTACTGTGTGCTTCTGTAAGCCCAGACTATCCTGGGATCTGTGCAGTGAGTCATTTGTTTCCATCAGGATCTCACCTGAGTGGACTTAGGTTTATGTTCCGCTCAGCTTTGCTAAGACCTTCACTCATCTTTCCTCTTCATACACTGTAATCTTTGGTTGTAGATGTTTCTTATTTTCCTGAAATATATAGTTGGTATTTGCTCCTTAATCTCTGTGTGATGAGGGCTTAGTGTGTTTTTGATTTTTAGTTGTATGTGGTTTTACCCACAGTGTCCAAATTGCACGTACTTTAGGCTTGAGGGAGATGGAGTTAGAGGATAATTGTAGTATGTGCTGATGAAGAGAAGATTTAGCGTTTCTGAAGAGCTAAACCTAATGGGTCCACTTAGTCCATTTTCAAGAATGCTTAAAAGACTGCTTTAGAAAATGACACAAAGGAGCTTCAGAACCTCAGAATGGGGGTGGCACCCAATCTCTCTTCATCATCAGTAGTATTTTGAGGGTAAAAGTTCAAACAAAGGGTGCATTCACCTTTTAAAATGTAAATGAACTGCAACATCAGCATAATTTTCTTGTACTATCTTTGAAAAAAAAGTACTCTCACAGTTTTTCTTTATTCTCTCAAGAAGGGCTCTGAACACCCATAATTATAGAATTTATTAAGAAAAAATAACTAATAATACTGTTAGAGAAGAATATTCAAAGGTTTAAGGATTGCCAGACAAAATATCTTATTTTTAGACTAAATCTTGGAAGGATGCTGAAGTTGTTACTCGCTGACAAAGGTAAAGACCAGTTATAAATTAAGCATATTGGGAACAGTGGGGGGCGGGGGGTGAGAACTGACAAATTATTGACGTTGAAGGTTGCAGGAGGTAACCAAGGAAGGATGTGCTAAAATGACACTTGGATGATCTGTCTGGCCGCGTGTAACTGTTCATGAGCATGATCAGAGGGACAATTTCTTCCAGGTATCAATCAATGTATGGAATGAAGAACCTATGACAGGCCAGTCACTGTGGAGGCTATAAAGAAATATGACCTCTCTTGGGTTTTCAAAAGAGATTGGTTTGGTCAGAGAGCATATTCAAATAAAAAGATGACATACTGAAATAGACGGTGAGTGTCAACCAGGTGATGTGGACAGTAAGTTCCACCCTAACTCGGAAGACATGGAACATTATAGGAAGTTGGAGGACAGAGCCAGCATAGGACAGGTGGACTGTGCCATGAATCTCAAAAATAAATCAGCATGAATCCAAAAGGATGATCTGAGTTCTACAGTCTATGTAGGTGGTTGGCAAACATGATAGTATTGTCTCTAAGTGGTATTTTTTTTTTTAGCTATGTTACCTTTTGGCTTAGGCTAAAATAGATTCTTAGAGTTCATAATTGTTCAGTAGATATCAGGGTTTGGGGTTTTCTGGACAATTTTTAGTGAAAGCGTGTCTTCTGGCTTTATTTATATGCTTCTATGATTGTCTTTGACAGCATGATCACAAACTGCCAAATTTGAGGACCTTGGCAGATGGAGACAATGTTATATTCAATTTTTGCACTTTTCTGTTTTAATAGGCAGTTTTCCCAAAGAGAGTTTGAAATGGAGGGAAGCCTAACTGGTAATGTGTTGATAAGAAGAGCATCCCTTATTTGTAGAATTTTCCCTTTTCCATGACATAACTATTCTCACCATGGCCATTTTCAGACTACAAACTTGGTGTTACTGAATCCTGCCTTATGAACAGTGGAATGTAATTAGCTCTCCAGGGCTGGTGAGAGCTTGAGCTGGCACACTGATGAAGCCGAGGGACTTTCAGATTCCATCCAGGAGGGAGGGATGGTGTTGATCCTTAAGGCCCCTCTCTTTCCATTCTCACCCTCACTTGGTCTGGCAACCATTCTTCCCTTTCAGATTTATGGCTCTCACAACAGCATTATCCACGAAGTCAAAGGTACTTTGTCCCATGATGCATCTTGTTCATTTAGGCTGTCAAATGTCATTTAGTTGGTTATTGTTAGCAGCAGAGTCTTGGTGTGCAGAGCAGAGGAGATTGGTATAGGGACCTAGAGTACTGTGCCCCTGCTTCTAGTGACTCCTGATACGAGCGTGTCACCCCAGGGTTCATCTTTCAGACAGGGGCAGTAATTCCAGAGTCCTCCACTGATATATGGGGGATAGTTCATAATTTCATAACTCTAGAAGCCATGTTCAAATCAGATGCTTAATGTGATAAATGTGATACTTCATTTCCTTTAATAGGCCAGAGACAAACCCTATAGAGATGATCACAGGCTGTGAGTGTCTGCTCCATACAGTGGCATCCCAAGACTAGACCAAGTCAGGAGTTTACCCAGAGCAAAATGAAGCAGAATCATCAAACAATGAGGGAGAATCTAGTGAGTGCTTTTTTTTTTTGCCAAGGCCAAACAGGGTGCAGTAGTCACTTACTACTAAAGAACTACTAATTCCCTTCATCTAACTTTCCACATAGTTGTGGTCATCTAATTGTCCTCTTAGCTACCACTTGACATTTACCATTTTCCTTTCTGCATTAGCACCTGCTATGATGTCAGCCAGGAAATCTTACAGAGCCTGTGCCAAAGTATAATGGTTCTCACTGGTCTTGCAGACACCCAGGATGCTGCTGAGCAAACTCAGATGATGCCTTAAGTCCATTCCAGATATTAAACTATTCACACTAGGATAGCTAGAATGTAATGCAAGTGCTATACATTTGCAGTATTCCTCAGACAGTCTAGTGGAAAATTCAAGCACCGTTTTTGTTATTTTCCTTCTCTTTTGCTGAGAGCCCTTATTACAAGATTCAATAATGTGTCCACAGGGTTAGGCTGAGTCCCGTGGGTGACAGACTCTTTACCCCTCTGTCCTGAGATACTTTCCTGGAGTCACATGTGTGCATTCTGCTTCTTTCCTGGGGATATTATTCTTTCTCCAGGATTCTGTTTACGATCCCGTAACCTATCAATCAAAGGAGCTCTCAATATTATCTACCACCTTCACAGACCACTCAGATTTCATAGAGTGCAAAGGAGATAAGAGAGGAAACAGCTATGGGTAAATTAACTGCAGATTCATTCTCTTCCTTTTACTGAACACAGTGAACAGAGAGACATATTGTCTTGAGAACCACTGCTCTAAGAGACTTGTCTGTGAGTCCCCCAAAATCCTCACGTAAAAAATCATTCATACAAGAGAAGCGTAGAGAAAAGCTAAGGGTTAGTCCCAGAGATGCATCAATAATGCCAGCTTTGAAGAACTGGGAAGATCATGCAAAAATGATGAAAATTCTGAGTTTAGATGTAGGTGTAAGTAATGGACGTGAGTTGGGATGGAAAGAATGGTTGAGAGGAGAGACCCTAAGTGTTTAAAGAGACCACTTCTATTGAGGATCAACTGGGGTTAATGGAGTAAGGGGGGCAGGATATGTGAGCCGTATACAATTATTTATTTTTAGCCAGCCATATTCATAACTTTGCAAGAAGGACTAGTTGAAGCTGCCTCTCTTTAAAATCTGCATTTTAAAGATGTATTTACAGTGAACCTTACTTTGCCATACAGTAGTTCTGTTAGAACATCAGCGTATGTGTTGACAAGGCAAAGGTACGTTAAGTATCTTTACGGAGAGTCAATCCTAATAAAGCAGGGCATGCACTTAATTATAGTCATTTAATGGTGGCTTTTCCACTTTAATTATAGTTTTATATAATCTAAGCTTAATTTGATTGAATAATAATGAAGAGCATTTATACACTGAATATGGAGAGGGTTTTGGATCCTGCATGCATCCAAATTACACTCTTACTGTGGATGTATAAGCATCTATAAAGAATACACATGCTACTTAAGAATTTCACATAACTACAGCCCAGCATTGTTCTTGAATAGGGAGATGTGTTTGCAGGTTATTGGCAACACAGAGCTACCTTGAGAGATGCAATCTTAATACAGAAATCTGTATTTCGTTTAGCATGTTGGTAGGTCAGAACCCAAAGGGCCAGTGAATGGTTTGTCTCTTAGCTCAGAATTTGACGCTGGAGAGTAAAGAATGTAGTTTAAAAAAAAAAGAAGACAGAAAGAAATGGTTATTTGACATTTGTCAGAGAACTATTCCCTTATACTGACTTATTTTGTGCATTTGCTTGTACCTAGAAATTTCCAAAGAAAGACACATTGAACCTGGTGACTGCTAGAGGTGGGGTTTACTAAAGCAGAGTGACACTCTCCATCAGCAATGTGGGTGATGTTTGCAAATGTCAGAAACAAGCCTGGAAATTTTATTCCCTGGTCCCCTAACAGCTGATTCTGACTCCTTTGTGCCAGATTGTAACTGCTGTCACTCTTTAGAGTCCTCTGGGGAATTAGTACTGAGTTGTCAGTTGTCCTGTGGGTAAGCTTCATTTTTGACAAGGACGCCACCAGGAACCCATTATTGTTAGAAACTCTCATTCATTTGTTTTTGCTTGCTGAGGACACGTTCATGTAATGGATTTTCCAAGTCTTTCTGTTCTCCAGGCATGCTCTCTGCACCTCTGCTTCTCAGCTTGTTAGAATGACTGAGGCAAAAACTGTAGCCTTCTCCTAGTTCTTAGAGCTGAATTTCAGTGGTGGTGGAGAATGACAGGGAGGGGCCAGGAAAGAAAAAATATTCTTCCAGTCAACTTAGCAGCCTTAACGCCTGAGACAGTGGTGGAGGGCAGGAGGAAATCAGAACATGGGAAGTCAGGATTCATCATACAAATAAATTTCCATTATGGTGTGTAGATTAATGGTCATAGGGCAAGAATGCTAGCTAAAAAAAAAAAAATCATGTTTTGTTTATTCTATGAAGGAAAGATAATAAAATATGGCATTTTGAGTTTTACATTTTTCATTCCAATTCTGAATGCAATTCTCTGGGGTTGGAGGAATTATTTTTTTGTGAGCGTGACCTTGATCCAGTCTCCTTTCAATGTGAATACAATTTAGAATAGTACCACCTAGATCTGAGAGCTGCTTTTAGCTAAATAAGGTTTCCTGCCCCTCCTCAAAATGTTCTCAA
This sequence comes from Nycticebus coucang, assembly GCF_027406575.1. Lineage (NCBI taxonomy): Eukaryota > Metazoa > Chordata > Mammalia > Primates > Lorisidae > Nycticebus > Nycticebus coucang. The sequence continues at coordinate 49,348,593 of NC_069798.1, forward strand.
GTCTCCTGATTTGTTACTTTGCATGAATGAGGGGAGAAAATATTGTTCGACAATTTGAAGATGGTTTAATGGAATAACAGACTTTCATTCCTAAGGGAGCATTTGAGGGTGACTGACTCACTCTCCATCTACAAGCAATGTTGTTATATCATTTTTCAACTTGACTAATTGAAAATGACAGGTGTCACCCAAACTCTGCATCTCAGGCTGTCCCAGTGCTAACAGAGAGGCATAGCAAATACCTTCTGTTGATGAAATAGAAAAGCTATGCATGGCTGTTTCCTTACTGATTTTCTAGAACATAATGTCAGTTAATTACTGAGTCAGTCACTATATAAGTGAAAGTGGTCGTTATGACTGTATTTTCAGTTGCTGGGTTTTTTTCCCCTACAAATATGGTTGGTTATTTGTTTATTTAGACCTGAGCAGAAATGTAAAAATCATATATATGTAAATATATATGTAAATCATATAAGTAAATATACAATATAATATAAATACATAATATGAAAATGTAAATATAATATATACACACATACATGCACAATATATAAAACATATGTTAAGTATCACATGCCCATAAAGAATAAACTCCGTATAAGATATATATACACGTGAGTTTGTGTGTTGTGAGCAGAGAATAGAACATGTCACGATCATGCTACAAATTTTGGTGATTATACACAAAGGGAGTTTTTAAAGTATTGAGTTTTAAATGTATTCATTTTCAGTTTTGCAAGACAATGAAAACATTAGCATATCTATTTACATTGAGGGAAAGAAGTCAGATACACAAAAATCTTACATACACACACACACATATATATGAGTCTACGTATGTAAAATTCTAGAAATACAAACACAATCTGCAGTACTAGCTGACCACAAGTTACCAGGAATGGGTGATGGCAGGAGGGATGGACCACAGCATGTCCTGAGGAAACTTGTAGGGTTGATGGCTAACTTCTGTTTCTTGATTATGGTGGTGATCTTTTAGGTTTATACATCTATCAAAACTCAAAAATTGAGTTCAAATGAGTACAGTTTATTGCACAGAAACAATACCTCAATAACATTGCTCTTAAAATGAGAAAATCTATTCTTCACCATTTCAACACTTGTGGAGAATTGCCATAAGTTTATCAGGTCTCTAATAATATCAAATGATTTGCACATAAGGTGAAAATTTCATATTGCTCAAAATATACTAAGTATTCTTAGTGGGAACTGAATTGATAAGATATATGATATATGGTGAAGGTTCAAGCTCCCAAGAGCCATTCTTCAGGAAATTAAGTTTTTTCTAGTGGGCTTGACAATTTCTACTCACCTCAGACGAGGAGAGCAATAACTGACCTTTTGACAGTTTCTCATATTGACCTACATGACAAGTGGCTGTATTTATTTTCTATTGCTATGTAAAAATTACCACAAATTTAGCAATTTGACACAAGACACATTGTTACTTTATAATTTTCATAGATGAAGAATTCAAACACAGCTTTTCAGAGTTCTCTGCTTCTGGGTCTCACCAATCCAGGTGATCAGGGCTAAAGTCTCATCATAGTCTTGACCGGGGAATGATCCACTTCCAATCTCCCAGGTTATTAACAGAATTTATTTGCCTGTGTCTGTAGGCCTGAGTTCTCAATTTTATTGCTGGCTCTTGTCTGGTGACCATCCTCAGACCATAGAATCCACTCAGAGTTCTTGGCCATGTGACCAAGAGAAAGCCACTCTTTATCTGTATGCAGTTCACACATGGCAGCTCACTTCTTCAAGCTCAGAAGAATCTCTTCCTTCAATCTGCTAAGGCATAGCTCTATAATGTGTTAGGTAATCATTAGAGCAACTACCCCATTGCCTTTGCCATATAATGTAACCTAATCAAGGGGGTGTCTTATGAATTTTGCCATATTCTGTTAGTTAGAACTCCAACTGTATCCAGAGGAAGTGCGGTCACCTTAGGTCAATTGGGCAGCATCAAAATATACCCATCACAGTTGTTTTATACTCTGTATAAAACCCCTGAAATAAATAATTCTCTAAAAATCTATTTAAACAAATATCTTTAAGTGTATAAACTTATATTTAAGATAAATTTAAGCAGGATATAGTTCAGTTTTAAATAAATAGGATAACTGGTACATTTTGTTTAATCTATATTCATTTTTTCAATTCAATTTATATTCATGAATTCCAGGATCATATCTCTTGTGCAGAATCAGCATGTCTCTACATGGAGCTCTAGGCCAGGAAGGAGTTAATTTGTCTTCCCTAAAGTTGTCAATTTCCATCTTCCTCGTCAGTAAAAGAAGACTTATAATTTGCAGAATGAATCTACATTCTTCAACAGTGACTGTATTTTAATAATTAGCTATTCAAATTATCTTGTGGTTGCCCTACTGTTCATAAAATCAAAAACATAATGTAAAATAACATAGATCATAATATTAGTTACAGATGTCATCTTACTCCATTTTTTTTTTTCTGAAGAAAAGGTGTTAATGAATTACTCTAGACTGATTTCCAACATAATTGCCAGGATTGTACAATATATCATTCTAAATGTGTGCCAGCAAATTAGCATCTGTGATTCACGCAGTGGTAGCTTCCTTAATGTTGTCACGTACTAAATACTTGGTGTTTAGGTTTTCAGAATAACAGGTGGCTCTGTACCATCTAGGATGAAGAGAACTTATAAGTTCACCATTGAATTGGTGAACTTCAAAGATGACGCTAACAACGTGCCTGTGGGTTTGCAGCAAAATAAGGCTGCAGGTCTGCTAAGCTACTAATGGTGAAGACACATTAATGATTTCAGCCTGAGAAATACTATTTTAAATAATTTTAGCTCTATTTTTGTGCAATGTATTTTTCTCATGACAACTATATAACACCCAGCACTTAATATTCATTTTCTAATACCAGGAAGGCAGCTACAGATGGTATCAATAGAAGCTGTTTGTTTGTCATAGTCTGTGTGCTTGTACATAGTACATATTCTATCATTAATTCCAAGATCTTCTGCCACTTCATCAGTGACCTTGGATGTACTTCTGAACTATTCAAAGCCTGTCATAATGCAATATTATGGTAGAACCCACTTAATCAGTGCATAAACTGATTTGTAAGATACCTGATACATAGGGATCACTCAAAAAAACAGGACTAATATAATTGCTCATCAAAATAAACCATCACTGGCCTATGTTTATATCTCTTTCCAGCCTAAACTGCTACCCTGGGGCCAGCAACTCACTGGGCAAAATACATCAGAGTATGCTATTTCTAATTATGCACCTTCCTTCTGGGATCAGAAAGTCATTGAGCCTCATTCAGTGAAAGAGGAAATGGGAGTTTATATGATTGCATTTGTCTTTAAAATGAGGACATATGGGCAAAGGAAGATTAAAGTATTTGTCCAATGTCATGCACGGATGAAACTGGAATTAGTAGTTACTATCTCGTGATCTAATTTCTGGTTTATTTGCTTGTTTGTTCTCTTGGCCATCTCTTTCATTTAACAAAATCTTTCATAGTATTCTTCCTATGAATCTGGCATTCTGTGTGTGTTTTATAAATTTTAACTCAGTTGACTATCAAGATAGGTAGAAGAGGTAGGTACAGTTATGATCATTCATATTTTATTGGCGAGGAAACTGAGGCACAGAGAGGTAAGGACAGACGCCGACTATGCAGCAGAGGCAGGTTATCTCTGGGACATAGTGTGATGCCACCTGTCATCATCACATGTCACTTGTCTTCCTCCCCTAGCACAGAAACACATCCAACAATGCCTTTGCCCCCACGCAATGGTCACTAGCACTCCGTATGAACATATCGGATCGGTCATCAAGGAGGATACGCACAGAGAACAAGAGGTCTGGGAGAGCAGGGAGGTTTATTTTGCTCACTGAATTCCCACCACCTGGAACAGTGCTTCATATGTGAAAGGTGCTCAGCAAAACTATTTCGCATGAAAAAACGATCAGATAAATAGATGAATAAGTGGGTATATGTGCAAATTGGGTGTGTACCATGTTTTAAAGGAACTTTTAGCTAAGAATGCAAGCCATAATCCAGATGAATAAAAGGTTTTATGACTTTTTATTCTTTTCATATTCTTCAAAGAGGCTTTCTATAAATAAAACTACTCCAGTCTGGCTGAAACAGATTTGCTCAGTTTTAAAATATATATTAGAAAAACATATGTTAAAACCCAAATTAAACAAGCTTGTATCTACATGGCTCAGTCTCAACTCAGATTAATTTGGTAGAGGTGAAAATGAATTCTTTCACAGGAATTATCTTGCCATATTTTAGAATGACATCTCCGTATGGATGGCATTTTTATGAGAGGAAATGAGGATTGGAATAAATATTGCAAGGGGGTTGAAGGTAACTTCATTCTAGATATACCCCAGATAGACCAGAATCTAAAAAGGTTACATTCTGGGGTTAGAAAGAATTTGGTAATTTTGTTTTCATGTCCTTATCATTATTAAAAAAATGGCATGCTTATTTCCTGGAAACTCTGGCCATTTAATTTCTCACAAAAAGTAAAAAGATATTTCAGAAAGAGAAATCAGTATAATTGAGGAGAGAATGAATTCTATTGTAAAGATTAATATGTGCTGAGGGAAAAAAAGGAAGAAAATGTCAGTGCAGTGTGATGTAAGGGGCTTGTGTTATTGCTTTATGATTGGAAATACAGGGCCTAAAAAGTGAATTGTATCAAACTATTACACATAGTAAAACCAAAAAGGACATGATATGTGCCATTGTTTTATTCAGAAAATTCTTGTGTCTTAAACCCTAAGGATCTACTCAAAATTTAGATTTTTAAAATTTGAGGATGAGTTACAAATATATTTCTAAGCAGATAATAAATTCAGAGTGAATACGGTCTATGAAGTTCCCCCAATCAGGCATCAAGAGGAGTTAATGAGATTTTTAATACACATCCCTAAGTTTTGCAGTTGACAACGTGAGAATCAGTCAAGGCTTTATACAGCATGGACTCTGCTGAAACCCCCACAGAGAAACACCTAGTAGACTTGTTAATTAGTGAGTTGATAACTATCACTTCCTTCCTGGTTCTTATAGAGATAAATGATGATGATGATGACGATAATGAAAGTCCCTAGCAACTTATGTTTCCTGTTTTTAAGTGAACTAAAAATAATGAAATGATTTGAGTATAAGAAACAGAAACACAGGAGAAAACTATGCTTTGGTAGATATTCTCCAAAAAAACATAAATACATTTATACACATACATATATAAAGTTTATATCAGGCTGTGTGTTTCTAAGTCACTACACATGAGGTAAAGTATTGAGCTGCGTACGGGTAAAGTGAAATTCAAATTTATTTATCGTAAGTGCTCATAGAGATGGGAAAAAGTCTTATAGGTGAAAGAAGTTGAGACTTCTAGCTTAAATGAGTTTTACAAATTAGCTGGAATCATAAATTGCCATATTTAGAGGATAAATTAAATTATCTGGAAGATCATCCTGGATGTTAATGATTCATGATATTTTTACCCTGGACTCACATGAGGAATGAGCTTTGATATGAAAATTTGAAAAACACTATTTCAGCTGCCTAGATTTGACGAATCTGGCTACTCCATTCATTTGTAGGAGTCGTCAGTAAATAAACTTTTCAGTCTTTTTGACAGTCGGTTTTCTGTATTTCTTGCAGCCAGCTGTTCTACTCATCACTTGTCACCTCTCTCCTCTTCATAGTTATGTATTTATCAAAGGGGAAGTTTCCCACCCATAATTTTGCCTTTTATTTCCTTGGTTATGATAACTTTCTATGTTTCTGCCCTCCCTGACAGTATTTCCAGTCTTTCTGCGAGAAGGACATAGAGCACCAAGCCACCTAACGCAGGTGGCTATGATGGGTGCTCAGGTGCCGAGTGGCCATGTGCTTAGCTAAGTCCTTGGTCTCTGGGAATTCATTGTGCCAACCTGAACACAACTCTCTTTCATTTTGCCTTTAATTGTTTTTAATTGCCACCTTTAATTTAATTACCTATCACCTGCTACATACATTGAAAAATAGAATGACACAGGACTCTACCTTCTTGGAATCCAATGCATTGCTCCTAAGGATGAACTACAAAGGAGACACGCAGGCAGACTGGCGCCAGGTGATACAAAAGCATCAGCATGAGTCACAGATGAGTGGATGCCACTTCTGGGATTGAAGGATGCAGGCTGGATGCTTTATCTCTCAGTCTGTCTGCAATCAGGACAAAGGTCATACTTTTTCACCCTTCAGAATTAATCTTTTTGCTGTGGCTATTAGATGTTAGCTTGATCACAGTAAGAATCCTAAAACTTAACAACTTAATGCTATTCTTGTGCCTTTTTCTCTTTCAATTCTTCACTTAGAACAAAATGGTGTACTCCTAATACTCCTAATACTCCTTTATCATCTGTCTGCTGTAAGCATCTTGAAAAAAAAATGAGTGCTAACATCATTGGGGTTGATCTTCAAATATAGTTAAAGCGCTAGTCTTCTCCCCTTAAAAATAAGCTGTTTTATATGTGGTAGAATACTTTTAGATTTACAGAGAAGTTGTAAAGATCTGGTATTGCTCCTGTATACCCTTCTTCCCCATTGTTAACATCTCACATGACCGTGTGTAATTGTCACAGTTGATTACTAAATTGCTATGAATTAGACTCTAGTATTTATTTGGATTTATCCAAGTTTTCCATCAATATCATTTGTCTATCTCAGGATCCAACCCAAGTTGCTTCCATGCATTGTCCTACCTCCCGTCTCCTTGATCTATAATAGCTTTGGTTGTTGCCTGTTTTTCTTGACCTTGGCTGTCTTGAAGAGTATTTGTCAGGTATCTGACTGACCATTTCCCAGTCTGAGTTTGTCTGAAGTTTTTCTCATTATTTATACTGGGGTTATGGGATTTTGGAAGGAAGACTACAGAAGTGAAGTGCCCTTTTTGTCATAAAATATCAGGGACATGTGGCAGTCACATGATAACATTGAGGATGATCACTCTCAACACTTTTCAAGTGAGGACTAAGTTTGGTGGTGTTTTACCATGAAGTTGCTACTTTTCTTTTTTTACCCATGTTTTCATTTGTATTTTTTTAATTTTTTGTTTAAATTTTAGTCTTTAAGTTTATTTCAGTATATGATGGGGGTTCATACATTTTGATTACATAGTTTTACAAATTTTAAGTCAAAGTTGTAAGTGTTCCTCTCACCCAGAAAGTATGTAATAAATCCATATAAAGTACCTGTTGGGTGAGAATTTACCCTCCCCCTCTGCCCCCAACAATTTCATTGAATTTGCTTCCTGGCAAGCACATAGATGTTTATCAACTAGTTCCAATTTGGTATTGAGTACAGGTGGTGTTTTTTTTTTTTCCATTCTTGCAATATTTCACTTAGAAGAATGGTCTTGAATTCCATCCAGGAAAGATACTGGGTCACCATCTTTTTATGACTGAGTAGTATTCCATAGCATCCATATACAACAATTTACTAACCCATTCACATATTGAGGGGTGCTTGGGTTGTTGCCACGTCCTTGTGCTTGTGAAATCTGCTGCTATGAACCTTCCAATGCAGCTGTCCTTTCTATAAAATGTCTTTTCTTCCTCTATGGAAAGTAGTATGGATATTTCTCAAAGAACTTAAAGACCTACCATTTGATCTTGTGATCCTTCTTCTAGGATTTACCCAAGTGAAGTTAATAGTTGGAAGCAAATCTCTATTTGTAGCCCACTCCCTCGGCTCATCACTGCTGTTCTGTGATGGAGATCTAACATGATTATGGCACATCCTCTCTCAAGTCACAATACTCCTACAGACAGTTACGGAAGGCACCTTTTTTTTTTTTTTAAGAATACAAGTTGAGAACAAAAGAACACAAGTTAATTGCTCGGAAAGAGTTCAGTAATAAAACTCTTTACAGACTCCAGATTCCCCATCCCTTAACATTAGCCAACAGAGTTAGAACCCACAGAGGACAGTTAATGTGTTTGGATTATGAGTCAGCTGCATTGCAGAGATGTCAGAGATCACCCCTGATTCATCCTGGGCTTTTTGTTTAATTTTCTAGTCATTGCCAAGTAAACTTATTTGTGTGTCACATTGTGGATTCATTCCAGATACTGCTATAATAGACAGGGAACTGGGAGGCCAGAGTTTATTAACTTTTATTGCCATATCTTTATACTTACTGCTATATCCAAAAGAACATATTATAGTTAGTAATTTAGAATTATCCCAGCAAGTGTGACAGCATCAAATTCTGAACCTTATGCGGATAACTTTTTCCTTATGTTAAACTATTTACTTGTGAATATAATATATCAGTTACTTTTTATTTTATTTATTAATTAATTTTTTTTTTTTGCAGTTTTTGGCCAAGGCTGAGTTTGAACCCACCACCTCTGGCATATGGGACTGGCGCCCTACTCCTTTGAGCCACAGATGCCACCCCTACTTTTTGTTTTAAATCACTAGAAGCACAAGAGTGTTTTCTTCCCATTTGAAGCCAAACAAATTTTCACTTTCTTGGAGGTGAAAGCCATAGCTCTTTTTGTATTCATATGTTAACATTTACTATAAGAAAGTAATTCTTTTGGGGGAATTTAATAAATTCTCTCAAAAGGAAATGACAAAGGGAATATTCAAAGATCTTAAAATTAAAATTTTATACACTAATACTTTTATCTCATCTTTTCTAAGTCCAGCTTTTTTATTTACCATCTTCTTTTCTTTGAATAGTTTAATTGGTTTGTTACAACTCTTTGCATATCAAGAATATTAATATTTTGTAATAGTCTTGAAAATGTCCCAGTTTGCCTTTCATGTTTCAGTATTATCTGCTGTGCTTTCCCATACAGAAGTTTTTGTTTTTTTTTTTCAACATAGTCATATGTATCAGTGTTGCTCCCACTTTAGTAACAAATGTACTGAGTTGTATTCAGAATTTTATTTGAACTATTCTTTCTGGGTACTTTATCCTAGCCTTTTGTTCTTTCTGAATGCCCTCTTTAGTAGCGAACAGAAATTAAGCGTCTCATCCAGGGCTGCACAGAGAGTAAGCAGCTTGAGTCTGGCTTGGACCCAGCAAACCCTTGTACTCTCAATTGCTGTCACACTGCCTTTCCTTTGGTTAAGATTTATGATATTTGTAGCGTAAATTTTCATCCTAATACTATTAAGCCTTCCTGTGCAAGGGCAGCTATGCTTTCACTTAATATAGAAAATGCCAATATCTATTAAGGTGGTAAAATAGTCAAGACAGGGACTGGTACCCTCTATATTTTTAGACCGCCTTTAACTGAATTCAAAGGACTTTACGTGTACTTTGCACTGTCTGTTGTGATGTTGCAATCATATGGAAGAAGAAAGATGATTTTATAATATTTTGATGCTGGAAAATCCTCAGGGACAAGAAGTATTATGATAAGGTCATCTATCAGTAGTGACTGTGGCACAAATTTTATTGTTATAGCTCCTTAATTCCAAACTTTTCCTTTGTCTCTTTAGAACCAGCTTCCTATGGTGTAAACGTTTGTAATCATCCAAAATTCATGTCAAATCCAGTCCCCGCTGTTGTGGTATTAAGAGGTGGGGCTTCTGGGGAGTGAGTACATGCTAAGGGCTCTGTGAATGGGATTGTATCTTTTATAAAAAAGGTTAAAGGGACATGCCTGCCCCCTTCTGCCACGTGAGGAGGCAGGAACAGGTGTCATCTATGAAGCTCTCCAGACATGAGATCTTCTGGAGCCTTGATCTTGGCCTTCCTAGCCGCTAGAACAGTGACACTGTGAGAAATGAATTTCCATTGGTCATAAATTACCCTGAGCAGCCCAATGGACTAAGATGCAACTACTACTACCAAAACTAGATAGGCATCCTGCCAGTGGGTTCCAAAATCCATCCCAAATTTAGATGACTCGGTTTCAAAGAAGAAAAAGAGAAGTGGGGAAGAGAGGAAGAAATAAGTAGGAAAAAGAAGGGAGAAAAGACAAGAGATGAAAATACTGTTGCTTCCTGGCATGACAGAGCCTCTGTAGTAGCTTTTAAGATTAACCCATCTGCACTAATTAGTTACTAACTGAAAGGGAATACAGCCTTGTCTTAGTCCTTTGAGCTACTGTAACACAATGCTCCAGTCTTGGTAATTTATAAAGAACAGAAATTTGTTTATTGCAGTTCTAGAAGCCAAGAGTCCAAATCAACAGGTTTGATTTCTTGGTGAGGGCTGCTGTCTGCCGCAAAAATGGTACATTATTGCTGCTTTTTCTACAGGAGAGGGACATTGTGTCTTCCCAGAGGGGAAGGGATAGAAAGGGATAAAACAGGATGAACTCCCTCTGTCAAGCCCTTTTCCAAGAGCACCTGATTCCATTTATAGGGCAGAGCTCTCGTGACTCAGGCACCTCCCAAGGCTCTCTCCCCTCCAACTGTTTGTTGTGCATTAAGTTCCTATGTGAATTTTAGATAGGACAGAAACACCCAACTCGTAACAAGTCTTGACTCCTAGCTCAAATCCAGGATTCTTTTTTATTTTCTCAAAAAGATGTCATTCATCATATATATCTTTTCCTTCTTGTAAGGATGAATAAACATATGAATACAGCCTAAATATAAGTTGCTTTAGCTACAATGGAAAGGAGGAATCAAACTTACAACTCAGTAGATACATTTATTATGTAGATGAACATTAGTATCCTGTATTTCAGTATTTCACACACTTTATGTTATATTTTGAGTAATTTGATAAATTTACCTACCATAATTCAAATCAATATGGGTCCTTAGGTAAATCACATATTTAATGATTTTTTTAATCCAATAAGACTTTTTAAAAGGTCCATCTTTTCTGCAGGAATTAGTATTATTCTATTTAGAGTGCTCATGGAGGGGACTGACATGTGATACATGGCCACATTTTATGATTATATAATGAGCTTTTATTACTTAATCAATCATCTCTAATAGTTTTTCTTTTTGTTTTCCTACTTCACGGATTTAAAACATGAATATTAGGTTCAGGCCAATGAGCCTCTTTTATAGTTTATGGCTATACTATTATTTTCTTCACTGCAGTACAATAAAAAAGAAAAAGGATGAACTTACCTGAATGATCTCTCTGCAGAGGCTGTGAGTACTGTGTGTTCCTAATCCTACTCCCCAGAAGATGACTAGAAAAAAGTGGGGCTGGGTCTCTCTCTTCCATTCTCTCAAGTGTACAGAGGGATATAAGGACAATCCCTTCTTACTCCAAACAACAAAAATGACAACACCAAAATCAGGCTCTAAAGAAACATGCTTCCTATACATTCTATACCCCTTGTAGATTTCATAGCAGTTACTTAATGCTCTACTTATATAAACTTAACTGGAATAAGTAATGATTTTTTTAGTTTTACACCCTCTTTTATTCCTTTTATTTTTATTTTCATTTAATTTATTTTGATGACTATAAAATTCAGCGGTGAGTAGCAAAACTAGAGCCAAGTACTGTGGACACAGACACGTTATAATATCTGTGCCCAACATGGCCTGTGCATTCTTGGCCTATGACGCCTCCGCACACCAGCTCTGTCCAGCTATTTCAAACATAGGGTTGAGTGAACCTGTCACTCTGAAACTCTGAATCTCAGAGAAATTAGGGAACAAAATTAAAACTATTACATCCTAAAAATGATCATTTCTACAGCTACCCTTATACCATACCCTTGGATAAATTATTTTTAAATTTATTTTAAATCCTGTGGGCAAGAGTGAGAAGTTTGCCATTAGTAGAACTCACCAAGGCAGCAACATGATTGAGGCTCTTTATTGAGTTACTTGGTAGTCTAAAACAGTAAAAGCAGTTCTTAGAAATACCAACATTGGGGTGTTGCCTGTGGCTCAGTGTGTAGGGCGCCAGCCTCATATACCGAGGGTGGCAGGTTCAAACCCCGCCCAAGCCAAACTACAACAAAACAATAGCCAGGCATTGTGGTGGGCGCCTGTAGTCCCAGCTACTCAGGAGGCTGAGGCAAGAGAATCGCCTAAGCCAAGGAATTTGAGGTTGCTGTGAGCTGTGATGCCATGGCACTCTACCAAGGGTGATAAAGTAAGACTCTGTCTCTGAAGAAAAAAAAAAAAGAAAGAAAGAAAGAAAAAGAAATACTGACATTGCTTAGGAGGATATCTTAAATCTTTGGTTCTCCTTACTTAAGTTGTATTATCTTCAACTTATTTTTACATAAGTTTCTTCTAGAAAACATATAGTTGTTTCACTCTTATACACACCCATCCACGCAAAAATTAAACTCCATTGGTAAAAAGGATAGCCTAAACCTTTGGTTCTCCTTATTTAAGTTGTATTATCTTCAACTTATTTTTACATATGTTTCTTACAGAAAATATATAGTTGTTTCACACATATTAATACACACATGCATACAAAAATTAAACCGCCTAGGACTGATTCAGTTGTTTTGCTTTTCTTAACAACACAGCTTGTCATCTATTTTGGTTTAGTAGTGTCTTATCCCCAAAGAAAATTGCATGAAAAACACTGCTTCTTAAAGCCTGCCATCCTGATCTATATCAGCAACACACGTGTTCTTTAAATGTTCTTCATGGATGGAGGAAGGATTGCATGCCAGCCTGGGACAAAGCACCATATGGCTGGGCCAAGGTGAAGGATGATAAGTGCCCATGAGGCATGGGAGGGGGGCTGTCACCGCTTGTCAGTCTTTGTCCCTAGGGGAAGCTCTGGTGACAAGGGAATGATTGAAATGGCACATTGGGGGTCCCTGGGCATGAGAAGAGGTAAACAAGGACTGGGAATTCAATGACATAAGCTCAAGGGAACGGTGGGAACAAAGTCAGCAGGGATTGAGTAGAAGCTCAGCTCTCTCAGCGTTGGGGAAAGATGCCAGGAAGAGACATTGATGAGAAAGATGATGAAAGGTGGCCTCACAAAGCCTTGGAATCATGACAGATGGAAGGAATACAATGAGTAGTAAGAAAATGCAGAGAGAGAAAAGAGACCCGAGATGGAGTAACTCTTCCAGAAGCAGAAACATGAGATGATAAAATTCTTTTAAAAAAGAAAGAAATGAATGATAGTATTTTCTCTGCCAAATAAAAAAAGAGATAAGGAAGAATATTGGGGTAACTAAGTACTGTACAGAAACAGAGGAAGCAATTTGTCCCCAACTTACCTGACCTATCAGAGTTAGTTCAAATACCTCGCACTACTTTTTAAGAGGGTTCCTACATCTCCAGCCAAACCTGAAATTGAGCCAACAAAAGAGGCTTTCTGTTCCATGGCTCTGAAGACAGACAAATAATAACATCAATCATTTATTGACTACAAATCATATGGTAGGCACTGCAGGAAGCCCTTAAAATCCACTGACCCGAACCACTTTGCTACCCTATATGTTAATTATTTTCCATCAATTTTTAAATGTAGAAAGTAAGGCTCAGAGAGCTAAATAATTTTCAAAGTCACATAGTTACAGAGTTTTGGAGTAGGGTGCAACCTAGGGCAGTGGACAAAATCACCCCCACCCCTTTTTTCTTATTTTCCTAAGAGAGGAGCTTTCTCTTTGTTATTCAGAGTGGAGAACAGTGGTGAATAAACTCTTCAAAAGGCACTTTCTTAAATAAACAACGTGGATATAAAGAAATTACTAAAAGCATTGAATGGATGATTTTATATATGTACAATGCACAGATCTGAGCATAAAACCCTTTAGTTAGAAATGTTGGTTGGCCTATTTAGCAGATACTACTTTACTCTTCATTTTGTTGGAAAAGATCTCAAACTCTGAGAGTGATAGCTACCTCTGCTGATAGGCAAATGTGTCCCAGAATTTGTTTCTCAGCTTATCTATTAGTGTGGCCATAGGGAATCCTTTTTAGAATAAAACCTTAGCTTGGTCCTGTTCTTTGTGGAATTCCTCTGTGGTTGTGGAATAACAATTACTACGACAGACACTTAAGTCCTCCTGTAGAAACACAGGTCATCCCAAGCCAAATCCTCAGGCTTTTCTGCTTCTTAATGAAAGTGTTATTTCCCTTGGGAACTATACTCACTTGAACACACCTTCTGTGTTGTTTAGTACATATTTGGGTGTTAGAACGGATTGTCGTGGATTTCCCTTCTCCGTTTGATCCAAAATGAAATCTTCTCACCCCAAACCTGCATCCTCTTGGAACCTTTCCCTGAGCTCAGTTTTTCAATCTACTTTGTAATTTAGCAGCAGATTAGTAATGATTAGCATAACTAACTTGCAGCCATAGCTCAGTCTCCTCCAAGTACATATTCTCAAATACCCACTGTAAAAGTTCTGAGGGAAAATGTTATAGCCAAAGTCTAAACATAATCTGGCAAATTTACAATGGCTCTCTTTTAGCCAACCCTGCAAGAATTTTTTGGATGTCTGTGATGTGACTGATTCACTGTGATAATTTGGAGGATTAAAGAGGTGAACAGTTTGGACTTTGTTCCTACTCTAAACAGAGCATACAATGTGCTATGAAATACTAAAAAATGACAAGTACGGGAAAGTGTCCTGACAGAGTGTTCATCTTGTTCTGCTTCTGTGAAAGTCCAGAATGGAGGGACTAAAGAAAGCTGGAGATGGATAAAAAAGGCCCCCATAGTGCAGCAAAGCATGGGGGAAGTGGCCCAACTGAGTTTTCAGCACACAAAGTAGCAAAGGTGAAAGCAAGAGGTCTGAGTGAAATGCAGCAAGTCCAGCCTGGAGCTCTAACAGATAACAAGGAGCCAGGCCTGCAAGCAAAGCCTGTGCAGACTCCTCAGGCACAGCTCCCCACCCACCCAAGCGGATTTTCAGTGTGATCCTTTGGGCTTGCTCCTGCTTAAGACAACTGAGAAAGCAGGGCTGGGTGGGAGGAAGAATGCCAGAGCTGGGAGAAAATGGGTCCTTCAGGGTGAAGCCAAGCTGGGCAGGGAGCATTACCAAGCTGGCTTCCTCTCTGGACTTTGGAAATGGATGGAACAGCGGAAATGGATTGAACAGCCTTTTACACTGGGCCTTGTGCTCTTGCCAGAATACTGCATGCATCAATGATGGGATGCGTTCAGTCTATTCAGTTTATCAAAGAAAGTTCAGTGTCTGACACGATTCTATAGCACTGTTACCATGGTAGTTTAGCAATAGTAAATTATTATAAACAGGTATCTAGGCACAGAATGGAAATGGTTTAATGAGAAAGGGTTTTCTGATGTCTAAGCAATTACTGTACCAAAAATTTAGAATGGTACTCATTTGTAAGTAAGTGAATGTCTCTGACTTCTCAGTGGTATTACATGTATACACTTTTTTTTATTAATTTAAGGAATTTTATCCTCAAATTCCCTGTTTTTTAGAGGGCAAAATCCATAGCTGAAAATTAAATAACTCCTAGTTTCAAGCAAAATAGTAGGAACTTGATAGACATTCAAATATATGTTGGTTATTCATTTTAGATACCAAATAAATTATTTTATGGACGTGAGCGCATACATTTATTAATTAGCCAGATTTAACCATTCCACAGTGTTTATGTACTTAACCCGTCATGTTGTACAGGATAAAAGGAGACAATGTCATCTATCAAGTAAAAAGTAAAGATTGAGATTTAATGAGATCTTCTGAAGGGCAATCATTTTCATCTCATTTTAATTTAAAATTTAAAAAATAGGTTTCAAAACTATTTTTAATCCATGTTTCTTAGTTCTACTAAAGTTCTTAATACACTACCACAAAACTATAATTTTTTGAATTTTGACAATAGCACAAATTTTTTTGTAATGTTATTCATTATAATTTTTATTTATACACAGTGAAATGTCTTTCAGGTAGGCTTATAAAATTGTTTTATGAGCTGTGAAAACAGTAAACTGTAATTTAGGCTTAGATACTTCTCCATTTAGACAATAAGAAGCTAGAGTTTTGTGTCGCGAGAACAACAAGAAAAAAGAATTCAAAGGAAAAATAATAGATGTTTGCCCTTAGGAAAATTAAATGTGCCTATCATTTCACTGATATTATCTATTTATATTTTAATTTTAGTAAATCCTCACTCTAACAAGCAGATGTAGCTAATAAAACATCTATTTCATTTGGTGGCCACATTTATCATGTTTTAGTTAGCAACAGGGAGAATGAAACTAGAAAATAAGTCTCTTGGTTCACTGTTTAATGTAAATTAACATTTTTGTTTTATGAATACAGCTTATCTTTTATGCACCTCATAAGGAATTAGCACATTATTAATGAGCTCAGAGAAATCAGTGTTGGAAACACTATATACTAAAAATCAGAGTGAAAAAGAGTCTCTGATACTCAGAAAAATTGTGGCTATATAAAAAAATTAACCCAATAGCATAGCTGTTACCAAGGATATTGCACCAGAGATAATCAAGTTGTTACTTTTTTTTTTGTTTGTTTGTTTGTTTCAAAACTACCACTTCTCTGGATTTGTGTTATCTTCAAAAATCACCTAATTTTTTGGATTTTGCTATGATCACATTTTATAAAAAGGTGTTCTTAAAAAAGAGAAAGACTATGTTGTTATAGTGTGGCAAGTTCACCTCCTCTTCTCCATGAGAACAGATAAAGAAGCTGTAACTATGGCAACAGTAATGGACCAGACAGATTAGGGCCAGACTGGAGATTAGGTCTCCAAGAGCAAAGAAAAGAAGTCCTGATTGGTTCTTTATTGAGACCATACTTGAAGGTAAGTTACTGTTAAGAAAAACCATGGAGAATTAGTAGGAACAAAATTAATTCCCCTATTTAAAAAAAGAGGCCATTTCTTTATTTAAACTCTGTTCTTTCCTTTTCACATAATGCCTGTTTAAACTGAGGTAAAGAGTCCATGATTAATTCTATTTTGAGCTTTATCGGTCCCGTCTGAGTTTAAACTACTTCTGTGAGAAGACGCTCCCAAAACCTGATGAAAAGAAAGAGAAGACAATAGTTCTGCTTCCAAACTCCCACTGCTTCCCCCTGGGCAGTCCATGGACAGGCAGAGAAGGTCCAAACTCCCACTGCTTTCCCTCGGGGCAGTCCATGGACAAGGAGAGAAGGCCCAAACTCCCACTTCTTTCCCCCTGGGCAGTCCATGGAAAGGCAGAGAAGGTCCAAACTCCCACTTCTTTCCCCCTGGGCAGTCCATGGAAAGGCAGAGAAGGCCCAAACTCCCACTTCTTTCCCCCTGGGCAGTCCATGGAAAGGCAGAGAAGGCCCAAACTCCCACTTCTTTCCCCCTGGGCAGTCCATGGAAAGGCAGAGAAGGCCCAAACTCCCACTTCTTTCCCCCTGGGCAGTCCGTGGACAGGGAGAGAAGGTCTAAACTCCCACTGCTTTCCCCATGGGAAGTCCGTGGACAGGTAGAGAAGGTCCAAACTCCCGCTGCTTTCCCTCGGGGCAGTCCGTGGAAAGGCAGAGAAGGTCCAAACTCCCACTTCTTTCCCCCTGGGCAGTCCGTGGACAGGGAGAGAAGGTCCAAACTCCCACTGCTTTCCCCATGGGAAGTCTGTGGACAGGTAGAGAAGGTCCAAACTCCCACTGCTTTCCCCATGGGAAGTCTGTGGACAGGTAGAGAAGGTCCAAACTCCCACTGCTTTCCCCTGGGCAGTCCGTGGACAGGCAGAGAAGGTCCAAACTCCCACTACTTTTCTATTGCGTTCCCCCTGGGAAGTCCGTGGACAGGGAGAGAAGGCCCAAATTCCCACTGCTTTCCCTCAGGGCAGTCCGTGGACAGGCAGAGAAGGTCCAAACTCCCACTGCTTTCCCTCAGGGCAGTCCATGAACAGGCAGAGAAGGTCCAAACTCCCACTGCTTTCCCTCTGGGCAGTCTGTGGACAGGCAGAGAAGGTCCAAACTCCCACTGCTTTCTCCCCTTGGGAAGTCCGTGGACAGGTTGACAAGGCCACTTGTTTTCATGATGAGACCACGTGTGAGTGAGGTGCTTCTAGGGAAAAGATTTGATAGTTTCTTGTTGTTTTCTTAAAACTTATTTCTAAAATCTTTAAAATTCTCAAAAAAGTTTCTCCCAGTTACCATCACTCATGTATATATATCACACTTAAATATTCTCTAAAAAGTTTAGTAAGGTTTCCATTTTCTTTAAACTGGTGAGATGTATTAGGTATTATATTTTGAGTAAATGAGCCATCCATGATTTCAGATTGATGTACTAATAAACTGGTGGACAGTTGAAGGCAGACATTTATTATTTTTTAAACAATAAACTTGTAGAAATGAGACTTCTTGGCAGATAGTCTGTGTATTCTTTTTATTATTTTAAAGGATTTTGCCAGATTGACTTCTATGATGGTAGTTCCTTAACAAACTTCTTAACCGACCACAGATGAGGGCACACAGCCTGGTCAGTGTGAGGTATTAGCATCCATTAACATCTTGCCTTTCTGGCAGGGTTTTTTAAGCCTTTATTTTAATGTGTATTTCCTTTATTATTTGACAAGTTGAAGCCTACTTGTAAACAAGGTTATCCTTTACTTTACTGATATTTTAAACAATTGTTTTATATTATAATATTGACTATTGCCTGTTATATATTTTCCAAATTCTTTGGTCAGTCTTCCCAGAGGTAACAGGACCTCAGCTAAGACAAGAAGGAAAATCGCGGATACTCAGATGGATGCAGTAGGCTTGTGAAGTGTGGGGGTTGCAGCTGTGAAGGCCCTAGAGAATTTCAAGTGGTTCAGCATGAAGGGAATATTTTTAATGGGAGCATCAAAAGCCAGGGAGCATCCATGCTCATTCGTGAATACAGTGGCTTTCTCTGCTGACCACCTCTCTCTCTGCACATAGAACAGAAATGGGCAGATGATAGGTACTCTGTGCCTATTTGCTGGATGAGTAGAGTTACTGATCGCTGCTTAGAGTGGACACATGCAGACCTCTGCCCCAAGGTGATTTTCTTGCCATAGGAAAACACTACACCACTGTTTGGGAAAGACAGTGTCCCTGGAGTCACTCTCAGCCAATGGCAGAGAAGGAGTCAGTAGGTAAATTCCCTGATTCCTAAGGGACAGGTAGTTATGAGGAATATCTTGCCTGACTCTCGGGTCCACAGTGGGATTGGCCTTTAGTTTCCCATGGTGATAACCACCTGGATGACTCACTCTTTCTAGGTTCCCGCCCTGCCCTGTCTCACTTCCTCACTCCCCAGTAGGATCACATCCCCCACATGTATTTGCACGTAAGTCCTTTCCTGAGGCCCTGGCTAGGGTGGGGGGAGCCAAACCAAGACAAAGAGTCAGCAGGAGCCAGGCCAGCAGGCGGATGAAGAAGACTGGGGCTTGTCCTGAGGTAAACAGAGGTGGAGGAGAAGCCAGCAGGAGAGTGATCTGACCAGAATTACATTTCTATCAGCTTCTTCTGGATGCTGCACACAGAATAGCAATGTGTAGCGGAGAAAGGTGACTTTAAGGAAGGCAGAGGAAGCGGAAGGCGTTGTGATGATTCCCATGAGACAGTGGGTGGCTGTAAGTGTGGTGGTGGAGATACAATAGCCTGGTAGATTTACCAGAGGTTCAGGAGGGGGATCTAGCAGGTGGCGAATGAGGGAGAGGCAAGAAAGGGGGATGTGTTTGGGATTTCTGGGCTGTCCAGTTGAGGGGACATCGTGGACACAGCCCAGGAAGAGGCTGAGGAGGGAGGAGAATAAAATCCCTCCAGTGTGCTAGTCTAAGCTGCCTGTGGTGTGTAGAAGTAAAGGTTTTTGTCAAGAAGCTTAATATCACCCATATTTTTGAGAGAGACACTCCATATCCAGGCATCAATCTTTTCCCCTCCTCTAACAATTCTGCTACAAAAGATTGACAAACTCACTGCCAGTCTTCCATTTATTTCAAATTCTGTGCTGATTAGGAAAGCAAAGGGAAATTCCATCTACAAAGAAGTAGTCAAAGGATCCATGGAGTCAGAAATAACTTTGGACGCTTTCTGCCATTCTGTAAAACCTGTCTTTGTCTGTGTAACTGGTATGTATTGTAAATTAATAACGTTTCTGGAACCATTAGGAAATGAATTATTCTCTTCTCCCCTCAAAATGGATTTTTTCCAGATAATAGGAGTTTAGCTGATGGCTGTAATATAAAAGCAGTCAATCCCTGTACACAGTAATACAAGGATGGAGATGAACTTTGATAATAACTAGGGGAAAGGTCTGCAAATCTAGCTTGAAGATTAAGTGTTGGCAAATGGATGCTTACGCTTTGGGGCTAGAAATCACAAAATTAAACACATGTTCTTTAGACTTGAGGAATTAAATAAACAAGAAGAAACAGAGAAGTCTAGGAAGGTTGAATTAATAATTCACACACACAAATACCCCCACATACACGCAATACACAAACACACACACATATTCAATAGAAAACTTCTATTATATGTTATAAATACTCCAAATATTTGAAAAGTCACTTTTCTAACTGTAGATAATTCAGTTATTCCTCTAGATAGCAATTGTTAAATTTTACTGTCAATACAGTGATAATGCTACAGTAAGCCAAATGCAATTGGACATCTTTATGTCTTGTAGAATTTTTTCTGTCATTTTCTTTACTACAAGGTAGTTTATGAAAACTGCTTTTTTTGTTAGCTTCTTTTAATTTCTACTTGTAATTTTCTATAGTATTAAAAATGTATAAATACAATACTTTATATCAAAAAGAGTATAAACAGACTTTGACAGGAATGGATTTTATAATAATTACTTGATTACCTAGGCCAGCGGTTCTCAATCTGTGGGTCACCACCCACAGGAACTGTATTAAAGGGGCACGGCATTAGGAAGGTTGAGAACCACTGACCTAGGCATTTATCAGTACATGTAAATCCATTGTTGTATTATGTAATTTGGGGTCTTTGTTGACTTGACTTGTAAATTAGAACTTTACTAACTCCATGTCAATTTAGGTACACCTACTTGGCCTGTGACTTTTCTATATAAAACACATCTTAACTATAAAAGTCAGTATTTTAAAGAATCAATTTAGTTACAAATTTTTCTTAAATAGAAGGGGATTACAGTGGTTTTTTTTTCTTCCTGCATCAATTCTCTGATCTCTGGAAATAATTTCATCAGAAATCAGATGACTTTACTGTTTATTAAAACTGTATAATCACATGTTTTCTAGAGTAGTAAACCCTACCCCACAAAAGACTTTGTAAACTTTTGTAAAATTAAGGCTCTCTCTCTTAGCTCTACTTGGAAATCTTGAAAATATTGATAGGTAATCTTTGGCAAAAGAATCACTTGGAATTTAGCTTTATATTTAAAATATATTATAGTCTGAATCATAATCCCGTTCTTTACTTCAAACAGAGATGCAAGCCTTATTTATTTGTTTATTCATTCATCCATATTCTTACCTATTCAACCACTGCTTCATTCCAGACAGAATTCAAGGAGATACAGTATTAATTACTTAAAATAATTTCCCTTTTGTCTAAAACATTTTCTGTTATCACTTAAAGTAACGAGAAGTATAATCCCTTTGCAATATTCAATCATATTATCCACAGTTCTAAAGTAAGGTCTCCTATGCTTCTTAAAAAAATCACATTACCCAATTTCTCTCCTTGTTTCTTGCCTAAACATTTATTTCTTATTGCTGTGGATCCTGTGACTAATAAAAACTGGACAACTATTCAGTGGAATCATATATATTATTATTCACCACCTTTCTTAAAACCCAAGAAACCCAAATACACCTTTGATTCTGGTTACTGTGTTACTTCCTGCTAGTGGTTACCGTTTGGCCTACATTTTCTTCCTTCCTTTACAACCTGTGTGACTGTAACACAGTGACGCTTGCTGATAGGTCAGCTCTGCCTTCCCGCTCAGTTTCCACCCAGGGCGCTGACACCCCTAACAGTCTCCTCTCCTTCCTCCTCAGCTTTCCCCAGCTCCAGTGTCCTCCCCTTCAGCTCCCAGAGATGTGGTCCCTGTCTTGGTTTCCAGTCGATTCATCCGTCTCAGCTGGCGCCCACCTGCAGAAGCAAAAGGGAACATTCAAACGTTCACGGTCTTTTTCTCCAGAGAAGGTGACAACAGGTAGGTAATGCTACCGATAAAATTCAGCCTAATGGGCCATGTCTTTAAATGTGCACTTGACTTTACAAGTCAAGTCACTAGCAGTAGCAGATCTTCAGCAAGAACTTTGGAGATTCCGTGAAATCTCAACTCTCTGTCCTTTACTCATTACTAAATGGAGATGAGTGGCTTTTATAGCAGGATTGTTTACAGAGTCAAATGAAATAATTTATAAAAACTTATTTGAAAAAAGACAAGAATGTGAATATATAATATCTATGTTTTATTTCGTTGGTTTTTAAAGAGAACAGAATTTGGGCTGCATATTGATAGAATAGGGTATAAAAGGACCACTGTGGTTAGTTTGTCAGCTCGACTGTGTCACTGATGTCATAAGATCCCCAAAACAACATGACTTCTCTGAGGCTAATTTTACTCTTTAATGTGGAGAAAATAGTAATACTGGCAAAATTTTTGTGGGGATTAGACACAGGTCACAGCAAAGTGTCTAGTATTTAGTAGAAGTTGTAAATGTGAATATTGTTATAGACGAGGCAACATGAGTTGTGTGTATCTGCTTTCAAGATCATAGAGGTTTTTTTCCCAATATTTTTCCGTTAAAATTTTTGCCATTTTAAGACTTGAAATTTGATTCATAAATCTAAGGTAGATTCTGGTAAGTTTCATGTGGAGAGAAGCAAGCATGCTTGTGCTAGGCTTCTGGTTTGTCAAACTGGTGAATACTTTAATCACGTGGTCACCTTTGGGAACTTCTCAGGATCCAAAAGGAACATAAGTAGGACTTGCCAAAGTGGAATTTAGTTCACATTCCACTGCACCACGATGATCAGGTGGTACAATACAGCTCCTCAATGCTGAGTCTTAAAATGCTTTTCTTTCTAGTTGGCAGTAGCAATTAAAGTATAACCTTTTAAAGTTTTATTATGTTTTATAATTTGGTCCTTACTTTAAAATGAAGAGAAAGAAATAGACACACACAGATGTGTTCACTAAGACCATTCATTACCATGGAGAAGCAGCCATTTGTTTTAGTCTCACCTCTGCAAGTATTTAACTCTGTGAACTTACAATGTCTTGAATCACTGTGCGTGCAGTTGTGAATCTTGAAGGTAATCACTCTTACCCAGTCCATCGTCACGTTTTTTACATGGATTTTCTGGAGGCACCTTAAATTCAACCTGCCCAAGACCAGACTCACTGTCTCCTCCTTGGTTTATGGAGGTGTTATCTTAGCACCTTCCATTTGGTTGACCAAGCAAAAAATCCAAGTCATATTTTATTCCTGCCTGCCTCCCAACACTGCCATTCTTCATCAAGTCTTGTCACGTCTATAGCCAAGTCACTTTATTGTATTACTTCCATCATCAATTCTCTGATGTCTGGAAATAACTTCTCCCCTTCTCATTCATCCTCCTGACTGTCTGCAGTCATCTTTTTGAAATACAGTTTGGATCACTCAGTCCACGGCTCAAAAATTAAATGTTCCTAAGTTTAAATATAATAGCAATTCTACCTAGAGGAATGTACATAAAAACTTCTAAATTCCATTCTGTGGAAATATAGATCTAATCTATACATAGAAAGGTAGTTTCTATAACCTGTAATACCTAAAAATATCTCATTTAAGTTGAAATGGCTGGATTTAAAATGTTCCGTTCATCGGATGTGTGACTTTTGTGTACTTAATTATGTATAAAACAGAATAATATCTCTCTGCCAGAATGAATAAAATGAAGATAAATTCTACTTTTCAGGATTGCCATGAGACCTAAATGAGGGAATTTGGGTAAAGTATTCAGGCAGTCACAGCAAGAAAATAAGGCTCAAAGGGTAGGAAGAAAGAAGGGAGGAGAAAGGGGAGGGGGAGAAGGAGAGGTGGATAGTGGGAAGAGGGGAGGAGAAAGGGGAGGAGAAAGAGGAAGAGAGGTGGTAAGGGAGAAGAGGGGAGGAAGAGGAGAGAAAAGAGGAGAAAGGTGGGTAGAGGGGAAGAGGAGGAGGAGAGGTGGGTAGGGGGAAGAGGAGGAGGAGAGGTGGGTAGAGGAAGAGGAGGGAGAGGTGGGTAGAGGGAAGAGGAGGAGGAGAGGTGGGTAGGGGAAGAGGAGGAGGAGAGGTAGGGGAAGAGGAGAGAAGTGGGTAGAGAGAGTAGGAGAGAGTGG